>NC_091013.1:5517500-6117500 GCF_041296385.1 Aphelocoma coerulescens
GCAAGTGGAGCATATTTCTGCTGTGCAGAAGTTACTTATTTTAGAATAATGGACGTCACAAATTGGCCCTGCATAGCAACACTCATTGGAAAAAGATCACAGCTCCACTTAACACAAAAGTGCAATCTTGAAGCCCATTGAAACTGAAGTCTCTTCACAGGGCAAACACTGAAGTAGCTCCTCATTTACGTAAAGCCGGACAATTGTTCCACTTCCATACACAAAAAATTGCTTAGATATCTGCTATGCATGGGGAAAGGCTCATTAATCACATTACAGCAAGTGAACATCCCAAGGTTAAATCCTACTGCTGTGGAGCACTTCAGTGGTTTATAAAAGTCATCTAAATGGGATTTATATCTGCAAATCTTCACACTGCGGTGAAGATTTGGAGCTTACCTTTAAACTCGAGGCACTTTTTTTTTTCCCCTGTAAGAAAAGCACAGCTCTGAAAAACAAATCTAGATAAATAAGGTTTAATTCTCCACTACATTAAGCCTGTTTCACAGCTGTGTCACTGCAGTGAAAATCAGTGGAGTAGCACTGGTGAAAAAACCCCAACATAACGATGATGAGAACTAGCCCAGGCTCTTTTGAAGGCTGTTCATGCAGCCATTCCACTTGGGTTTTCTTCAAGTCCCTTTGGATAGCTGCTGTGCGGAAGGAGGATGTAGGAAAAAAAGGCTGTGAGATGGTAAACCTTTTTCCACCCTTGTTTGCTTGTTTTATGGCATTCCTATCTTGTTGCCTCTGCATCATAACTCTGCTTTCCTTCAAGGAAAAGAAAACAATGAGACCTAGATTTATCCTCACTGAGCGAGCTGCCTTTCCTTACAGTTTTGGGTTTTTTCTCTGTGAGAAGCAATTACACCTGAATTTGTTCCAGTGCTGCTGACTGCCCAGGAGGATGGCTGGGAGCACGGGCTGGGAGCCAGAGCAGCTCTAAAGGGACCAAGGGGACCGTGCTGATTTACATCTACAGGGGATCTGTCTCAGGAGCTTTGCTGTCATGCAGGTCATTTCACTTCTGGAGTCTCCACTGGCAGACACTTTAAGTTTCCCCTTAGAAATCACACAAAGCTTCTCAAAATCCCACAGACCACTTCAAAGTCACCTTGAAATCGCCTGTGAACAAAAAGGGGCAGCTCCTCTGCTTGTCACCAGTCACATGTGTCCCTGCCAGTGCCCAGTGCCTCCCACCCAGCCCACACCAGCTCCCACCCAGCCCACACCAGCTCCCACCCACACTGCTCCAGGGCGTCCTGCGTGGGGCCAGATCCACTCTGTCCCAGACAGAGACAGCTGATAAAGCACATATGCTGGGCTTTCTCTTCATTCATCACACCAAAAGCTGTTCTTTTGTGGTTGGGATCTAGACACGAGAAGTCTGAGTTGCTGTTTAAATTTGCCACGGGCTCCCTGCATGAGATTAGGGAAGACAGTTGAGCCCTCTGGCTCTCAATTGCCTGTTCCCAATGCTGACAGCACAGCTTGTCCTCTCATCCACCCTCTCTCCAGTGCATCCACTTTTGGGGACATAGGGTTTTTTACATGGCCTCCCTGGTAGGACCTACCCCATCCCAATTCACTGTGTGAGGCTCCATTTGGAGCTTTAAAAGCAAAGGGGGGTTGCACCCCTGTGCCAACATTTTCCAGAATTTGAGTATAATGAGGCCAAGTGGCAGGAGAGCTGAGTTTTGGGCTGCAGAGGAGGCTGGCACAAGGCAGCTGGCAGCAAGGAATTACCTGAGTCAGAGGAGCACCTGAGTGGAAGAAGGGGTGTGTATGAGCACAAACCTGCTTAAAGAGCATGGGCCACTCCTGCAGCCATGGCTCCAGAGAGCTGAGAAAGGAAAGGAGATGGGATGACTGGGCATAATCTTGGGGAAGAGTCAAGACCCCTGAAGGGACAGAGCAGTGCAAACACCAGCTTGAATTTTTCACACCTCTCTGACTGAGCCAAGAAATGTTATATCTGTGAAGCACTCTGCGTCACAAGGCTGCAGTGCTCTTTCGCCCAGGACAGAGTGCTCTAAACCCAGATTTGCCACCTCCCTGACACATGGCCCCGCAGCTGAGGCTGTGCCCACGTTGGACACAGCCCTGGGAAGGAGTCCCTGCTCTGAGGCAGGGTCTCTGATCACATCCCCAGCAGGCACTGCCGCAGTTGAGATGTGCATGTGTGGCTGGCACAGCTCAATCACCCTTCGTCAGATTAGCAACCTCTGCAAAGGCCACTTTGCAGCTGTCATGTCACCTGTCCCAGTCCGGGGTCAGACTCTTAATTTTAGCAGCCCCACATACCTTCAGGGCTACTTACAAGGTTAGAAACGGGGGATTTCCAAGTGAAAACTGTGGGTAGCCAGACCCACCCTGAGTTTTTTCATTCCAGAGGTGACACAGCTATAACTGGAGCCTGGCAACGGGAAGACAGAGAGAGCTCCAGAAGGCAGCTAGGAGGCATGTGCTTGGGGTTTCTGATTTGGTCTCTCTTCGTCTGGAGGTAAAAGTGAAGTGCCAGGACTCCCAGGAAAACGACAAAGCACGAAGATGAACTGCAGGGATTCAGCCAGTGACAAGGTAATGAATGAGGTAGGGAAGAAACTCTGCCTGGAAGACTCTCCTGTTCATTTGCAGCTGGATGAATTATGCCTCCCAATAACCCACTGACAGCAGGGTGGGCTTGAGATTTTCTGCAGTGTCCAGTGAAGCACAAGATTCAGCACTAGTCTGTGGGGTCATGGGGCCAGGTAGAAAGGAAAGAGGTGAATAAATTACATATCAGAAATAAAACAAGGTGAAAAGTTAGCTTTGTCAGTGGTCAGAAGGCAGAAGGAAACACAGGTAAGCATAGTTTAGCCACTTCTAATTCAGATATTTCCTTCCCTGGTATATGAGGAAGCAGCCAGACAAGTGAATTTACCCAGCTCCTTCCATACCAGCTCCCACCAAGCTACACTGGATTATGAGTTGAACAGCCAGCTCCAGCACCGACCTTTAAAGCACCACACAATCCTTTCCAACCACTCTGTAAACAGAAGGGCCTCCTATCCTAAGGACAGGCAGACGGAGACGCCCACACCATGTCCACAAAATGTATCAGACGTGCCCAGGTCTGTCCTCTGGCACCAAGGCCAGCCAGCATGAGATGCTTCCAGTCTACTGAACTTCCTTATTGGCCAAAATAAGGCAGTTTCATCTCAAATGTCTACCAAGAATGGTCTCCAGGCTCTGCTGGCTTCCAAGCCATGCCTGGGAAACATCTGAAGGACCACAGATGTGCTTTGGACAGTATAGATGACTCAGCCTTAATGTGTGGGACTGTGCCCTGGCATCATTTAATTAAGAAGCAGAGAAGTAGCTTGAGGTGCTGAAGTGCTGCAGCTCCAGCCAAAACCAGGGGACAGTTTCAGGCAGCCCCTGGCAGCCACCCCTTCCGTGGCTGGAGCATCCCAGAGAGCAAAGCAGCTTTCTAAAGATGTGTCAACATCACTGCCCCAGAGCATGTCTTGGATGTCTCTAATCTCCTACTAGAGAACGATGAGGGAGTGATCCTTCCTCACATCCCCATTGCACCCTGGTTCTCACACAGAGGAAATCTGAGTGCTCAGGCTGAGTTAGACCCATGTCACTGCCTATGGGAAATGCAGATGCAGCTGCAGGGATCCAGAAGAACTGGGAAATATCCTGCTAAGAACTCTACCTCTCCTCATGCTCTCTGAAGAGCTCTGCCTCACCCTGCCTTTTGCCCCGACTTTCTGGCCAGTCATCTATGGCTGGGTCATGGAATCAAAGCTGATCTTAGCTGCATAGATGACAGCATGTCACTAATTAATGACAGCCATGTCAGCCTCCCAGCAGGGAGCTGCACACATGCCGTGCATTTTTAACATCAGTCAGTAAACAGTGGTGATGAAACATGATAAAAAATGCCAAATGTTTAGCACTGATACGATGCCCAGACAGGTTTGAGTGCCTTTGGCAGACAAGGGAGAGGGTGAGCTCCTTTTCTTTGCCATCACAATAAGCCAGTGGCCTCACTAGAATCGTATCTGCAAGATCTCAGAACTAAGCAGGATGTCCTGTTCATAAATCAAATCCCAGCAGACCTCTCCCTCAACAGGCTTTTCCCTTCCTGGACTGCACTTTCTGGAAACCTAACATTTAAAATTCTAATCCTGCAAACATTTGTACGCATGTTTTCTTACCTAGAGGCCCCATCACTGAAGTCAGATCTATGCACAAATGTTGACCAGGAGCAGATTTTGTAACATTTCTTTCAGTGCATTACCGATTTCTAAACAAGTATCTGTATTTTTCCACATGACCTCATAACTCTGGGGCAAAGAGAGAACTGTATACGCCCACTGAGTGACTTTACAATCAGTTGTCTCAGCTGCCTTGCCCTGTACCAGATTTGGGATGTGCCCTGTGGAGTACCTCAGATACAGCTCGGTTGCACTTCCCTCCCTATTATTTAAGCAATAATAGCTGATGGGGAGGGTATTTCCTGAGAGTCATCTGGAGAAAATGAGGTCTCTGCCTCAGGCCCATAATTCAGCAAGGAATGTACTGCCAGGATGTCAGTCCCACCCCGTCCCCCTACGCCGGGCCCACCACTGCTACAGCAAGCGGCTGCTCGGTTTGGGGTTTTCAGGTGCAACAACCACGTCAGACCTACATTTGTGTTTTCCTCAGCGAGCTACTTCTCAGGTTTCCAGAGTGACTGGTGATTTTGGAGGCACAGAAAGCTGCTCCACTTCCAGAGGGAAATTTTGCCTTGAAGAGTCAATGAATCACGGGATGTCAGGCTGCAGAAGGGGACATGCAGGCAGTGTACAACAGACAGGATACACAGTCCATGCAGGATTGCTCTCACGTGCCGTGTGTCGATTGCTGTGGTCTCTGCAGGACACACAGGAGGATCTGTGAGCAGCAGGGGCTGCACTCAGCACTTGAAAAATCTCTGCATTATATGGGAGCAAATTTACCAGTCCAGCTACACATTCGGAGCGACTGCTCTGAGCCATAAACTGCCACCCATAAGCTGAGTTTCCAGCTACACTGAATTCCCAGAAAGCTGCACAGCAATCAGAGCTCACAGAGAAATCTGTGCAACTGTTTTACACCAGCATTTCTTTCACTGATGTGTTGTTCTTTGCTTTTCACAGAACCATTTCTTGTTTAAAATTGTTATGACAGCAGGACTTACTCTTCTCATCAGTTACATACAAACATTTTCACATGCCTATACACATGTAGGTATATATTTTCTACTCTCTCTTTTTCTTAACAGAGAAATTAAATTTTTAAAAAGCCACAGGGATTTTAAAAATCTTGGATTCAAATCTGGAAAAATGGCAGTGGAGGATAAGCTGGGGAAGCTGGGGAGCATTTTGTTAGCTTTATTCATGTGAACTGTGAGAAAGAGAAAATATTTTTTCAGGTCTGTACCTGTAGGACTACAAATGATGCAGCACAGCTCTGGCAGCCTGCAGAGCTCATTGGCACAGGACAGCAACCTGTTCTCAGGCTGGGTAGGATTGATGTGGAATATTTGGAGCTATGGGATATTCTCTAAAATCACTGCTTGCCGCTGCAAATTAAACTCTTCTCCTGACTTTACCAGAGAGCTGCTGCCACCAGCAGAGGTTTCAGCTGCAAAGGTTCCTGTGGACACAAGGGCACCAGCACTAACAGGCAGTGGTTACACAATGCAAGGCCATCAGCAGCAATTCTGGTTCAGACAATTGACACTGCCCTCCTTTCTTGTCCCCTGTGCCATCCCCTCACACCACCAAGCACCGCTGTCTGTGGGGCCACATTTGGAAGTGGCTTAGGAAATGGATCCAGCAGAAAAACAAGTAGGGAAATTGCACAGAATACCCACAGCAAAGAATCCCTGGGGTCTGACATGGCTCAGGTGTGTTGGCAGCACTGGCCACAAGCAGGTGGGCAGCACAGGAGGAGGCAGGTGAGCCACAGGTGAGAAGCTGAGGGCATCCACCACTGGCTGTGCTGCCAAAGACACCACAGTGCAAAAGCACAGCCTGGCTGAGCTCCCCTGGCCCACCATGAACGGGGAAGCTGAACTTGGTGCCTCTCCTGAACGCCCTTTTGGCCTAAAACCACCAGTGTCCCAGGGATTTCCCGAGCCAGCTGCAATGTCCACAACCCTTCTGGTGATGCTCAGTGGATTTCTCTCCACAAACTTATCTAAGCTCCTCCTGGATCCACACAAGCTTCCTCAGCATCTACAACACCCCCTTAAAGGAGAGAGCTGCTCCATCACCAAGTCATGGGATGGGAACAGCCAGTGGTGTGGCAGAGGTGGGCCCAGGCAGGGAACAGAGACTCCTGTGCCTCCTGGCAGGACTCCACAAGGCCCTGCTGAGGGCTGTGTGGCACAGATCAGGGGCAGGCTGGCCCCTCGCACTGGGCATGATGGTGGGGGTTGCTGTGGGGCAGGAGAGACACCACAGTGCCTTCTCCTGGCAGAGTGTGAGGGAGTGGCCAAGGAATGTTTGTCAAAAGCCAAGGGGCCAGCTCATGTTCCAGAGCAAACAGGGCTCAGGAACAAGTGCTCTATCCCCCTCCTCTTCATAAGAAAAGTACCTATTCCCCAGACTTTCAGCATTTTCCCTGAGAGCCTCCGGTGGTGTTCCCTGCTGGAGACAGGACTGGCTCATGGGTTGTGATCCCACCTGATAGAGCTGTGCCTGTCTGCACAGTCCCACCACATGGAAACAACCTGCCTGTGGAAGAACGGCTCTTGCTGTTGCCTCAGTGCTGATTGACTGCACATTTTGGGTGGGAATGTCTGTGTTGCTGCTGAGGTGAGTTAGGGCAGTGTCAGGTTGTTCAGCATCCAGAAGATTTTGACTTCTTGCACTTGCCACTCGAACAGCAAATCCTGGTATTTCACACTTCCTCTGAACAAAACTTCAAGCCTTTTGCAGAAGCTGAATTTTCAAAGAGGCCGAATCCCCTGCCATGACGAAACCAACAGCATTTCTATATTCGCTTCAGTTTGTGTCTCTTTATTTGAAATTGCATCTACACCCTAGAGTGGCTGAAACTCTGGATGTACAAATCAATTGAAACTGAGTCACTGGGCTTGATAAAAGCAAACAGACGTCATCATAACGGGAGTGAAGCCCTGCTTCAAGCCTCAACCACCCTGATGAGTTACAAGATTAATTAGAGGAATGTATGAAACTGAAATGAATAAAGCAACCATTAAACACGTTGCTAATATTTAAAGAAACTTGGCCAAAAAAAGAAAAACTAGCTAGTGGACTCATGTTTACATTGTAAAATGTAAATTTACAGTGTTAACTTACTCCAGAATGAACAAACAAATATTTTAAGCAGGCAAGAAAAATGTACATACTTTCAGCAAACACTGACATCTTCTAACACTGGGGAAATTCTTGCCATGCTTAACCCAAGTGTGACACAATGCCTTGTAATAATTATGCATTACTGAAGCTTATCTGGGCTTGCTGATAGCCTGGTGTTCCTGTAGCACATAAAGCAGTGCACATTTCACCCCATTTATCTTGGACACCACTGTATTTAATCCCTAGGAAGCCCAAGTGTATAAACCAAGAAACACTTGGGTGTTTGGAATTACTCACTTGGGGCTATAGTCAGTCTTTGTAGAGCTAGCAAATACATCAACTCAGATGCCTAAAGCAGGGCAGGGCAGGTGAGGTGAGTATTTACTAAATATCCATCTCAGGAGCTGAGGGTTTGGTCCCTCTCTTCGAGTCTCACCAACGGGAAAGTCACTGTAAGGGACTTCCCACAGATACTCCAAAAATCATTAAATCTGTGATGTCTCACAGGCAGATGCTCCTGCACTTCTGGGAAGTGGATCCTGTGCCGAGAATGGGAGAGAGGAAGGGGAGATGGTGACAGAGAGGACAAAGCCTCTATCCAGGGAATCATAACACAATACAAACAGTAGTTATTGATGGTACAGGCTTGATTCAGTTGATACAAGTTTCACCTCTTTCTGCCTTTTTTTCTTCAGAGAGCATTTATATCGGGTTACATCCGTGGGCCTGTCTTTTATACTGATGTGGAGAAGGGATAACACTTCCCACTCACCACAATTCCTTTTATTGGGAATAGCAGTTAGAAAGTACTATTTATCCTCTGAGAAAAAAAAAAACCCTGTTACAAAGTCTCAGCAGCAGAACCTGAAGGTCTTTATTTATTCCTTGAGCCCTGGTCTGTAGTCCAAAAATTTAAGAATATTGTTGGACAAATCAAACAACAGATGCATGGGGAACAATGAGGAGATAGGGAAGAGAATAGTGAAGATAAACAGCCCTGTTATATATACTCTTCTCACTTTCAACAGACACACATTTTCAAGCCACAGAATGCAATTTTCATGCTGTCTCCTAGACATAAGGATAACTGCTCTTCAGGAGCTACTTTGTGTGTTAAACAAATATGACATTTGCAGATTGTTTTCTCTCAGTACTTATTTGTTATGTCCTGAGCTAATGACCTTAAAAATTGCTCTCTCTGATGGCATTAGTGTGAGACGATTTCCAAAAAGCATGAAATTGCAATAAACTGTCAAGTTTGCACAGGTGCACTGGAGATTAAGAGATCAGCCACAGAGCCATTAAGATCTATGGCAAAGAGCCCAATGGGACCAAGATCAAACCTTTAGAGTGTTTTTAAAAATGTCATCATTAGGAGAGAGATGCCTTCCCAGGAGTTCCACATAATGCTGGATTTTAACCATACCCTTCCACAGTGCTCCTCAGAGATGGCAGCTGGTGGAATTTCCTATTCATCTCTAAATAGATGAAGCAAATATTAATTCTGCTGGAGCAAGGATCAGTGGCACATCCTCCCTGAGATACACTACAGAACCCTTCAAGTTCTTCCTCACCTGCAGGGAGAGGCACTTTAGGGGTGCAAGAAGCCCATTTGCACTCATTGCACAGGGACATATTTTTACCCACTATGAAAAACTCTAAGGAGCCAGGTCTTGGGAAAAATGTGGCCATGAAAAGGTGGATTTCTCACCAGTAACTGTCTTCTCTGCAGTCACACAAGTTTCATCCTTACCCCAGTGCCTTTCCACCTAGAAGGACTCTGGCCCAGGGAAATTCCACTAGCTGGTGTGGCCAGGGGCAATGGTGATGCCCTGAGCTGCTGGTCTGCACAGAGAAGGTGGAGAAAGAAATCAGTTTTCAAAATCTCCCACTGATATTTTCCTGGAAGGACAGGCAAGTTTCCCTTTAACTGCCTCGGAGTGAACTCCAGGGAATCCCAGCCCCATGAGCCAAGAGAAACACTCTGGGATGCACCAGCAAATGCAGAACCCTTGGTACAGCAGGAGCACAGGCAGAGATTTGCTTTGCAGTGCTCACACATGGGGTTGGCTCTGCCTAAGTGATAGGTGAGGAGCAGAGCGTTTGTAATGGCTTGGGAATGCCTTTCAGTGCTTCTCATCTGGAAAATGACATCATCAATACTGAGCTTACATTTTGCTTCAGTTCTCTGTTGGCAAACTCCCATTTCTGTCCTTTTGTGCTCTTGGCTTTGCTCTGTATCGTAAGTCTTATGATAAGAGAGAGAAAGAATAAAACCTAATCCAACTTTTTTTCCCCAAACATTCCACATTGGTTTTTTCAAGAGAAAACCTGGGATGCTCACAAAAACCCCTACCCTGTGTCATGCTGTCAAGCACATACTTTCAGTTGGTTCTTCAAATATTTTTGTAAGATAGAGAAGTCAAGCAGGAGGCAGGAAATGACCAGATCAGAGGGTACACATGCTCAGCAGGCTGAGTCACCCCTGAACCCAGCCAGCTGCCTGCACACAGCTCCCCTGCTGCTCAGCTGCACGTTAGCTCTGGCTTTGGGCAGAAATTCTGTTACACAGGACATAATAGGTGCTACTGCTGTAGCATTTCATTGCTGACATTGTCCTGGCCCGCTGTGGCACTGGCTCCTGAAGCCCTGCAGTTGATAACTGGCAGGGCACGATGCTGAAGGTGCTTTCTGCAAGCCCACCACACAACTCCAAATCAGACCAGGATCAGGTGCTGCTGACAAGAGACAGCTCTATCCCAGCCAACACAGCAGTTCCCAGCCTTTTCCAATACAAAGGCTCATACACATCTTCCAGTGCTTAATGGCCATGGGAGGAAAGAGAGCAGAACAGAAGAAGATGTTTGTCTTTATGGAAAAGAGTAAAAAGGGCAAGAAATGCAAAAATATTCCCATCATCAGACAACTATAAGACCTTCTGCCCTGTCCCTGTTGTTGTATTCTTGGCCTTGGCTACTATTCTGAATTCAAGGACAGTGAGATTTTCAAGGTAAAAAAAACAAAGCATCCCCTGCAGGACAGAGGAAGGAAGGGAACCACAGTGAGCCCTTGGGAGAGGGTCTGAATAAACAGAAGCTCACAGCACTCACCTGTCTGCCTGCCTTCCTCTCTGCAGGCTGTGGCCACAGGGCAGACAGAAGGCACCCTGCCACAGCTGGGTTGCTCAAGACAGGCCAGGTAGCTTTAGACAGCACTCTGGTTGCTGTTGCTGCTGTTTTCCCTTCCCCTTCCCTTGTTGCAATCCGTGTTCATTGCTGATGCAGACAAGCTGAAATATCAGCCTGGCTGGTTAAGACAGGCTTTGCAGCCCCTCAGGGGTAGCATCACTGCAGATTCCCTGCTGCCAGTTGATCACACACCGTCCAAAGAAACCAGTGGCTCAGCAGGATGGGGAGGTTACTCCTTGTGAAAGGAAGGAAGGAAGGAACATTTTGAGACCTTACAGGGGGATGAGGTGCAGGGGCAGCAGTAACACAGGCTGTGCCTGTTTGAAGGCCTGGGAGATGCTGATCCACAGACAGAACAGATGCTGTGGACTCAAGTAGCTTCTCCAGGCTCCCACTAGCAGCAGGAACAAAACACATGGGACATTTTCCAGTTTCTAAGACACACTTCAAATCTTAGGTTACCTGCTCCTTGACTATACTTTTTATTTTCCAGGGAAGTTGAGTTCTTCAAGAATGAACAGATTCGGTATTCCAAAAGCATCCAGCCAGGATCCCCCCAGGGGAGGGAAGGGAGCCAGCTCTGCCTGTGCTGCAGCAGGAATGAGCACGAAGCACACTCAGGTCTCCTCAAAGCCTGGCCCACAGGCAGTGCAGCCTCTGATAGTGGTTTCTGCTCCTGGGAGAGCTCCCCAGGGAACAGACCTATCTCTCTGCCCTGTCCCAAAGGATGAGCTTTCCTTGGCTAACTTCTTATCCCTCCCCCACCCCCATTTCCTTTCTGGCTTCCTCCGTAAACAGAATCTCCTTCTTTCTACGTCACTGTGTTTAAGGGCTGAGTCCTTGGAAGCAAGCTTCTTTTTTCTCTTCCTCCTAGTTTCAGAATGCCCTTTGTCCTTTTGTCTTCCCTCAAGATTTCCAGAAGGGATTGCTTCTTTCTCATTTAGGATTTTAGCATTTAATTTAGGATCTTTGGATCCTCATTTAGGATCTTAGCAGTCTCCCACCTGGACAGGCAGAGGAGCACAAACCTGGAGAAATTCTCCCTCCCATAATTTACGGTGGTGAGAGCAGGAACACCCTGGGCAATAGAGGAGCTGCTCCTTTTGGCTCCTTCCACACTGAGCTTTCATAGCATGAGCCCAAGAGAGTTCACACAAATTCAGACTACTGTCAACAAGCTGGGCTGCAGAGAGGCTGGAGCAGCAAACCCAGGGTCTCCTTTTCCACGAGGTTCTCTCTGTTCTGGCAGGAGCAACATCTCCTAGGCTGGAAAGGACTCGTAGGACTTAAGATGGGTCCTTTTAGCAGCTTGCAGGGGTCTCAGTCAGTGCCACAGGAGGACTATCAGGACAGCAGAAGCCATGTCACAGCCACACAACCAGCTGGGAGCAGGACTGGGTATCCTCCACACCTCAGGCTCCCTCCTCTCCTTCCCTCAGCCACTCATTACTTGGACTGTGGTATTATCCTCCCTGTGCCTGCCACACACTTTACTTACTTACCCCAAAGCCTCTTGCAATCCAAGTAAAAGTGGTCAGACCAAGGCAGAAAGGAGGAGAGTTACATGAAAAGAGAACCAAAGCAGAAAACTGATTTGGAGGACTGAACACCAGCACACTCCCTCTGAAATCAGGAATGGTCCAAGAGAAGCTGAGCCCCTCAGCAAATTTGCTCCATGTGGCTTTCCTGTGTACACAGGAGGTCTGTGACTGCACAAGGAACTGAATCCACATCCCCCGAGTCCCAGATAAGCCCAGCAGCTTATCTCAGGCCCCAGGGCTGCATCTCCTGCCCCAGCAGGAGCCATGGAGACAACATCTCCTGGCCACCAGTGGAGCAGAAGCTGTACAGTCTTCTTGTGCCCACAGAAACTGAAATGCAGGTCTAAGAAACTAAAATTTAATAGCAGCAGGGCACTTCAGGGGAAATGCTTAGTTTGTGTGGTAATGTCTCCGTTTTTTCTGGTGGCATTATAGCAGTGCTGTAGTAACACTTTCCTGTCCTTCCCTCTGTTCTCCTCTTGTGCCACCTTTATCAGTGAGAAGGTTGCCAGTGGGTCAACCCTTGCCATAGACAGCCTGTACAGTAGAAGCTTCCTATCACTACAGAACACTCCATTACAATTAAAAATTAATGGCAAATGCACTCTCTCCCTCTCTCGGTCTTGAGCAATGTGTATCATTCCGGGGACAAAAGCCTGTGGGATACCAAACACTATTCGTTAGAGGCTCTGTGGCAGCTCCCTCCTCAGTGCTCTCATGCTTGTCATCTGCCCTTGAAACCTGGCCTCTCCCTCAGCCACTGACAGCAGCACTATTGTTTCTAGCAGCTCAGCTTTTCAGCTGACTTCAGGATCCCCAGAGGCCATCCCTTTTTCTCTGACTGTGCTCCAGATTGCCATCAGTGCTCATGAAATTATTCCAGCACCGTTTGGCCCCTTGCCATTTACAGCCAAGAGGGCACCTCCTTTCCCTTGGCTTCCTTACCCGGGATCTGTCTGCTGCTGGCTGAGCTGCCTGGGCACTGGAGACACTGGCTGCGCCTGACAAGCAATCTCTGAAGGTTTCCGGGGCAGTGTTACACTCCGTCAGCATTGTTAGAGCTGAGCAGGATCATTGCTAGAGAGGCTTCCTGAAGGGGCTTCCTTACTGGAATGTGGGTGACTCACCGCACTCAGACGCTCTTGTCTCAAAGAGATCACGCTCCTGCTGCGCCAGGGCAGTGATGATGTTCGTGAAAATCCCTAGGAAAAAAGAGCCGCTGCAATATAAAGGGGAGGGAGGGTGTTTGGGAAGAGCAGTGGCTCTCGGTAGCTTCTTGCTGCTGAATGATTTCCGAGCGCACAGAGAGCTCTGTGTCCCTTTGCACCAGCCACGGGATGATGCATCCACTGCATTTCCCAAAATGCAGCTGCACCCAGCCGGGCCGTGGAGTGCAGAATACAGTGACAGGAGCATGGGTGTTTCAGTGTGTGCCTGCAGGGGAGCCTGCAAGCCCTATGGAGAGTCTGCACATGCAAAGCAGAGGTAACCACCTGCCCACCCATGTTGTGGGTCCATTGTTACAGATCCCGTAGAAGTCCTGTTTTCCCTGCGAGCAGCTCTGCCCACACACTCCAGGGTCAGCAAGGACTGCCAGGGGACCCACAGGGAGAGCCTGCACTTGGGTTTACAGTGGCTGGCTGCCCTTTGGGTTGGCCACCCTGTCGTTTGCCCCAGGTTCGTTCCTTGGAAAAGGCATCCCACAAAATGCCAGCACCACTTCCTGGCACAGGCAAGGCCCTGGTGCTTTCGGTCACCTCTCCGAAGTCAGGCAGCTCAGGACACTCATTCAGGACCATGTAGCCCAGTGCCCCCCAGCCTGAGCAGAAACATGCTGCCCCACTGCTGGGAGAAGAGCCTGGAGCACTGCTGAATCCCTGGGCATGTCTGCCCCCAACCTGGTCAACCCTGCCCCCAACCTGGTCAGTCCTGCCCCCAACCTGGTCAATCCTGCCCCCAACCTCGTCAATCCTGCCCCCAACCTCGTCAACCCTGCCCCCAGCAGCCTCAGAGACTTCATTCCCCCTTAGCAATGACTCCCAGCCCACTCTCAGGCAGCAGGCACAGCCTGAGAATGGAGAAGGTGGAGAGAGACTTTTTGTTGGGAACTGTAGTGATAGGACAAAGGGAAATGGGTACAAATTGAAAGAGAGGAAATTTAGGTTAGATATTAGGAAGAAATTCTTTACTGTGAGGTTGGGGAAGCCCCATCCCTGGCAGTGTTCAAAGCCAGGTTGGGTAAGACCTTGAGCAACCTGGTCTAGTGGGAGGTGTCCCTGCCCATGCCAGGGGGTTGGAACGAGATGATCTTTAAGGTCCCTTCCAACCCAAGCTATCTGGGATTCTGTGAAACTTATTCTGGACACCATGGATCCTGCTCAGGAGGAAGGTGTGCAGATCCAAGAACTGGGCCTTTTCTTCTGCAATTTTCCATTCTCTGTTTTGTGCTAGTACAGGGTGACTGCTGCACTTTATTTGACCCTGGTGGCGACACAGCTACAGAAGCAAGGAGGGATTTATCTCTGCAGAGAGCTTCAAGCAGTTCACCTGCTCTCTTAACACCCAACCCAATCCCCTGCCTCAAAGGAAGACTCAAAGTTCAAACTTTCCATACAAGTTCAAAGCAAGACTCATGGCACAAAAGCCATTTAGGCAGCTCAGTCGGGGCTGACCTTCTCCATCCACCCCCGGTCACACAATCCCTTCCCCTCCTCAACCCTTGCCCTCAGTGGTTGCTGCCTCTCCCACCTGCAGCCCAACAGCACAGACAAACACGTGCATTGGGAAGCACTGAGCAGCTGGAATTTGAAGTGCTTTCACTGCAGTCACACCCACAGTAAAAGTTATAGTTCCCATAAATGACATGTGCAACTATCATTTGGTCAAAGTCTTTTCAAGGTTTCCGACTGAGCAAGTTATAGGTTGTAAAGGTCATCGTAAAGCATCGGAGAAGTTTAAATCTGTATGACCTCGAGCTCTCTAATGACTTTTTATCAGCTGTAACTTGGAACTCACGTATTCAAGCAGCAAACAGCAGTTGCAAAAGTTCCTGCATACAAACCAGGAAAATTCCAAACAACACAGACATGGCCAGACGCAGATGCAAATGAGATGCTATGAAGAGGAAGGCGCAGCCATGCTTTGCATAGCTCATAACTTGTAGTACAAGCACTGGGCAGGGATAACAGAGCAAAAAAGAGGTTCCTTATTCCCCAGGAAAACTCCTTTCTCCTCACCTCCAGCATCCTCGCAGGACTGAAGGCAGCAGAGAGATGAATCATACAGTATTTGCAAGACTTGTAAAATCTTATCAATTCTGAAGTCCAATTTGTGCTAATCAGCACATATCACAAGCGCAAATGATAACTCAAAGAAGCATCTAAGTGACTGGTGCCACCAGCTGAAATTGAATCATCTAGAAGTTCACTTGTGGCCACAAGACCAAATTGTCACATCTCCCATTCTTCCTCCCATTCTTCCTTAAAAGGGACTTCCCTCTCTTAAGCAACCAGAACAGGATGATGTGCCTTCAACTCCAGTTCACTGCCTTTCTCCTGAGTGCTGGGAATGGGCCAGTGTCCTCATGTAACCAAACACCACCTTCCCTCAGGACAGCTGCTTGCTGTTCCCACCCAAGCTCTCACAGTGCCCTTCAGAGATGCCAGGCCCCTCTTGCTGCCATGCCTGTCCCTCAGCACAGGGCACAGAGCCACCAGGGGCCTTGCTTTCCTCTACTGAGGTTTGCCAGTTTCTTTCCAGCCAGCTCATGCTCCAGACCAAACACTGGCCTGAGATACCACACAAAGAACTGATGGGGCAGCACATTACACAGCTAAACTTCTTAAGCTGCAGGAAGTAAGTTTTAGGGGATCCTCATTTATTTTTCATTTGCATCTAATTTACCACCAGCACCAACTATGAAGAGCCAGTATCTCCCTGGAGCATCAGCAAACAGGCATCATTCCAGGGCTCTGTACAGTGTATACAGAATGAAAGGAGCCAAGTTCACTTTTAATTGTGCAGCTGATACTGTGAACTTTCTTCTACAAGTTGTTAAAACAGATTTTTCATCTTTTGAGGCAGCTTAGCCTAAGAGTCAAATTTTACTTTCAGTTATATGGGTTTAAGTCTGGAGTAACTGATAATCTCAAAGCAACACCAAAATCACGTTTTCTCCTCCACTGAAACTCTTGAGATTGTGCAACAGAGGAAATAGCAAAGCTGGAGTAACTCTGGACTTTGAACACAGCTACTGAAACTCGTGCTTTGACTGTGTGAGCCCCCTTTACTCCTGCAAGCTAACAATCCAGTTAATCAATTAAGTAATGCAGTTAATCAATTAAATACTTCAGTTAATCAATTACTACAGAATTCCAACTTTTCAACAGGATCCAGAAAAAGCAACACTCCAAGCCAGTGTTTTTTACAGCACAGGCTGAACTCTTGATTTTAAACCAATAAAGCTTCCTAATGGTCCAGAGTTTCAGAATGAAGCAAATTGAAGCAAAAAAAAAGAGCTGAGATTTACAATGCATCTGTTGACCAGTCTTTAACTGCAGCAGCTCCTTGTGTCATACTGTGTCTCGTGTGCCAACCATTGTTCAACTTCATACATAAAGCTTTGGCACACTGAGTTTTCAGAGTTTCTGTTATTCAAGACCTTCTTTTACTCATAACCTGTCAAAAAAAGATGTCTTTCAGGGGACAGGGGGACTCAAAGGAGATCCACAGTTACTTAATGGCCTAATTTCCAGCACTAACCACATGAAGACAAATTAGGCCTTCAGACACTCCAACAGGGATCTCTCAAGCTTATCAACACACAAAATTATAAAATGCTGTCTGCAAACAGTAGGACAATCTGAAAACTTGCTCATGTCTGTTATTGCAAAATAGACACCAAAGGGTAGGATTCACCTCATCTAACTTCAGCCATCTAAACAGTTGGCATCTTGTCTCAACAAGTCACTGCAGCTTCCTCTACAGCCAATGGCATGAGATTCCCACCTATGTTAGGATGGAAAAAGGAACAGTAAAGAAGGCATTGATGCTGCTGATGGGGAAGAACAGATCAGTACTTTATGACAGATGCCGAAGTCTGGGAGAGTCCCACCATGGCATGTCCAAGAGTATGCATGGGGTGTAGCAGACTCCTGTGTGGAAAGCTGCAGGCTTCACTCCACAGCACAAAGGTTCAGCTAATTGTACACAGCCCTAGACCTGGAGAGGAGCAGGAGGGGCTGGTCCCTGGCTCCATCAAATGGGGGATTAGGGAAGGAAGGAACCTGAAAAACAGCAGAATGACCTAACAGCCCATCATGCAACCTGCAACTCCTAATGTCCATTTCATTTCACTACAACATTTAAGTATGAGACACCTTGAACATTTCTAACACTCTAGAATGTTAAAGGGCCAGGCTTATCCCTGGCTTCTGTCCACTCACCTTGCTTCAGCACCGTGTGACTCCACTGACACTTTTTTCCCCAAATCAAGAAGTATTTTGAATTTGCTTCCCTGTGATAACAAGTTTCTCTCAAATGCTGTCTTCTTCTTTTCCATACACTCAATTAATTGTGAACACCTAGAAAAAGTACACTAAGGGAAAATACACAGACTTTCTTAGAGAACTGTTTGACACAGGTTCTTCTCTGATGCTTCTGATACTTTTCTTCTCTAGTATTTTTAAATATACACTGTATTTCACAGATTAGATGATTTTTTCTTATTTTTCAGTCTTGCATAATCAAACACTTTGTACAGAAAAAAGACTTTCTCAAGGTCAGTGGGTCATTGATGATTTGGCTCTGAAGAAACAGTCCTGGCAAGCTACACCTGAAAATAAAGTCATCTGGGAGACACTGAAAGAACCTACCATCAGATTTGAGCAGCTTGCTGGGGAAAACTGTATCTCAAATCACCTATTTGATCATAGTTGACTATGCCAGTGGACACAAAATTAAGATGAACAGTCCTGATTGTTTTGTTTCCTGATTTCACATGGAAATGAGGTGCAGTTGCACTGCCAGTCCCTCTCGTAAGGCTGAATTTGTCTGTGGCCCCTCACCACAGTTTACTGACCTGGCCATGAGCACCTGTGTCACCCCCAGCTCCTGCACACCACACTGACCCTTGGCTGGGAAGGGCAGGGAAATTTTCAAGAAACATCTCAAATCCACAGGACATGAAGCTCCATCAGCTTTTCTGCTTGCAAAACTACTTTTTTTTTTTTTTTTCTGCTATTTACTGGCTTCCAAAGTTTGATGAAAGGCCTTCGTGAGCAGGTAACAATTCAATGCAAAGTGGATGATGCCCTTCAGGGTTTCTCAAAATCAAACACTTTCATGAGTTGATATTCCAGGAAAATACCAATTATCATTTTGATCCCTTCAGGATTAAACTCTAGGAGGATTAACTAGGATATCAAGATAAGAAAACAAATCCAAAGAAAGTACACTTTACTGAAGATTTAAAGCCTTCCACAAGTCTGCACTTGGTAAGTTCAAGACAGTGTTGAATGAGACACAGCAGAACCCCATGCAACCCACCCATGTATGTGAGCTCTCAATCTTCATTCTACAGCCCCAAACCAGACTGTTACCATCTGCAGCATCTGAGCCAAGTAATTTCAAGGTGATTTATTACATTTCTAACTCTGAACATCCATCATTCTGCAAACAGCCCAAAGGGAGATGCCCTATATCTTAAATTTCACGTTTTACAACCGTCTCCCTCTAAAGCTCTCTGCCAATCATAATATTTAAATCCCATGAAGCTTACTTCATGTTTTCTGTAATTTGAAGTTCACGTTGTATTTTGTTAATACACTGAGTTCCCAGATGAGGTGCAATAACTTTAGTATGGAAAAAGGTGCTACCACAGCACTGCACTTCTCATTTGCTGCTCCCCTGAACAGCCTCACTTAACTGGCTCTGTTTCTGACATCACAGAAATGAATGCTATTTTTTTCTAAGAACATTATAGATTCTACCAATACCCAGCACCAAGTGTTTGTATTTACCCCTGAGGTGAGCAAACTGTACTCAGAAGCTCTAACAAACCCCATGGTTGTGAGGGGATGTGATGCTGCTCATGACAGAGCAGCAGCTCATTTCAGCCTCTTCAGCACACAACTGGGTACCACGGACAACAGCAATTTATATCCCCTCTCAGGGCTTTTCTAAAAACAATAGCCCAGTTTCTAGCATGCCTGGCAGCCACAGACCAGCTTGACTTGCAAATACAAATTGACTCTGAATACAAATTTTGAAAGCAGAATCCATTACATGCTACAGAATTTCAGTTTTATTACAAGAGAGAGAGGTGAGAAATAACAACAATAAAACTGGAACTTGGGGTGCATTCTGACACAGAAGAGTTATAAAAGGCAACAAAGTTTTCCTCACAGTACAGTAATTCTTAAGGATGGACCAAAAGGATTATCTACCACTGCAGTGAACTGTTACCAATGAATGAGAATATTTTACTCCATCTAGAGAGCAAATACACAACATAACCGTGGACCATTTTGGAAACCCATTATCAATAAAATTCTGCTCAAAGAAATTAAGCCTGTCCCATCTCTACCAGATCACCCAAGGTTTTATGTGGGCAGCTAAAACCCAACACGTTTTCCCAAGTACGATTTTAGGTGGGTTACCTAATTCCCGCAAAGGATTTTGTCCGAGGAACTTAGGCAGAGGTTTTTTTTTCAGTCAAGCCCATCTCCAACAACTCTTGCAGCATAAAAAGATAGGAAAGACGTATGCATTTGGTGTCGTGGAGCTCTTCTACGCTTCGTACTCAAATATTTTAAGATCCTCAAGTAGTTCTTTAGCGAGTGCCTGCAGCTCTGCATTGCGGCTCTGGGACAGGGCGACGATGCGCTGGAACGGCAGCGTCTCGCGCACCTCGGCGCCCGACCTGGCCAACACCTCTGGCTCCAGGAGCACCGACTGCAGGAGCCTCAGGACGTGGAGGCAAACCTCTGTGTCCGGGTCTAAAAGCAGGGAAGAAAAGCATCCAGTGCTTGTTAGAAGAGAGTCTGAACAGATCCACCCGGCAGACAGGGAATAATGGAAGTGTCACGATTCCCAGATGCCCATTGCTGCTGGCTGGCTCTAGGAGGTACCTGAAAACCACATTTCTGTCCTCCCTCAGCAGCTTCTGCCCAGCAGTGTTTATGAGGGAGAGATAGCCAGGAACCTTTCTCTTGTTTTTCAGATGTTGAAACTGCTGTAAACCAGGGAATTTATCAACCTGACTTTATCCAGTCAGTGCCCAGGATGTACTGTTGGATGCAATCCAATTTAAGAGCAGAACGAACTGTATCTCATGATTATTCAGACTTAAAAAACAAACAGGCTAACAAATCAACTCTGCAGTAGATCATCAGGCTTTTCTTTAATTTCTTTTTATAGGAGGCTTCAGATTTCTTCAAAGCTCAATAAAATATTAATCTTTATAAAACTTTCTAGCAACCATGTATCAACCTTCCAAGTGTTTAATTCAGTCTGCAGACATTGAAAGCACTGCTGCTCAGGAACGTGCCAGGGAAATGCAGCAAAGACCTTTGACTGACTTAAGCCAGAAAGACACATAATAACTCCACTGCTAAGAACACAGGATGCATTTTTAATTACTGAAACATTTAGGAGCATTACATTTTAATCATTTGCAACGGCCCATTTGCATTTAGTGGTTTACTGCTTTATCAAAAGCATGTGGTAGAAAGACTTCCCTATTCTGCATATTCCAAATGAAAACATCTAATATATTTTTATAGCTGAAGCAGTTATTTGTCCCACGTGCCATGCATTTTTAATGTGTTTTTCATTAGCATACCTAGTCTTCAGCAAGCTTTTGATAAAGGGTTGTGCAGAAAGGTTGAGAAAATTAATTCAGATCACTTGGAGCACAAAAGCACCAGAGAGACCAAAATCTCACTGAAGGAGCATAAAACCACTGCAGTGATGAACCAGAGCGCTCTGAGTTTGGAGGAAGCATTTGGTGGGGCTGAGGCAAGTTCCTACCATTCCTGGCTTATTTCACACATAACACTGGTGACCTGAAAAAGGACTGAGGAGAATTATTCATTAAAGCATAAGGGTTGAAAGCACCCAGGGGGACAGAGAACAGGATGTGATGGACAGTGAAGAAGACTCTGGTTTCAGCATGAAACTCACTGCTGAGACGGATTTTGAAGTAATTCCCAACAGCACAGGGCTGATGTGCAATTTTAAAGATTGTGACATCTGCTCTACACCCAAAAGCCAGGCACTCTCTCTCTTCCTCCATTTTCCATCATAAATGGAAATAATCAAGTGTGAACCTGTTAAGAAAGGAGTTCTACTTTCTCCTGGAAAACCAGCAGAGTGAGGTATAATCTGAGGACGCAGGTATTGTCCAAACCCAAAAAGTAATGTACATTTTCTCCTTTTCTGTGCCCTGAGAATCCTAGCTGTTGGGCATGCTGGACAATTTTACACTACCAGATCAATAAAAACCCAGTGATTAGTGCTGCATACCCATGGCACAGTCACTCCTACTGCTGACACCCAGGCTGAAGGCTCTAAGGTGTCTCTTTCCATCATCATCTCCAGCAGTACCTGCAGGTGCAACTTTCTGAGTGATGAGCATTTGTAACTCATGGGGAAATGCTGCAGCTCAGTCTCACAGATAGCAAGACTTTATGTCCAATTTCCTGGCCAGCAACGTTTCAGTGAATCCTTTTGAGAAAACCTGGGTGCAAATTTTGGTTTTCAGATTTATTCTGACCTAATCAAAATATGAATAAAAGCCTTGAATTTGTCCTCCTTTGCCTTAATTTTTTGCCTCTATGTCTTCCACATTGTGTGTTTTTTAATGCATATTTTTTTGCCATATATAATTTCCAAACTCTGCCCACATCACCTCCCCCTTTTTCTGTACTTTGTATTATTCTACATTTATTCATTAGAAATAAAAGCCACAAACTACAGCTCAAAGAGGTAAGAAGAAAGAAGCTTTGGGGAGCAAAATCTATGTAGTTCATTTACAATCTTCCTCTGTGTGACATTATTCCTCCATGAAATAAAGCCACTAATACTTTTAATGGCTTGCAGTACTGCTGGGAAGCTTCATATATGTAAGATGAAAAGAGCTTTGTTATTAATACTGTTACAGGAATCAATACTCATATTATCTGCATGTGTTTAAAGGCTGTAGAAATTAAAGAATCGATCAGGGAAGAAGCCTTAGCAGGGGAGCCAAGAAAATGAGGATCTGTAGGAGATCAGGAAATGATTTCCAGCTTGACAAACAAGAACGTTTTCCAGTAAGAGCAGAGAGGTTCTAGGAAGAATCTCCAGCAGCAGCCAGGGAAGCTCAACAGCTTGAGTCACTCAAATGAAGAACAGATTAGGCACGTGGGCATCCAGCAAAGGAAGGAAATGATCCTGCACCAGAAGATGACTTAATACACATTTAACCTCAGATTGCCATTGTTTTGAATGTATTCTGAGATGTTCTGAGTTAAATAAATACATATGCCTTAAAATACACTCCCTTAGGATTACATGTGGTTTTGAGAATATTACTTATTGAAGATAATCATGTTCCCTAAGAGGATTTTAAAAAAAATACCAGAGAAATCTTTCTCTTGTCTCCAACATCATTAGGGACGTTTTCTAAAAACCCTGTCTACAAAGCACTCAGAGAAATGTAAGGAATCTTCATTATTCAGCATTATATTTATGTCAACAGCTTCCAGATTTAGTCATTTCTACACTAGCTGAGTAACATTTTGTTTGTACAAGATTGAAAAAATCCTTTTTAGCTGTAATCAAATCACTGCATCACATCCTCCCAACCAGCAGCACGCACATCTCCAACTACAATTTCAAAATTATCACCATTATTTCTGGAGAAGAGGGGGAGAAATCAAGCTGCTTGCCTCAGCCAGGATCACAGGCGTAGCCCAAACCTACCACCATCATAAGGTGCTGATGTAATTTTACCAAGGTGTTGAAACTGCTGGAGTTTGCTGACGTCCTGCAAGCTGCCAGCTCAGTTTGATGTCAATGGCTTTCAGTCACTGACAAAAGGCAGCTGATAACGTGGATGGATTTTAGTCGAATCTGTCATTAGCACCAGGCTCTCAGATGAACTGTCCCCTACAGCAGTGTTTAAGTAATTGCATTACATCAGCGCTCAACAGCTTATCCACAATTGGCTCTGAGTTGTGTGAACTCAATTTACACGTGGCCACGCCATCCCCTGCCCACCTGAATGCAACGTTTGTTTATTGCCAGCACACTGTTTACAGCTGTGCCTGTGTACAAGAACACAGAAGTTCACAAGGCCAAGTGCAAGGTCCTGCACATGGGTTGGGACAATTCCAAGCACAAGTACAGGCTGGGGGATGAAGAGATTGAGAGCTGCCCTGAGGAGAAGGACTCAGGGGTGTTGGTGGGTGAGAGGCTGGATATGAGCTGGCCACATGCACTGGCAGCCCAGAAAACCAAACATGTCCTGGGCTGCATCCAAAGCACCGTGGGCAGCAGGTGAGGGAGGATTCTGCCCCTCTGCCCTGCTCAGGTGAGACCCCACCTGCAGAGCTGCATGCAGCCCTGGAGCTCACAATATAAGGAGGACATGGATCTGTTGGAGTGAGTCCAGAGGAGGGACATAAAGGTGAACAGAGGGCTGGGGCACCTCTGCTATGGAGACAGGCTGAGAGAGCTGGAGGACAGAAGGCTTTGGAGAGACTTTAGAGCCTCTTACAGTGCCTAAAGGAGCTACAAGAGAGCTGGACAGGGACTTGGTACAAGGGAATGTGGTGACAGGACAAGGGGCAGTGGCTTTGAACTGAAAGAGGGGAGGAGGTTAGATTAAATATTAGGAAGAAATTCCTCATTATGTGTGTGATAAGTTGCCCAGAGAAGCTGTGAATGCCCCGTCCCTGGAATTGTTCAAGTTCAGGACGGATGGAGTTCTGAGAAACCTGGCATACCCTGCCCACAACAGGGGTGTTGGAACAAGATGTTCTTTAAGATCCCTTCCAATTCAAACCATTCTATGACTTTACAATTTCAAAAGCTTCCTACCACTGCTGTAGGTACCATTCAATTAAATTCCTGTCTGATTCCAGCAGGAAGGAGCAATCTGCCACTCAGCCTTTCCTTTTAATGAGCCTGTCAGACTATCTGTGTTCACAGCATATTTAACAGAGACAGCTATGGCCATGGCTTCCCCTGTGTAAGATCCCTTTGCATTGCCAGTGCTGGCAGGGCTGAAGCAGCATCTGCAGCAGGAGAGTTTTCCAGACATTTCTATATTGTTGATAGGTTTGAAGAGAAGAAATGTTGCAGTAAGGATGCACTGAGGGGAAGGAGCAGAGAGAACACCAGGGCAGAAAAAAAGACTGAGCTTTGCTGCTGCAATTCTTACAGACACAAATGCATTTTCTCTCTGCAAAATTTTTGCCCCAGCTCTTGTGTTACAGCTGGGTTACCTTCACTCTCCTCCCTGGCTGGGTGGCTGCTCTCACATGGAATTCAGCTAAGGAGAATTCCCCACTCTCCTACAGACACGTTTGTCATGCTTTTGCCAGGGAAATCCTTGAGAGAGACTCCCAGGATCCACACTGAAGCAGCAATTCAGTGCCAATTTCCCTGCCAGCGGCTGCAAGTGAACAGGAGTTTGCAGAGAGGTCGCTCTGCAGCTGCTGGGTAACACTGTGCTCCTCCCAGAACATCAGTCTGCATGAGCTGTTAGGCAGGGCAATGACCTTGTCAAGAAGCTCCTGCTCAGATGGCAAGGACAGCCTAGAGCTCCACCCAGGCAAGCAGCTGAGTATGGAAAAGTAGGAGTATGGAAAAGTAGGAGTATGGAAAAGGGCAAACATTCCACAAGACTTGCCCTGGCCACTCTTCCAGCCTCCCAGATAACTGAGGCTCAGGGGACTCTGCGTCAGAGCTGACATCCCTGCATTTACCAAAATGGATGTGGTCTCAAAGGGCAATCCTCTTCTTAAGATTAATGTCATCATCTGAAGAACAGCATGAAGATGAGTCAGGGGAGGTTTAGGCTGGATATCAGAACGTTTTCCATACAGAGGGTGGCTGGGCACTAGAGTAAGCTCCACAGGGAAGCTGTCACAGCCCCAAGCCTGCCAGAGTTCAAGGAGCCTTTGGACAATATTCTCAGGCACATGGTGGGACTCTTGAGATGTTCTGTGGGGTCAGGAGTTGGACTCGATGATCCTGACGGGTCCCTTCCAACACAGAATATTCTATGGTTCTATGACAAGAGGATGAAATTGTTGAGAACTTGAAAGACTGGTAACTGAGGTTTTGATTTATGAGCCAAAATTTGTTTTAATACAGACATCAGTTTATAAATATGACAGTTCTGTTTGTCCAGATGTTTTTTTAAGTAACATGCTGCCATGCAAATAACCTGAAATTTCAAAAGCTCTCACAGCCATAGAAAATTCAGACGGAAGAGCAAGGCATTAGAAACCTTCAGAGTTAGTCATGAAAAGCAAATATTGAGGGTGCAAGCAGCAAAGTGAGAATGGGCTTCATGCAAGCATTTCTAATAAAGACCATAATTTGCAAAGAATTTGGATAAACAAGGTTGGATTTCCAACTGGAAACTGTGGGTTCCAATGGAACTGTGGTGGAGGAAACTGAAGGGCAAGATCTAAAATTACTCCTCCTCCTCTTTTTGTGTTTTGTTTAATGAAGTACCTGGAGCAATTTCCCAGCTATGGACAAGAAATGTCACTGACTTCGTGTCTCTGCATTCCATGCTTTCTCAAGTATCCAAAGAAAGCAATTTTTTAAACTGCATTCAAAGAAAAGGAAAGAGGGGAAAACCAAAATAAAGATACACAATAATAAAAAAACCCCAACCAACCAAAAAACCCCACCCAAACAGAGAAAGTAAAGAAGACCCTAGACTCCTTTTCTCCAGCACTCATTTGTTAGCAGATGTTCTGCATGATCAAAAATGAAAAACATTTAATTTAGCTTTTATTATTAATACCTGAGCTAACTGTTACTTCTTATTCTTCAAGAGATCCTTGTCAGAGAAATGTTCCAATCCACTCCTTTGGCAGTTACAGAATGGAGGTCTTACTGCATCTTTAGATGGAAAACACCAGGAAAAAAAATATTGACAAATCTCAGGTGGATTTCTACACAGTATGATATAGGCTTCTTTTTCTGTGGCTGAGGACAGGGGTTCTTTAAATCTGGAAGTTATGTGAAACCCTCAGCCAGCACACCAACACAGGGACAGCAGCTGATGGAGGAAACTAAAGCTGCCTATTTTGTCCAAGATAGGAACAGCTGCTCTGCAAACAAATGGTGCTCCACAAGAGGAGAACTCTATTGATCCCACAGGCTGCTCCACGGGCAGAAATCTGAGTCATCATTCATGCTGGCACCAGGCTGGGAAGGTGCAGGCAGGCACAGCTGATACCTACACAGAGGATTCAGTGATCAGTGTTGGTTATTGAAGGGTGTCCATCTTTTAGGCAGTTTTAAAAAGGCAGGGGAAAAAAAAGGAAGAAAAAGACAGCCCACTTGATAAAGTGCTAAAACTAGAGATCTGCATTATCTTCAAAAATTCTGCCAAACATTTGGTTTTCTCCTATGATCAGTACAGCCTCCAGCAGAAAGAGATATTAAGAATTCTTGTTAGGGAACGTGAAGCCACACCAGCTCATCCAAGTTTCCCAAAGACCAACAGAACAGTTTGCTGTTAACATTCTTACTCCACTAGGAACCTTCATTAGATTTTTTCCCTTCTCTCTCTTCCAATCCATGTATTCAACATCAAGGCACATTTCTATCTCTTCAAAAATGCTGTGAGACAACTTGAATGAAATCCCTCTTTGCTTTAGATACAACAAAGGAAAATAAAGACAATGGAGTCAATTATTTGCTCTCTTCACTTAACAGGAAGGACATTCTTCTTCAAGGGACAAGGATGGGCAGAAACTGAGAACTCAGAGAAGGAATTTGAGGGATTTATCAGTTGCATACAAGGCAGTGGGAGAAAATGGGCCTGATGCATATAGGCTGAGGTCACGGACACTTGTAGATTGGCAATGGAAAAGCAAACAGGGTGATTCTCTGAAAATGAAAAAAAAAAAAATCAGAGGCTGATTTCTGGGGCCTCTCTTAGTGGGAATGGTGATAAAAGCATACAAAACTGGAAAGCTGAGTCATGTCATAAGCCTTAATCAAAAGAGGCTTTGAAGAAGCTTCCAGCAGGCAGGAAGCACGTACAGGATACTCTGCCAGCACAGGGTAGTACTCTACTCTCCTGCATGGAAATAACAGGACCTCATGCTGTAGCAGCTCCACGTGTTTATGAGCTCAATCTTGGCTAGCAGAACCTGAAGGTGCTGGTCAGGGAAACAGGAGAGGAGCAAGAGTGGGTGGAAGCTGCTGAATTTGACAACTACAGACATTTAGAAATAGATTAAATGTTGAGAAAACTATGGAGATCTCACACAAAATGATGGGAACAAGATCAGGTCTTGGATCTAACCTCTCATCTGGTATCCAAACCAGTCAGCGCTCTCTCTTGACAGTAAGCAGATTTCCTCCAAAGTCAGGGATCTGAACCTGCAGAAGTGCTTTATCTGAGAATCTTCCACCCTTGATGTAACTGGGGAAGTTTATTATCCAAAAAGTCAAGGAATTAGCCATGATCATCCTTCTTTCTACAACCCAGCCATAAACAATTAGCACTTCCAAATTGCAGAGTAGCCTTTCCATTAGTAGCTTAATTAATCATAAGTGTTTCCCATTTCATCCTCTTACTTGATCTTTTTCAGACAACAGACTGCATCAAATGATTCTCTTTTTTGTTTTATCACAACAATTGCAAGGGCACATTTGGGAATCCACAGTTAGACAGGATACTGAGAGGGTGTTTTGGGTTCATATTTTTTGCTAGAACAGATTATTAGCCAACATAAAGTAAAAGGAAAACCTGGACTAAGACATGTTAAATTTCAAAGCACAGCTGAACAAAGGACCAAGTATTTAATGGTCTCTGAGGATCACATTTTTCTCAAAATATATTAAAAACCTTTATAGAAATGGTGTTTTCCCTTACAAGGATTACTTAATTTCCTGAGACCTCGGAAGAGCGAGCCTGTGACATTCCACAGCAGGAAATTATTTGATGAAAAGCATGAGCAGCTACATTTTCTGTAAAATAGTTAAAGGAACCATGAGCTATACAAATAACTTTCAGTTTACCAACCCTAACCAAAGCTTTTTTCAAAAATTCAGTATCAAAATAATTTCTGGAAAAAGCAGATGCAATCTCTCTCATTTCAGCTGCTGTTAGTATTTTCCAGTCGTACTTTAGCAGTAGCAGCACAGAGGGATAATTAACCTCCCCAGTCCTATCTGCACACCAAAATCTCCTCATAAATCTTGAGAAAGCCCAGGCAGAGCAGTGTCACAGCTCTGTCCCCCTGCTGTCCCTCACGAGCTGTGCACACAGCTGCCAGCCCAGTCCAACGCACACTGGAACGTCAATCCCCGCTGGCTCCTGCACAGGGATTTGAAGCCTCCCAAAGAGCAGAGCCTTGATGTCACTCATGTACCTGACAGTGACAACACAAGTCCTTGACGTCCCTGGAGTCCTGCACTGGCCAAAAGCACAGCTGGGAATAGTCCTCCAGCCCTGGCATCCCAAATCCTATTAGAGCACAAGGCCTCTCTTCAGAAAGGGCCACTTTTGCAATGGGTCAGTGTAGTTAGAGACTTGGCTTCTCTCCCACAAACTCCTCTGTTAAATGGTAGTGAAATGGTATGTAGTTTCCCCTTAAAAGTTTATTTTAAAGTTGGTATGGGAAGACACAGGTGGCTTTTTTTTAAACCACTCCATCAAATTTCTCCACTCCCTATTCTTAAATCTACCACCCTTAAATTTTACATTAATGAAATATTACATACAGGGCCAAAAGTTTTGTGGGAAATGCACATCTTTTCCCTCCAGCTATGTGCCCTTTTTGTTTACTTCTATTCTGTCAAAAGCTAATCAGGTTACAGATATAAACTTCTGGTTTGCTACTTGCAACACCTATTGCAAATCTACAAAGCCCTGAAAGTCATGATTTACAAGGTTCTTAGAGGAACTTACCATTCAACAGCCACCAAAGCAGGGGAATAAAACCTGGACTTTCACTGATGTACTTCAAGCCTTTCAGGTTGATACTCACATTGTAAAGTGACATTAGCATTAGCCTAGAATTGAAAGAAAGAAGATGTGATGGTCTTTGATTTCTTTGCATGCTTCAGCATCTTTTGCCATGTGTCAAGCAGGTACCGGTGCAGAACCCTGTGCTAATAATTTATATTTTAGTAAAAGAGATGAACCTCAAATGATATATAAGCAATGTTGTGCAAACCTTTGTTTCTACTGTTGAATTACATATTCTAAACACATGAAAAAATACCCCATGCAAGAGTAGGAAGGTCTCAGGGAGGGGAATGTTCTCTGTCCTGGAGCCAGCTTGGCTACCGCTCTCTCATGCCTGAGATAAACCTGCATGTCACTGCACTGCCACCATGTCCACACAAAAGGGAAATGACTTTATTCCAAATGGACTTCACACCTCACATCCAGTTCTCAAACAAGGTCTCATGGTTTAAGCTCCTATGCCACCAGCAGACTTCTGGGCACTCTGTGGACACCTTCAGAAAGCAGAAAAGGCAGTGACCCATGGCACAATAAACTGAGCTGTAAGAGGTGTCATTTATGTGCCCTGAGTTTGATCACCTTGGTTAAGCAATAGAAAGATAGAAGAGCAGATTTATTAAATCTACTGCACCAGTGGCCACTGCCAAGCAGGGAGGGGTGCTCTGGATCTGAAATTTCAGCTGGTAGAGCCCACACACTGCTTTTCATCCAGCCCCTGCTGCTCTGGGCTTCCAGAACAAGCCCTGACAAAAGAGCACAGCACTACCTATAATCAGCCAGAATGGAAATAATCAATAAACCATCATCTTATAATGGCAATGTTAACATTTCTTGAGAATGTCTTTCACCCTTAATCTGTTTGACATTTGCAGTTAGAAATAAAGTGACGTAAAAAGGCACTGCTGTGTTTGTATTTTTATTTCACTTGTTTGCTTTGTGCAGACAAAAGGGACTGGTGGTGGTGATCCAAGAAAGTGCTGAGGTTTTTGGAGTGCTGGAACACCCCACAAGCCAATGCAGTGGCATATGAATATGTAACAGCATATTTAATTAAACACTCACCTAGGTACAACAGAGAAACATTTCCAGGCCCTTTATAACCACCTTCACCTCCAGGACCTGTAAATTTTAGTAAACATTTTTGCAATAATAATTGCAAAAGTGCTTATTGAAGCAAACCTGACACAAATGATTAGTGGATAAGCAATACTTTCTGGTGTTTTGTTTTTTTTTTTTAATGTGGAGTGAGTCTTAATTATGCATTTCATAATCTTCCTACTTAGACAAGCCAAATTTAATTAACATCTTGTATTACTGTATCTGTCAATGCTTTCTTTTAAACCTGGAACTAAATGCACAGCTAAAGCCCCTTCCCATCTTGTTAATACAGGGGATTAGTATATAAAATGTACTATTATGTACTAATCTGTCTCTTTACTGGCTACTTTCAACTGTCACAAAAGCAAAGTTGAATATTCTTAACCATTTAATTATGGCTACAAACAATTACATAAATGTTTATTGACTGTGTTACAATTACAAATGTTGAACAAACCCTACACCAATGAGAAAAATAACTAGCCTTTCACATCTGCAACTTCAGAAAGGCAAGGACACCCCTGAGATTTCAGTCCCAGCACTCACATTGATGCCTGGGATATATTTACTCCATACTCACAGACTACAGTGGATATCACAGCAGTTTTGGAGTAAGTGACAGCTTCTCCCTGTAATTTTTTATTTATATATTCATCCAAATAAAACACAGGATTGCTAGAACTAGGAAATAGAACTCCCCTCTTCATCAGCTTACTTTGATACTACTGTGTGTAAAATTAGACTCACAGTTTCCCCTGATTTTTCACACAGAAATAAAAAATATTTTTGAAAATAAAAGTTAGAAAATAATTGTAAAATCTCAAAGCTAAGCAAAAGACAACCATAGTATTTAAAATTATAAGCCAAATTTTTTTCCTCAACTGATTGGATTATAAATTGATATCCTCCCGTGTAACACCATGGTCATGCTTTAAGAAAAATACACTGCATTTCCAGAATAATGAACAGACATTTTCATCTGAGAGGTATAGTTTTAAAAACGTATCTGTCTGTATGAATATGTATATAAATGTATGTGTAGACACTATTTATGATGACTCCAGAGTCCATCCTCATGTAACTTTGAAATTGCCCTAGAATTTACAGCAACCTTCATATCCTTGTCTCACAGTTGTCTTTCATTTTGTCCTGGCTTATGTCCCCTATGGGAGGAGAAAAGGGAGTTCTTTTGACACATCTGCTTATGAAAATGCTGATTAAGGTTAACCAGCAGCTAAAAAACCTTACATGCAAAGAACAACTTAAAAACAAATCAACCAACCCCTCAGACTCTTCTTTGCTGGGCTGGGAGACTGTAAAACTCCCCAAAAGGACAAGAATAAAATCTAGTGTTAGTTAGTAACAGGTTTTTAGAACTGAGCAGTGACAAGACAAATACAGAGCTCATTAAAAAAAAAAGATTTTTTTTTTTTTTTTTATTATGGACATGAAAGACAAACACAGGGAATCATTTTCCACTAAAACATTTGAGCAAATTAGGTTTTCCCATTCTATGACAAGGCCATGAAGAAATGTCCTTTCTGGCATTTGCTCTAATGTCAGAATACAGCAATTTTTGTTATCCAATGGCAAGTGCAGAGTAAGGAAAAAAAAAAGTTGATTCTGTGGGATATCAGAAAATATCATCACTGCACTGCATTCAAGCTATTGTAACATATGCTTAGTATTTCTCACTTATCAACTACGCTGAGCAACCTCTCTTCCAAGCTTCCCTCCATTTGTTAGCCCAGAAGCTCACACCTGTTGAATTCCTTGCCACCTCATGGGATTGTTCTATGTGTATTTTACCAGCAGTGCTGTATGGCAGCCAAGTTTACATCACCATGGGTAATTCCTCTGCAAAGCAGGCAGATTTTGAAGCACAATTACAAGCAACCCAAAATACAAATTCAAAAGAAAGACCCTCAAATCCAATTACATTAATACAATATGAAATTTTCAAAAACAGTTTATCTGGACCCATAGACACATATCCACTTGAAATTCAGTGTGTGTGTGCAGGAGTATCTTCCTTCCTCCTCTCAAAATCCTCTTTTTTTTTCCCATTTACCGATTCTGAAACAGTATGGATCCTCTTTTAAGGGTTGTTTTTTGGCTTTGGTTGGTTGGTTGGTTTGGTTTTTTTATACACATGAAGTCACAAATTTCCTTTCTTAAACTGAGATTCTCATAGAATTCTTTCAGTTGGGATGTTATCAAAAAAATCCCTTCTGTTGACCTTCAAGCCCAACACTCAGGAGTAAATGATCTCAAATCATCAAGCCACTATCTACAGCACAGGTTGTTCAGCTTTCCCCTCATCATCCAACAGGGAAAGGCAAACACCTCCAGAGGGCAACTTGCTCCCCCTCACATGAGCAACCACCTGACAGCACCATCTCCTCCCAGTGACTGTGGGAAGGAGCCCAGTCAGTCAGCAAATGCTTGACATCCCCCTCTTTGACAGCTGGGGTTAGGCAAGATAAAACCTCTCCCAAGTGAAGACTGAGCCTGATTTCAAGACTATCACATCCAACCTGCCTAAATGTGTGCCTGGACGTGATCAAGTTACTGTGGCTGACAGGGCTGCTGTTTGTCAGCTGAGCTGTGACAGCTGCCTGGGCTATGAATTGCTTGTGTATTTAGGAAAAAACCACGACAGTGGCTCAAACCATCCTCATGAACAAATGAACCAGGTGTACAGGACCAGTGCCCACAGTTCAGCAGATGAGCCATTCGTTAAGCCACAGTAATTTGTTGAGTCAAGGCCATATATCCTAAGCTTACAAGGTCTTGGAGGAAAAGGCAAAGACAGTTGTTTATTTAATATCTCCATCAGCTGAAAAGCACTTCTGCAGTATCTGAACTGTGCAACAGGGCCTTGCCTTTAAAGCTGTTTTGCAAGGTCATTTTACAGGCATTGCCTCTTACAGACTGAAGTGTGTGATGAGTCTTTTTGAGTTGAAATCAAAAATTATTTCATTTTTGCTCTTAGCAGATCCATAACTCACTTTCTTCACTAAGGACATGTGACATTTTACACTTCATATAAGAAGGGAATAAATATGAGTCCACATTTCCCACATCCTCTCTGCTGCAAAACTTGACCTCACACCTTCCTTATTTCTCACTCAACTCACAACCCCCTCCCAAGGTAGATGAGAGCACCCCTGCTCACCTTTACAATATTACAATGCTTAAGAGACTTCCAAAGAGACACAAAACCTGGATAAAGCTGCAAGGAATGCTACTGAGAAAACAGCTTCCTCTCCAGGAAGGGAATAATGGGAGAGTGGGAAAACTACTGTCATCACTTGAGCTGCACTGCAAGATAATGCATTTCGTTTGAAAGGGAAAAAAAAGTCAACATACACTTTAAATTTGTTACAGAGTCCTGGCTTCATGTCTCCCAGGAGATGCATCATTGTGTCCAGTAATTCCCGACTGGAACTGACCAGGAATTCACGGCCACACGCCAGCGCAGCCACGTCTGTGGGAGAGCACAAAACATCACCAAAAATCATGTTTCAAACAAAAGTTTTTGCTAATTATCAGGACCACTAAAAAGATATGTCAGCTGTAAAGAATGAACTATGGCATTTATGTAAACTTCAGACTACATTCACCTACATAGCAAATACTGAACAGCAAACACTGGTCGAGCTCCTTCATACTTCTACTTTGGTAACCAAAGAATTTTTTCAGAATGCCCAGTGTCCCAATAGCAACACAGTAAATTATGAAACAAAAGGCTGCATTCATCCACAGGTAATGTGTGACTGAAACAGGCTGATCATTATAGGTTCCACTTTAAAGAAACAGGATTCCAGAGTTTTACAACCACTCAATTCAATACACCTGGCACACTACACAACCAAAATTCTTGTCAACATCTACTCAGATTCTCTTTTCCTACCTGTCTGCAAGTGTGGCATTATTCAAGCACAAACCAAAAGATGAAATTATTTCCAAAGGCTACTACTCCAGAGCAGATTTTCCTTTATTATTTTCTCTTACACCTGCCCCGTAGTAACAGTGGCATAATGCATCACATATTGATTTTATTACAATCTTTGATGACACACCAACAGCTAAAAACCCCATTTTCAGAAAAGCTGTTCATTCAAGATTCACTTATTTGTATAAATATCCATTGTTTCATCTCTCTTGCGTTATGTCTTTAGTGTAATTTTGACAGTTACAGTTTCACAGAAATGCAGATGATGTATCAACCCTGTGCCTCACAGCCTCCCAAGCCAAGGGCAGCCATTCTACAGCAGATATGTGACTTTTTTACTTATTTTCTGGCCCTAAAAAAAAATACTTAGTATGGAAGTCAGGTTTATTACCTTCTACTTCTCTTATACAGTGAAAGTGTGGTGTATTTGACAGTAACCATATCTTTAAGCAGTTTTAAAATCCTCAGTCCATGCCTTAAGCTGGGGCTGATCTACTTGCAGCATGTGCAGTTCGTAATCTTGCACATGTTGGCATCACTGGTGATTCACAAAGTCAATTGATGTGTACAGACTAATGTGAGCATACAGGACTGGTTCAATGGTCCTTGTTTCATTCCAGACTGAAGGATGCAATAAGGAATTTCAGAACTCAATGGCTCTTACCTGTCTAATCCTTAATGTCACAGGCAGCACAGAAGTGCCTGTAGCAGAAGTGTTAGTAACAAAATTTGCCAGAACTTTAGAAAACCAGAAAGTCACCCAAGATATCAACACTGACTACTTAACTTTGAAAAGCTGTATTTACTGCAGCTTCTGTGAGGCAATATACATTCCCAGTACGTGTGCAATGGTATTCTGAGACACAACATTAACTTACTTGTTACAATCCCTGCCAAAGCTAATACAAACTGATTTTCCTCAGAATCCAAATCCTGCTGTTTCATGTCTTCACTTAATGACTTCACAAAGCTCTCCATGGTCTGGGCAGTGATTGTGAAAAACTTTACTGCTTTACTCTGCAAGAGGAGAAGAAAGATTACACACACTACAGCAACTATAATTATTAGATGCTACAGTAAAATTGGACAATCTTCCAAATTATTAAAACATTCAGTTACTTCAAATAAACAACAGAAAATACCAGTTATTCACTGAGTGACGTTTGATCCCCCATTATCTCAGAAGAAAACAGGAAACTACTCAATGCTACATTTATTCATAAAACTAAACTATTGCATATCTACCTCCTAAGCACACAATAATATCTATCAACCAGCAGAATTAAAGCTTATTTTCAAAAGTGAGAATATTGTCTCCTTGTTTTGCAGTAGCTGCACCAGGTGTTTCACATTTATCTGGCCTACTACAGTAGCTTTTGTCAAAATCAGCTGAAGACTGGAGACTTAACATGAAATTCCTAAGAAAACAATAAAGTATCCAGAAAAAAAAGCAGAATTCAAATGGATCCTAATAGGACTCATTATTGCTCAATACAGGATGGAGAGTAACAGGCTATGCAGAAATTCTTTAGAAAAGGAAATGGAGGTCTCTCGTGGGTCACAGGTTGAATTTAAGTCAGCCATGTCACATGAGAAAGAATAATCATCACAGCAGAACACACGAACAGGAGCACAGGCTGTAATTATGGGACAGTCTTTTCCCCTCAGCTGCAATCCTGCTCTGTTTGGAGGTATCTCAGCTGAGGGAGCTCCACCTGGTACAAAGCTCAGGGCAGGTCAAAGAGCCTGGCCAGAGGTGCAGAGTCCACAAAGAAGGATGGAGAGACCTGTTTCTGCTCATTGGTAATTCTGACTAGTAAAACATTGCTGGAACTCTCTTTCACACAGAGGATGAAGCTTTCATAACCAAAACAGTGTGGCAGAGAGCCCATAATGCTGGGTTTCCCAGTGTCTTTAATAATTTTTCCTTAATAACGTTAATATTTTCCTTAACAACTTTAGTAAGTTGTTCCACGAAGCAGCTGAAACTTGTAGTTATTCCCAGTAGTGACCCAATGGGAGAGTTCAAGAAATGCCTGAACTTTTATTCATTTTGTGAAGTGACTGAAAATGTTAATATTTTTGCAAAATTACTGCTTTCACAGTATGTGCAAAGCTAGTGGTAACATTTATTTATTCCTCCACTGCTGCACATTCACCACATTAAAGATGTATAGTTCCTGCAGGGTGACTTCAGCAAGAGGGGACAAAAAGCAGGCTCAGTCAACACAGTATCTTCACAAATGATGCTGTGGTCCCAAAATCAGAGAAATGAAGGGATCATGGAGAAAGAGAAGGAAAACAAGTGCAATTCTGCACGTGCTGGATGTAGTTTTTATATGGACACCAATCCTCAAAGATGTCAATTTTAACACAAGCAGCAACTATAGCTCAAGAAGCAAGAGGGTGTGAGTGAAAATGAAGAGCCCTACAAGTTATTATGAAAATACATATTCTCATGGGAACATAAGGGTACTAAGCACCCTGAGTAGTCAGTATGTTGCACAGAAAACAAGAAACCTTCTATCTGCCAGCCTCTTGAGGTTTCACTGGTCCTCTCTGCTGATCCTTCTTTCCAGACAGCCACCACTTAACTAGTGCTGATGTCTGAAGAGCTGCAGCAGAGACCTAGCAGGTTTATAAATAGCAAACATTACGCACTCTGCACAGTCCCTTATTAATTGACGGCATTTTCGTGGGACTGAAGAATGTCTCACCCACATATGTTGAGATAAGGACAGTTCTGAAAGCAGCCATTAAGGTGCTTGAGCTCAGATGGTGCAATGAACCCTCTGCCGTCTGTGGAACTCCTGTGTGAAAACTCCAGGTAACATGAAAATTTGCTGCCACAAAATATAAAGTCGTTTGTCACCATTATCAGACAACTGAAGTAGCAAAACACCTTGTAGGATCCAAAATTTCTCAAGTTGAAGCAAGCCTTGATGCTGTTCTGAAATCAAACCTTCAGGTTGTATTTCCATGGGAGAAGCCTGTCATATCTGGCTGAAGCTTTTTGAAAGACATCCAAAACAATCTCACGGGAATTAATTTACTTCTTTTTTTGGTACATGCAGGTAGGAAATCTTGAAAACTCTATCATGATGCTCCTCTGGGTGTTTCTTCAAATTCTCTCTAGGAACACGTGGGCAAAACCAGCAGGCATCTCTCCCCCACTGCCTTGAGAACTACTTGTGTCACATTTCAAATCTGCTGCTTAAATTCTGATCTTCCCAACCCGTACGGACACAAAACATATATTGGTCACTAACGTCATTTCAGTCCACTTGTATTACAGGACTGTAAGACAGACCCACTTCTGTGTTGCTTCAAAGACTGAAAAAAGCTTGGGCATTGTTCCCTGAGGCATGACGTGATTATGAATTGATGCCACCTTCCCCACGTGCGTAAATATCAGCAACAGTTTCAAAGCACCCTTGATGCTCTCATACATTTGCGTAGCTCACAGCACCTTCTCAGGGGAGGAGGGAAGAAGCTACAAGCTGTACAACTTGTCCCAAAATAACCCAAACTAAATATGTTGTATGACAAATCTCCATCATCTTTTAATGACCTGACTCACTGCCAGTTGCAATCTGTGGTTGACACAATGCCACACTATCCATTTATGTTTTTCCTAGGAGTTTTGTTGCAAGCCCAGGCACGTTTCTTACAGTGTTATGTGCACCATCACAAGAAAATGATGCCCCTAAATGTTGCTATGATCTTCACCAGAAGTACAGCAGTTCAACAAGCTTTAATGATTGCTGGAAATGACTGTAGGAGAAGTATTTTGCATTTCAAACAAACCTAACCCCCAAAGTACTGCATCTTTACAGTTGGGTTTTTTACCTTTATACAAATTTCAAGCAGCAGTTTTGTTTTTAACTAATTCAACTGAATTTTATACTTAAGACTGCTTTTAACAACCAGCCTTGTTCTTTAAATTTCAACTGCTTTATACAGTGTTTTACAGATTTTTTTTTTCCTAGTGACTGCTGCTGCTTGGATTTGGAATCATCAGAAGTTATCATTAAAAAGGCATCATTGTACAGCTTTCTGATATCCAATATAAAGTTGTAATTGTATTTTGGAGCACCCAACTAGAACAACTCTTACAAACATACTGGTTTACCACTTACTATAATAAACTAATCCTATTCACTCAGCTGTTCATCATGCTGCTGAAAAATCAAGCCAAAAGAAACTGTGGCGTCAGTTCTCTCAGATTAAATACAGCAATTCCTTCTCATGTTGGCTGTGTCAAGAATGAAAATCATATTTTTATCAGGCCTGGTCCCCTAATCCCTCCTAATTCCATCAGCTGCACTTGGCAGTGAAACTGGGATAGTTGCAATATTACTATTGTCATTAACTGTTGTTGTTTTGGTTTTGTGGTTTGTTTTTGTTGTTTTTTTTTTCAAATAGTCTACTTGCCCATGTTTAACACTGATGATTTAATAAAATCCATGAGCAGTAAAGGTCCCTAAAATTCCAAGAGTCATTCACGTATTAAGGCAGCAGAAGGATTTAGAGAAGTTGAGAACCAATGGATCTGTCTTTTCTCAATGGAAATAGGTCCTCCAAGCTCCCTACAGCCATGGAAACTCCTGCATGTGCCCAGGAACTATTGTCTCCTGTTAGCTTGTGAAGATACTTACATTGTGCTAACTGTAGCCTTGCTTCCCGTTTAGCTGTGTGTGGTGGAAAACAGCTAACCCTCATTTGGTAACAAAATAATGAATTACTGCATTTATTCATAACACTTCACAGCTCCAACCCTTCTTAAATGAGAATGGATGGAGCCCAAGGAACATGCAAACCAGAAAACATTCTTGCTGCCCAGACAGTTTCTGAAATACATCCTTAAAGTGTGTTCCACAGCAAGGTCCTTGTTTTAAAGGTCCTTGTTTTAAAGGCCTAAGAGCATTACCAGGGGTCAGTATTCACCTGCCATACTTACTGCTCCTAGAATGGATTTCACAGCCTCCTCGTTGCTGGACACCCCCCAGAGCAAGGTGCACACTGCTGCTCCCATCTCTGTGCAATACTCTGCCTGCTGCAGGAGCTGCTGCTTGGCCTCGTTCAGCTGCTGCCGCAGGTCCAGTTTCTCCTGGAACAGCATAAGGAAATTTTGGTTGCACTTCATGTCTGCCACAAGGGACAGAACAAGAAACACAATCATGGCCACCTCTGAAATGGAGGGTAACCCACAGCAGCTGCAGACATGTTCCTTCTCTCCTGAGCTGTCTCTGAGCAGTGCAGCCTGACAGGAACCAGAAACCGTCCGCAAGGTCAAACCAAGTGACCCACCGAGACGGAGTGGCACCTAGAGAAGCGTGATAGGAGACATCTCCCCCTGAGCAAACAGATCCATGTCTCTTCAAGAGAGAGGAGATTTCAGCATCAGGGGCCAGCTTTTCCTGACACCTCACAGGAGATAGGAAACATCTTACAGGACGGGAGGGTTGTTTTGTTTTTCAAAACAGGCTTCTGCTCTAGCCAACATGGAACAGTTGTGGATATCTAGGATAAATACTGGTGTCTCTTCAAACTCTTTACTGTTGGCATAGTCCTGAGCAGCAGTGTCAAAGCAAGACAGAGTTCCCAAAAAACACACCTAAGGTTTCAAGTTTGGAGGACCTTCCATTGCAAGGAAGTTGAAGCACCATTGTGCACCCATGAGGTTGGATGGGGTTCTGAACAACCTGGTCTAGTGGAAGTTGTCCCTGCCCACAGCAGTGGGGTTGGAATGAGGTAAGAGAACCCCAAAATCCTTTCCAGTCCAAACTATTCTGTGACACAATGATTCTGTGATCACTTAAGTGAACTGCTACGTGGTTCTTGCCACAAAGCATAAAGAGAGAACAGATCAACCCTAACCAAACTAAAGCACAATATCCATTTGGCAGTACTTTCTTCCAATCACATGGGAAGCTGGCTGGAAGTGTATCATGGAATTGGGCAGGATTCTAGGTCTCACTGTCTTCCTACCAGCTGCCACTGGAGTAGCGAAGCTGTTGCACTTCTTGGTTTAGAGCCAGCACAGACAGAGATCAAGGCAGGGATTCAGCAGTCTGTGTCTCAGGGTGGGTGGGGGCTCCCAAGCACCTTCCAGGTAGGGTGGTACTAGACAGTGCTGCAGGGAAAGACCAAGGCCAGTCCAGAAAAATGATGCTAATTCATGTATTAAAAGAGAGAGAATCACAGATTGCACAATGTCAAAAACCAGAAGGATCTGGGTTTTTTTGCCCTTTTTACCAACATGATATTTTCAAATTCACTGCAGAACACACCTTCCTCAGCTCAGCCTTCCCAGTGTGTTTGGCTGCCAGGATGAAGTATGGGGAAATGAGAAGGAATCTTTAGAAGTCAATTTTGAAAGTAACTAAACAGAACAAGACTTTCAACCATGTATTGTCATCAAGACTTTAAGTATCTTGACATTTTGGGGTTCAGCTCAATGCTTCATGTCGAGGGTTTGGAAAGAATAGAAACGTAAACTCATCTGAACATTTACACAATATGGTAGCAACCAGTACAGAGCTGCCTGTGCTGTCACCAACTACCTGCTGAGCCTCCTGATCACACCTACCAGCCTGATTTGCACTGCTGCTGATGGAACATGCAGGTAGGGATTTGTAAAGTTCAAATCTCATTTCTCAAGTAGACTTCTGTGTGCATTTACTCTCTGCAGTGAGTCTCTCTCACCTATATATGCAAAAGACTGACACTTGCTGCTGATTCCATAGGCAGAGTCTCCCAGGAAAAGTGTCTTACTTCTTAATACTTTGATCCTTTTTAAGCAAATTAGCCAAATTCCATCTTTTACATGACTCACTGCCAGGCCTATCAGCTTTTCTGCCACCATGTGCATCCACAAAATGTCCTCAGGCATCTTCCTGCCTAATCCCTATATTCTCCCTGTCTTTTCCACACTGTCCTAGTCTTAGGGAAATGTATCTTTAATACATTTTATTTGCATTTGGATGCTAATACTGAGTAAGACATAAAACCCAGTAATACCAAATCTAGATCCCCCAACAAGCATGCAAAGCCAGCAGAAGAAATGCCAGAATTTTTAATAGATCAAAAGCAACACCAGAACAAAGATATGAAGCAAGGAAAACAAAATGGTACATTCAAGAGCCAGGAAAATAAACGGAGCCTGCAAAAGTAAATAACCTGGCTGGAAACAACACTCCTAAGAGTTCACATCACCAAGCAATCCCTGTGCTATGCAACACCACCATCTTCAGGAAAAGGTCAAGGCACAAGAACACAGCAGTGCCCAAGTATGGAACTGCAAAAAGACAGACAAAGGAGACATTAGCCAAGAATAACACGTGCACTTCAAGTTTTGCTCGGGTTCAGAAAGCACAGCAATTCCCTAACCAGTGATACAGCTCTGTGCAGAGTTTGGAATGCAAAATGTTGACTTATGATGGCCTCAGAAAAGGACACTGCTCAACCAGAAATGCATTTATGTTTGTTTCAGTGAATCATTTTCTTCTCCTTTAGAAGATAAACATATAGAAGATAATTCAGAAACTGTACACAAGGATGCCTAGAGCAGAACCAAATGAAGAACACCAGAAAAGTCATTAACAGGAACAAAAACCACTCATATACACACACCATCTTGTTGTACCCTGAAGAGCTAAAGGACTTCACACCATCATGAGCACAATCCACCCATATACACCTTCCTGGCATTTAAGAGAACGCATTCAGAGAACTGCCACACACTGCACAACAGCAAAGACATGAAGAGAAGAGCTTTGAGCAGAAACACCAAAACAACTGCTCCTAGTAAACTATCCATGCTTCAAATAAAACTCATCCCCAAGAAATCATAAATGCAAACCACCTGCACTTTACTTCATAGTATTAACAAGAATAATAGGAGGGACTCACTTCATTAGCATCTAAAGCAGCAACATTCAGTCTTACAGGGATTTTATCCTGGGTGCTTACACAACTGAAGACCTCAGTGCACAGCAAAATGAACCCTGGACCTACTGCTGAACTGCAACAGCTATCCCAGAAGGTATTTCTTTTGAAATAAGGAACATCCAGATTGACAACTATTCCATCATACCAAACTTCATCCCAGAGTGACTTTTCTATGCAGATGTGCACTAAAAGTGCATTTCTGAACTCTTCATTATTCCTCTTCAAAAACAAAGTAAGTTTTGTAGGTTCATCTGTCTTTGTGCAATCCCAAGGCTGGCAAATGCCAGCTGTACAACTCCAACAATGTGAGCGTCTGCCGACTACTGAAGATTGCTCCAAGGAAATGAACTTTTGCAGCAGATAATCACCACTGATTCTCACAGAGACTCATTTGAACCCAAATGGTTTCACAGTCTGAGAAGTCACAGTCTTGCTATTCCTTCATTGTTAAGAATCTCCCCTCTCATAATCACTAAATACAATATTGACAGAGCAAAAGAAGCCCTGAAATTGCTCTTTGATTCTCAGCTGTACATGGCAATTGGATCAATAGGTGCTTTGAGAAAGACTATTAACACTAGACAAAGGTACACAGCTCACAGCAAACCAAGCGACGCTGGTTTCATTCTGTACATTGCACTGCTTAAATTATCTTCTATTGCCCTCTTTGCAAATATGTTATAGCAATGTTAAAGTCAAAAGAGCTGATTCTGTGAAGGACCTTTTGATTCCAGCTATACCACAATGTTCAAAAATACCCCAGTGTTTTACTTCAACATGTTAATATAAACAAAATGTTTGATTTTTTTGTTCATATATACCAAGACAAGCCCTGCCAAGAACCCATAACACAACTCCATACAACTCTACTCTCCCAGAGTATGGAAGCTGAGAGAGATCCCTGCAGCTGGGGTACACTGCAGGATCCTGTACTGCAGTGGGAGACAGTTGGTACCTCTGTTTGTACACATTGACTTCTTTCTGGTACTGCATCTTACCATATTTTGCCTAGTTACAATATTGATCCTTTTGCTCTAGAAATACCAAGGGGGTGGGGGGGAAAGCAGTTATGACCTTACAGGTTTTTTCCTCACCACCTGACTATATGGATAGAAATCCCAGATTGTTTTTGAGAGAGGATTCATTTTGTGACATGAACATGAAAATTTTATCAGTACTGCTTTTGTTATTAAAACTCAAACACACAGATATCAATATCCTGGCAGCAAATCTACCTTCTTCTCTCTCATGCAATCTGCCTGGGCCATTTCCAGACGGGCTCTGAAGTGTTCACAATCCATTCTCAGCTGCTCTATTTCCTCCTCCTTTTTCTCCAGGTCTGTGACAGGATAAATCAGACAAAAGAAAGAAGGACCACATTGTGACCATCGGGCCTGCGTTAAAGCAAATACAATCCACCAAGTGCGGCTTTACTGAGGCGCTTCAGCCGTTTGCTTGTGTGAGATCACCTCCCCGTGGCTAAATGGGAATCTCACAATTTGCTGTGTGGCAATAGCTCTGAGAAAGCAAACCAACACGTTTCTGATTTAAAAGAATCACATCTAGCTGTTAAATACAGAGGGTTGAGAAGACACTTAAAAATTTACTCAGTTTTCTGCTTTGTTTTCACGCTGGTTTTCATGAAAACTCCATGAGTGAAATTTCACCCAAGTCAGTGAGTATATTAAAAATGTAAGAAAAATACCAATATTAGTCAAAAGTGAGTGTTTCAATCTACAATTTACAGCTTATATGGATTGCAAGAATGAAAAGCAACTATTCCAAATACTTTAAAATAGTATTTATAAAGTTGCATAAGCAACCTGGACTAGTGAAAGCTGCCCCTGCCCATGGCAATGGGGTTACAACTGGATGATCTTTAAGATCCCTTCCACCCAAACCAGCCTGATTATAAACAATTTACACATTGTCAGTTACAAGCAAATTTTATGATTCCCTTATAAAACTAATTTCTGATGTTATTGCACTTCTGATGTTATCAGAAATTTCTGTTTTCAGAAATTAATTCTAATTTTGACACTTTATTCTTGTGAACAGAAATCAAGTTTAAAGTATTCAATTTCACCAGCATGATGCCTGTTTAAAAAAAAATCCCTTTGAAGGACATTTTTAACAATAGTTGTGTGCTGTATTTTTCTTCAAAAACCACAGTCCTGGATGCTTAGTATTTATACTGAAAAACGGAAACACATTTAAGTAGTTCCAAAAAGTAAAATCTAAATAGCATCTATTCTAACCCTGGTTGGTTCAAAAAAAACCCAGATTACACCCCACTTTAAATACCAAACCCTTGGACATGACAGTTTGGTCTATGGCTTAATACACTTCAAATACTTCCCTTAACATGTGACAGTATTTTTTAATGTAGTTACAAAAAATCATATCAAATTCTATCATAAAAAGAGAACATCATTAAAATTATCCAAGTATGCTCTTATCAACCAAAGGACTTGGCTTCTGGCATTCTACTTAGTAATTCTACACAATTTGAAAAGAAATACCTTCCTGTTTTGGTCCTAATTGACAAGTTTATAATCTTAAATATACACACATTGCTTTGAGTAGCCTGTATAAAAGGAGAAAGGCTGTTTGTGTCTGATTTATCTGAAGAGGTAGAACATATTTCCACTCGGCCCTTGTGTGATTCTAAGCCAGCAACACTTTTTAGCAGAAAGCAGAGGTAAGCCAAGGGTTCACTGCTGAGAAACATCTCTGTGCCAGGACATGCTCTCTGAGCAACTCACTTCTTTTCAACCTGCAATCCAAAGGAAAAGAATGAAGGGAGGAATGGATTCATTGAGTTTTTGAGGATAACTCTGGACAGTGGCAAGAAACTTCCCTTCTGTCAAGTAAAGAAAAATCAGTCCCACGCACTTCTGACTGTGGGTGTCAGTCTGAAGCAGCTGACAGCAAGATGTCTTGAGCAGGACTAGAACATGATCTGCTTATCTACAGCAGGCCAAGAACCTGTTTATCCTTGCCAGGTAAGTTCATCCAGTGAAAATATCTGTCCCTGCAAGGAAACAAGCTCTCCAGAGAGAGAAGAATCACTTCCAGCCTTTGAGAGGATGGATCCAACCTGAATCCAGCCAGAAGACACACAAAGATGCCACATCCTTCACCACCAGACTGCAAAGGTCCTGGAACCAAACCTGAGCCAGAAGGGGAATAATACTCACAACTGAGTGTTAACACAAGGCAACCTGTACTTTATTTAAAGGGCTTCAGATGAAACAAGGATGTGTCCATGTCCTGTAAGGTATCACAATGTTTTATGTAGAGGGGAAAAAGAAGGACAATAGTGGAAGGTGCTGAAAAGAGACCTACTTCTAGCTATTCCTCATTTGTGGAAACTCCCCTGCTATGCCCAGTCAACCTCCTAGCTGTGCCTTTGCTCTGAAGAGAAAGAAGCAGCTTTCACTACCAGCTTCGGTGAGCAAAGAAAAATATGAAATGGTATCTTCATACAAAGAGGAAATAGGTAACTTCACCAATGCAGTGGTAATCAGACTCTGGGAAGAAGTGGCACTTGCTCCCAAGATAAAGACTCAAAAGCAGAACAAGGCACTCAGCACAAGAAAGAAGAGGAGGCCCCCATTTCAGATGTGAGGTAGACTCGTTCTCATCCACAGAAAGTTATAGGTCATACCAGGAGATTTTCTGCACCAGAGGTCTAACCTCAAAGCTCTGAGAGATGGAGAACTGAGTACAATAATGCCAACAAGTGATGAAATTCCAATTCTACTGATGCAAATACTAGATCAATGTTAAATGCTATTTTTAACACTTCCCCAGTGAAGCGAGTTCCACTAAACATACCCATAACAATACAGAAAAACTGCTGGAACTGTATTTCTAAGACTCCTGGAGCCAAGCACTCTTCCTGAGAAGGGTAATAAGAACAAAACAGAACTCTCTTTTCAAAATGAACAATTACCCTGGCAAAAATCTAAATGAAGACCCTGACAGCAGCCTGAAAAGTAAGTGTTAGCTGCACTGAGAATTGCAAGCTCAGATCTCAGACATCACCCCTGGGAAGCCTGAGGAAATGGCTGTCCTATTGACCTACACACACACGTGAAATGTGCAAAGATCTCAAGGTTTCTCAAAGCTATTCAAGACTCCATCAGTCTCACAACCAAACAGGCCAGAGGTGTTGAAAGTCTCTGACTAGTCTATACTTCTTGAGGAGCAGGAGACTCTACTCCTCAAGCACACCTCACAGTATGCAGAAAACTGCAATAGCTGATGCAGTCTGGAGATGTACAAATCACACATTAGGCTTCTGTAAGAACAACAGGAAAAAACATCTCTAGGAGCTGCCAGGACTCCTGTAAGCTTCGCATGCCACACCAAGAGGCTGTATGTAGCAAACAGCACCATTCTGAGAGTGAGGGATGCTTGTGTCCCTGTGATGTCCAACCTTTAGTGATCTGCATGCTCCAAAGCCTCCTTTCACTCTGCCTTATTTCTTGCTGCAGAGGCAGGAGAAGACTGGAACAGCAAAAATCACCACCTGACTGTCCAGCTGTAGGGGCACACGATAGCCAGAGCCTAAATAAATATTCAAATGACCTCATCACCTGCAAGAGAAATCTCCACTGTGGAGACAGACTCAAGAGAAGTCAAAGGCTGACTCAGCTCCAGGTCCTGCCCTAGAGGACCCAGAGAATGCTGGGCAGCCAGCAGAACATTTCAAGGAGTCTTCAAATCCCCATGCTAATGCCACGAGCCTGCTCTGGATGGCCCTGACAGTGTCTCCTTGATGCCTGGCACAAGGAATGTAAGAAGGATCAGTGAGAGGAATCTCGAGACTGGACGTGGATTAAGTAGGTAAAAACTAATTGAGGATCTGGATTTGAATTGAGGATCTTAATGCAACTGGAAACAAACCCTGATGCCTTGCAAGAGCATAAAGAGAATGCATCCAGATCCCATCCCCTGCTTGTGACGTGGAAGAATCTTCCCAAAGAGCGGATCCCTGAGGCAGCTGGAAGCTCTGCCCCAATATGTTATTACATGGTCAGAGACAGGCCTTGAGGCCCTATCTGGGTCCTTCTTAGCTGCCTGTTGCAAATTCATTTCCCATTTATTACTTGATATTCTAGAAGAGACACAGTCAGTCTGTGTCAGTGCTTGTTCCATGTCTTCCCAGGCAAACCCAAATCCAGGTAAATTGTACAGCTGCAGGTAAGCTGCAGGCTAGGGATGGAGCTGACTCCTATTTGGCCCTGGTGGTATGTTGGGAGTGGGGTAATTTTTGAAAAAAATAAGGCACAGAGAAACCCAACATTGAAAAACTGGACTTTGGGAACAGCAGTAAAAAGACTTTTATTACAGAATCTTTTTTTTTTTTTTTAATTAGTATAGCATACAAACTGAAAAACAAAACAGGCCAAATACAGGATTAATTCAGTCTTCCTTCAAATTTTTATCCACTACTATTTACCATTATTTTGTTGGGGTTTATTTTCTGTGCAAAGTGACTTTTTGAAAAACAAAATGCTTTTGCCTTTTCTCAAAGGGAAAACATTTTTTTTTGCCTCATAGAGCTTTCCCTTACTGCCTGAATGATGTATGTTTTTATCCACAGAAAAATATTTTTACAGATTAATTTGACATGTCTGATTATTCCTAAGGCAGCCTGTAATCTTCACTACAAACACACTAATTTACTGAAGCAGTCACTGAACAACACAGTTGAATCTGGAATAGCTCCACAAACTCTACAACTATTTCTGGGGAACAACAGTTTGTTCTAAGCAGTTCTGGCAGAAACTGTAAGAGCTTGTAAGATGGTGCAACTCACTTGATTCAATAGCATCCAGCTTCTGGAATGTCCCCAGGATATCTCCATTTACTATTTTGGGTAAGAAATCCCGCAGTTGCATAACTTCAGTTGTCAGCCTTTCCAAATCCCTCCTTGTAACTTTTACAAATTCCTCTTTGGTCTCAGCCTTCTGAAATAAAACAACAAAGCAAAACAAAAACAAACAAACCAACAACCAACCAAAGACACTGTTACAGCCCTGGAGTGCTTTTCTGCTGAATTTCTTTTCTTGGATAAAAATATTCCTCTCTATGACATCATTTCAGAAATGTGTAACTTTTTAACAGAGAACTATCCAGCAATCAAACCCAAAAGTCTCTGAGGTTGACCCTTTGACTGTAATTTTTGCCACTCTGGCCTAAAGTAAATAATATTACTTCTCTACATGTGCTTCTTCACCCAAAATGTGTGCAATGCATCTGAGAATGCTGCAAAAATTAACACTCACATTTTACAATGTGAGCAGCATACACCAAGCTGTTGTTTCATGACTGTCGTAAAGGATACAATTACTCAGCTTTTTAATTAATTCAAAAATTTGCAAGGTCCTCAGTCCTAAATTACAACAACTCTTTTGGAGGAAACTGTTACTTTTTTCAAACCAGTTTATCTTTTGTGAAGAGCAAAAATTATTTGCAGCCATCTGCAACCCAATCTCACGTAAATGATTTAATCCTGAGGTAAGACAGAAATGTTTACTAGCTTCCTCTCCTGCCACACTATAGCTATAAAATAATTTTCATTCCATATTCCAGTAGAACATGTATTAATTTTAAAATTACAGAGCAAGTTTTGTTCAAAAACCCCCATAAATTCCAATTTCTGATGTACGTAAATGTGCACTCTGCTGGATCTTAAAAAGGCTGATACACACACACCCACAAAAAGGTTTTAACATGTTTTGACTAAAACATCAATCATTTAATATGCTTTCAGAAAGCAAACTTACAACGTATCTTAGTACTGCTTTGCACTGCATCAAGAACAGTGACAAAATGAGATCTTTTATGTACCACATCTTATTCCAGAGGCAAGAGGGTAACAAACCAAAATCTCATCTCCTACAGGTATAAAATGTGCCATCCCCACCGTCCTCTCAAGACCAGACACAAGACAAACGGAGGTCACGCTCTCCAACCATTCCCTACAATTCTTTCTGCTTCCCTACTTCCTCAGATTGAACATTTCCTTTCAGTTTTGCTTCCTACTCTATTTCTTTCCCAGATGTCTTTCAAATCCAGAGAGTTTTGGGACATGTCAGTCCTACCTCTGCAGGTTCAGAGCTGCAATGAAGGTATGGAAGAAAGATTTTGCTTTAATTTGAACTGTAAGTTCTAAGTTGCATTTAGGAAGTGCTTATGGCAAGGTTCCTGAGGCCAAGTAGCACCACGTGGCATGACTCTGGACAAATTCAACTCATTTAGGTCTCAAAAAAGCATGGAATAAACACATGGGAAGAGGAGGCTTTAGAGGAATGCCATCTGCATGTCAGCAACCATGAATGACAGGGAGAATTCAGTACTGCTCAGACTTATGGAGCAAAATTTGGTACATAAAAATAGCTCTGTTCACTAGCAGAAGCTGAATTCAAATAAATCACACTGTGAATCACTGGTGTTGAGATATGAAATATACAGTAAGGAGAAAGTTCTCATTTGTAGTTCTCACTGTAAGCACAGGTCTTTGCAGTGCTGCAGTTACAGCAAACAAGTTTTATTTTCTCTCTTCAAGCAGCTCCTCCACATCTCTCTGCACTACAAGAGTATGTTAAAGGCAAACACAGAAAGGGGAGAACAGGAGTTTTCTGTCCTGTCCTTACAGTAACAGCAGGTTAGCCTGGATGTAGGAAATCTGACTTCAGTCTTCACCAAGCTCTTTCACAGGGGTCAAGTAACCCAGTTATGCACCTGAGCTCATGGCCTGCCTGGTGTGACCGCAGTGACAGCAATTCCCCTTTCCTGCCCGGCATGGGGGCACAAACAGGGCAGAGCTCCCAGTGGGCAACGAACCCCGACCATGGAATCACTGCCAGCCCTTTCCCCACTCACTCCCCACCAGCCCAGGGTGCCTCTGGCACCGCTCTACAGCCCCCACCACGCTCCCCTCTACCTGCGGCCCCGCCACCGCCCCCTCAGGACCCCACAAAGCCCAGGACCGCCGCACAACTCCCCGCTCCTGCTGCTCCTCGGGGCACCCACGCCCGCAGAGACCCCCGGGCTGGGCTGGGCTCGGCCCCAGGCCCAGCCCTGAGCCCCTCGGCCGCTCTCGATACCTGCGCGTCGCCAGCGAGGCCGGCGCTGCGCCACATCGCCACAGCGGCGTCGTGCGGGGCCAGGAGGCCGGCGGGGGAAGGGCGTGAGGGCGGGAAGGGCCGCGCTATGGCCGCGCCCCCTCCGTGACCGCACCCCCGCCGCTGTCACGCCCGCTCCGATTGGGTCTGGGCGTCAGGCTCCGCCCCCAGCCCGGCCCGGAGCAGTCCCGGGACAACACCGCGACAGCCCCGGGAGAGCACCGGGAGAACACCGGGATAGCACCGGAACAGTTCCGGGCTGCCGGGGACGGCCAGAGCAGGGCAGGGCTGCAGGGAGCCGGAGCGCGGCCCTGCTGTGGTGCCGCTGGGGCTGACGGCTCCAGGGAGTGACACCAAGTTGGGAGGGAGCGTTGATCTGCTAGAGGGCAGGAAGGATCTGCAGGAAGGGATCTGCACAGGCTGGATCGAAGGACAGACGCCCGTGGTGTGAGGTTCACCAAGGCCAACTGCTGCGTCGTGCACTTGGGTCACAACAATCCCTGCAGTGCTACAGGCTGGGGCAGAGAGGCTGGAAAGCTGCCCGGAGAAAAAGGACCTGGGGTGCTGGTCAACAGGGCTGAACATGAGCCAGGTGTGCCAAGGTGGCCAATGGCACCTGGCTTGTGTCAGCAACAGTGTGGCCAGCAGGACCAGGACAATGACTATGCCTCTGTACTGGGCATAGGTGAGGCCACACCTGAGGTGCTGTGTCCAGCTCTGGGCCCCTCGATTGGGGAAGGACGTGGCACTCAGTGCCGTGGGCTGGCTGGCAGGGTGGTTATCGGTCACAGACTGGGCTCGATGATCTCGGAGGTCTTTTCCAGCCTTAATGATTTGTGATCTCTGGGGTGCAAAGCCCCGGAAAACCTCGGCCGGCGCCTCCCGTGGGTGCGCCCGCCCCGCTGGTGCCGATGAGCCCCGACCTGCGCACCGCGTTCCCCGCGGCCATCCCTGGGCCCATCCCTGTGCCCCGCCTTCCCTGCGGTGACGGAGGAGCCCCGCGTCGGTGACGGCATCAGGCGGAGCCCGGCGCGGTGCGGGCCGGGCCGGGAGCGGGACAGGAACGGAGCAGGGCCAGGCCGGGCCATGGCTCCCGCGGCCGTGCAGCCGCCCGAGGTGCAGTTCGCGCAGCGCTTGGCCGCCAACGAGAAGCGCATCCGAGACCGCGCCCTCAAAAAGCTGCGGGGCTACATCGGCGTGCGGACCCAGCGCTCCGCCGGTACGGACCGGGGCGGCCCGGGGCTCGGGAGGGACCGGGACAAGGACAGGGACGGGGACAGGGTCCCGGTGCCGTGGCGAGGGGCGCGGAGGGAGCGGCGGCCCCGGCGGACGGACGGCATGGGGAGGGAAGCACCACGTGTGCGCCCAGAGCCCAGCGCGCCTCCTCGGGGCTTCTTTCCGGGTTGGTTTGGGGTTTGTTTTTTTTGTTGGTTTGTTTTTTTGTTTTTTTTTTTTTTTTTGGAGGCTTGTTGTTGTTGTTGTTTTAATTTTTGATTTATTTATTTTTATTTCGTGTATTTTCCGTTTCCCTTTTTAATTTTTGTTTAACTTTTACGCATGTATTTCACCGTGTATACGCACGTGCAGCCCCAGCACCCGGGAGCAGAGGGACTCGTGGATCCTCAGCCGGGAAGTGTCTCCGGACTCTGGAGGGGCTTGGGAAGGATCAGCTTGGACCGGGGGAGGGTCTTGCTGGCAGCATTAACAAATCTGGGATGGGAGCAGGATGGCTCATGTGCTCTCGTTCCCAAGGAGCAGGGTGTAAATGCACTGAACTGATCCAGGCTGGAAACGGCCCTGTATATGCAGCATGAAGTTTCATTTTCTGGTATTTCTGTGAGGCGATGTCTTTTTCCATGACTGATATTCAGGAGCATTGGAGGAAATTGGGGAAGGTTCAGGAGTGTTTCAGCACTTGTGTAATTGAAGCTGATTCTGTTACCCATCTGGGCTATTTCCACATTCATAGTATCAGAAGTTTTTCTGCCAAATTTTTCTATAAATTCAACGTGGAGCTATATTTTGGCACTTTAGAACAAGAGTTCACCCGTGTTTCTGGGGACAGTTTGAGTCTGGCAATGCCAGTCTGAAGCTTCATGCACCTGAAAGTGTCTTGTGCAGTTTCCACATGGATGTGGGTTTTTCCTATACATTATCTTATATATAATATATGTAATGTAATATATAATCTATAATTTATATATAATTTTTATAAAATATATTTTATAAGCTGGTTTGTACATGATTTTATTATCATACATTTAAATTATATATTACTGCATACTGCACCTATATTTTATATCTATGGCTTTGGGGAACCAGCCTAGACCTGACCCCAAGGGCTAAACTGGAGCTGGAGTAATGGTGGGACCTGAGTCAATTCCTTGAAAAGACTGTAGAATAGATATTGTTTATTGCCTTTTCAGGTAGTATTTGACCCATTAGCCACATCTGACAGAGGGAAGGACACCTAGGATAGCCCTACAGGGTCAGGCCAGAGAGCCAAACAGTCATTATCCCATTCCTGACAGTTAACATAAATCTAGGGATTGCGTGGGGACTAGGTCAGTGTACATCATGTACCTCTCAAGTACTGTTTGAGCCTTCAGCTATTTTTAGCTCTGGAGACTTTCTAAGGGGGAGTCTGTGTTCAGCAGTGCTCTGTGCATCTCACTGCAAAGTGCAGATTCCTTGGAGTTTGTGGAAGCAGCTACAAGAAGGACAGGAGTACTCCTAACTGAGGGAAAAGGCTGCAGGTTCAGGTACTGACATCATGAAACCATCACAGGGAAGTTGCTCAGTTGGGCTGTGAACCTTTTGCATGTTAAAATCAGCACACCATGGAATGCAAATGAGTAGGAAATAAGGGTGACTAATTTCCAGAGCTCTTAGATTTACGTGCTGGTAGGTACTATTCAAATTTCTTTGGGCTTGATGAAAAAGCATGTTCAGGAGAGAAGGTGATTTATTAAGTTATTTATTAATTAGCAGCCTTATATCCATCCAGTGTTCTGAGAGGGATGAGGCTCACACACCACACAACCCAGGTAAGATGCCCTAACCTGAGGAGCTGAGAATGTGCTGGCTTTTGGAAGAAGTGCTGGAGTTCACCTGATGTTCACACTGACTGCTCAGTGTGGTCTGTGCTAAGGCTGGGGGAGATTCTTCACAGAGCCAGACCTCTTAATTTTCAGCAAGAAGTTAAACTCTGTGGGAGGCATAGAACTACCGAATGAACTGATGAAAGGATAGTAAACAGAAATAACTTCTGGTAAAAGAGGAAGCACTGCTGGGGTGTTTCCTGTCTGACAGAGCTGCACTTACTCAGGCCCAGATCTGTAAAGGATTTATGTAATTTCCACTGAAATGTGCCTGTGTGGATCTGGTCCATTGCAATTATCTAGAATAGGAAAAATTGTAACAAATTCAATGACAGCAGTGTCAAAGCTGCCCAGCTCCCAGACAGAAATGCTGACAAGGATTGCATTAAAGTAGCTGTGAGTGGTTGTAACATGTTAATCCCAGCCCCAACAATACATAGGAACAGAGTTACAGTGCACAGGGACAGTTACAATTCAAGCCCTAAAGCCAAATCTTTCTCAGGATAGGTTTAAGGTATAGAAGGCCTTCAGTTCTGTGGTTGCTAATACAATGCATTTAGGTTTAAAATAACCTTACTTGAATAATTATTAATTACCAGCTGTTTCTGGGGGTGGCACGAAAAGTTTAAAAACAGAAAACACAATCTTGAAACTATCCTTTTGAGCCACTAGGATTGAGCACTATCCTTTTGAGCCATAGGATTACAGCAAGAAACTTGCTGTAAAACCTTTTGGTCAGAGTCCTATGTCAAATGGACACAGGACTGCCTCGGGCACTTTAAAAAGCCCTGTATGTATGAAAAGCAACCCCATGGAAGTCTGTGTGTTCTTCCCTGAAGGTTCTCAAGCGTTGGAACAGTCTGTCCAGGGCAGTGGTGGAGTCACTGTCCCTGGAGGGATTTAAAAGATGTGTAGATGTGGCACTTGGGGACATGGCTTAGTGGTGGCCTTGGCAGTGGTTATCTGAGAGGTCTTTTCCAACCTGAATAATTCTGTGATTCAATTCTGTGAACTCCTGAGCCGCATTTATAGGTAGCAGGTGATACTTCTGTCTGATGCCTCTGTAGGGTTAATGCTACCTGTGAGGTTAAACCTGCTTCTTACCACTCAGTATGTCACATATAATTCCCTTAAGAAATGTTATTAATTTTAATATTTCAATGAATAATTAAACAGTGAATTAAATTGTTTCATATTTTATCTTAACATTACTGTCAAATCAAAGTTAAATTTATAATTAATGCTTGATATTACTGGACATATGGCTTCCTACATAGCATTTTGCATATTTCCTCACTTCCTTTCTTTTTAACCAAGCAGGACTGCAGATGATTCCACTAGCATGTTTGCAGGTGTTTTTGTCTGAGTGATAATTGCTTTCAAATGACTTGGTCCAAGGAAAAGGTGCACAGTTCAGGTCTAAGGCTAGGTCTCAGGCTTTTTGACTGACACACCCCTGAGACAGTGATCTTTGTGGAGCAAATTTCAGCTTACTGAAGATGATGACCTTTTCAAAGTGATTTTTCATGAAATTGCTTGGGAGTATTTAGTAGGCCATAGTTTGAAAATAGCTGTAGTAGGTCATTGTAGCTGCCTTGTAACGATGTACTGTTACAATTTTACATCACAGAAATGTAGTTGATGTAATGAAAAATCCAGTTCTTGAGCAGCTATTATGACTTCCATGTAGTACTTTACTTGTGGAATATGAAAATACTGTTTTGCTGTTAAAATTCAGGTGTTACTACACCTCAAGACTAACTATTGGAAGTATTTTCATTACAGTTTAATACAGAAATAATTGTGTTGATTGCTAGAAGTTTATTTTATCAAAACAAACCCCTAGTAAGGAGTAAAACTATTGGTAAAGTGAGACATTAGTTAAAAACAACAAAACAAAAACCATCATGTCTCTTGTAAAACTAGTTCTGATGCCCTCATTAAAAATTTCTTTCAGACTTGGTGTTAAAAATATGCCTGAGAGATTTATCAGAATTATCTTGGTATTCATCTTACCTGTGCTTGCTTTGAAATCTTTGTTGTTTCAGTACAAGGTAGAATCTTACAGTCATGGAATCACTCTTCTATGCCTAACTGCCTTCCAGTTAATGTGCTTACAGTAGGAACCAAGGGAAAATAACAAAAACAAAGAAGAAAGCAGGGAGCAGAGTGAACTGCATGAAAATATTTTGGTGGAAATGTATGTTTTTTTCCTTCCATTCAGACTTTTTCTGGTCTGTAGGTGGCTTCAGCCAGGAGGAGCTGCTGAAAATATGGAAGGGCCTTTTCTATTGTATGTGGATGCAGGATAAACCTCTGCTTCAGGTATAGTAAGTGGGTTTGTGTTTGCTTGAGGGGGTCCCTCCAAAATACACTCTAGGGACATACTAATTTAGAACAGGGGAAATTATCTTTTTTTTTTTCCTTCCCCTGCAGCCTATCTGTGGCACCTGCAGGAGAAGAGGTGACTGTAACTCAGTGATCTGAACGTGAGCAGATCATGTTTGGACTCACCTTCTGAGGGGCAGGTGTAGCTGTTTACCTTTCAGAAGGAGAGCTGAAATAGATGCCTCATGAAATGTTGATTTGGTGTAACTAAAGCAGTAACAGCAGGTTGCCCTTAACTGCTATAACATTTGTGCAGATTTCAGTGTGAAAGTTTCACATTTCCTTTTCCTTTGTTAGTTCAGTAGCACTTCATCTACTAACAGCTTTGTCTCTACTATGTATTTTGGTCAACTTCTAATAGTTTGTCTCCCTACCTTCAATAGATACTGGTTTTGGAGTACCAGCTCTCAGTAACCTCAATTTTCAAATCACTTGTCTGCATGAACACACGTGGCCCAGACAGCTCCACAGAGACGTATATGAGAGCAGTGCCCCATAAGTTTTACATCATTTGTTAATGGGATTCTTCTCCTCTTAATTTAATTTTGTCTTCTGTCAAAAAGATGATTTGTGCCGAGATCTGGTGAAAGGAACAGGTTTTGATACCCTTGAAACTTCTCTTCCAGCTGACCTAGTCCTAGTGGAAGGATAACTGCAGTACTAAAGCAGCTGTTGAGAGAATATTTCTCATTCTGAGAGATGTTTCATGAAATTCATACTTCTTGCTGCTTGCTGGTTGTGTGTTTAGTGAGGAGACCAAACTCCAAAACATGCTACACTATATTTATTTACTTTTAGGAGGAACTTGCAGCCAATATCTCACAGCTTATCCACGTGTTTCAGAATACAGAGACTCGTAAGTACTATTTAATTACCTAGTGCTTAGTAAGGTACTTCCCTCTTTGGTGATTCCACTATCACAGTGCCAGAATACAGACAGACAGATGGGGTGCTGCTTTGGGGTATTTTTCTTTCCTTTTTGTCCAACTGGTGTGTGTGATTGCATTAAGGGAGGCATGAGGTGCAGTTTTTTTCTGGCTGCTGCAGAGGAAGAGTTGTGTCTTCAGTGTGATATAGGTGAGATTTTGCAGGACAGGTAGCAAAGCAAACTTGTCCCCTTACTTTTCCATTCTGTGTAGACTGCTCTGTGTATTTCCTGCTCAAAACCAACCTTGTTTCATGAGCTGTTAAGCCCCTGGTATTCAAAATGCTCATGAAATGGAGTCAATGCCAAAACTTGCATGGGTAGAAATGAGGGCAGAATGGATATTTTCCTCAAACTTGTGTGTATATAGCACAAAATAAATGCAAATCTGTGCCTGTAACTGTTTTTAAAAGTAGCTGTGTGCCTTTTCTTGTATTGTTCTCAAGTTTAATTGATTCTTGTACCAGTCTCAAGCCTGTCTTCCCGTAGCTCTGTCCCTGTCACTAGGAGAATCCTAGGGAACTGCATCCCAGATTCTTTCAGGTTAGCAAAATAACCCATTGTGCCAGACATGCAGGTGTTTTTCCTTGCTCCCTTGCAGGACACCTGTTCATCCAGACATTTTGGCAGACGATGAACCGGGAATGGAACGGGATTGACAATCTGCGTCTGGACAAGTACTACATGGTAGTTACACATCTCTGGGTGGGGTTTTCTCCTCGAAAACATGTGGTGCTGGTGTGCTGGAAGGCAGCTTTGTCTGCACATGCGTTGGTGTATATTTTAAGAGAAGAGAAGGGATCATCTTCTTGACTCATTGCAAGAGATGTTTGTTTCAAAGGCTTTCACTCACCACTGCGTGAATCTAAAAGCCAGTGCAGTTTATATCATGCTCAAGTGCTTCCCCTCCTAACACAGTGATTTTTTTCATTGATTTATATATTGGAATATAAATACTGCCTCAAAGGACACTGTATCAACATCAGTTATATAGATCAGGCTGTTTAAAGACTCTTCTATAAAAGGCTGTGCACCAGGGCTGTGCACGAGAACCCCACCTTTTCACCAGTAAAGTATCCACTGCAGTACATTCAGTAGTAAGAATTCTTTCTATAGGAAACAGAATATTAAAACAAGTACTAAAATCTTAAAAAGCGTACCTTTGTGAAGAACAAAATCCCATTGTCTTCTTCTTTGAAAGAAGGTCATTACAGACACATTCACTCGTGGTTTTTCTTTCCCAATATTAGCAGATACAAGTTATTTCAGTAAGAGAGGTGTTTTGAGCTAGTTGAATGTAGTTACATACCACTGTCTCTTAGTGCAAGTTTAGAGTAAATTAAATTATTATTGTTATCATCTGTCCCGTATTGTTGAGCCAGTTTAAGATGTGGCTTTTCTTAGATTAAGGCAGCACTTAATGAAGAAATCAGGGGTGTGAATCAAGAGAAGGCTGTATAGTAGAAATGATCATGGATTTTTCTGTGCTTAGCATATGAAAATAGTTGCCTTTTTTTGCTTCACAGCACCCTTCTGTTGCATTACATGATAGACAATCTGTCAAAATGTTCATGAGGCACCTTCCACCTTGTGCTTAAGAGGTTTACCAAGAAATCTGTTCCTGTAACAGTCACAGTGACTCCTCTACCTGTTTTCATAAACAACATGTGTAACAGATTTTGTGCTTTGCAGCTGATGCGTCTGATTTTGAGGCAATCCTTTGAAGTGCTGAAAAGAAATGAATGGGATGAGGGGTAAGCGGATTTCTGAATGTTGTTGCATCATAAACAAGTCACCCAATATACCTGTATTCAAATATATTTTCATTTAATAGATCCTTTTTTTCCATAGATGCTACTGTCATGAAGTCTTAACATTAAGGCTTTTTTGTCCTTCATATCACTTACTTTGTTTAGTGACAGTCAGGTGTTACACTTCATTAAATTGAATACAGTATTTAATGTATTTCATTTTCTGATTTGGCCAGAAGAGCTATCAATGAAATATCACCTGCAGAGAGTGCAGACAGGGGACCTGCATCCCCGAAAATATGGAAAAGGAATTTCTTTGTTTGTTTATGTTGGTTTTCTGATTGGCTCTGACTTTTTTTTTTAATATTTATTTTACTGTGATTAATCATGGTGACTTCTCTTCTGATAAGACAGAACCCCTTAATTGTAAACTAGCTTCCTATTTGTTGTAAACATCAGTGGTTTTGGTTGTATTTCTTCCATATTCTATTAAAAGGCAAATAATTGCAGTCATTTGCTCTGTCTAGAGCTCTGTGCCACTTCTAAGCTTGTTGTCTTTAAATTGATGAAGAGATTTAAATCTTTTAATTGAAAGTGCTCAATAACCCAGTGTTAAGGTTATGCTTTCTCTCTCTTACCCTCTGAAATGTGGGATGCACACAGGCATGTGGAAACAGAAAGGAATGCAGAGCTAAAGAATACCCTATCCCTCCTGTTCCACCTTAATTTTGCACTGGGTAAATGCCCTCAGGTTGAAGAGATGAAAATGTTCCTTGACAGGAGCAGAAGGTGTGGGAGGAGGTTTGATAAAGCTGAAGCCCTTCCTCCCACACACATGGTCACCCAAACTGATCTCTGACAAGGTTTCTAATGGCTTTGGCCTCCATCTTGCACTGGAAGGAGGCAGTGTGAGAAGAGAGCATTGTGATTCCTTTATTTGCAGAGCGAGGGAGCTCAAGAACTGCCTTTCCCTCCCCAGGTGGAGCCGAGAAGCTGCCTAGCATGACTTTCTTTCCTCTTGCTTTTTAAAATGCTTTTGAAGAAAGGTGTATTAAAGTAAAACTGAAAGAATGTTTATGGGTTTTCAATGTTTTGAATTCTCTTTGGGACTGGAAATGTTTGTTCTGGGCAAAATTGCAGGAGGACCCAAAGAATGCCAGGGGAGAAAGCTTGGAATATACAAAACTTCACTCTCCTGAAAGATAGCAATGATAGGCCTCAGGATAAAAAAAAAAGGAAAAAAATTCAAATTGGATAGCTGTCCATAACTGTAAAGAAGTGGAGTTTGTTTTCAAGACAAGAGTTTGTTTCCAAGGCAGATAAGACATGAGCAATTGAATATGAATATCTTGTTCTTTTTTTTCCCCTTTATTATTTTTTTTCAGTCTAGTTGAACCATTGCTGCAGCTATTAATGAAAGAAGTTATGGACCCAGACAGCAATTCTCCCACTGGGATAAAGTTCCATTTCATTGATATCTATCTGGATGAATTGGCTAAAGTTGGTGCAAAGGAGGTTAGAAAATATTTTGTCATTTTCTTCCTGATTGATGTTAACTGTGGCATGCAGCATCTTAGAAGAAATGTAATTTTTAGATTATGCAATTTTTAGATTATGCAATTTTTAATTGTTTTAAATGTAGCATAACAACACTGAGTAAGCATGAAGAAAGTGACTTACTACAAGTTACACTTTTACTTTTATTCATGTCTTTGACAGTGAGAATATTGTAGTTTCTCTGAAGTTCCTGAGTACTGCTATGCTGCTCCAAATTGAGGTTGGAAAAATAGCGATAGAGAAGTTAGACCATTTCTCATTTGTTTGTTTCAGAAGGGACTCAGTGTAATTTCCCTTGTGTGAACTTGTTTTCCAGTCTTTGCTTTTGCAAAGGCTGACATAAAGCCTGCTCTTGGCTCGTTATGTAACACCTAAATAGAGGAGGAAAGTGAGCTTTCACCATTGTCTAATATTTGCTTATTGTTTGTGCATTGTGCAGTTTACCCTCCACATCCAGATGTTTGTTTTGCTGGTGACATCTGTCTTGCCCTGCTGTGTTTTGCTGTGACAGTTAATTTGTGACTTAATTTTGGCTGCTGTTCCAGTGGTGCAGAGTTTTGCAGCAGCAAAGCCCAAGTGCATTCCTCCTGTTCCTCCACCTTCTTGCTGCCCCACGCTCGTCCCAGGCTCCTCCTCAGTTACTTCCTTTTGTCTCTGGCTTCTGATACTTCTCCTTGCAATGGACAAAGCTGTTAGCAGTTTTCCATTCCTATTCCTTCCAGTCAGTATTCAAACCAATCCTGCCTGCAGTTTTGTGGTTATGGATTGTGGAGCAAGAGAGAGATGTCTGCACCAGAGAAGTGCCAGAGCTTGGTGCACAAATCATTTCTGCAGCTCCACAGTCATACAACTGTAGCTAAGCCACTCACTGGAAGCCTGGAGAGGGGAGTGAGTCCCCCAGACTATTTCCAATCACTGATAATGCTCATAAATTGAATTTTGAAGGGAAGGATCTTGGTCTTTAGCTCTACTGTAGCTGACAATGTTTTGATGCAAGCGGCCCAGTTGAGAGAAACCCAAATCTTATTCTTGTCTGCTACAGACCTTCTTTGGGAAAGTACACAAAATTGTTTTAAGTTTTCTCTGCCTCCTGTTTCCATATCTAAAGTAAGAAGCCTTGTTGTATTTCTGTACGCAGCAGAAAAAAGTCTGCAAGGCAGTCAGTGTTTTTATTATAGTTCCAGGGAAATCTGGAAGTTAGTGGTAGCAGTGGTAACAAAAAGGCCCTGGATACCTCTGCCAGTTGGAATTAGATACTATGCTGAAAGACTGTTAAAGAAGGTTCTCCAACACTGATTCCTGTACAAACACCAATATTCATGGAATTTCAGTGTACACATACAGTATTTTCTGTACTCACAGGATTTTTCTTTCTAATCAAACAGCTCACAGCAGACCAGAATCTCAAGTTTATCGAACCTTTCTGCAAAATTGCTGCCAAATCAAAAGAGTAAGTTCAATGAAAGGATAAATATATTTTAAGAATTAAGAAACTCTGAATATGGTAATAAATGGATCAAAGAGTCATGATTTCAGAATGTAGAAAAAGAAGGGTATTTTACCAGCAATGTTCACGGTCATTTGAAGCTAATTTGTGTTTATCAAAGCTATGGATAGTCTGCATGGATTTTTAAGAACTATATCAACCTCTATTGGTTAATTTGTCCAATTATTTTAATTTTTTAATGCATAGAGCAGCTGAGCTGGTTGGCTTCTTTGCAGTGTAATACAGGTCAGCATACAAACAGTGAAATTTAAGAGGGGCACATTAGCAGGACACTGCTTGGATTAAAGGACTTCTGTTTAGGGAGTAACAGGTTCACTTTCATCATCTGAAGAGCGTGGTGTTCTTCCACGTTCTTTCTCATCCATTTTCCCTCCAATTCCCCCCTTTTTAACATGAGAGGGAAGGGTGTTTATGGTCTGCCTTTGGGCTCACCCTGCTCTCCTGTGACACAGTCGCTGCGTGCTCCATGCTGTGGCCACCGGCATCTTTGAGATGATCATGGATCAGTCCCCATTTGCCATTGAAGACCTGATGAAAGAGCTGGGTACCCACAGTGATGAAGAGGATGCTTCTGAAGAAGGCAGAGAGGAAAATGAAGAGGTGCTTAAAACCAAAGGTGAGGAGAAAGCTCTATATTGCCCTGGTAAGAGTTGCCAAGATGGAAAAATTTGTTTCCTGAAAATACTGCTTTGAACCAATCAAACACATGTTCAGGGTGCTTTGAGGATAATTGTGTTTTCCCATCTTCCCTTCAGATGTGCTTAATAAAGTTTGTTCTTTTGGAGTCACTATCTCAAACAAACCATTAATATTCAGTCTTTTTTCTACAATAGCAGACAGATGTCTGTCAAGAAAATCAGCACAGAGCTCTGAAAAAACAGAGGATATCAATGAAAATGCTGATGATGGGATCGGGACTGTTCTTCAGGTTTGTGGCTTGCTTACTCTGTTATTGTTACTTCTTTTTCCCCCTTCCTTTCAAGAGGTGCTGAAGTAAAGGGTCTTAAAGGATAGACAGGTTACAAAATTTTAATCTCCTTCTGATTTAATGTAAGGTAGTATTTATGTAACGTGTATTCTGTGAGTGGTAGTAAAATAAATCCATTTCTAAATTCTAAATTCCTCTTTCCTCTCTCCCGTATCTTCTGTTTTCTGCTCCTTCCTTCCTGTTTCAATAATTAAAAATTGTGTGTGCTAAAAGCCAAGTCAGTTTGGGCGGGTGGGGAAGCAATCAGCCTAAGTTTCACTGAAAATGGATGATGGGATTGATGCCATGAAGATTTTTGCCTTTTCTTTTATACCCCTGTTATACCTTTTTTACAGCTTCTGTATTCCTAGTGCTTTTTGCCTACATTCTTGGACTTGTTTGTTCAGCTGAGAGACTCAACATTTTAGAAGCTTCATAGCCAGGGGTCAGTGTGCCCCAGAGCCCAAGGTCCTCTCCAGAACACATTCTGTAAACCAAGATAGAACCATCCAGGAGAAGGTTCCTTGGGGAGGGGGGCTCACGTGAGCCTCTCATTGGGGAATCTTTGATAGATCTGCTAATTAGTAAAGCCTATAATGTTATACCCGATGTTGGGGGGAGATACTCGGCGGGGTGCATCTCGATGCATATGACCTGGACGTGTACACCTAAGGGTCCTTAAAATAAATACCAAGGTAAAATCCCTTTTCCCCTTCTAACCCTGTATGACTCTTGATTTTAAAACCAGGAAAAGGCATCAGGATACATAGGAGAGAGGATAATATGTTACAATTTGGGTTCTCTAGACCCAGGGCCAGTGCAGTGTAGTGATTTTGGCAGAGCCCTCCCATCAAACACACATGCAGGTGGATACACTTCATGTATCTGTGGCTTTTAAGCAAGAATTAGGACATGACACACTTTATATCTGATATTTAGCTAAATATTTATGGAAGTTTTGAAGTGGGTTGGCTTCTCTCTTGAGTAAGAATTAAGGTTAGGAACGTTTGAGAAAGTGATACCAAGTTCAGCTGTTCTGTTAATGAAGCAGCCATCTGTACAAGTCAGTGTGTGAAGGGGGCGTAAATTTCAACAGAGGAAAACATTTGGGGTTTAAAGGAAGTGTCTGTTTCAAGATGTGTATCTTTACAATTTACCTATTGAGCTTAATACTTGATGTACTGGTAACACGAGTTGCACTGAGTTATCTTGCATGGATAAACTAAGAAAAGCTGTGTTGTACTTCCCCCCAACAGTTTGATTACAAGGCTGTTGCTGACAAAATCTTCGAATTTGCAAGCAGGAAAAATACACCTTCCCTGAACAGAAAGCGTCTGTACAAGCTGGTCAAAAAGTGAGTTCTCCTGAAGTTCACCTTGTCCTGAACAACTTTCATTTGCTTTCTGTCCAGCCTCTCTTGTCCTGGTGACGGTGCCATGCTGTTCCTCACTGGTACCAGACAACTGCAGCCAGCTGGGGTTTATCTGCAGAGGTTTATCTGCACAGGGTGGGTTTGTTCTGCAGGATGTGACATCAGGTTGTGTGTGACACAAGGAACAGATGCAGGAAAAGTGTTAAACTGCTGTTTTCTCAATCCTTTCAGTGATTTGGTTTGAGTTTGGGGGTTTCTGAGGCAGATCTCTTCTGGAGTGAGCTCTCTGTAACTTCCTATGCAAAATATGTTGTTCCTATTTTGACAAAACCATAGTAAGTACAGTAGTGCTGTTCTGCTAGTGTTATTATCGGTACTAAATGAGTAATAATGTTTTGGTTTTTCTTTTCTCCCTTCCTCTCCCCTCCAGGTTCCAGGACTTAGCAGAAGGTAAGGACTGAGCACCAGACAGAGACAGCAGTTATTTTCCATTAAATGATATATAATGCTCCCATACGATAGATACTGGAATTTTTTTTCTCTTTTTTAACGTCTATTTCAAGAATATTGTATTGGGAGTTTTGTGGGTTTTTTAAAGCTCATTAAGACACATTACATGGTTTTGGTGAGATGGCCAAATTCCTTTCACAATTTGAGCAACCCTGTACTTCGTCCTGAAATAAAAGATGATTAATTTTGCTTAAACAAATAGGAATCAGTCATATGTTTTTCTTTAAGGTTGGGTGGGGAAAAAGGAGTTGTTTTTTACTTTCTGTGGGAGTTACACTGTATATGAACAGTTGATACAACTGTTGATAGAAGTAGGACTCACAGTTTTCTGATACCTTATCCTTCCTCAACAGGAATCTTCCCCCAAGATATTCCCGAAGATGTTTCTACAGATGAAGACGATGATGAATTCGGCAGGCGAAAGCGAAAGAAAAAAGCTGTCAAGCCTTGGCAGCAAAATGAGCTGGAAAAAGTAAAAGGTAAGGCAAGATCAACCTTTGGAAAAGAGACAATTTGCAGGGACTTTTGCAGTTTGGTGAAGTGTCAGATACCAGCTGTTCTGAGGATGGCAGCACTGTTGTTCAGGATGTGCTGATTTGTAGCCTGCTGTGATGAGGGTTAAATGTGAAATTAAGTTCTCTTTGAAAGTGGGGGGAGTTCTCTTACCAATTCTGAGGCAAGCATCACCTCAAAAATTTCAGTCAGAAGCAGAACTGGAAGCAGTTGTTTGCATCACTCCTTTGAGCAGGTGAATTTACTGTAGGAAAGCAGAAACATGTCAGTCTTAAAACAGGATGAGTGTTGAAATATAAGAATTTGGGGATGTTGGAATACTGAACCCCCGAGTTGCCCTTCTGATGGGCTTAACAGCCCATCTTCTTTCTAGGGATGTTGCTATGAAAAATAAGGTTGCCACAGGGAATGGTTTAGATCTTAGTTGTGACAAGGCAAAATTAGCAAAGTATTAATTAGGCCAGACATCAGCAGACTGCAGTGTCCTGAGCAGCTGTAACAGTGAAACTGTTGTGCGGGCTGAGAACAGGAAAATGGTACACCTATTTTAAAAGAAAAGAACAAAAAAAAAAATAGAGTTCAGTTGTTTTAAGTACCTTTGTGTTTCACATCTGTGTTATGGCATTCTTTTTGGGATGGATTTAGAGGATAAAGAAGAGCTTTCAAGTGTGAAGGTGTCATCAGTTTCCCAGAGGAAGAGGAAAAAACGGAAGAAGAGGGACAGCCCAAGTGCTGATTCTGGAACAGCTGATGGAAATTGTGAGGAGGGAAAAGCTGAAACATCTGGATCTAATGCTTCTAGCCAGGAAAAGGTGCCAGAAAACAACAAGGAGAGGAAGAAAAAGAAATTGCTAGTAAATGAGACCAGTGAGACCACAAATGTAGCAACTGACACCAGAGAAAATCACAGTATCTCTGCGCAGAACAGTCTGATTGACGCAGAGCAGAGTAAAAAGAGTCATTTGAAGAACGTGAATCCAAAAGTGCAGAATGTTCCTGCAAAACCAGCATGTCAGAATGGACCAGCCAGTGCCAGTGCAGCAGAGGATGTCAGCCCATCTGTCACGCCATCACCTCCTAAGGCTATGAAAAAGAAGCAGAAAGCAGGGGCTGTCCTGGTGAATGGGGAACCCCCTGTGCAGCAAACTGACCTGAAACCCAACAAGGAAGGCGTGCTGGGGACCCTGCCAAGAAAGGCAGGGGCTGAATCTGTGCCCTCCAGAAAAGTTGCAGTGAAGACAAAGTTAGTTGGTTTGGAAGGGATGAAAGTCTCCAGTCAGAATGCAGCAGCCCTGAAAAAGAAGAGAAAAGTGAAAGAGGTGCTAAACTCAGTCGAAGCCAATGGAGTTCTGGAGACTGCATGCAAGAAAAGCAGGAAGGTGGTATGTACATCTCATTCTTTTCTCTGCCTGCTTCAGGAACTGCCAGGCTCATTTTCAAATTTGGCTTTAGCTTTCTGAGCATGGGGCTGCATGGGCTGCATGCTGATGTCATCGTGCACTGTCACCAAAAAGAACTTGATTCCCCAGAAATCCACACCCTGCTGTACAATGACACTAAATCCTGTGCCAGCCTCTCAGCTGGAAGAACCCATCGAGCTGAAAAATGGGATGTTATGGGCAAGATGGGGTTGTCTGTCTTTCTTTTTTTTCTTTAGTCCCTGTGTTAATTATTCTTTTGCATTGGGTCTCTGGTTGAGCTTTACAGTATGCTTACAAAGGGCATCATATTTTGACAAGACAATGAGAAATGGGAAGATGGAGCATCCCCTCTGCAGCAGCAGCAGCACACAGATTAGGATAAGCTCCTTGTAAAATTGCCCACAGCATTCCAGCTTCTTTTGCTCACTCACTGCTCCATCTTAAACAAACTGATAGGACTGTCAGGGGAAAGTATTTGGGGAAAGAGAATAGACATTGGAATAGAGAATATGACCCTGTGACCTTTAATGTCATCAGTGGCTATGTAATCACATTTATGAATGATCCAGTTTTTTATAAAGACAATACTGTGGTTTTTTGCTAGGAAGGTCTGCTTGTAGTCATCTTCTTCAAAAATGTATGTCTTGCAGTTTGGGAACAACCTATTTATTCCCCACCATCTCCCACCCCCATTTTCTTTTTGGCAATAAGTAGAACAGGGATGATTTTTCGCAGTGATGTGAGTGTCAGAAAGCATTTTGCACTGTGTAATTTTGATAGTGTGGCTAAGAGAGAGAGTGCAGAGGTTCTTCCCTCTCCAGCCACTGAAATGATTTTTAACTGCTCATTTCCCCTGTGCATATTCACCCTTCCCATGTGCATATTCACCCTAACACATTCAGGGGTTTACTTACATTCTTGGAAGTCTTGCTGACAATCTCACTTTGGTGGAAAAAAAATTCATAAAGCACAAATGAGATTATGAGCACATAAAAGAGTTAAAAGTGCATGTTATGAGCCTATGACCTCACCTCTGTTTGACTTAAGTTTAAAACTCTAGAATTAGTTAAGTAGTGCAGCATTGTATATGAAGATATAACTATTCAGTCCTTCACAGGAGAAAAATGTTGATATTGGAACTTTGCTTAAATAACAATAAAATAACTGACATTTTCTGGTTTTTGATGATAAACTCCTGAGAGGGACTATTCAAACTGCATTTCTCTCACTGCACAGCTTTCCAAGTAGGAACCATTGGCTTTGTCTCCTGTTGTCTCAATATTCCATATCTCACACCTGGTTTTTCTTTGTCTATAAAAGTTTAGTTTCTAAGAAAATATGATTACGACGCCCCCATCTCTTTCTGTAAGACTTTGCTGTAATTGACCAACAGGTTCCAAGACCTGTGATAGATTAAAGAGAAGATGTTCCTGCAGACTTCATGGAAATGAGTTGTTGGCACAAATCACTGTAAGGCACTGAGGGAAAGGCAGCAGCACAGCCCCAGCACCGGCTTGTTGACTGTCAGGGCATGGGCTAGTGGGTCACTCTTCACATGTAGAATTCCAAAGAAATTATGGCATTTGCTTTTAATTGTCCAGTTCACATAGTTGTGTGTGTGCCGAAAGGGAGGAGAGGGATGGAGACAAGGGAAGATACATGCAAGCTGAGTCAGGAGGAGAGGGAGAATACTGATGAAAGAAAGAAGAGGGCAGGGTAAAGCTAAAATGCATAAATGCGGAGGAAGTTAAGCTTTGCTAATTTTGTTTTCGTTGCTTGAGAAATAACATGTTGTTTTATTTCCTGATTTTAATTATATAATCCTGGCCCTGTGCCCAGAAATAAGGAGCATGTTTTGATTCTTGATTTCAAGGACAACACACACCTCCAGAGAAATAGCTTCAAATATTCAGAGGAAAGAGGAGGAGAAGGGAAAAAAAGCTGACAAGATCAGCATTATTTCAGAAATGTCTCCACAATTTAGAAAGCTAAAAGTCTTGTAGGTTTTCCCTTTATTTAAAGCATAAGTGATTTTCAAATCAAAAGAGGCCATATCCTCTGGACATTTTCCACAGCTTTCAGTGAATTCCTTCAGAATTCCATGTCTGTAGGTTGATGAGAAGCATAGCTGAACTTCCCCTCACCACAGTCCACAGGTATCTGACTAGTCCACAGACAGCAGGTTAGAAAGCTCTGCCAGTGCAGGTCCTAAGAATTGCCTTGTGCTGGAGACAAGAATTGCTTTAAGTCCCATAAAAGTACGAATTTCAGGCAGCAGACCAGTAGCACTACACAACAGCTGGATTTCTGATAGTATAGTCACATTTTTTTCTTCAAGCTCTCCATCTTAGCCCAAAGTTGTGTTTGTTCATTAGTTATTTATCTTATTCATCCAGAAGTACCACGGAAGAGTTTTTGCTTATGGTGAAGGGAAAAAAAAGATCACTTGTGCACTGGAGAGCTGGATCAATTGTGTAGTATCCTCATGCACATGGAGAAAATGTGTTTGTTTGCACTCTGATGGGCTTGGTAAATCCATTGCAAATTCTTCCTTTTGTGCTTTGCAATGACTTCCCTATTTCTGTGCAGAACTTGCCTTAAACTTCTGCTTTCACTCATGCTAATTGCAAAATTACTTGCTGAGAGTTAAATATGATGATTAGCTGATGTGAGTGTGTGGTCAGCACTGATCCCTGCACCAGGTATTAGTTAACTACAGTACTTTGTACAGAAGCATTTTTCCCTTTCCCTCCTCCTCAGGAAAGCAGTGCTGCTCTGTCACCATTAAAGAAAAAGAAAGTGAAACCAGGAAGTGATTTTGTAAAATTTGAAAAATCGACTGTACCAAAGGCAGTGTTCTTCAGGAAAGCTAGAAGTGCCATCTCTTCCACCAGGACATCCATGCAGGTAAGGTGATCTCACAAAGGGCAGCTGAGTCTGGGGACAAATGTCTTCCCAAGCAAGCTCCCCAGCAAAGGGTGCGACCTCACTCGTGCTGTCTTTTCCACTCTGTGTTAGTCTCCTAAAATGAGCAGATAAAACTGGAAATGCTCAGGCATTTCCCTGTAGACAAAGTCACACACAGCTCCAGAGTTTCACAAAATGAGTTGTAGATGTCTCTGAAATCTCTTCTTCCTTCCCCTCTGCTTTCAATCTTCTTGTCGAACACACACACCATTCTGAATCTGCTCATTTCACAAGAAAGCAAAAGCATAAACTGATTTTCAGTCTTGCAAAGGGACTTTGAGCCTCCATTTCTTCTCATTTGTGGAGAGTGGCAACAGTACAGGGCTTCAAAAGACTGCCTTCTTCTCTAGACCTTTTTAACATCTAAAGCTTTTCAAGTCCTCTTAGTTTGAGGCCTGAGTGCAGTGGGGCCAGTCTGTTTAACACACAAATATCTTCTTGTTTGTTGCTGAATTACATAATGACATTAAGGAGAGTATGTGATTTCTGCACAAATTGAATATGTTTGCTTTTGGCTAGAAAAACAGTGCTGTCTTAGCAAGGGTCAGTGCCACGGGATTGGGGCAGTTCTAAACCAAGTGAAGGAAGCAGGTTGCTTTACATCAGTGGGGTTCAGGTGAAAGAACTCATTGCATTGCCTCAGAAATCTTATTTTATTTCATGTGTTTATTTTGCTTTGTAGCTGAACAAGCTGCAGTCGCCCAGCTCCAAAAAAGTCACGTTTGGCTTGAATAAAAACATGACTGCAGGTGAGTCTGATACGTGTGTGTGTCCACAGTCTCTCTGGTAGCTGTACATACTCACACACCTGTAGAACACCTCTAGAACAGGATGATTCTGATCCTTTTTCTCTCAATATTTGTATTTAGTTTACAAACTCTCCTCAAGTTCCTTTCCAGAGGAGATGGTAAAGTTCAGGACAATTAGCCCTGCAGCTAGACTTGAGCAATTCCAGGGTGCTGGATTAGTGACCTACAGAAGGAGCCTCATGGATGGAACACTGCAGCAGGGTGATGGACTTGCCTTCCTGAGCTGCCTCTTTGCAGGGCTCCTCTGAGGGAAACACGTGCACTTCACAGTCATCATTGCTCACTTCTGTTTCCCAAGGCAAAGGTGCTGACATAAAATCAGACTTTGTAGTAGCAAAGTTTGCTTTTTATCTTGGCTGCCTGTGGTTTATTAATGGTTATGAGTAGATAAATGTCACCTCTTCTGTAAGCAGACAGTGTTTTCCCTGTTAAATAAATGTCTTGCTCCATAGCACAGAATCATATTCCATGTATTCATTTAGGTATTTTTTAACTCTCTGAGGTGTGCAATAGGTCAAATTGAGAACAGTGTGTTTAGGTAAATGTCTTCATGTTAATATAACACAGGTGAACAAAATGAAAAATAAATGCCTCCCTGCTGGCTGAAGGGATGGCCAGGAGTCTCTGGAGCTGTTCAGCAGTCAGAACAGAGACACTTCTTACTCACTGTGATCTTTTAAACTCCAGTGTGGTGTTCTTCAGGATAGCTGGAGCACTTGTGTCTGAGGAAAAGGCCCAGAGTCTCTGGTGGTCTGTGGAACCATCGGGAGGATTCTCAGTGGGTTGCAGCAGACCCTGTTCCCCAAGGGACTCTGCTGAGAGATGTGCTTCACCACCATCTGTTTTCTCTGCCAAGTTCTTAGGCTTCTGATGCTTGGTGGACTTGAGGATCTAACTCAGGCTTCCAGGGCTGGGAAATTCCACAGTTGATTGATAGGCCCAGTTATTCCTGGGGTTGCATTTCTTTTAACTTGTTGGCTTGTTTTTCAACAGAATTTAAAAAGACTGACAAAAGTATATTAGTGAGCCCAGAAGGACCCTCCCGTGTGGCTTTCAATCCTGAACAGAAACCTCGTCATGGGGTGCTGAAGTCACCCACAGTGACCCCAGCAAAAGAGCCCCAAATGAAGAGACCATTTACTATGTCAGCTAAGAAGAGACCAACTGCTGTGGACTTCTTTTAAACCAACAAGTGTGGCCTACTTTTGTACAGGACATTTTGCTAACCTAGAATGTTCTCTGGAGGTATTTTGAACTTCTTTATTTTTTTAAGTTAATACAAATTGTATATACAAAATTCTGATTATGACCTGGGTCATTGCTATTTTGAAACCAGTTCAGCTCTACCTTGAAATACTTGTTTTGTCTATTTACAGAAAAGAAACAAAATCCAATCTCTGCTCAGGTTTGGTCTACAAAAAGTATGGTCTCTGCCCATGTCATTCCCAAGAGACTTGTCCATTTAATTAAGGAATGTTCAGGGTTTGATTGTTCCAGTGATTTTTTTTTTTTTTGAGCCAGTGTAGGACAACTTGCACTTCATGCTGTTAAACTGTCTTTCATTGGACAGAGTTTAAATTGGAAAAAGGCAATGCAGGTTTTAAGCCTACTTGTTCGTGTATTTTAAAATTCTATCTGTCATTTTTCATGTGTCACCCCTGGCATCCTGTTAATTCTTCTGGAAATAATGATTACCTCATGTCTCTGTTTAATAACAGCTGGACTTGGGCAGCTTTGCAGCTAGCAAGCGAGCTTTCCCTGGGATAAGAAACCCTTAGCTGTTGCTCAAGTGCAAGTCCCTGGTGCAAATAAACCTTCACAGCTGGTTGCCTGCTGAGTTGGGGACAGGTCACCACATTACTTGCAGTAACACAAGTGCCAAAGCTGGCTTGAGCCTGTCACATTTTGAGCTGACTCCTTCTCTTCACTGAACTGAAATTCATGCTCTTGCGCAGGAGAAATCTTTGGTATTTCCAGGTCTTGCCCCAGCCTCCACTGCTGCCTTTCCTGAAGGTCTGACAAGACTCCTGGTTTTCTGATTTAGCAGCTGGTGTCACCACGTTGTGCCAGAACTCAGCTCTCATTCAGTGCATGAACCTCTGACTGAAGTGAGCTAGATGGGTGTAGTGCATCTCTGGGTAGGACACATCTCCCTGAGAGCTTTGGTGCCTCTCAGTACAGGGGGAATGAAACTTTACAGCCCAGGCAGCTTGGTTTTGGTTTTGATGTAGAATCAGATGTCCACTTGGCATTTCTTTGAGTTCAGTTTTTATTTGGATATTTTATTACTACTCTGCATGTTTTGTTTTTAATTTGCTTATTCGGTAAAGATTGAGGTGCATTGCTGCAAGCGATCATTTATGTATTCTGAAGGGGAACAGTGAAGAGGGGCAGAGCAAATTAAAATAAAACCTTTTTTGATACAGTTGGAAGATTTGAAATCTTTCTTTGGAAATTTTCCTTACATGAATGAGGCAAACACTTTGCAGCAGCTCTCTACATTAGAACTCAGCTTGCAAGCACAGCCTGGTGCCAGAGCAAAGCTTTTCATGAAGCTTCATACCAGTTATTTCTGTGATCCTGTAAGAGAGAGGGTGAACCTGCTTCACTACCTTGTCATAGGATAACTGGATTATCAGTTAAATAAACTGATAAATGTTTATTTAGCTACTTCAACCAACAGAATTTGTGACATATTTGCATACTTCAATGCTGTTTTTTACCAGTCCTTGATGTTGACTGTCCTCTGCCAGATTACTCCTCATAAGCAACTGTATCAAAACTGTTCTTTTGTAGCTCATCTACAATTGCTTCAAAATACTGGGGTCCTTCCAGATTGCTGGTTGGTCTCAGCTACTCAATTGTAATCTGTCCCAGCTCTCGCACTAAGTTTGCGCACTAAGTCCACGGTTTGTGGTACTGCCAAAAATTAATTTTGCTCTTGTCTTTTCTCATTTACAGTGAAGGACTGAATTTAATTTGGTTTTGGTATCGGTTTAGACTCTATCGGTTTCTGTGATCAATAAAGAACTCTGGAGAATACATTGATAAATTAATTATACTTGTTTATGCAAGTATTGTTCACTATGTGTTAAAAAGCTCATTGTATATTAGCATAATGGATTTTGTTGAGAAGATGATGGTAAGTAGGGTGTGACAGCCTGTTCAACATGTTGTACTGTTACTTTGTCCTGTGGGTGAGAAGTCTCCTGTGGAATATGCATAAAACCATTTGTATGTGCATGGTTGTTACTGCCTCAGGTTGCAGATGCCACATTCCTCCAAGGATAGAGATGCAAACAGTCACTCAGTGGATCTGGTATGCACAGAAAAATTCAGGATCAAGACACATTGGGGTTTGGTTTGGTTTTAATACATGTAACTTATTATGGAAATGTATTGGCTGTCTGGATCTGTTTCTATTGATTGTAGATCCACTGAACCTGTTGCTTGTCCAAATATTTTGTTGCCCACAGTGTTAAATGGGAGAGGGCAGAAATGGCAGTCAGGTTTTTATCTAAAGTTTTAGTGATGTGCTTGCTTGTTGCAAGGCATCTATAATCTATCTGTGCCATGGAACTGGTGCAATGTTTTGTAAATATACGTATGAGGTGGGTATTGTCTGGAATTTCATTCAGGACAACTTTACAAACAAAACCCAACCACTGTCAATGCAGTTTATTCAGCATTGTTGGGTTACATTTGAATACATTACCCAAATTATTTGGATGGTGACAATTCCAACAAACATCGAAGACAGAAAAAGAAATGTAACGTGATATCCATTGCACAGATACAATAGTGCTGTGAGGAGAGATGTATTGGTAAGAAAAGAGAAAGGAAAACTCATCTGACCTGTTTGATGTCACTTTATAATAACACTTTTCAGTGTTATTCCAGCTCCCCAGCTGCCAGCCATGCTCTGAGTCAAAAGTGGCCTAACTTTTAAAGGACGGTGTTTTTTAATGATTGTCTCTGCATTTTTGTTACAAATCTGAACAACTTTGTATTTGTCAAGCTCCAATAGTTTATAATTCTTCACAGCTTCAAGAGAACTCAAAAGCACAAAATTAATTCAGCAAGGCAAAAAGTTGAAATTCTATTTCAGTTATTGGATATGCAAGATCTCTTATAGTCTGTCAAAGCTGTGTGACTTGGAAAGCATCCAGTGCCCTTTGTCATGAATTACCTGCATTGAGATCTCATTAGAGGCAGGAAAAAAGTATCATGTTATGTTCCTCTGCAAGAGCATTGTTAATACAAATAACAGTGTCTAAGCATTATATCATTTAATCTAGTCCAATAAACCATATTTTTTGTGGACATTGTATATTGGGTGAATTTCAGAAATTTGGAGAGGGTAACATCTGGGGGGCCACCTGAAAGCACAAAGGAAGTTGTTCTTGCTGGTGTACACCTGCTATCTGTCTTTTATTTAACAGTATAGAGCCCAAACTGATCAAAGCTCAGACGTCTTTGGAGTGGGCTTGGGACGGGACATAGCTGTTCATACACCTTGAACTTCTTCCCTTTGTAACTGGGTCAGAGACAGCAGCATCTAAAAGATTGCTCAGGAGAAACTAGCAGATCACACACTGTCAGCACTTGGTGATGAAAATTGGTAACTGAAGTGATAATATGGCAAGAAGTGCACTGGAGAGAGCCAGGATAAGTGAGAGATGGACACTTTGAAAGCTGTTGGCCTGATTGTTACCAGCAGCACATCCAAAAGAGCTCTGCACATAGAGAAATCCTGCACGGGGTGCTACATCCCCACCTCCGGTAGTGGGAGGCCCTGCACCTGCTCAGGATCAATTAAAATTAATCAAGGTGTCTTGATAGGTGCAGAATTTTCAGGAATGCAAAAGTAATTATTCAGACAAAGAAAACTGATCTATCCCTACTAGTAAAGTTAAACCAGTTTACCTGAATCCTCAGGTAAGACAAGAACAGATTTCCTTCAGAGAAAAGTTGTGTGAAGGAGGTTGGCCCAGAGCCTGTGCAGCACCCTGAGGGGGTGACACAGGGTGGCTTCAGTACGGACACATTAATAAAAGATGCTGCTTTTCCAACCATGCTCACCTGTGCCTGGTCCATCTCGGGAGCCAGATGAGGCCAGGGAAAGCAGCAGAGCTCTGAAATTCTGAAACAGCTTCAGTGTGGCCAAGTCTGTGTCCCTGGGCAAGCCATTCAAGAGCCCAGGGGCCAAGGCAGAGCCCTGAGGGACACCCCTTGTCCCCGGCCTGCAGCTGGACATGGAGCCAGTGCCCAGAACTCCCTGGCTGTGTCTATCTGGCCAGTGGCTCGTGCCCCGAATAGCCCAGCCTCCAAAGCCAGGGCTCTGCAGGGTGGGGCTCGGGCTGTCCTATGGGACCGTGTCCAAAGCCTCACAGGGCTCCGGGCACATCAGGGGCTACAAGTGCCCAAGTCTAGGGCTGCTCCATGCCACTTCAGTGGGGTCAGCTGTTGTTGGGGTGCCGGGGTGGCCCTTTGTGACACAGGTGTGTGGTGTGCCCTGGGGTGCCCAGTCCCAGGAGAGCCGCTCTGTCACGAGGAAGCAGCTCCCCTGAGAGCCTCTGTGGCAGTGCGTGATGGAGATGCTCACGGAGGAGGTGAACCCCAACTCCCTCCCTGCCACAGAGTAGCCAGGCCTGTGGATGAGGCTGCAGGTGATGGCCAGCCCTGGAGGGAGAGGGGAAAGAGGGAGCTGGGATGGGGCCAGAGGCAGCTCCCTTGGGGCCAGGGCTGGGCTGGTGGCTGTGCCAAGGCAGTCACCTCCTTCGCCCCCAGCCGAGGCACAGAGCCAGGGCCGTGCCCTGCACAGCCCCTGCTGCCCCCGCAGCCTCTGCCCTGGGTGGCTGGAAGCCCTCGGGGAGCAGTGGGAGGGGGCAGTGGGGGGGCAGAGCTGCCAGGGCCACAGACTGTGGGGTGGGACTTGGCCAGGGAGGAGAGAGAGTGGGAACCCTACATGGGCCAGGAACTGCCCCAGTGGGGAAATGAGAGTGTCCAAGAGCTGGAGCAGTGTAAAGATGAGAAATACCAAGATCTGTCCCAGTGGGAATTGGAGAAAGACCAAGAGCTGTCTGAAAGTGAAGTCGGACGAGACCCAGAGCTGTCTCAAGGGAGACACAAGAGAGACATAGAAGTGTCGCAGGAGGTCTGGAAAGAGATCACCATCCACACCCAGAGCTGCTGCAGGACCGCGACGCTGCTCCCCAGGACTCGGCCAAGGCAGCAGCTCCTCCGGCCTCGGCTGAGCAGGGGAAGGCAGCAGGGGCACAGAGCCAGGGCCCTGCCCCGCACAGCCCCTGCTGCCCCCCAGGCCCCTCAGCTCCCCAGCCGGGAGCCCTCGGGCAGCGGCCGGCTCCCCCTAAGGAACGCCCGTCCCGCTTCAGGCGGGCGCTGCGGGCGCTGCGGGCGCTGCTCCGCTGCCCCTGCCTGAGGCCACGGCCGGACGAGTAGTGCAGGTGGCGGCCGGCCCGGAGCCTGCCCGGTGTCCTGAGGGAGCCACACGGGCTGCCTTTGATGTCCAGCTGTCAAGGACATCAGCTCCTTGTCGGGAGAATCTCCTGGCTGAGGCTTAGGGCTTGACAGGCACCAGTGGTGTCAGAGCTAAGGGCAGGTGCCCAAAGCCTGGGGAGAAGGAGCTCCTGCTCAGAGGGGACACCAAGGATGCAGGAGGGACAGGCCACAAGGACATTCGGCAGAACTTCCCAGATGAGGAAGAAACTCATAAAGCCAACTCAGCAGCTGTGCTGAAATCGGCTCTGACCGGGGATAAAAGTACTTCAGGCACGGGGAGACGGCGACCACCGACCCCCAGCTCAGTGACCCCAGAAACCCAGCGAGAACAAAGGAAACTCTTCAAAAGAAGAGACAGACCGAGCACAGAGAAGGACTAGTTAGCATAAGGAGCAAGGAAATCTTTTAACTAGTAGAAGAAAAATATTGAGATATTAGTTCATGTACTAATATTAATTATTAATAAGTTATTGCTAATCAATAGTCAATAATAAAAGATTATATTAATATTTAATACATACCAAACAAAAATACTATTATAAAATTCAAAGATAAATTTTGTGCATTATTTAATATTTATCATGTATATAATAAATATTGAGAAATAATATATTTTGAATATTATAAGATAATATCCTATTTGTAATATATGATATAGAACATTACAGATTACATATAATAAAAATGCAACATCTAAATGTTTAGATATGATACTATAAAAATATAATTTTAAAAAGAAATACTATATTAAATTAATAAGAGAGCCACATAATTGGTAGCCAATGAACATTAATCCCATTTTTGCTAAAATGTATAAATAGTGAAAAGTTTGATAGTTGCTGTGCTAGCTTTGTGCATTTGCAACCCAGCACCTCTTTCTGTGCAGAACAGTAAATAAAGGAAATACCTGAACTCTGTGTGGGGATTGGCTTCTTGCACACTGGGTGAAAGAATCCTTTTGGGACAACAGCTTTGCCGTGGACACATTAATAAAAGATGCTGCTTTTGCAGCCATGCTCACCTGTGCTGGCCCATCTCGGGAGCCAGACGGGCGCAGGCAAAGCAGCAGAGATCTGAAACCCGGCGGCTGCTGCGGCCAAGACAATCCCACGTCAGCCACGAGAGCCCCTCTGGGAACAAGCAACAAATCCCAGAGGGCACCTCTCCGAGCCGGCTCCTCGAGTCCCTGTACCAAGAGGTTGTCGTCCAGGCGTTTTGGGAACCTCCTGGAGCTGTTTGGACCAGCTGTGGGGTGTTCCCAGTGAACAGCCAGCAAGTGGAATTCCCTCCCAAGGACAAGGGCGGATGGTTTGGAGGTGTCCCTTGGTTCCTTAAAGAATCATTTGTCGGTGCCGTCGTCCTGGCTGGGTGGCCAAGAGCAGCCTCCCACAATGACACCCTCTCCATTGGCTTGTCCCTCAATCCTTACCTCAGAGGCTTTCAGGTGGCCTCACCAACTGCAGCTCTGGACATTCCACCCCCTCCAGTTCATCCGAAGCTCACGGCAGTGGCCCTCACACTCCCAGTGGTGCCCTGCACACTCCCACGGTGCAATGCTGCTTCAGCCATCCACAACAGGGCCTTGCCTGTTTGCACACTCACCATTGTGCCCTGCTTGCGCACCCCACTCGTGCTCACACTCCCACTCTGCACACTCTCCCTGCTCGCACGCTCACACTTGTGCCCAGCACACACATCCCATGCACACATCCCTGCATGACCCCACCCCTGTGCCCGGCCATCTGGATGGATGGGGCACTTTGGGATGTGCCTTAGGGGTGGTGCTGGGATGATGGTGGGACTGGATGGTCTTGCTGATCTCTTCCAATCTTGATGATTCTATGACTCAGGGATTGCCCCGACGCAGGTGCAGCACCTTGCACTTGGCCTTGTTGAACCTCATGAGGTTCTTGTGGTTTCACTTCCCAAGCTTGCCCAGGTCCCTCTGCACGACCCCGTCCTTCCACAGTGTCACCTGCCCTGCTCAGCTTCCTGTCCCTGCAAATGTGCTGAGGATGAGCTGGATCCACTGTCTGTGTCATTGGGAAAGCCATTCAAGAGCCCTGGGGCCAAGGCAGAGCCCTGAGGGACACCCCTCGTCCCCAGCCTGCAGCTGGACATGGAGCCACTGCCCACAACTCCTGTGTCTATCTGGCCAATTCCTCCTCCCCTGAACAGCCCACCCTCCAAACCCATAGCTCTCCTGTGGGCAGATCAGCACAAAAACATGCATACTAGGTGAGAGAGATAAAGAACTAAACTGAACAGAAAAAGGTTGAAATCATTGTTCAAGATCTTAATGACAAAAAAGCCAGCCTTCTCTAAGTCCAGTAAGATTTGTGAGTGTGTTATTTCTTAGAATTTCCTTCTGCTGCTGAATGCTTTCGTTCAATGAAGGTTTGGTCAGGTTCCAGCCTGGACCCTTCTTGCTGATCTTGCTCAGAGGAGGATACAATACTAAAAAAACTCTCTGTGAGAAAATTTTGCTCTCTAATAAGGAATGGGGATGGCGAGAGAGTCACTGACTAAATCCTACCTCACTGAGACAGGTCTGTGAAAAAACTTGGAAGTGCCAAGAGTTAGACCCTTCAGGTAAATGAAGTCTAAGTTTAGGGAGCAGATCTCCTTCCAGTCCTGACCCATGTTTTCATAGGCTTTGCCACTATGGTAAACATCTGGGAGACATCTACTATAAAATGAAAGTTAACACTTGTCTGATCCAATAATGGGTACTTGTCTCTGCAGAATATTGTCATGGAATAATTTTGTTTCTGAAAATAAAGCCCTCAAGCCTTTAATTAACCCCTTTCAAAAGGAGGATAGGCATCATTCACAGGATCTGCACTGCTTTCCAGTAGACCATCAGAGAGCAGAGAGTCCCCACTCTTTCTCCCTTAGAAATCCACCCAGGAACCTGTTCTGGCAAGAGGGCAAGAAATTGCTCTTTGTTGTTCACAAGCTGCAAAATTGGCCATTGAGGGCCTGAGCTGTACAGAGTTGCCTGCCAAGAGTAGGAAGCATTGTATTGCATTGTAATGCCAGGCAAAGGAATTTGCAGTTGTCCACTGGCATGTTCAGGGCCTGCACAGGATACAGACGTTTTTGCTGATTATCTCTAACTGGCCATGGACAATGATGTTATCTGCCCAAGGAACCTGCTACTGCTGCTGATAATGTCAGACAGCTCAACTATCTGACAGAACCAGATGGCAACTCTTCATTTTTGCCCATTTCTCTTGTGCAACTTTCATATCTTTTTTATCAGTTTAGCTTATTTAATTGTAGAAGTTGTTTGTTGTCCTGGAGAAAAATCATTGAGAATGCAAGTTTCAATGTTTGGTATTAAATCCTGGTGCCACTAATGTCCACTAATTTCATCCTACCATTTTATTTTTGTACTAAGGAGAAAAATCCAGCAGACTTTCAGAACTACATAGGTTAGACTTTGCTATTAATCACAAAGGTCAAAGTGACAGGAGTGAGGAGAGTTGTCCCCTAGTAATACAGACAAAAACAAGAGCAAATTAAAAGGAATTTCCAGCCTGGGACAGAACCAGCATCTCTCAGACTCCTGAAATCTGTCCTCTATTACTGCTATTTTGCTAATTAGTGAAATTACAATAGCTGTAAAAATTATGTAGCTCGTGTCTGAACTACTGTGTTTCATTCAGATTTTTAAAGGTTAATTTAAAGTAGAAAATCTCTTTGTAACCACTGAAGGAAAAGAACAAAATGAAATTACCATTACCCAGGTAACAGGACTAGAAATAGATGTGGTATTAATCAACATAGCATGTACACCCTGCAGCTTGAACTCAAGTGCAAACCTGTTCTGTTTCCAGAACAGCAGTGGCCTGGCTTCCCACTGCTTTGTGTGCACATTTCCCCAGGGAATAAGCTGTGCAGCTCTGCCAAGCCGATATCCCCGAGCAGTGAGAGCTGAAGCAAGGGACTCATGACTGCAAGACGACAGCATGTGATGCAAGACACACACAGGACAAACTGCTGAGAGATGCAGTTCATGACTGAGAGGTTTATTCCCATTGCCAGGAAAGGCCTTGTTCTTTTCCAGCTGTTATCACGTTTCATAAAACAAATACGCAGTGTGTGCGGAATTTCTGACCCAAAATCTAAGTCAAACAATTTTCAAGGTTAAATATCAAAAACCAGGTACAGAAGAGTCTGTGAAATCAAAGAACTAAAGGCAATGAAGTATCACCAGTTTCTTCACATTTTCCCCAAAAGTGCCTTTAAAATGAAGCAAACCAAAAACGTTTGTATGCATTTCTCTTAAGCTGGTGTCCTGACCACATGTTGTAGTGTATCACCCCATAACTGCTTGCATCTCCTACTTCTTTGCTTTCCAGAGCAGGGTTCTGCTCTGCTGATGGAAATATATTTGTTGACAAAGGGGTATTTCCACTTACTCAGCTACCCCTTTAATGCTGATTATTATAGGAAAGGTTATTCAAGGACGAAAAGGGATAACTGGGATTAAATTCCTGACAATGAGTTCTTTTCCCCAATATTAGGTAGTGGATACTAAGTGCAACAGAACTGATTCCTGAGGGTGCAGCATGAGCACTCAGGACAAAACTGCAAGCTAATACAAAGCATTTTAGCTCCCTTAGCCAAGCAAAGGAGGTTTCCTGGTTTTCATTAACTTCGACTATTTTGTTAAATGGTCCCTGGAACCAAAATGTGCAGCCATCAGCACCAGCCAAAATATTTGTATATAGTTATGGGGAGTTGTACCAGTGTAAGGAGTGCTTTAGCTTAGAATTGCCCAGCATAGTGGTCTTGCATGTTTCCATAAAAAGGTGTATTTTTAGTTTCTGAAGGAGATGAGGATCAAGAATGCCATGATATACAGTGCTATTCAGCTGTGGCAACTTGTGACAGCAATACAGCATTTTAAGCAGAACTTAGTTATCACTGGCCTGTCTCTCAGCTTGACACCCAGCCCCTTGGATGCTATCCCAGGAGCAGTTCCATTTACCTCAGTAAAACAGTGGATGTGAAGATTGCAAGACTGGGCCTGACATCTGGAGGCAAAAATGCTCAGAATACAGGGAGCTTTGTCAAGTCGGTGACAGAGAACAGGTCTGAGTCAAAGTGTAAGTGAATACATAGCCCACTTGATCTTCTGATCGTGTCATCTCTTAATATTGACAATTCCTGACAAAGTTAATCACAAGTTAATGTGGCCAAGTGAAAATTTGGCATGAAACAAGGATAACGGTACCCTCCTACATCTAATGTTGCTAATACTTTATGGCAATTATCACAATCATAAATTGGTACTTTACAATCTGTCTTAGCAAAATAAGCTGACAAGCAAAAATCAGTATCTTAAATACAGATGGTTTTCTGACTGAGGAATGCACAATTAGATGTTGTCTAGATGTGAGCAAAGCCTTTGACACCGTTTGCCATAGAATTCTGGAAAAAAACCTGGCTGCTTGTGGCTTGGACTGGCCTAGTCTTCACTGGAGCTGGGAAAGGGTCTGGAACACAAGTCCTATGAGAAGAAGCTGGGGGAGCTGAGGGTGTTTAGCCTGAAGAAAAGGAAACTCAGGGGTGACCTTATTACTCTCTACAACGACCTGAAAGGAAATTGTAGGGGGGGTTGATCTCTTCTCCCAAGTAACAAGCAACAGGACCATAGGAAAAGGTCTCAAGTTGCAATGGGGGAGGTTTAGATTGGATATTAGGAAAAATTTCTTCACTGGAAGGGTTGTTAAGCACTGAAACTGGCTGCTTGTGGCTGAGTCACCATCCCTGGAGGTACATAAGAGATGTGATGTGGTGCTTAGGGACGTGGTTTAGTGGTGGACTTGGCAGTGCTGGGTTAATGGTTTGACTTGATGATCTTAATGGTCTTTTCCAATCTAAATTATTTTATTATTCTAATTATTACTCTCTGATGGTCCAATTCTGCCACCCTCAAGACTTATTGAGGAAAGGAGTGGGTATTGATACTATTTTCACATAACCATGACATTTTCATTTTCTGTAACGCTGTGATGATTTATAGAATCCATATACAATGCACAAAATCTGATTTAAGGCCCTCTCTCTATGCATCTTCTATCAAGCTCAGGGTATCATAGTTTTGGCAGCCCCATATCTTTTCCGTTGTGCTTATATCGAAAATCTGGGCTTCAGGAGACCTTGGCAGGTAAAGTCTGTCCCCTGTTCCAAAACAAACTTACACACACCTATCAATATTTATAAAATACTTCTTTCAGCAGTTATGAGGAACAAACAAACTGAAAATGAAACCTCTTCAATCTTTCAAAACAATCTCTTCCTGTATGTTTCATAATCCCTTTCATAATGGCAGCAGGCCATACATTATGGAACTTGGTTGATTCCCTTCTGCTCCCTCACAGCTCTGTGTCATGTGTATTTGTAGGTTGTTATTAGAGTTGAGCTTTCATTAAAATAAAGAAACCATTGCCTCCTAGGTTGTATGTCCTGAACCTCAGACCCTTCTTACAGCCTCTTGCACTGTGCCGTTGTTCCATTTTGAATTAAACACCACTCCAAAAACTTGGCAGTACTTCCCCAGAGACCCAACCAGTGCTGAGTGTAACTGGAGGAGTCCAGGATGACCTTCTATGTCTGGCAGACTATGCTGTTGTTTATGCAGTCCAAAAGGTGATTACCTTTATTGCAATATTGAGACATTGTTGACCCATGTTAAGCTTGTTATTCGCTGTAATCTCACAATTTCTTCATGCATAGTGAGCTGGAATTCCAAAGGGTAACAACACAGACATAGGAAGGCAGCAGCCTGTGCAACAACTGGCCCATAAGGATGTTTGTCCTGTCTGCCCAGGAGCAAGGAGGGCAGGGAAAGATGTGTATCTTCCAGAACTGCTGGCTGGACAACTCTCATGTGTATTCTTGCCTCAGGTCTGCCACAGGGTGTGTTTGTGGTGCACTGCCAGGCTGAGCAGGAATGAGGGAGATGTGAGAAGGATTCAGGCGAGTCGTAGAAGGAGAATGTGGGAGGAGCACAGAAGATTTGTGGGAGAAAGATTGCCAGTTGTTGATAAACTGTGGTCTTTTTGACTATCCTCTTTCTTGATCAAATTCTGATAAACTTCTCCTCAAATTTCATTATTTCCAGCAAATGTTCTGCTCTGACCAAGGGGATCTGGTTTGAGAGGTCAGGTTACTTTAAAAAAAAAAATCCACAGAACTCCATGCACAGTCCCCTGAGAGGCTAGGAGCTGGAGAAGCTATCATCCAAGCAGTTCTACAGCAGCAGCTGTAGTAGGAAGCTGAGAACAGCTTCTCTATTGCTGACATTTTGATCTAACCTGGCTTGCCTTTTTCTTTTTTCCTTAATGAATTGCTCTGTCATCCATTGAACAGTTATTTGTTCCTTGAACAGTCTCAGTAATCCCCAAATTTGGAGGAGTACCTGGGAGTTATTTTTTTGAGAAGGATTGCACAGCAGGAAGCACAATCACTAGGAAATTGAAGCTTAGCTTCACTTTTTTCTGAGACATGTAGTCGTTTTTATGAGGAAGAGGCCTGACTTCTTAAAGAATAAATACAGCAAAGTCTGCAAAAAAACACTGCCCAGAAATTGTGTGCTCACCTTTACGTGAGCTGCTTTCTGGGAGGGAAGGAGAATTGTTTTCTGGCCTTTGTTTTGCTTGTGGCAGCTTTTTTAGTGTATGGACATATAGATTCCCCCATACTTTGAAAAATGTTAGGGCTGGATACTGTTGAGTCACACACATGCTTATTTCTGTGTATGAAGGTTCTACTCCTTAATCCATTAAAAACTATCAAGGGAGGCTTCAGATATTCCTCTGGGGAAAGCATAAAGTGTTCTAGGAGTTGAACTTTGTTGGACATTTCAGAATATTGGGAGGAAAGTAGCAATTCTGCGTAGAACTGGTATGTGTGTATATACGTTTACAAGGTCAAAGTGCTGCAATAAGCACTATTGCAGAGGAAAGGATGAAAAGCAGGGAAACGGGAAAAAAATCTGTATTCTAGCCATTGTCCTCTAAGTTGGAGGAGCGGAGCATACATGATAGAGATCATTCATTGCTCTAGCCCTCCATGGAGATGCACTGATTTCTGCAATTCAAAAAAATATGTATTGAAGGGCTGAAGCAACAGTTAGTAGCAAGGCCAGCCTAGAATAAGCCCTAAGTTTTTTAACCAGAGTGACAGCTGAAAAGAGAACAGTATGTTTCCTCATTTTCCAACAGATTACTTATGATGAGGAAAATACTCTTTCACCTTGCTAAGAAATAATCACGCTATTTCAAGAGTTGATTCAAAACTATCCACGGAGAAGAACACAAGGCATCAGGTGCCATTTCTTGTTGTGAGCTGTGATTGAACCTGTGATGGTCAATAGTGACAAATGGCCAGAGGAAGATGAAATTCCCAAACACATCACCCAGTCCCATCACAGCAGTCTTGATGTATTGTAGCACTTGCCAGCCAACGCATACATCTTCTTTTACTCTTTGGCAGCTCTCCGAAGGGTTTTTTTCTTTTGGGTCAATAACACACAATTGCACTCACTTCAGAACCTAGCTGTGAGGGTGGTGCTCTGTCAGGGCACCCACAGCTTGGGCCAGCATGCCACCACCAGGCGTTGCTGCTTGTGGGGCTGCCTGTGGCATCTGTGGCTCCACAGGGCTTTCTAACACTTGAGGAAGGAGAGACGTTGCACAAGTGGGGTGGCTGTCCCATCCCTGGCTTTCCAGCAGGATGTGGGCAGCTGTGGGTGGCTCATGGTATGGTAGAGGGGAACATCATTTGTCCACCCCACACTACCACTGTAACCCCTAAACCACTGAACCATGTCACCCAGTGTCAGATCCAGATGTCTCTTAAACATCTGCAGGGATGGTAACTCCACCACTTCCCTGGGCAACCTATTCCAGTGTCTGAGCACCCTAAAACTGCAAGAAAAAATGAATCTCCTCTGCCTCAGCTAAAGGCCATTCCCTCTAGTCCTCTCACTGTAGACATGGGCAGAAGAGACTGGCCCCCAACCTCACTACAACCTCTTTTCAGGTAGAAAATGCTCCTTTACTGTGTCCAGTTATGGGCTCCTCAGGACAGGAGAGACGTGGAGCTTCTGGAGCAGGTCCAGCAGAGGGCAATGAGAACGAGTGAGGGATCAAAGCATCTCTCTTATGAGGAAAGGTTGAGGGAGCTGGGCCTGTTCAGCCTTGAGAACAGATGACTGAGAGAGAACCTCATTAATGTGTATAAGTATCTAAAAGGGGGCTGCCAGAGGATGGACCAGGCTCTGCTTGGTGATGCCCAGCAAAGGGACAGGAGGCAAGGGGCAGAAACTGACGGTCAGGAAGTTCCACCTGAACATGAGGAAGAACTTCACTGTGCAGTGACCGAGCACTGAACAGATTGTCCAGAGAGGGTATGCAATGTCCCTCACCGGACATATTCCAGAGCCATCTGGACACAATCCTGTGCCATGCGCTCTGGGATGGCCCTGCTGGAGCAGGGAGGCTGGACCCGGTGCCGCACTGTGGTCCCTTCCAGCCTGACCCGGGCTGTGACCCCCGCAGTGCCGGGGCGAGGCTCCGCCGCTCCCGCCGTGTCCGAGCTCCGGGGCGCTGCGGGCCGGGGCCGCCGCTCGCCGCCGGTGGCTCCGCCGGGCGCGGGCGGGCGGGGCGGCCGCTGGGGCGCGTGACCGCGTGACGCCGGCGGGTGTGGGAGGGCGGGGGCGCGGGGGGGCCGCGCTGGGGCTGCCGCGGGTGCGTGGGAGCCGTGTCCCCTCCGTCCCGCACGCAGCCCCGGGCAGCGGCCGCGGCAGCGGGCGGCCATCCGGAGCCGGCCGGTGCCCGCCTCCCTGCCTGCCTCCCTGCCTGCCTCCCTGCCGCGGGGGGTGTGTGACAGGCGGGCAGGGCGAGCGCGTCACGCCGGCCGCGCTCCGCCCCCCGCTCCTGCTCCCGGCGCCGCCAGCTCGGCCCGGCGCGGGCAGGCGCGCGGGCAGCGCAGCCATGGAGCCGGAGTGCCGGGTGCTCTCCATCCAGAGCCACGTCGTCCGCGGCTACGTGGGCAACAAGGCGGCCACCTTCCCCCTGCAGGTGAGCGGGCGCGGACCTGCTCTTCTTCCTCCTCCTCCTCCTCCGCTCTTCGCTGCGGGGCGGCGCGGGGAGCCGGGCGGGCGGTGTGACGGCAGCGCTGCCCGGCGGGCTCCGGCGCCCGGGCGGCCCCTGCCAAGCCGAGGTAAGGTTAGGGCACGGCGGGGAGATGCCCGCACGGGCACCCTCCCCGGCGCCCCCGGTGCCGGCGGCAGTGCCCGTCCCGGGGCTCCGCGCACCCCGCGGCCGCTGCGGCTGCGCCTCCCGCCGGCTCCGCGCCGCTCCCGTTAACGCGGTTCCTTCTGGGGCTGTGGCACGGCGAGCGGGCTCGGCAGGGGAGGGGGAGCCGGGGGTGCTGCTGGTGGGTTTGCTCGGCACTGCGCTGCCTGCGCCGGCTCCGGGATGAGGGCGGCTCCGCTGCCGCCGACAGGCGCATCCAGCCGGGGCTCCTGCCGCTTAAGGCAGGGTCATCGCAGTGCCCTGTGCCGGGGACTCGGGGTCCGGTGTCCTTGTGCTGGCACCCAGCTAAGCCCCGCCTGCCCTCGGGGTCGGTGGGGCTGGGTGATCCCCCACCCCGGAGGGTCTGGGGAAGCCGTAGTGGGGTGTAAGGGCCACTTAATGACTGTGCAAGGCAGGGCCAGAAAAGCTCCTGACATGGCCCGGGACTCGAGGGTGTAATTGGATCTTGGCCTTCATGGCTGTCATGCGCTGCCTTCAGAGTTGTTTGCCTGGATGTCTCCGCTGGTGAGAAAACATTGGGCGAGACTTTGCACATCACACTATTGGCTCTTGGGAAGGGTCTGTATCCCCAGGGGCTAATCTAGGGCCTCCCCACCAAGAGGTCTTTGTGCCTTGACACAACGCGAGTCTGTATGGAGCTCTCTAAGAACCTCATTACCAGAACATGGTGTGTTGTGACATTGGTTATCTTGGTGTATGCTTACCGAACGATGGTGTAACTCATTTGGCTAAACAGGAGAGGTGATGTACTGTGAAAAATAATGTAAGTGAGATCCAGCCTGCAACAAGCCAGTGTCACACCCCCCTATCACCATCCAGTTATAATGTAACCAAGTCTATTGAAAATTAATGTATGGTGAAGAGTGATGTAGGTATGTAATCTGAGTATTGTAGGAAAATACGAGTATGTAGAGCTCCAGGCCAGAAAGGTCGTGAGCTGCAGGCCTGCTGTCCCTCCTTTCTTAACAAAATGATCTTGCAATTTTACTTCTCCTTTCAATTTTTGTGTTGCAAAAGAGCACACAGTAATACTTATTCCAGAAATCTCCAGTCTCTTAAACTGTTCTCTCTCTCCATTTAAATTCTCTGTCAAAGGTTCTCTTTTTTGTAGCTCAACCTGTCTGTGACACATGAGCTGTGTAACCTGGCAGATGGGTTCCTGGAAAGTGTCTTCAGTTCCTTGGCTATGACAGTATAAAATACTACTGGAGTTTAAAAAGTCCTGTTGTTGCTGTTACTGGGTTGTGTTTAGGAGGCTGTCACACTCATACTGTATAGTGCTCCTCAGTGTATAGTATAGCAAGAAGTTTCTGGGGTGGGAGGAAAGGAAATTTACTTGGAGAGCAGCCAAACTGCCATTACAGGCTGCACTTGCAAATCCTATGGAGGCAGCCCTTAGTGATATTGTGCTTGCTGGAAAGTTATCTAAACACTTGTTTTACTTGAACATCAGATGGGGCAAGGTGCCAGCAAGTGAAACTTGGCTTTTCTTTGTTTCCTTGAAAGAAGGAAGAGAATTAAAAACCTGGGTCTTCCTCTGTTATTGTTTTTATATAGGGATAAAAATGATACCTCTATCTGTTCTTGAGGATGGGTGCAACTCTGGCATGCTTTTATTTCCCATTCTCTTTTTCTTGGTTTAGTTTTCTGAACCAGTTAAGTGAGGCTCCCTTCGGAGCTCCTCAGTTTTTACTTTGCAGGGCAGGGTGTATGTAGATAAGTGTGTCCGTGTGCTTGTGAGGTCTGATGGGCTGAAATCCTGACACAACAGTTCAGGAATCTGCATTTGGACAGCAGCATCCAAGTAGAAAACCAGGCGTGGTTTCACCTGCTCTTTGCAGACTTCTCTGAAAATCACTCATTCTTGCATAACCCAATCTTTGGTGGAAATGTATGACATTATTATCAATAGCCAGCAATCTGCACAGAATTCTTTAAGGTCTTTTTTTAAACAGTTGGTTGCATTTTGTAAGGCTTCCACTAAAGTAAAAGCGAAAGTATTTAAAATGTAGGTGTGTGGAAAAACTTCCTTTGTGGAGTGTGTGGTAAATGCTTTCTATATGACAAACACAGCAAAACAGAGTTGCACCATATGTTAGAGCACTTATAGTAATGGAAGTAATAGAGCTAAGTGAGAAATGTTAGAACTCTTTACACCATTTCAGGTTAAAATACATTTAAGTAATTAGACAGTCTAGATTAACTAATAAGGTCATAGAGGAAATGTGCACCTGGATTTGCCAGAAAGTGAACTGCCCTCAGCACTGCTTTGAATTCTGCCTTGTCAAGAGTTTCAATAGTTTTTACTCGCATGGTCTTACTACCTCTTTAAAAAGTTCTGAAGGTACTTAGGAATTACTTTTAAAATACTATTAAGTTATTCCACAGTTGTATGTTTTGAGCTTTTAGTATCAGGAAGTGGTTCAGGATTGTCCAGCATTTAAGAGAGGAAGAGCAGTAGGGTGTACATGAACTTGGGGAGTTGCCACTGTCAGATAAATTATTTTGAAACACAAAAAAATGTTTGTAAGTTTCTAAATGTTTCTGATGTTGACTAACGTTTGTCATAGTTTTTATGATATAAAATAAAAATGTATGTTTTCACCGTGACGCTTTTATCATACATGTTTTTTCTTTAGAATTTGAGAACTCATAGAATTTGGCAAACTTGTGCCTCTGTTTTGAGTATTTAATTCCTGACTTCCTTTTATAGCTGCTTACCTTGAAGACATAGTTAAAAGCTGAGACAAATACCATTAATCATTTGGATCTGGAGAATGAAATTGTCTGTCCTGAACTGTAGAACACACCATAAACAGTCTCTACAGTACAGGATAAAATGGCCTTTTGAAATCTGTTAAATTACTTTATTTTCTTTTTAACTTTTTTTCCCCCTGCTAAATGGAAATAGTTGTCCAGGTATTAAGAAGGACTGATGATTCTCAGACTAATTCTCGGTAATTCTCCTCTGGAAAGAAAACAGTAAGTCTACATTTTTAGCTCTTTCTTAATTGCAGAAAAGATGGGAAAACAACTTTGGGCAGCACAGATGGTAATTTGTTTGATATTTAGGGGCAGTCTTGAACTGCCTTGTCCAGTATATGCTAAGACCAAAACCAGTATCAGTAGATCTTTGCTAATTATCTACTGCCTTAGCAAAAAAGTTTAAGACTTCTTTTTCTTCATTTTGTTGAAAAGTATAGCCAAATAGATTTAGTATTATGTAGAAAGATAAAGTGCATCTCTTAAGAGGACTCTCTTTCTTTTTCTAACTCTGCTATTGTGTTAATAGCATGAGTCAGAACAAGGATGAATCAATCAAAAGTCTTTACAGAGTAACAATAAGAAATGTTCTGTGTAGCCCTTGTTTTTGTTACAGATCAAAGGCTGAGGAAACCTAAACCTTAAACAAAAAATAAATACAAAGATGAAAGAATGCATTTGGTCTTTGTAATACCCAAAGATTGTCCTAAATTGCATATCTGAAACAATAATTATTGCTCTAGAATCATACTTCAAATGAAGTTTGTGGAAGCATGCTTTTTCCCCTTGCCTTTGTTCTTTTAAGAAAGGTAGATAAGGGCTGAATGAATTTAAAAAAACAACCCAAGACATAAAAAAATTCACAACCCCTCTGGGAAGGCTTGTTCAAAGCTGTGTAAAGAGCATTTGCTTCTTACGTGGATGTCAGCACACATAGCTGCAAAAGTCTGGTGAATACCTTGCACAAGGTGAGGCCCTGAAAAAGACTTGTAATCCAAAAAGTCCAAACAAGGTGGTTCCCCACCTGGCAGTCTGGATTTCTAGGGAGAAGCTTTAGCAGACCTTTCCAGAAGTGCTTGTCCAGATGAACTCAGCTCAGGTGCACTGAGAGAACTTTGAACCTCTCAGAAGATTGTAGGAGATGGACTTTCCACCTGCATGGTAAGCTGGGAGGGAAGGCGAGTTGGACAGGACTGGGAGGGACAAGAAAGCAGATCATAATCAAAAGACAACAACAACAACAACAACAAGGAGTGTGTGTATCACTTTCAGCTCTTAATGTTGCTTTGATATAGACCAGACTGAGGCTACTGAGATCTTGCTTTTACTTAACAGTAGGAGTTTATGTTTGTGCACAACTCTAAACAAAGAGACCTCCATATGCTTTTCGAACTCTTAATGGAATCTTTTCAGCTAGTAATGCAAAATAATCAGCTCAAAAAATTAGAGTGGCTTCAACCTGCCTAAAAGAAATGCAGCTGGGGCTGCAGATGTGCTGTGGACTCTGAATGGCTGGGCAGAGCCTCTAATGAACAGAGTGGGACTGACTGAACCATCCTCATCCAAGGTCAGGTCTGTGTGACTGTGGGATTCCTAGCTGTTCCTACAAGTCACTCAGTAGTGGCAGCTTGTTAAATAAGCCTTTGTCATGAGAATACAGAAATGCCAAGGGATGTTCACACAGGCTGATTGTATAACACAGTTGTAAAGCTGCAAAAAGCATTATAAAATGCATTAGAAGTTATTGTGCAATGTGTGTACTGGGCCAGTTGACCAGTTGGCATTTTAAGTTTTTTAAAAATATGATTATAAATATTTAGAATGATTGATGATTATGATAATTTGCTGATTTCTTCATAGTAAATTGTGGAAGTTTGAACCGTGCAGGTGCATATACTGGTGTTTGATACAGTAGTTACCCTGGAGTGTGTGTAGTGATGTGTAGTGAACAAATAGTTTTTGACATAAATGTAATCTTTTCATCTATCTCAACACAGCAAAAGATGAAGGAGGATCCCATTTGGTGTCTACAGTACATGCAGATATTGACTTGAGAGGAAGCAAAAATACTTTACCCTGATTCACCCACTGTCTTTGGAAGAAAAATTGAGTTGTCAAGAAATTGCAAATCTTATTAAAAGACTGGAAAACCTTGCCTAGAGGTGGATTTGCACTGTTTGTGTGGGGAATATAAAGTACTCAGAGACTCAGTAGCAAGTGTTTACTTGCTTAGGGCATTTTTGTATTAGGGATGGCCTTAGTTTCTGTCTGTAAGTCTTAGAGGTTTTTTTTAATTCTTCCAGTAGTTGATGTCATATTTCTGCTCCAGATGAAACAGTTGAGAGCATATATTTTTGTGTATAAACAAACAGGGACAGATAACAGAGTGAATAGTGATCAGGTTTCTGGGGAGAGAAAAAGGGCTTCAAGTTAAAGTTAATTCCATGTTAAAATGTATGGAAATGTATTAAAAACAAAAGTATAGTTTGAAATAATAAAACAAATTTTTAATTGTATATATGTGAATTGTACAAAGGTACACCTGAGAAAAACAGGGGACATAAAAAGTCACTGATAAATCTCTAAAATGTCCCTTTAAGTAAACTGTTGTCTTTTACTATTCCCTTTTTCTATTTATATCCAAAAGATGATGGTCACTTTTCCTTGAAAAGCATATTTAGTCATTTTAGATAAGGGATACAGCATTATCCATGCCTGACTGAACACATACCAGGCAGGTATTTTCAGCTTCTTTAGTCTGAATGAATGCAAACGGAAGTTCCACTTCAGTTGCTCATGTTATATGGAAAACAGGCTGGAGTTGGTGAGGCAAGGTTAATGTGAGGAGCTGGACATTAGTCCTGGGACATAAAATGTCCATTCTTCTGAAATTACTATATGCAGTAGAGTGTGCAGCTGCATGGTAATATATACAGAGGAGAAAAAATATTTATATGATGAGCATAATGTTTGAAACATGCCAAGGAAGTCTGTGCTGATAGATAATATGAGCCCCAGGAGAAGCCAGACTAGTTCATCATCTTGTGGCTTGGCAGCAGTGAGGTGACTTATCATAGCTGAAAAAATACTACTGTGCTGAACTACCTGAAATTTTTCAAGCCTTTGTTCAGGCTTTGTTCATATTTGTTCATGTTAATTCATCCGTGACACCTCTGAGCTCCAGTTCCCTTAACATCTGGAACAATTATCCATAGAGCAGGAGAGCAAACTGAGATACCAGAACCTCTTCTGTGGTTCATTTAAAAACAAAACAAACTTCTCTTCACCCTCTGTCATCCTTTGTAAATTTTAAGCATATGGCATAGTTTGGGCTGAGTAGAAATCCTTGCATGGTGATTTAACTTTGATGTCTTGGGAATGCAAAACACCTCGTGCCAGCTGGATGTGTGGGATTGAGGAGGTGCTAGAGCACACACTGGAAAATGGAAAGTCTCTCCCCTGTGGCAAAACAAAAGCTGGAGAGCTGCTTTCTGATCTGTGGATGCAGTGGGTCCCAAAACCAGCAGTAAATGGTTTTCCTGACCTGCAGAACCCTTCCAGTCTGGCCACAACTATTCCCCCTTCTCCCCACTGGGGGGTCCAGTCATGTTTTACCTCTCAGAAGAGGAACTGTGTGGAAATCTCCTGCAAGGATGGCACAGCTATCAGTGACATTAATAAGCTGAAGGGAGGAATCCATGACTTCAAGAACAGTGTGCATTGGAAACATCCAAGGAAGTGCAGTGCTGGTCTGTCCCACAATATCAGAATACAACATTTTTTCTCTTACTTCATTTGGCAGATCACTAGCCAATAAAGCCATACTTTCATATTCCCTTTATTGTTAATAATAAATTATTTGTTTTCTTCCTGAATTTTGCGACATTTATTCATAGCTGCTCTATATGGTAATTCTGTCTCCACCTTCTCTAAGGGAAAAGAAAAACAAAGTAAGTTACAACAGAAAAAAATTGTTGGCAAATTCTCAAAATTCAAAACTGATTTGCAGAATTGTACACTGGAGCTTATGGTCATGTATTTAGTAAAATCTGGCCTAAATCTAAACAAATTAAATATATGTATATTTTATAAATCTGTGTATCTTCATGTATTTTATGACATTTGTTTTGGGTGATGAGTACTATTGAACAAGGTTACAGTCAAGGAAAGTCTTTTTCCATCCGTCTTCTCTGTGGTTACTCTCATTTTTCTGGCAGGATACAGCCCCTGTCTCACAGGGGTGAGCACCACACTATCTGTCAGAAATTACCAACACAACTCTGTGCATTTAACAAAAATGAAAACAAAAGTTTTTTAAAACCCCAGCTGTTTTGTTCTCACTGTAGTTAATGGAAGTAACATTGTGCCTCTGCCCATTCATACAACAACCAAACAAATACATGGCAAGCTAGCGTTTAAATTTGAGAAGTTTTAAATGGTCACCTGTCGTGTAGGTTACTGAAATCTGCTGGTTTCAGTAGAGAAGCCAGATTGAGAAACACTTGCTCTGGCCTTACCACTGCCAGCTGGTCCTTCCACCTGCACTATTTTGTGTCCACTTCAATGCTCCAAGGAAAGTCATTTTGTGAGGCCATGTGGTAAACTGCTCTGAGAAGCCATCCAGGTTATAAATAACTTGGCAAAAATGGAAGAGAAGAAAGTGAGTGTTTATTTTGTGAGCCAGTATCCTGATTCAGTTCCCTAACATAGCCCCACAGACAACTCTTTTGGCATAGCTGAGGTGCCAGGGCAGGAGCAAGCCCCAGGCTCCTGCACCTGGCATCTGCTGAAGGAAACATTTTTCAGAGTACTCTTCCCTAAGACATCTGCTAATTCTGAAGGAAGTGGTGAGACATCTGTCCTCCAGAAGCTTCATTCTTCCCATGTGTGGCCTTGGTCTGATCTTCACATACTGTGGCACCTCCTTCAGGGAGCTGTTTCCTGTTCTGTTTCTCCAAGTATCTCTCACCATGCAATTGAACATCTAAACCTGTGGTGGGAGAGTGGGATCCATTCACAGTCTGCCTAAGAAGTCCACATAAAGCATGTGCTGGATAAAACAAATATCTCTCTTGTAGGGTAACTTCACCTTAGATGTACAAAATGTGCTTGCCCACACCTTGCTGATGGGCTAGTGGTTAGGGACCTGGCTAGCCAAAACATGAACAGCAGGACTAAAAATAAAGTAAAAATCAGAGGAAAAGAATGTGCTGTGGGATCCTCCCCCCCCCATTTCATTCACTAAAATAAAAGAGATAATTTCCACGCCTGTTGAACCTGTTTCTGCTGTCTGTGTCTGCCTCTCCTATCAGTGTTTGCAAACTTCCTCGTGTAGCACTGCAGGATTCCAGCTGGCAGGAGTTTGCAGTGACAGTATGGTGTTTTTGTCAAATTACATCCAAGTGTAGAAGGAAGCAGCATGAAGATGATGAATCTGAAATCTGCAGTGAACCTACTTCTCCATCTGAAATCAGCATCTGAAGTCACTGGTGCCTGACAGTAAACAGTGTCAGGTGGAACTTGTTTCTTGGTTGGAAGGCAGGCAGACACCCACAGCACCACGTCGTTCTGCTATTTTTATGGTTGTCCTTTAGTGGGAAGAACGAATGGGAAAACAGCAGCAGAAACAAGTTTTTTCTTGTTTTTCATTGGCCTTAACCTTTAAAAATGGATGTCCTGCAGATCCATCACTTAATACTACTCCAGATGGCAGGAATGGCCTCCTGCCCATAGGAAGGTCAATAGAGCAGCCCTACCACAAATCTTTTGACCCTGCAGTCATCGGGATCCTGATCTGTTGTGATGCAGGGAGTAGTGCTGACTGTGTGTCTTGCAGGCACAAGAGGCTGTTTGTTGAGTAGCCTATGGAAAAATGGTCATGATGTAGAACAAGGGATTTCTTAGTGCTGAACATAATGGCTGAGAGGGAATTTTGATAAAGGCATATGTTTTGTGTGATCTGAGTATCCTGCATTGAACAGTTAGTAGTGCATGTCAATCAGTCTGTCCAGGTGCAAAGAAAAATTAGTGACCTGGTGGTATTTGCTCTGAAGTATTCCTGTGTCTTCAAAGCTTATTTGGAAAAGCATCTTTAAGGCATTACTGGTAAATCTTGAATTTGGCCTAATTATGATTCAGATAAGTACTTCCATTGCAAGCCTTTTCAGAAAAATCAATAAATTATTTGAGAACAGATTCACTGCAGTCTCAGGCTGTTCTAGTCTTTTCTATTCAGATGGTCATGATATTGCAGCTGGATCAGCCCATCAGCAAATTCTCAGTGAGTACCAATTTTGCCAGAGCACTGTGACAAAAATTGTAGTCTGCTCTGGCAGAAGAGAGAGGATTTGTTTTCTGCTCCAGTCTTTACAATGTCCTCTGTGGTGTCCAGTGCTGAAGTCAACTTACAAATCCTGAAAATTGGTATGCAGTTGATCAGTGGTAAAAAAGGAGTGTCATTCAAGAAAGAAGCCCTGTTCCAGTGCCCAACCACCCTCTGGGGGAAGAACCTTTTCCTGATATCCAACCTAAACCTCCCCTGACACAACCCCAGGCCATTCATTCAGATCCTGTCACTGTCACCACAGAGAGGAGATCAGTGCCTGCCCCTCCTCTGCCCCTCACGAGGAACTTGTGACTGCAGTGAGGTCTCCCCTCAGTCTGCTCCAGGCTGAACAACCCCAGCTCCTCATAAGGCTTCCCCTCCTGACCCCTCACAATCCTCATAGACCTCCTTTGGATGCTCTCTAATAGTTTAATGTCTTTCTTACATTTTCTCAAGGTCATCTGGTGTATATTTTTACTGTCTGTTTTGTAATAGTCTGTTTGTAACCTCAGAATTTGAAGTGGTCTGTTAATAAATCACCAATAACATGTCCAGCATCCCTGTCCCCAGTTTATTTGCTCTAGTATTTTTATCCTGGCACAATATCCCCAGTATCTTAGTGATTTTTCTTTGCAGTGCCTTGTCAAATGCTGTGTTAAAATACAGCTTAATTATATGTACAGAGTTCTTTTTAGATATTTGGTGTGCCTTATTAAAAGCTCAGAGGAAAAATAGATTGGGTTAGTCAATAGCAGTTTCAATTCAGTTTATCAGCCCACGCCAGCAATTATTCCCGCTTCACTAATTGTCAGGACTTGCCTTTTCTTTTTCCCAAGTTCCTATTTCTCAAACTGAACTAGTGTTTTTACTTTTCTGCACTTTTCTGTATGTTTTTTTGGTTCAGCAGCAAATGGAAGGAGATGCAATTAAGTGAAAGAGCTGGCACACAGTGAGAGGCACAAGCTGCAACTGGGAAATTTTTCTTTTTCCTCCATTCCAAGTTAGTTTGATTAGAGAAATGCAGCCTTTTAAAACATGTTTCTCTGCCATCTCCAGAGGAATACAGTGGAGCAGTGATGTTCATTGGAACTGCAGTGATGGCTGTGTGAGGTGAAGTTCCAAACTGTAGGACATTATTGCAAACAGCTTGTAGTACAATGGATACATAGAGCAATTCATGGCCTGACACAGAGGCTTTCTTATTGGAAAGTATTGCTGCCATTACTTGGCAAAAAACACCCCAAACCTCTATTACCTCATTTGACAGGGTAATTTTAACTGTGGTAGTGAAATTAATTCTGTTAATGTCTTTCAATTAAGCTTGGCTTTTATACATATATATACATGTATATATATATATAGTTGGAGGTATAGAATGGATTTGGTTTATGTGATACAGTAATTTTTTTTACACAAAGACCAAAGACAGGCGTTCCTGCCTAATTCAGTTTGTGGATTGTACCCATGCTCTGCTAAAAGTCAGCAATTTGGAGTCTTATCACAAGATTTCTTGAAAATTCCTCCTAAATTGTGTGTAGTTAAGTCTTGGTAACCCCCATGGTTTACATACGTCTTTGTGCTATAAAAATTTGTCCTTTGACTGATGCCACAGTTGAGATAAACCTCACAGGGTGTTAATAAAACAATAGGGGCAGGGGGGAATATTTGTATTTTGTGTGTTTGTGCATATTTGAGATGCAGGATTTGCTCTTAAATATTTACTTGTTTTTTGAAATGCTGCTGGGTGCCTTAAATGATATAAATCAAGGTACTCCCCAGTGCTTGGAAAGTTTGACTGGCTTTTGAAGCTGAGGACTTTTTTTTTCTTTCTGTGGAGCCCCATGGCTTGTCATGTGCTGCCATTAATTTTTAAAAATTAGACACAACTTCATGGTGTGATGATTAGAGGACTGGATCAACTCTCTTACAAGCACAGGCTGAGAGAGCTGGGTGGTTTTGGTTCATGTGATGATGTGTGTTATAATTGTTGCTTTTTTTAGTATTTACTCCTACTTTGCTCTAACTCATCAGTCTGTTACCATTTGTTGGCACAAAGGACAGGACATGCCTGGCTAGGATGTTTCATCATTTGAATATTAATTAGAAAAAGAGTTGTCCTTTTTCCATAAAAGTTTTACTTGCAAAAAAAGTATCTTGCTATGAAGCAGAAGAGCTGAGGTGCAAGGAAGTTAAGTGTTATAATACAAGGCTGCATTTGTTTTGGGGAGAAATGGATGCATGAAAGCCAAAGGTTCTCTTCTCCTGGTTAGCAGAACCTTCTTCCTTCTTACTTTTTAACCATTTTTCTGTGCCATTTTCCTCTCAAACTGTGTTTCCCTTAGAAATAAACTCATCTTTTAGAGTTGTGAGATTTTTGCCGGTGTCAAATTTGTAGCTCAGATCATAAAAACACCACCCAAGGTGCCTTGTGTTCACAATAAAAGAATTTGTATGAATGACAGCTGAGCTTGATTTACAACTTCAGCTACTGATACTTTCCTGGATTTGTGGTTTAGAAACTGTTTGGTTTGGGGACTCATCTGAGAAAATTGGTTTTAATGTGTTCTGGTATGGTAAAGCTAACGTTTTCCAAAATTAAGAACTTTGAAGGAGCTGGAGAGTTTGGATGGAGGTCTTGGCTTTATTCCACGAAGTATAGATAGCAACCTGTGAACATATATCAGGAACATAAATACTATGGAAGAAACACATATGCAGGTCTACACAGTCTGGTTTTATACAAACTTTGGGATTTTTCTTTTCTTACCCTGTTCTGTTTATTTTTCTCTCTGCCTTTTCCTCGTTCCAGATTTTTCCTCTAATGTGAGCTGCATTACTGCTTTGTGGTTTTAATTTCAAACCTTAAAATGAAATGCCACTGGAGGCACAAAGCCAGTGCCCTAAGAGGGCAATATATACCGGTCATGTTGCAGAGTAGAGAGGTGGTTTTAATTGAATTTCATTCTTGCAGAACTAGGTCATTGTTCTCTAAGGTTGTTTAAATTAAGTACAAACTAAAGCATTCTAGTTAAATTGGTCCACTGGTCATTTAACAGCAAAGGATGTATTATCTTTACTGTCAAAGCTGGCATAGTTAATCGTGTAAACACAGAGTACCCCTGGGCTTTATCCTTAGAACCAGAACTTTAGGATGGGGAGCAGGTGGTGATATTTTGTTTGATTTTGCACATGGAGTTCTACAATGCATAAAGCTGAGGTTTTTGTATGTAATTGTGTCACTGGATGATGGAATGACCCAGGCTGGAAGGGACCTCAGGAGCCTCTGGCTCAAAGCTTGGGCAGCACTAAGTTCAGCCCAGGCTCCTCAGGGGTTTAGCCCTCCTTGGGTCTTGAAAACCTCCAAGGACAGCAATCCCACAGCATCTCAGCCCCCTCTAAGCCCCCTTTCTCTGAATATGTATATATAATGCATTGGAAATTGGGATTTTTTTGTTTGTTTGTTTCTAATGTTTAGTACCCTGGAAACCACTAAAACTTAGTTCAGTTCAGAAGCTTGTGTAATTCAAGTGACAGTTGTTCTCACACATTTAGAAGATGTAAGACACTTCTTTTTAAAAAAAAACACCTACTTTTTTCTCCCCAAACTGCATACAAACAACAAAAAAAGGAGAATTTCTTGAGTACTACAGTGTGTGACACTTTTGAAAATATACTTCTTTCTCTTGAAGGAGCAAAGTAAAGCTGCAATACGAATTTTAAACAGAAGCAGTTCAGTAACAGCTTTTCACATTTCTGAGAGTAAATAAAATTATTAAATGAGAATTTATATTAATATTTACTCTGAGGCAGAGCTAATCTTTGAAGTTAACAATTTTCTGACTCTAGAGGTGTTAATAATCAGATACCAAATAGGATTAGGAGGTAGAAATGAGTACTTTTATTTGTCTCCAGACCATTGGTACATAAAGTAGATTACACAAATATAAACATAAAGGTTGGCAATCATTAAAACAGAATTTCAGATGGTGCATTTGCTTCAGAATCTTCCTGCTCATTTCTCTGTTGCTACACTTGCAATTTTCCATACTGTGAAATGGTTTTCTTGTTGTTTTTCAACCTCCCCTTTACGTAACGACTGAGGGTCTCCTCTGGAATGTATGATTTTAATATTTGATTTCTAACAATTTTAGGCACTGGTTTGTTGTGGTGGAGAAGTAACATATTTCAGTGTATGCGTGGTTTTCTGGAAGGAAGGGGAAGACTGTAAATTTTAAGCAAAGTTTTAATTAATGCAGTCGCACAGTCGAAAGGATTGCATGGTTAGAGGTGAACCCTAACTGAGATCCAGCTGTTTATGTGACTTACCCAACTCAAGACATTTTCTGTCTGTCTAGACCTTTAGGTTGCTCTACTAGTGAAACAACTGGTGTCTCTTGTAAAATTTTAGTCCTGTTAGAGACCCATTTCTTGACTTTATTTATTTGTGGCTTCATGGCTGGATATAGGTTTAAATTACTTCTCTGCTTTTAGGAAAACTAGGCTGTCCATCCTCTTTTCCAAACGAGCCAACACCTTTAGAAGTTGTCCATGTATTTTGAAGTCTCTTCCTTTCTTGTGCGTTGATTTTTCCCTTGAATATTTGCTATTTTGAAGAGGTGCATTTGGATGGTTCTCTAGACCATGTCCCTGCCCAGGTCCCACTTTCCATTTGCAAGGCTGGGAAAGCTCTTGGAGGAAGAACTGAATGACATTTGTCCCTTTCCTTCGATTACCTGTGATGAAGAACTAGGCTGAAGTTGGTGTCATGCATAATGTGCTTCATGCTGGCTGTTTCTTCTAATGCATTCTGCTCTGGTGTGCATACTTGGATTTAATCTTGCAAATATTTTTCTGAAATGTGTCTCTCAGATCTGCCAGCTGTGCCTTCCAAACACAGAACTCCTCCAGTTTTAATGTTTCGTGATTTAATTTTAGAAGTGTAACAGTTCTGCCTCCTTTGCTTGAAGATACTTAGAAAATATATTAAATTTGCCCATTTTCCTCTGAGATTTCAATTGCAAATATCACTGAATGATGTGATCCAGGCAACTGTTGTTTGGGTCTTAAGATGAACAACATTTGACATGTGCTTAAACTGTGGGCTGAGAGATTTAGGACGGACTCAGTCATCTTTTTCCTTTGAAGAGTGCTTATCATCCTTACCCAAACTGGCTCTGGGTTTAGATTTGCCCAAGATTTCCAGTTCTGTGGGCAAATGATGCTTACACAGCATGACAGCAGAGCGTGGAAACTTGGAATTGTTCTCTCCTGGAGGGTCTGTAGGAGAGCAGATGATCCAAATCAGGGGATGGTGGCAGCGTAGGGGATGTGTGTCCCTGGCAGCTGGAGCCCTTGGACACTTGCAGTGTCTGATGTCACCTACAGTTCTAAAACCAGAGGCAGCAATATCACCACAGGACCCTTGCTGTGAGGAGCAGGGGAGGTAGCAGAGGTATGGAGTAAACCTGGTATAGAGAAGCAAAAATTAAACATTGACGTGCATTTCTTAGTACGCTCAGTCCTGATGCTGATCAGATATGATCTGAAGGCTCTTGTTCTGCCACAGGCAAAATCCAAGTGGGGTGAGTCCCTCAGTTTATTTACACAGAGGTACAAGGAACACAAATGTGTGTACACAAGCAAGAAATTTTATATACTGAGTTTAGTCCTGTTTTGAATTTTTACTTTCTGATAGTTTTCTGAAGAAAAGGTTGATTCTTGCTGGTTTGTGACAGTAGAAAAATTGTTGATATTCTACTAAATACATATTTTCAGGTCATAGTTGCTCCTTTTGTGTGCAAATGGGAGAGATTGAGTCTCTTTTTTGGTATGGTTTATCTGATTCAATTCATTTGCTCTGATTGCACTTTTCTAGGTCTGTACATACAAAAATAATGTATTTCTGATTAGTTAACTTTCACTTAAGATTTATTTAACCTCTGGTTTGAGTAGAAATTCTTAATGAATTTAAAAAAAACCCCTCTCAAAATCAGTGCTTTTAGTTGGCTTTGCTCAAGAAATTCAAAGTATGAATATGTATCAAAAAGGTTTAACAAGACTTCTTTTGAACACAGCTCCCCTCGTAAGCAAGAAAAGTGTCCATCATTCAGTGCCTCAGAAACTGCCTCTGTCGTCCTTTAGATGTGAAGGACGACAGTCACTAACACTGGTTTTTAACTGTTGGTTGGAGGAAGGAAACAACACTTCCTTATCTGCTGTAAATGATCAGGTTGTTAAAATGAACTGTGCAAACCAAAATGGAGACACAGTTTTTTCTGTAGCCCTAGAAGACGTGACTGCTGTGAAAAGCTGCTTTTTGGACCTCAGTCCTGTTTTCAGGTCGTCTTCTGGTGACTAAATTCCATGGGACTTTTCAATGCAGTTTGCCTTGGAAATGTACACAACCTGGCTTAACATGACTTCAGCATTCTTTTCGATTATTCTACTACTAACCTTTATAAAAGGAAATGCTTTGGAGTAACCGTTACTTTGAGGGTTGAATCAGGTTTCTAAATTAGGTGTGTTAGATTTCAGTCATACATGTTAATTCAAAACAAAACTTTAGAGCAAATTTAGAAACTGACAGACCAGACTAACACCAGTAAATGATTGTTATGGAGACCTTGAAAGGCTTTTTTTAGATTGTTTTGATGAAAAAAGTCAGAATACCAAGGTCCCTTGCAGAATTTGAGCTGTCTGTGGTTTTTCATCCACTCTCCAAAGCATTTTATTTACTGTTTTACCCAGTGTACAGCGAAGTTAACTGGGCTGTCTCCAAGAGAGTTGGCTTCCCTTGTACTTTTCCATCTTTTGGTTGAAGCAGATTAACTGGCCAAAACAAACCAAAAATCCCTAATTCTGTGGAAAACCTGGTTGAGAAATCACATGATAACTAATGGTGGGGAGGACACTAAAGAAGGACTGCTCTTTTTGGTGGCCATCATCTGGGACAGTGCTGACCTGTGTTGTAGAGCTGCCTTCCCTGCAGCAGCTGTGTGTGCTCTCCTTCCCTAAAGCACTGAGCATAAACCTGATTAGTCAGTAAATCACAGTAAGTGTGTTCTGTAGTCTCAGGGGTTAAGTAGTTGGAGAAACGTGATCTGAATGTTGCAGAGAAATGGATTAATTCACAATTGTTGCCAAGATACTTTAAGGAAATAACAACTTAGGTCTGTTCATTGCAGGGAGGGGAATTCATTTTGGGGTGACAGTCTGGTTAGAGGCTATATTCCCATTCATTTCCTTGAAGGGCATATCCAGACATGAAGGTTAAGGTCATAACAGTGTTGTCATGTTCTCAACTGTTCAGTTCCTGGGTCTTTAAAATAAAAACCACCAAGGTGAAATAAGAACCGGGGGGGAGTGTACGTGCTGAGCTTAATTTGAACCTGGTCAGGTTGAGGTAACTAACCCACCATTCTGTGTACCATTGATGTGAAATTACTTGCTTTCTGGTGAGGAAGGAACAGAAACCTTTACTAAATATTGAAATAAGAGATTTATTCTACGAAGATCTGTGTGGATGTGAGCTGTGAAACAACAGAAGTGTAGCACCTGCAGGCAGAAGGAACGACCTGTCACAGCACGTAGCTCCATCTTGTAGCCAGGTATTGGAATAAAGGGCTTATCAGAGGAAAAGTACAGGCACAGGGAAAGCCTAATGTCTGGCACCAGACACCCAAAAGGTTTTTAATCTATGCGAAGGAGTTGCCTTCACGACGAAAAAGGGAGAGGCGTGAGTCTCGCTGGAAAACGTGACTGGAAAAGCTTTGTTCCCTCACTCCCCCCTCCCAGCAAATTGCCTGAAAGAGGATCATACACAGTGGTGCATCATTCCTGTTATCTCCCAGTATGACTCACTGAGCCATACATAGCAGCTCTTCTTTTGAGGAGATTTCTTACCCACAGCAAGCTGGATGTGGAAACAAAGACTCGGCGTCAGACTGTTAATGTCACTTTTGCATTAGAATTCCTTGTGTGACACATAAAAATGTCTAAAAATGGCTTGACTACCAATGCCTGTGTGTATTAAACAGGTATTGTCAGGTTAAAAATCCTCATTAGTTGTCTCCTGCTTGGATGCTCTTATTTTGATAGTATTTATATATTTTTGGGCACAAGAATATATGTTGATTGCACTGGCAAATTATTGGATATTTCAGTATTTGGATTGCTGGTAATGCAATGTAGCAGGTGGCTTTTGGAGTATGCTTTAGGCTCTTTTTATTCTGTGTTTCTTTCTCCCCTTTATTGCCCAATCATACCCCAAATTAATTCTCTGTGATTTCTTTCTGTTCTCTTTTAGTTGTAAAGAAACTGATTGTGACATCCAAGTATGGCTTGTAATATTGATCCCTTTTAAGATCCTTCTGTCCTTCTTTTAGAAAAATCGTTTTTCTGGAATGCCAACAGCATCATCCCTCCATATTGTGCATTAATTTAGTACCTTGTACTTCTTTTCTTGCCAAGAAAGGCCAGCCAAGGCTTTCTTCAAGGTTTCAGTGCTTGCTGCTGGACCAGCCTCTGTGTCCTTATCCCCAGATGAACTCCAGCCTGAGGATCCATAGCTGTGTTTTTCTGGTGCTGTTTGTTTATGTTGCATGTTTGTTGACTCAGCTCCCAAGATTTTGAAGTATGCACTGGGAAGCAAGGAGTTCTTCCCTGTGTTTTGGGATACGGGTAACATATTAACAAAGCTGTGTTAGTAAAGAAATATTCCTGTGTTCTGTTACAGGTTTTGGGATTTGAAGTTGATACGGTGAACTCTGTCCAGTTTTCAAACCACACAGGTAAAATTTTACAGATACTACTCCACAGTCACTGAAGTCACTCAGCACAGGGCTCACCTCATCCCATGACAGTGGAGAGGACATTGGTTTCATTTTTTCACTCGTGTTTTCACGATACAGGATGGAAATGTAATGTTCATGTTTTGATTCAAGCCTCTCAGAAGCCTGGATATGGGAGTAGGACATTGATACAATGGATGTAGTAATGTCCTCTTCTGCCCTTCAGAATGAGTTTCTTTTGTTAGGCAGTAATCTAATTAACTCAGATAGGGAAATAACACAAATACAGCCATTTACACAGCCAGACTCCTAAGGGAGTCTTCAGATGTTTTCAGTGAGTTATGCCCTATGAGAGTCATAGTCCCATTACCAACCCAAACATCAAAAGAATACTGAGGTAGACCCAATGTTTCCTCTCTATGTGTCCAGCCAGATGGCTCTCAAATATCCCAAAATTTCATCTTGGTGGGAAGAAGAGTGTTACTATATTTGGGTGTATTTTTATTGAAGCTTTAAGCCTGAATGCAATGCACTCACCTAAGACATTCAGACTTCCTAATACTCACAGTGCTAGAGGACTTTATTTTTTAAAAGAAAGATGAAATTTATGTTTGTTTTAGCAATACCTTTCACCCCTAAAGGACCTCCAAGTGACTTGCTATTTTTGGATCACTGGAGACACATCTCCTGTCTTGGTGGTGGCAGGTTGTTTGAGAGGAGAGTTACTCTAGATAGAGAAAATCTACAGGTGTCTTCAGAAAATAGTCTGGGAGCAAATTCTGACTTTGATATCTTGGAAAAGAGCAAAAGTTGTTCCTGACAGAGAAAAAAGAAGGCAAAAGTTGAGGGATTTTTCTAGTACCTTACAGGTACAGCTCTGTTAGTAAACTACTAATTTTTGGAACAGAGATCAGTCTCTTACTCTGTTGAACTTCATGCAGCTTTCAAAAGGTTGTAAGATGCTTATCATAGAAGGCATTTAGTGCCACCTTGGGAAGAAGAAATTAATGTTTCGAAGGTAGCTTGAAAGCTACCTCTGCTTATTGAGGAAAGGCACAAAAGGTAATAATTAAACAAGGGAACAAGGCCTTTCCTGGCTTAGGCAGAAATCTGCTTATTTTGCTTGTACCCTTTGGCACAGTACAAAGGTTCTCTTGTGTTTTTCAAAGATACTTCGATGTGACTTCTGTTTATTTAAAGAATGTACTTAGTTTTGGAGTTTGGGATTTTCTGTTGTTTAGTTTCAATAGCTGGATAAAACTGTTGTAATCTTACAGAAATTAAGCAATTTTCTCATGTCACATCATTCAGTGCTTGAAATGCATGAGTATGTGTTGTTTGTTGGCTTTCTGTTTCAAGAGTAAATCAGCTTTATAGGGTGTTGAAAGAGCTTAATAGAGGTTTTATTGACCATAAACTGAATGTGTCTGAAGGTGGGAAAATTACATTACTAGTCGGGTGATCAGGTTCTTAAAACAAAAAAACCCCAAGATTTTAAATTTGTTTTTAATAGTATCACAGCCAAGGAAAGGTTAGCAGCGTTTCATTCAAGGTTTGGCAGACAGTGGAAGGAACAACAAATTAGTGGTTCCTCCTCCCACAAGAAGACCAAAATGAGCATCCCAAACCCAAAAATAGCCCAAATATCACAAGTCTTTAAAATACTGGAACTACTCCTGATGTTTAGGAATCACATTTTTTAGGTTTTTTTCCTATATTGGGTTTTTTTTACTAAATCTGTGAAAAAATCCCAAAGTTTGCCACACAACCTCATGGGAAGCAGAGCTTTTGTCTGGCACTGTCCTGCTATACACAGGCATTGTGTGCTGGGTGAGTGGGTGAAGGTAACTTGATTTTCCTATAAAAACAAAATTTTGCAAGAACCATTTCTGTCATCATCATTAAAGCTGGAGGACAGACTCCTCCTTCAAAATCTAGGTGTGAACTTTAGTTTCTGAAAGAATGCCAGAGGAGCACAGGTAGAAGAATGTGTGGGGGTTTGGACGTGGTATTCTTTCTTTCCTTCTTTCCTTCTTTCCCTGTTTTTGAATTTGGAATTAGCAGCGAATGAAATGCAGAGAGAATTTATGACTAACAGACTGGTGAATCATTATTGCTCTTTTTTTGCCCTGTCTATAAATTAGTAAGATACCACAGGCCTCTTTCTGCTGACTCCTGCTCAGAAAATTCAGCTTTCTTTAGTCTCTGATAATCCTGAAATTCAGAAAATGGGCTTTGAATCAGTGCCCCTGGGAGAACAGTTTGTCATGTTGCTTCGTGAGGAACTTTAGTGATTAGAGTGACTCACACTTGAGTGGCATCATGCTTCACATACAAATAAAAGAAGCTGTCATGCAGCCTGCAAAGACTGTGCTCTTTATCCTATATGGATATACTGTTTGCAGAAGCTTCTCCTCATATGATGTGCAAAAAGAAAAATCTAGATTAATTTTTAATTGTCTAATTGATTTTTTTGGGGGTGCGTTTTTAATTCTTCAGTGATGTCCAGTTTTGTTTCTCATTGGTAGGTTTATTTTAAGCAATAATGTGCTTACTCTGCCATCCAAATCCTACCTTTGAAACAGCTCCAGAACTAATAACCTGGGTTTTTTTCTGTTACTTTTCTTTATATTCTTGAGCACTTTGTGACTTCCACTTCGTGGGTGGGTAGTAGGTGGTTGGGTTGGCTGGTAGGTCTAATACATGAGAAATTACAATTATGTCTTGGTGGGATTCTGCACAGTCTGCCTGCCCATGTGCAGTCACTTACCCCTGCAGGTGCAGGGCAGAAAGAAAAGATCTCCACTCTTGCCTGACACTGGGAGCATTTCACTTCCACTCTGTGACCAGCTGTAAAAAATCCAGTGGGGAATTTGGTACTGAGTTTCTGGTTTTATTGAAGGCCTCCTGGTAGCTACAGATGAGTCATGTGTTCAGAGCAGGTTGTCTGCTGGAGTTTGCAGTGTGAATTTTGTGACACAGCTGGGCCCAGATTGCCTGTACATCATGTGCCTTAAAGAACTTTCTTCCTTTTTCCCGTGTGAAATTCTTGGTTACTGAAGCCACTTGGAATAGTTTTGCAGGGAGCACCACAGGAGGAACTCAAACCTCAGAACAGAATGTTCTGGGTTGGAAAACAAAGGAATCTTACGTGCTTTGCTATACCTAAATGGTAGCTTGTTTTTGTTTTGCTGTGTTGATCAGCTGGGTTTTTCTTCCCCTTCTGATGTGCCTGCTACTTCCATTTTCTTCCTTCCTTGTTTTTAAAAGTAATTAAATACATTCCAAAGGAGGGGGGAAAAAAGCAGAGGAAGGCAAGAAAGAAAAGCATGTAAACTCATCTTGGGTGCAGTATTAGCTGCCTCTCTTGGTTGTGTTTTTTAAATTTTTTTTAAATTTTCATACAGTTGAACAAAGACATTTCCTTGGAGACTGGTAAGTATGTTCATCATTTTAGTGACATGGGGCATTATGTCTTACTTACTTTTCATTGCCTTATCTGCTAAAAGCAAATAGATAACATCTAATTTCAATAAAAGACCATAACACAGATAAGCAGAAGGGGCATAAGGTTGTTTAAGCATTTCTGTTCATCTGTGTGTTTAAAATTATTACAGATTTGGGGGACCAATGCAGTCAGTCTCAACCAAATGGTGTTTTGGAGAGCTGTGTCATGATTTGCAGTGTTCTCTCTGCTCTCTCTGACCAGCACTGAGGGGAATTATTTGGTGGTTTTGTACCCAAAACAAGGAAGACTCAGCTTTCTTCCTTTTTGTTTTTCCCCTTTCAAGATAGTCCCGCTTCCTGGGACCCCAAGATATCCATCCTCCAGTTAGTGAAACCCTTTTTGACATGAGTGACTGGCTTTTTCTTCTGTGTGTCTGCTTTTTGGTGTTATATTCCACCAGGAAAGTAGGATAAATGCAGGGTCACGGGATTTTCCCCTTGTTTGTCATGTTACGTGAAATTACCCTGGGGAAAGGGCATAGGGGGGTTCCCATCTTGCTGCCAGTTTTGATTTGGTTTGATTCTTACATGAACATAAGTCAGTTCCTACTGACATCACAGTTCTCTGCAGCTCCAGTGAAGGCATTCCCTTTTTTTTTAATGTCTCAATAGCTACGGCTTCCCTGAGAGCTTCCCTAAGGCTTTTTAACTCTGGCTGTCGTGTAGTTAGGCTTTAGGTTATATTACACGTTGATAAAAAAGGTGATAAAAAAGGTCCTCAATGTGGAAGTCATTGTTGCAGAGCTCAGACAGTGTCCCTACCCCATGTGGGTGACACCAATTCCTGAGCTAAGCTGGGCTGCTGCCTGATGTTGAGTTTTTGTATTTATCTCTCTCCCTCAGTGGAGGATCAGTGTAACATGAACCCTGTGCATTGACCATTTAAGACAGCTTGGCATGGGAAGGTGAACTTTTGCTTAAATAGTGAATTTACAGGGTCTGTGTAGGAATGGCTCCCGAAAGTATCCAGGTTGTCTGTTGTTGTTTCTTGGCAATCTATCATAATTATTTTTATGGCCCTGTGTAAGATAAATGTCAGCATTTTTGCTTTGATTCTGGGTGAAAAGTGCACCCAGTTTCCTTGATGGCCACCGTGGAAGGAATCTGTTGTCTTCTTGTCCCTGTTCTGGCTTCGCAGTGCTGCAGAGACTGGGGAAGAGGAGAGGGCAGATTATTTCTCTGTGATGCTCCAGATGTGACAGAATAAACATCTGCATTTGTGTTAAACCAAGTAATGGATTCAGGTGCAGTCAGGGGTTCTGCATACCCTTGGGGCTGGGCCTGTGCTGGGCTGATGGGGGCTGCAATGAAACTACAGAAATCCCCCTCTTTGACCCTTTCTTCACAGGGACTTTGTGAAAAGCATTTTCCTGGGAGGGAGTCGTGGTGGCTGATGTGAGTCAGGCCCCCAGCCAGCTGGCAGTGAGTCGTGTTTTAGAGGCTTGGCCTTTGTGAGCTGAGGAGAGCAAAATGATCCATCTGCTCACCATACTGTGGGTGTATTTGCATTCATAAGAAGGAAAACTGAAAAATGTGCTTATCCCAGGCTGTAGGCACCTTTTGGCAGCCACTCTAATAAGTCAGTTTAGAGTGATAATCAAAGCCAACAGTTTTCATCACAGAATTTTCTAACTGCAAGAGCAGAAGTTAAACAAAATACCATTGTCTTTACACAGGGGAGGTATAGAAGAAGATACCTCATTAAGCTTTCCCTTTTCCTGATTCCAGTTAATAAAAAGATAAGCTCTTTAACAAACAGTGACTTTATGGAGATTGGGAGAGTTAAATTGTGAATGTCTCATCTAATATCCTGGAGGAAGCCCCATCCTTACATACAAGGGAGTGATTGGTGCCATCTAGATGGGGCAGGCTTTGATGACAAGGTGCAAGGTGCATTTACATTTTTCAACAAATGTTTAGATTCTGTTAAGGGAGATATATTTTTTTCCTTGGAATTGGCTGCCATGGACCTTGGTCCACTGTTTGCTGAAATCAGTTGAGTTTGTCCCAGGTAACTTCACCTTCCATCTGCTTCTCTCAGCTAAGTACATTTGCTTGCAATTCTTAGAGATCATTCAAGGATGAGAGTATATGGATATTGTTTATCTGTCTGTAGTGTCTTTCTGCTACTCATTTCCTCCTCCAGGATCCTCAGCACTAAAGCTGTGCTGTTTTTGGAAGAAAGTCTGTCAGATGACACTGTATGTTTAAAGAGCATCCATGGCAGTGTTCTGCTGTGGTCAGTCTGTGTGTGACACGCAGGTCCCAGCAAGTGCTGTATCTGATGGGTGCAGGCCTGTGTCCAAACAGATCTACAAGCCTGTTAGGATTGTCCTCTAGCTGCCAGTATTTCCTTTTTTTAATATATAGTACAAAATAACAAAAGTAGATTATACTGACACCCTCCTCCAGTAAAGTCTAAAACATACGTTTTTCCTCCTCCACACAGGAAAGGGACAGTTGCAAAAGCTCCATGGGAAATCGTGCAGGAGCCTGTGTGTGCTCAGCTTGATTTGCTGGTAAATGGACACTCTCAAACTGCAGTGTAGTCACTCCAGTTCCTTTGGGAGGCAGAGGTGCTAAGGAGAAGTTGGGCACATGAACTGTTCTGCTGACAGCAGCTTTCATTCAGCAGCAGCATTTCACAGGAGAGGACGTGGCAATGCTTCCTGGTGCTGATGTTTGATGTGGTCCCTCCACGTGTATCATCTGTGTGATCTGAAATAGAAAATTCATCTCTTGAAAAATGACCTGGTGTTTGCTTTGCAGGCTATGCCCACTGGAAGGGTCAGGTGTTGAATTCAGATGAGCTTCATGAACTTTACGAAGGACTTAAGCTGAACAAGGTCAACCGGTACGATTATGTGCTCACAGGTAAGGAGAGCTTGTTCCCTGGAGTCCCCAGGAGATGCAAACACAAGTAAAGAGATGTAAAACATATCCCTCACTGCTGCAAACCAACCAGTTAAATTTTCACCTGTGTATTGTAGTCTGAACTGGCTCGTGCTGTTAAATTTGTAACAGCCAGAGTTCTCCAGCCTGGAGGTTGTAACTGGGTAGGTAATTGACCCCCTTGTATAATTTACAGGTTTGTACAGGCCAGTCATGTACAGGCACACTTAATATTTTGGGAGTGCCTCTACTGGAACAATGGATGAGGAATATCAGAGTATTATTTTTAAATTTATTAGGAAGACATGAGTTTAACCCTTTCTCCTAAGTCTGCAGTACTAGGACTCTGTGGTAATGCAGCATGATTTTATGAAAAGGTGTCTGTCCTTGATTTTTTTACTTGATCTTTAAGGCTTAGTGCTTTGTACACTGGGCAAAGTATGAATAGAGTTGGGGTTTGGTTTTGATTCTGTCATATATCTTGATTTTTTGCTCTTGTTACTGTGTAGGTCATCTGAGTGAATACAGTCCTGCAGTGTTTTCCTTTGCTTGCACTGGGTGCAAAGTGTGTATAAATACAAGCAAGGAGAACTTCTTGTAGAATACTTTATAGAAAGGAGAGATTCTGCAAGAAGTTTTTATTAAAAATTGCTTCTCACCCAATTCCTGCTTCTCAAAAGTAGGTTACTGATCAGATTTCACCTCAGTAAGAGCTGTGCCTCTGGTTTGGATAACAATTTCTTACAGCAGTGAACAGGGACTTTTTAAAGGTAGGCAGAAATACATCACCAGATTTGATTGATTTCATGGCTTCCACATGTAGGAAAGTTCTTCCTACACAGGGAAAACTGGAAATTTCAAGAGCTTGGATTATAACCCCAAAGCAGTCATTCTGGCTTGGAGGGTGTGGCATGCCCAAAGAGTTATTGTCAGCGTTTTTTCAAGGAATATCTCCAAAATTAAGAAGACTGAACAGCAAATAGATTTAACTAAGGTTAAGAAATTAATTATGGCATAAATGAGTTCTTTGTTATTGAGAAATAGACAAACACCTTTTCTTTCCTGGAAGGAACTCACGAAGAGGACTGTCCAGGAAAAGCACACTGTACTGTAGGAATTTTCAGGAGATGTTAGTGTGCACAATTTATAAATAGTATTTGAGTATTCTTTTAGCTGAAATGTTACTTTTTTATTTCACTTCCAACTCTTGGAAAAGACCGCTACACCTTTCCTATCACTGGAAAAATGGATATAAGAGATCAAAAATGGTAGAAGGAAAATAGAATTCAGCAAAAAGGAATTTTGGAGAAAAAGGGAATATTTATTAATATCTCTTTTAAAATAGGATATTTGTATATTGTTCAGGTATCTTTTAAAATGCAATTTGCTGTAGCCATTTTCAGTATGGCCAAAAAAAGGCATGGGTAGAAAGAGCAGTGATTTCTGAACATCTAATAACACTTTCTGTGTTTTGGTCTTCAGCTGCACTGTGGCTGAACTTAAAATTCAGTATCTTTCATTCAGGACCAAAAGTCAGATATTTCTCCTCAAATAGCCATTCACTATAGTGCACAACTACTTTGTACCTCAAACAACCTGGATATGAGTATTTAAACACTGAAAAGCAATTTATCATAAGGTGGGATTTGACTGTTAATTGTCTGATGACTGTAGATAGCTGAGATTAAAATTACTGTCTTTAGGCCAATTATACAAAGTAACACTCCATGAACTTTTTGTGACTGTTATTTGTAGATCTTGCTGTATTTGTTTCGTTTACAGTAAGACACTCAAGGTAAGAGATAAATTCTAGTTCAGTGTAACTGTTTTAAACACCTCTGTCAATGCTGTTGATCAAACTCAGCCTTATTTTCCAGCCAGTCTGCCATCACAGGTCATTTAAAAATAAAATCTTTGCTTGACTCTTTTGACTGATTGTCAGCGTTTCATGGATGAAAACCAGCATTTTGGCAAAAAATCTTTTCCATTTCTCTGCAGCACCTAAGAACTGATCAATTTTGCAAGTTAAAAAAAACAACTCCAAAATCTACTTTTTAGATGTACTTTAAAATATTTTATTAGGATGGACATTTCCAAGGACATTGAAAGATGCTACCTTGCTAAAAATAATAGTATTCATCACAGAATTACAAAATATCTTGAGTTGGAAGGGACCCACAAGGATCATCAAGTCCAGCTCCCAACCCTGCACAGCACCATCCCCAAGAAATGAACTACAATAAATTAAAATCACATTGATAATTAACGAATGTTGTAACTAAAGTTACACATAAATATATAAATTAAGAAGCATCTATAAAATCTAAAAATTAATGGTTAAATAAGAATATTGTGATGCTAGCATTGTGATTTGGGCCTCGAAATACAGTAAAATATTTCCAGCTTATTTCACTGCTCAGCCTAAAAGACAGGAACTGTTTTGGTATTTTGGATATTGCTCTAAAATAGTCAAGATTAAATCTCTGTTGCATGAATGTGTTGGACTCTTATCAGCATGAACATTAATGATAATAAAAAGTTGCTTCAAGCCAGAGTGTGAAGAAAGTATATGGAATTTAAAATGTTTACTGCATGAAAAATAGTATTGATCAAAATACTGTTTTTATCAAAAGAAATATTTTTTCCTTCTAGCCTGACCTTTGTTTATTTATGTTCAGGCATTTTGAAGTTATATGAGTCTTTCATATACAACATTCTTAGTAAATGGATTTTTAAGGTTTTACTTGTAGCTGTGCAAGCACTGTCTGAATTTGTCTTCCAACCTATTATTCCTGAGTCAACTACTGAAATGCCTTTGTTCTAAAAATACTTTTATCCAAAGGATGAGAAGTATGCAGCATTCCTATCCAAAACTAAAAGCAGAAAAAATGTTCATGAGAACAGACTTCAAAGGTGTCTTTTTTATTTTCCCAAAGGGTATACAAGAGACACATCATTTCTGGCAATGGTGGTGGATATTGTCCAGGAGCTGAAACAACAGAATTCTGACCTCGTGTATGGTAAGGATGTGCATTATAATCCTTTCTGCTTCCTCACTGGGTATGCTCATCTTTTTCACATCTTAGGATGAAAACACTGGTCTGATGTTATGCAGCATTTCTGGTCTGGCTGGAGCCAGCTGGGCTTCCAGTGATGTTTATTTCAGGTTTAGGTGTTGAGGGAGTTGGGTTTTTATATTTCTGATTTGCTGCTTTTCAGTGTGTTTGTTGCATTACGCCATCCAAAGGAGAGTGTGCCTTGAGAACTGGTTGTCTGTGTCCAGGAGAAGATAAAAATCCCTGCCAGCTGCTGCTGCTGATAGTTGAGAGGCTGTGTGTGCTGATAGCTGAAGCCTCTCCCTGATTTCCAAGTCAGCCAAAGCAGGACAGACTCTCCCATGTTGCCCTGCCATGGTTCCATGTCACATCCCAGAAATGTCCAACTTTGCCTCATAAATTCTGTAATTTGCCTTAAACTCCAGGGCTTTTTAAGCTCTGGTGCTTTCTAATATTCCCTAGGACTACCCAGGGAGCAAAAGGCTCCAGCAGCTGTTGTCACTAACATATCACATCAGGCTTCAACCTGTGAGAAAAGATTTGTTCTCTTCCCTTCCTTCCTCTCCCGAGTGTTTCAGGAATTTTGAACATAACCAGCATTGGCTTGAATTGAGCCAAAAGCATTCAGAGTGACAGGGCAAAGTCAGTGAGGATTTAGTGGGATTAAAAGGTAAGAATGGTGGTTTGAGCTGTCATCTTTAAGCTCAGTAAACAGTGTGGCCAGGAAGCATCTAGAATGATTGGCAGGATTTGCAGGCTGTTGTACTGAGCAGTGATACCTGCCTTAAAATTAACAAAGCATAGGTCTCATTTAGCAAAATATAGCAGAGAAATCTTGTCTGGGTTCTGTTGCTTTTTAGCCTTTATTAACACTGTTCTGTTGTCAGGTTCTCCAGAGCATTGTGTGAAAGCTAAAGACTCAGTTGAAATACCAGCAGAAAGAGACATCTCACTGTGTAGAACAGGAAGGCAGTGGTCAGGTGGTGAGATCACAGCAAGGCTTCTAAGATCCTTTATATTTAATAAATAGATTAGAACATAAAGAAAATATTTTTAAAATGTAAAACAAATTGCCCTCTTTTTACTCCTAGAAACTTCCTGAAATACTGATTGGACATTGATTTGATATCTTTGGATTTGTATTTCCTTTTGATCTTGCTTAAAGATCTTTCAATACAATGAACAACGTTCCTTTTTGAAGTGCAATGGTAGGCTGTTTCCATCCTCACTGAGGACACTTGGAATGTGTTGTTAATACTGCTGGTGATCCAGAACCTGTGCCAAACATGTGTTACTATCATTAAGTATGACTCTATGTACTTTGGCATGAATTTTCTTATTGTTTCATTATAGTAATTCCTTTCTTTAATATACACACAGCATTTTGGTGTATACATTTGGCACATGGTTTTATACTAAAGTAAAAATAGAACACTTTTCAGAGCTGTTAGCTTCTCCCATGTTTCTCCCTGCCATACTACCATTCCAGACAACTTTTAAAGACACATGACCTACTCTTTCAGAATTGGCAGCCACCAGATACAAAGTTCAGCGTGCTACAAGAGCTGTGGGAGTGTGTAAGCTTTGAGGTGCTCAGTACTGTTCCATAGCCTAAATTTACCTGTTTTCTAAAATTTTCCCCTCCCTTCAGGGTCTTTATAACTGTACCCTATTTCTAAACCTAAATTTTTTCTTTTACAGTGTGTGATCCAGTGATGGGTGACAAGTGGAATGGAGAAGGCTCTATGGTTAGTACTCCTCTGGATTCTCTGTGTAGTGAATGTTTGTTACATAAAGATGTATAAAGATTTATTAGTTGTTAAACCACAAAACTAAGGTACTTTACCTAAGTGTGGCTTTAGATCCCACATCAAGTAAATTTGTACTTAAATTTCTTGTATTGGAATGAGCTTGGTATCAGGAAAGAATGACAACTGCACAGCCTTGGGATTATTTCTCTCCTGAGACAACAGAGGGAATACAGACCCTGTCCACAGGAAAATATCCCCCTGCTCCCCATCCTTGTCTCACTGGAGTCCTCTCTGTCAAGAGCTGTGTTTTGGCTGGTAGCCTGGCTGCCATTGTCACTTATCCTGGGAATTGGAACCTGGAACCTAAATGAAAATGACTTATTTCATGTGGGATCTGACAGCTGTTGGGCACTGGGCTGTGGTCAGTGACAGACAGGTTCTGTGTACCCATACCAGGCTGCACTCTGACAAAAAACCATTCATTTTTGATGAAAAATTTTTGAACAAAATAGTTTGGTTTGGAGGTAAGGAGATGAGTGAGTTGGGACACTGTATTTCCTCATGCTGCCGTGTCACCTTGGTGAGAGAGAACTTGAAAGTTCTTCACCCAGGCATCACTTCCTTTTAATGCTGCCAGTTTAGGTCCATCTGCTTAGAAATGGTGCTTCCCATCACCTCCAGGGAAGAAAGGGCTGTTGGTTACAGTGTCCCCAGCTGGAGGATGCTCTGGCACTGCAGTTGCAGAGCTTGGAGCTGTCAGGTCACTCGGTGGCAGCAGGGGTGGTGGATGAGGGAAGGAGAGTTGCAGTCCCACATCTCAGATGCTGCTGACAACGTTTGACACTGTTTTTTCTCCCCAGTATGTGCCCAAGGATCTCCTGCCAGTCTACAGGGACAAAGTTGTACCTGTTGCAGATATAATCACTCCTAACCAGTTTGAAGCTGAGTAAGTGCTTATTTTCTTTTATAGCCAAATAAACTTGGGGAGAAAAGCAGGAAAGACTGATACTTCTTAATTTTATTTGTCTCAATATAGTGCCTTATGTATGTATGTGTCAGGTTTTGGGTTTTAGCTGTTAGTTTCAAGTGGTGTTTTTCAGATAACCTCAACTGCTGCATGTTGAAACCAATAAAAAACCCAGGAGTTATGTGAGGAAAAGATTCTTGTTGTTTTCTCCAGTCTCTCATTTTCATGATTATTTCTTGTTATCACCAGAGGCCTGTTTCTAGGACAGGTTAAAAAAATACCTTCCCCATGCTTATCCATGACTATGTAGATTTTTATTATGTGCCAGAATGTCAGAACTGAAATAGTTTGGTTCAACCCCACCCAAAATTAGATTCAGAAATACCTCCATGGCAACATCTCAGAGGAGCTACAAATTCAAATGTCTCCTGCCTGTCCTGGCTACCCAGCTGTGACTGGTCATGAGATAATCTATGGTGATGCAGCACAGGCTGTCCTCCTTAAGGGGAGGGAGCAGCTACATGGGAGAAGGTGAGAAGACCCTTCCTTGGGAGGGAATTTTTGTGATGTAGGGATCTCTGCAGGAGGCAGGGTAGGGCTGCTGTGAGCAGCACTGTGTGTCTGTGCACGTAGCCTTTGCCATGGAGCTGCAGATGGGTTAGGTCTGTTTGGTGCAGTCCAAGCTTTCCTCCTTTGAAAGGGCAATCAGTCACTGCCTGGAGAACTTGTGCTCTTTCAAGGTTTCTGTTTCATTCTCAGGTTACTCACGGGCAGGAAGATTTACACGGAAAAAGATGCACTGGAGGTAAGTAGGCAAAGGGTGGGATGGGTGAGGTCTCTTTCTGCATTTCTGCCTGCAGTGCTGCACTTTGCAGTTTGTCTTTAACCTTGGAGTCACTTTGGCCTCTGTCCTTTCCATATGTTTATCATTAAAGCTCCTACACTCCAGGCACAAAACATTTCCTGGTTTAGTGTCAGACTTCTGAAGAAACTTCCCAAACGAGCTCCAGATAAAGGGATTACAGTGATTATGAGTACATCTCTCTGAGCTTGCTTTCTGCAGTGAAGGAAGAGTGGCAGCAGCACACATGGCAAATACCCAGGCACTGCCAGCAGCTCTGTTATTACTATATTATTTGGTTGGGGTGAAAACCCAGGGGACCATGGGCATTAGGAACCTGTTTGGGGCTCAGCAATGCTGAGTGTGAGGACAGCTTCTCCTCATTCTTGCAGATAAATCCAAAGCATTGGCAGCTGCTGTCATTACCATGTGGAGATGATAGATGGCCTGCAAATATATTGCATCAAGGTGTAAAGATTTGCTCTTTCACACAAAGTGAAGAAAATAAAAAGCTGTGAGAGGACAAAATAGAAATACAATTTTATTGATGTCTTGAGAAGGGCTGAGCTCTTTGTTTTGTTGACTAGTCAAGTGCTTTCATAACGGACTGATGTTATTCCCTCCAGTTTGGTTTTGAACTTCAAAAGAACACAAAGTCTTTAAACAAACAGCAGCTGCAGTGGCACCCTGGAGAGTAGCTGGGGGTCTGTCAGCCCAAATGTTTGGGGTTTTTTTGCCGTAGCAACGTCAGACAACATGGATTGGTCACCATCACTTCACAGCAGGAAGCAGCTACAGAGATCTCATCTCTCTGATTTTCCACTGCCCCAGTTTTATGTTACCCCACTGTGCTGGGTGAGGGTGATGAGCTGTGCTTCGTGCCACTGGCTGCTAGCTGCAACTCAGTTCTTCTGTTCTCATCCTCACCAGTGGAACCAGAGTCTTGAGGAGAACATCATTAGCCGAGCAGCCATTAGTTTTAGATTTGCATATTTCAGCTGTGACCATGAGTTGCATGTGCTAAAGAGTTTTGCCAATTAGTCTTCTGACTGATTGATGCCACAGCTCTGATTTGTGATGGGCTTTAAAAAAATCTCTCCCAAAGAGACAGAGTTATACTTGGAAATGGAAACATTTTTAAAGCAGTTGTTTGCAGGATATTATATTTTAATCTGTCTGTCTTTCCAGCTGCATGTCATATATGGGTCTAGTAATAATCCATGCTGGAATTTTTCCCCTTTGGAGGTGGTAGGAATTCTGGCATTGATTTCCATGGTTTTGTGCTTGCTTTCCTTTTTTTTAAGAAGACTTGTGATGACAGTAGTGTCTTCTAACATAAAATTAAGTATGATATATTATTAATGTAGAAGGGACTAAGTCCTAAAACTAGAAATAGTGGAGATTAGGATCCTGGTGAATTGTGACTGAGAAATGAAATTTAGTTTAATATTACTGCACAGATTGATTGTGTCAGTGTATGCTGGTGGATTTACTGCTTCTTTAAAACCCAGCTGATGCCTGTGCAAAGTGGTCTGACAGGTGAAGAAACTTGGAGGCTTAGGCAGTAAAGTATTAAAAAATAGCAGAAATAAATCCTTATCATTCAGCTGCTCATGAGTCACAGCTAGCCTGAGAGGATTTTTAGTTAAACTCTTCTGGGAGAATTAATATTTTATCCATGTTTTATACTAAACTCATTATTGAAGTCATTCTTTTTTCTGTGAAATCAAAATCACTTCTGTCTGTAGCAACCAATTATGATGTCAGAAGTAGAGTATTAATGAGTTTAAGTGAGGAACAGACAGAGTGGAAATATATCTGCAAAGGTATATAATTTACAGCTGTAGTTTGGGGGTTGAAACAGAATGAGAAGATTGAGACAGACACACTTGTGCCTCTGATTTAGGTTTTTTAATTTTTGCTAACTCTAAAAGTAGTAGCTAAATAAGATTTCATGACCTGGAGTTCTTAGCTTTCTAGCAAATGCTTCAAGATGCCAGCTCAGGTGCATGTATCTGTATATTCATTCTCTTATTCTTTTGATAATATGTTCTGAAAACATGATGTAGGCAAAAATTCTGATCACAGCTGAAACAGAGCATTCTTTCCAGAGGAGCATCCAAAGATAACACAAACAGAGATGCTTGTATATTTTAACAAGTGTGTATATTTAGATGTGGATGTTTTCATTCCCCTATTTCAAAGTAATGGCCCTAATTCAAGTGGATTATTTGAGTAGAAACTGGTTTTTTCTCTTTACAAAAGATGCCAAAATAAGGTGCTTGTTAAAAATCCTCAGTACTATGAATGAAAGTGTAACCAGCACATACTGCAGTCACTGATTCCTGCCTTTTTGCATGTTGCAAGGTAATGGATATGCTCCATGCCATGGGACCAGAGACTGTGGTGATCACAAGCTCAGATCTACAGGCACCTCTAGGAAATGACTACTTGATTGCTCTGGGAAGCCACAGAAAAAGTAAGTCAAGAGCTCCTTCCTTACCTGTGCTCTCTTTTAACCTGTCTGTGCTTGCTGTTACTCCTTGAAGGAATAGTTTCATCAGGCCCATCTGTAGTGCATGGAAGGAGTTCAGATCCCCAGGTGAAGACCTCCTACAGTAATATCAGGGAGTAGTAAGACTGGGGCTGCTCCATGAGGGAAGACAAGAGCTGAGTGTGATTGTAGCACAGGCAGGACTCTGTCCCCACCCACAGGGCACAGACCCACAGGACCTGAATAAGGTGAGCAGGACGGGGGGGTGGTGGCAGACAGGTCTGTTTGACAGTCCAGAGTAAGGGAGACAAGCCAGGTCTGAGATTAATTTGGAAAATCCAATCAGTAAGTCAGGACAGCAGGGCTGTACACAGGAATATTTGCAGCATAGCTCAGGCAAGGCTACTTGTGCCCAGGCCTGAGCTTCCATGCAGCTCCTGGGCAGAGGAGGGGGATGTCCTAGGTGAGGTTTATTGGGACTCTTACAGCCCCTAGTAGTGACCCTGGCAGTAAGGATATAAAACAGGAACTTGGAATGTTTGAATGCTTTTCTGAAAAGTCACACTGTCCTGTTAGCAGATTGTCCCTCCCTTGATAGGTTATAAAATACCCTTGATATGTTATGAAATACCCCTCTGCTTCTTCTCTATATCCCCTTCTGTAGTCTCACCAAGATTCATTGTGTGTTCACTGTTTTCACCTGAGAATGGCACAGTTATGAGGGATGTAAAATGAAGCTCCTTCCTCCCCCTTAAATGAAGTATGTACAGTATACAAGTTGTAAATGCTATCCCAAGCTGGCCATGTTTTGGAAGGCTGTGCCTTTTAAAAGAGCTGGTACAAAGTTTACAATATTCCTTAGCAGCTTTCCATTCCAAACAGCAAAGGAATTCAAATCTGAAGATGACTTTTAAAACGATTTTTTTTTTAAATTCTAGTGATTGCTGTTGTATTAGTTGCTGGGTCTGTCACTTAACTGTGTCTGTGTTGCAGCTAAAGCAGATGGTACCAGGATAACACAAAGAATTCGAGTGGAGTCTCCTAAAGTGGATGCTGTCTTTGTTGGAACAGGAGACTTGTTCGCTGCTATGCTTCTGGCATGGACACACAAGCACCCCAACAATTTGAAGGTGTGGGAGAAGTTACTCATTTCTCTGCAAGTTTGGGCCTTGTTTCTCTTGAGTTTTTTTAAAAACTTCTAATCTGTGACATTATTTAAAGACTGTCTTCTGTTTTGGCTTTTTTTTCCTCACCTCAGAGAAAAAGCCACAAACTTTCCCTTTTGCCAAAAGAGACATTAAACTGTCATATTTCAATTAGATTGATTTTGTAATTTTGCCAAATAAGATGTTCTTCTCTCTAGAGAGACAGACTGCATGCATGTTTATAATTATGGTTTTTATCCTCACTTCATAATGAGCTTCGAAAATAATTTCTCAGATCTATTTTTCTGCTTCTTTCCCTTAAGGACGTAGAGTCCTTGATACAGGTATATGGTTTCTAATACCTGTTTTGGGAGAATTAAGTCAAAATTTCTCTTTTCCAAACTCTACATAGTTGTCATCCTGTTTGTTTTGTCAGTCATGTTTTCCTCTTAATAGCAGTGTTTTTGAAATAATATTTATTAAGTACTATTAAAGTAGGCAGCTGAAGTTTTACTAAAACCTGAATATGTTGTGTTGATGCAGGTGGCATGTGAAAAGACTGTGTCAGCCATGCAGCACGTTCTGCAAAGGACCATTAAGAGTGCAAAAGGTAAATTCATCCAGACCTTGCTCCCGTATTCTGCCTGGATTGGCATCAGAAGAAATATTCAAGGAGCTTTCTGGGTTTCCTGACTAAAAGCAGCCCCTCAGTGCAGAAGCAGGCAGAGAATTTACAGAATGAGAGCTTGGTAGTTTTGTCTGCTTGTTCCTACTGTGTCCTCCAAGCCCATTTTTGACAAGAGCCGACTGCAGATGTCACTGTTTAGCTTGTGGTGGATGACAGTCGTGCTGACTGTGCCTGACTCAGCTCTGCAAAACCGGCAGAACTTGAGAAAATGCTGAGTTTGGTGTGCCACAGAGCTCCTGCTTCAGTGTAGCTCACTCACTGTCCCTCTGAGTGTGTGTTTAGCACTGAGAGGGGTTTATCAACTAATAATAGTTTCTTTGCTGTGTTGGCCATGTGGGGAGTGATTTTTTTTTTAGCTTCTCTCCCATTGGAGTTCCCCTGTCTTTCAGTTCTTGAGGAAATCTGTGGGTTCTCTGAGCTGTGTGACTTCCTAATTAACAGCAGAGACTTATTTCTTTCCTGGAGAGGGGTGTGGAACAGTGGTGATAAGAAATCACAGTGCTGACCTGGATTTTCCACTTTGGAAGCCTTTAGCAGGGAGTAGTAAGGGAGATTGGGGAAGGGAGGAAGGTAGAAAAAATCGTGGGGTAACAGAACAATGTAACTTGTTTCTTTTTGTACTGCTGTTTTTAATGACATTCTGATGTCATCTTTTTAGTGCAAGCTGGAGAAGGAAACAAACCAAACTCAGCCCAGCTGGAACTGAGAATGGTCCAAAGCAAAAAGGACATAGAAAACCCAGAGATCATAGTGAAAGCCACCGTGTTATAAAGGCTCCACGTCTCCAATAACGCACAATGTATCGATGTCCTCATTTCTTTCCTGTAAATTGTAATATTTGCCTTAGATCTGTGACAGAAACCTGACTTTCATGAAATAGTGCCCAGCATAGGCAGATATCCACTCTCAAACATATGTGCTGGCCTTGCTCAGTTTTAAAAACAGAACAGTTAGTGTGCATTGAAGCATACTCCCAGGTATCCCAATGTCTGTCAGATTCACTTACTCTGTGTAACTACCCAGGGCAAGAGAGCAATGTTCCTGCCTTGCCAAAGACTGTAGATGTGAATTTGCTAATGGAATGCTTGACTGACTGGAAAATGTATTTCAAGATGGCATCTAGTGCCAATGGAGCTGGCTCCATGCTCCCTTTTCCTGGAGGTACCTGGTTACCTACTGTGGTATTCAGTATCTCGGCTGCTATGAAACTAAGCAGGGTTAAATCTACACACACAGTTCTGGTTGTGTGTAGGAGTACTTTGAAGATGTTTGGCATGTTCAGTACTCTGAAGTGACCTTGAGGTGTCATTCATGCTACTGATCTCTGCTCCTGTTTCTTGTCCATGAACAGCTGCACAGTTTCAGTTGTCACAGGTTCTGGCTGCTTATTTCTCATGTCCATGGGTGCCCACATGATTTTCCTGCTCCAGAAACGTCTTCATTAACAAGATCATGCCTTTATTCAGTAGCACTGGTTAGAAATGTGTAGTTCTACCTCCGAGGCCAGGTTTGATTCTCTGTTTATAACTAAGGGCAAAAGAGAAAGCAGCTCGTACCCTGGAAGTTGGCTGCCTTGGTTTGTTCATCGTGGGTGGATGCACTTACAAACTACATGGGCACTTCCACTTAACATTAGTAAGCACTGCTGACAGGCTTAGCAATGAAGCAATATGGGAAAAGCAGTATTTTTTGTTTAGTAAGGTCTGGTAAGTTACATGTGTTTACCAAATGCAGTGAAACAGAAAAACTTGTTCATAATGTCTCTGCAAGCAGCACCAATTAGAGATTACAGAAATGCATTACTATTATTATTATTAATACATCTTGATTTCAAGATTCTGCTTGATAAGGCTTCAAAATGGGATTTTTAGTCATTTCAGTGTCCTATGGATCACAGCCACATACTGAAGCAGCAGGGCAGGTCTGCTGACAGGTATTGGCCATTCACACTTCCCTAGGATTTCTGTATGGGATCCATGTTCATGCTTGTCCCAAGATGAGGTCTAGTGTGATGTTACATCCAAATTGAGTTGATGAGCTTTACTTGTCTCAGACTACATAAGGGGATGGAAATTGCATCTCTGATTGATTTCCTCTCCTGCATTTGGCATCAAAAGTGAAAAAAACCCAACATTACTTGAGAATTTAAGGGAAAAAAATCAGCAGGAATTTATCTACAAAATGTGATTCTGCCATCACAGTTTTTAGTAACCAGTGTCATGAAATCTTTCTAGCAATAATAATTTTGGTGTTGTGAACAGTTGCTAAAACTAGCAGTCAGTAACAGAGATGAGCTCATGGCTGATACCCAACGTGTAAAAAGTTGTGAACTACCTTGACAGTGTGTACAAGTATCTGATGGGAAGCAGTGAAGAGGGAACCAGGCTTTTCTCAGTGGTGCACAGGGAAGTGATAAATGGGCAGTGGCACAAACTGAAATACAGGAAAATCCATTTAAACATTAAAAAAATAAAATTCACTGTGAAGGTTATCAAACACTGGTACAGGTTGCCCAGAGAGGTTGTGGAGTCTCCATCCTTGGAGGTACTCCATTGCTGACTGAACATGGCCCTGAGCAGTCTGCTGTTCCTGGCCCTGCTTGCTCAGGGGTTGGACCAGAGGATCTCCAGAGGTCCCTTCCAACCTCAGCCTTTCCATGATTCTCTGAGCACATCGAACTCCCTTTCTTTGCAGCGCTGGATTTTTAAATTGGTGTGCAGGTATTTTGTTTTCCCTGGGACACAAACTTCCAGATGGGCTGGAAAATACTCATATTAATATTTTTCCCCCTTTTTAGATAAGCTGCTGTTTGCTTGGGCAGCTGTGCCAGGAAGACAATTACCTCTTTTGAGATAATTGCTTTCAGTTTAAATACTGTAGTTGGTGATGCATTTCAACAGTTGAACACTAAAAGGATTTTCACTGTTTCTAACATTGATTAACCAAGTGCTGCATGCCATATTCCAAACATAACTATGAGTTTATTAATCTTTTACAATTAGACTGTTTCATGTGGAAGTGTATAATAATCCCTACCATCCTCTTAGGAAGAAGGGATCAACACCCTGAACTTCCCTGCCTGTACAGACAATGGTCAGTGCCCTTTTAGTAAATGTGAGACAGCACAATTTTATTTTGCCATTAGAATAGACAGACTTCACAAGAGGATTGAGAGAAAGGCAAGGGATGTTTTCTCTGAAATAAAGAAGTTTGGAATTTGGGAAGCTTGGAGCTACCTTGCAAACAAGGTTTTCATTGTCAGTCACAATGAGCCGTGATCTTGACATAAAAGACAAAGCGATATGTTTGTTGGAGCAGTTTATACCTGTCAGGTGTAACCTTTTCCCACTTCTTCAAAGAATGGATCAGTTCAGTAATTAATGTGTTCCTTTCTGTGACATATCCATGTTAAAACAAAAAAAAAGCATATTCATGCTAATGTGCTCAATTTGCAAAAGTTCCTATTCCACAGTAGCTGGATCCTGTAGCCATGGGCTGCTGGCTTCATCTGCTTGAGTCCCTGAGGGTTGCTCATGTGATACCTGCTTTAAACTCCCACTGACCTGATCGAAATTAGGTCAGGTTTATGTCTTCAGTGAAGAATTGGGCTTAACATCTCTTGCAAGGAACAAACATCAGAAATTATCTGTAAATATATTCTGTAGCTAATGTTCTGTAGCTGCAGCAGGCTAACAGGTATTTTTGAATGTCAAAGTACACACTTTTATTTGTTTACACAAAGCTCATATGCAGAACAAAATTCAAAGACTCAGCACAGTCCTGTCTAATATTTCATTCCCTCCTTTCCTCCTGCATATAATACCCGTATCTTTTTCTGAGTTTGTGCTTTCTGTCTGGTGCAGCTGGAAAGTGTCTCAGTGTCAGACAGTGCCCACTATTTATATAGGGGCTTGGAGGAGACTGACCAGCATTGTCTGATTCACTTGCAAACCTATAGTTAAAGATAAAAGTTTAGTCTAAACTAGCTTAGATCCTAACTGATCGCAGGAGAACAAGCACTTTAGCCCAGGGAGTGGAGTCTGTAATAATGGATAACCTTCCGTGGCCATCCTGAGAGCATGAAAGGTGTAACCCAGCAGTCCAGCACTCACCAGCTGGGGACTGGTGGCTTCACTGCCACGTGTGTGAGGTCAGAGGCACACGAGGCTTCTCATGCTGCAGCACATGGAAGCATGGGGGAGGTGAATGCTTTGTGTTTGTGTCCACCCAACTTCCCTAACATTCTTTCTCCATTCTGGAATTAATTTGTGCCGGATCCCTTTTTCCTGGAGTGATTTGCAGTGCCTGTGGCCACTGCTCAAGTCCACCCACTCGTTTGCAGAGCCACCTATGCAGGAGAGACCAAAAGTTGTTTACAAACCATCTACTCTGGGCCTGGATTTAGTCTCTACGTGCTGAGAATTGAGACGTGCATAAAGACATTGAGCTAAAATCAGTGCTATCCACACTCAATAGAAACACTTCAGAAAGCTGCAGTATGAATTGTTAATGTTTGTGTACTGATTTTTATCTCAAGTGGGGAGAAATCTATAATCCATGTGTTATACAAAAGAATTGGAGGACCAAGTTTTCCAGCTACTCATACTGCCTTTTGAGTATCTTAACTGTGTCTTGATTGGATGGTGTTAATTTGTTGTCTGAGACTGTTGTGGTGATTGTATTGATTAATTTTATTTTAAAATATGTAGCAAGGAAGATTGTAATAAAAGCATCTACATTTAATATACTGTGCACACACAAATTGTTAGATCCTATTTTTAAACATGTTAATCATTTCAGAATTAAACAGCACAAGAATGGTTTGGTAGTCCTGCTGAATAAAATGGATGTAGTTAAATTTTTTTCCTTAGTTATGTCCTAGGATAGAGAGAGGGTAGTTAATGGAAGAGAGCACATTTGTGCCCTGTTATCATCTTACTGTAAGGTATGGATGTGGAAATGAGAAACATCCTTGTTGTCTTAACTTTTATTTTTCTTAAAGATGTTTCATGGGAAGAAGATTGCTGGCATTCTGCACCACTCCCTTGCATTCCTCTTACTTGTATGTGTAGGACCTCATTGTGTTGTGCTCTTTTTTCCTGCAAACAGGGTGAGAAGAGGGGCTTGAAATAAGAACCATAACTCATTTTGAGATCTCTTTCTTGTGCAGCATTTAACTGCACTCCTCTTCACTAAATTTTTACCTCACTGTGTAGGGTGGAGCGTACAGGACTGTAGAGTGGGAAAGAAATGTTCCTCATGGGAACAAGAGCTTCTGTCAGCACTCAGCAGTGTCCCTGCCAGGGTGGTGGCTTGCAGGAGGAGGAGAGCAGGGATCCAGGTTCAGGAGAGCAGAAAGTGCTGTGTCATTACACTTATGTCCCCTGGAGAAGTTTCATTTATATTTATACTAAAGAAAACCACCTCTCCTGAGTAAAGGTCCTTGCCCAGTTAAAGAGTGCTTTAAAAAGCTGGGACATGTTGCAAAGTTTGGTCACTCTGGGACTAAAATGTTTCTTTATAAAAGGAAACTTGACCCCTTCCTTTACGTCCCCTTGCAGCCGTACTGGCTTACTGACTGTAGTCATTCCACTCCTGTTAGAATCCCAGGATTAGATACCCAGAGAGCTGTTCTTCCTGAAAGCACATGTTCTTCATGTTCCTGGTAAGTGAGAGCCTGCCTAGCAGTTCTGTAGCTTTCTGAAACATGTCCATTAAAGACATTTGTCAGCCATGGAAACTAAGCTTAGAGATGTTCAGTCACAGCCCAAAAATAGCTCTTTCAAATAAATGAAAACTCTTGAAAGTGCATTATTTTCAATAAATGAGTAAACCAGCGAGTTTATACCTGCATGCAGGAGCAGATTTCAGGTAAATCCCCGAGGTTCAGTCAGTCACTGGAGGAGTGTGCCCTGAGCACACTGCTGCTGTCAGGGCACTGCTTCAGGAGAGACCCAGCTACTTCTCACCATTTCCCAGAAGAGAGGAATGTGGCGTGGCATTCAGCAGCCAAGGAAAACTCCCATCTGCTTCACCAGGAAACCAGTGCCAGGTGACAGCACCAGTGCCACCAGTTTGGTGCTTTTGCTGCTCTGGCAGCGGTGGACATCGAGGCAGATGGGACGCTCCTAAATGTGCACATCTTCCTGGCTCAGTGCCTCCACAGTGCAAATAATGGTAATAAATCCTCAATTTTCAGAGCAGTGAATAGGGCAGCACATTATTCAGAGAGAGAAAACCAGCAATATGAGAAGGCTGTGCCATATGTTACCACTGAAATCACACTTACCTATTGCCCTCGTGGTTGCATTGCTGTTTAGAAAAAAAATCTGTGTGTAGAAGAGTGTGATTTATGTACTCTTTGTGTGTGTGTGTGTGTGTGTGTATGTTGAAGCTTTATTTGCAATGCGGTAGGGGCGGGAAACAGAATTTGGGGGGCTGGCTGAGTAGGCCTTCAGGATGTGAGCAGAAGGTCTTAAAGAATTATATTTTTATAGATTGTGCTGAAGCTTTGGGTCCCAGCCACACATAGCCTTTTCTTCCAGAGAACTGAAATGGTTTGGAAAGAGAGTCAGGTGGCTGTAATATAGTAGGGATAGTACAACCCCACCAGCCCTGGACAAACTGAATAACTTAATAAAAGATGCCTTTTTAAGTAATATTTTTTTAGTGCTGAATTGTTAAACAAAGAAATATTTATGAGCAAACTTTCTATGTACTTAAAAGTTTGTGTGGTGCTTTGTACTGACTAGGTGGACCTGTTACATGTTTACACATCTTAAATGATTGTCCTTGAGGTGTGTGTAGTAATTCAATGACTTCTATGCCAGAAAAACAATGAAGTTCTGTGTAATAGCAAATTATTTAATTTCTGATGAAACTGTAGGCTTTCTAGTGTTTGTGTATTTTTCTGGTTGGCCATTACAAGTTGTATCCTTCCTGCAGTAAGGCTTGTACGCTTGATTGTAGAGAGAGGCAATAGGATGGTAGATAACCATTGTTTAAAAAGAAAACCCTAAATATTGCTACCTTATCCATTTTAAAATCAGGTAAGGTTTGTGGCATAAGCCTGAAATTTTGCATTGGAATCAAGTTTCAAATACATATAGGGTAGGTTAAAAGTTGGGGATGGGTTTGTTTATTTAAATAAGACTGGGAGGTCTTAAGAGTGCTTAATAGCAATATATGCATGGACAAGCCAAGAGATGGAACAAAAATGGCTTGTTCCCATTGTATGAACCTGACCAATTAATTCATAGCTTGTGCTAAACCTGTGCACAGACAGGTGAACAGACAAATGGGAGAAAGTAAAGATTTTTTCCGTATAGTTTGTTAGCTGTGATAGTGTGAGGAATTTTAGTTGTTTGTTCTGAATTCAAATTCATAAATACCTTCCAGAAGAGCTGAGTTACCAATAAAGTCCCATTCAGTCAAAAGGCAAAGCTGTTGACAGGGTTCAAAACCAGAGCAGGATTTTTTCATCTTGCCAAACATACTGAGTCTTTGTTTCCTATGGCTGGGAGACCAGGGCTAAAGCCCAACTGTCGAGATATATTAATTTTTTTAGTTGAATTTTGGGGTCTGTCTAAAAAGTGCAGGGGTCTGCAGCATAAAGGAGTTTTTGGAGCATGGTCCTATGATAAATGTCATCACCTACTGCAGCAGTTGGTGATTTGGCAAAACTGAGCATCACTTGTTACATCCCTTTTAGTAAACGTGGCAGCATCCTCACCCCTCTTGTGAATAAATCACCACTGCAAAAAGCAGAGGAGAATTTATCACGAGTTTTTCTCCCGAGAGTTCCTGATTTCTGGATGTGTTAAAAGAGAAGCACTTCTGCTTTACTAAGTTAGCAGGAGAAATGTCACCGAGATGAATAATGTATGAGGAGGGAGGCTGTGGCAGGGAACAGCAGTGCTGGGGATATGTTGTGCCTGGCTTTTCCTCCCCTGGGAATCTGTGGGTGCAGTGTCCTCGCGGTGGTGGCAGAATGACTGTTTTGCCTGCATCCTCCCGTGGGGGAAATGTGGAGGAGTTACTCTGAGCAAGTGGGAGCTGAGGTCGGTGAGGAGCTGTTGGGTTTGTTTGGCAGTGCTGTACCAAGGCAGTGGTTCAGCACAACTCTGTGTGCCCCCAAAAGCCTGTGGTGTACAGCTGCCTGCTTGCCTGGCCGTGGTGTAATGCCCTTAGATTTCTTCTGCAGGCCATGGAGAACCAAGAGACTCTGGAAGTGCATTATTCAGATGATTCAGGCTTGGCTTTTGTGCTTTTGGAAAGAAAGGTAGAGAATTATTGGCTGCTGTGGTAGATAGAACTCATCCATCCCAGCTACACCATAAAAGTGTGCCCTACCCTTCCTCTCCCATCATCTCTGCTGGCTCTGATTTGCCTGTCCCCATAACAAGGGATATGAAGGAGCTAAAATCAATGGGGAATTTATGCAGTCAAAACCACTGAAGTTTTAATCTGCTTTAGTTCTTTTAACCTCCTCATCCTGGGAACAGAAAAGTGCTTGTGCTGCTGCCAGGGAGGGTCTGGGACAATGCAGCTGCTCAAAATGGGGGAGAGTGGAGTTGCCTCTTTCCCTGGCAGTGAGATGCTGCATGAGCAGGACCTAATTGCAGAGCTGCACTGTTAATGGTAAAGAAAAGAAATCTTTGTGAGTGAAGTGCTTGAAAGAAGAGCTGGAGATTCAGTAAATCAGAGTTTGGTGTTCTCAATCCACTCCATCCCCTGTGTTGCAAAAATATTATAGCACTAAAAAAGTTGGTGTGGCTGTTCTTAATGATCTGTGTGATGCTTGTGCCTAGCAGAGGAGAAAATAGCATTGAATAAAGCAGTGCTCTAACTAGGGAATATAATAGGAAGATCCAGGTGGAGAAAATGTCAAGTTTGTTTTCACAGCACTTGCATGGTGTCAGAGTTGTCCAGGTCTGGCTCTTTTCCTTCCTGCCCCCTTTAAGAAAGGAAGAAATGACATGAATAAATCAATCAATAAATAAGGGCAGTTACCTGGGAATTTATGTGGCATTGGTATTCATTTTCATGGACAGGTTGATAAATCGTTCCACACCAGAGGTCTCTGGTTCCCAAGGGGTTTTCAGAGGTGTGATAGAGCCTGTCACAGCTGGCTTGGAGCACAGTTCTTGGGACACAGCTGTGACAGACGGCATTGGGATGCCACCTGCAGGCACTCCTGTCCTGTAGTTGGTACAGCACAGGTATCCACGTGCCTGATACGTGCTACATGTGAATCCTTGCCTTGGTGGGGAAGGAAACTTGGGCTTGTTGCTGGAGCTGCAGTGATGGGAGGAAACCCTTGAGAATTCAGCACCATCCAGTGATCCTGCCATTTGCTGTCAGTGTTAGTGCAATGTATCCCCTTTCAGTGTTTTCTTTCTGGGAGATGGGAGGATGGCAGCCTCCACATGCAAGTGTATGCACTGCTTTAACATGCTTTTATCTGGCTGAATGTGAAAAACTAATCAAGATTGTTAAAAATGGAGGGGAAGGATAGCTATGAATTTGCCTAGGACCTAAGTGAGTAGAGAAACGATGAAATTTGTCTCTAATTCAGAAATAATTCAGTATTGACCAAATGAGTGCCGTGTCTTCAACGGGCAGTAGCACCTGGAAGAGGCCAATATTTAGGGTTTTTGCCCAAAGCACATTTAGCCCTGCTCTACTGTTTAGTGAAAACGCCCAGTGCAGATGCCACCAGAGCCTCATCTCGTGGAATAATGCTGTAATAAAGAATGTGGTTTTCTTGTGCAAGTCTTGACCTCTTCTTATGAAAATAACACACAACTCAGTATTTTCATGGTGTATAAGTGAAATGTAATTTTTTTTTCAATAAAATACATTTCCTTTCCTAAATGTGGGTCTTTGTTTTTTTTCCCTTTCAACTCTAATTGGCTTTGGCCTTTTGTGTCTTCTCCCTACATATGTGAGCCACAGCTCTGTGCTCTTCCTGTGAAGCCTGACCTTGCTTCCAGAAATCACATAATTTCTTTTTCCTCCTGAGCTCCAGAAGGAGTTCCCTGTTCAGCCAAGCTGGCCTTCTGCTCCATGTGCTTGATTACAGTGGAATTGTCTGCTCCAGTGGTTCTAAAAGGTGGTTCTTAAAGTCTGACCTACACTTGTGGGCTCCCTAAACCCTCAAAGGCAGATTCTGAACGTACTCTATAAAACAGCTCCCTGCATAGCCTAAAGTTTGCTCTCCTGAAGTCCAGGGTAGCAACTCTGCTGTCCTTTTTTCTCATTACACTGAAAATTATTTACTCTGCTCTTTCAAGATCACTGTGGCCAAGGCAGCCACAAACTACCACATCCCACAGAAGTCCTCTCCTATGCACAAAGAGAAGTCTAGGAGGGCATCTTTCCAAAGTGTCTCACTGAGTGTCAGTGATAAGAAGTTGCCTCCTAAAAAATCAGGAATGTTCAAGATCTGCTCATCTTAGCAGAATGATATTCCCAGCTGGTGTCTGGGAAGTTGAAATCTTCCACAAGGATGAAGGTTACCAGTCCAGAAATTTCTCCTAAGTGCCCATAGAATAATCCACTGATGCTGGGCCATCAGTAGCACACACCCACTACAAATTCCCTTTTTTTTCCATCCTCCTCAATCCTCACTCCAAGGCTCTGAACCACATCATCACTGACTGCAAGGGCTGTACAATCCAACCTCTCCCTTACATCACACCTGCCTCTCCTGAGCCTGTAGCCTCCATCCCAGCACTCTCAACATGGGACTCGTTCCAAGTCTCACCAAAACCAACAATACTGGAGCTCTGGGAGCTGCCCAACACTTCCACTTCATCTGTTTGTTTCTCCTTCAAACAGAGCACCTGGGGAAGGGTCTGAAAAGATTTGAATATTTTCGGGGAGAGTGCTGAAGCTGCTTCCTCTTCACAGCCCTGTGAGAGTGAGGGGTTAAGCCACTCAAAGAACCACTTTTAAAGGGGTTGGCAAGAAGCAGGGTTTAATATGAATTTATGAAAGTGCAACTTTTATAGAGTTCAGTGTCAAAGCTGGCTCCATTACTTAGGACGTGGATGAAGCACACTTAAGAAAATCAGATTAGAATCAGTGTAGGATGATTTACACAGATGCCAGAGATGCAAAAGGGTAAGGGTGCAAAGGATATGGATACAAAAAGATAAGGGTGCAGAAGGGGTTAGCAGCTCTTAATCATCAACTAATTTAACATTTATAAAGTGACTCAATTGGATTAGCTCCAATTATAACAGTGACTTAACTATAGATTCATGATAACATTGATACCATAATCAATTCACATGGATGCACACAGGCAAAGAGATGCATACATCTGTCTTTATACAGAGATGTGTACAGAGCTCTATCCAGCTCCATCCATCTGTAGATGATGCTCAGGGCTCCATCCAGGCTGGGAATGTTCAAGGCCAGGCTGGATGTGGCTCTGAGCAGCCTGGTCTAATGGAAGGTGTCCCTGCCCATGGCAGGGGGTTGCAACTAGATGATGTTCAAGGTCCCTTCCAACCCAAACTGTTCTATGATTCTATGGTATCTATCTATATTTATCTGTATCTGTATTTATCTACGTGGTCCAGGGGATCTGTGATGCAAGGCACTTGGCACTCACTTGTCCCCCGAAAAAAAACGAGTGTCCCCTGAAAAAAGGAGGTCATTGGGGCAGTCAGGTCTTTCCCTGAGTCAGCCAGGAGAGCTGAGAATCAGGAACTGGGTGGAAAACACTGCCCTAGCTGTCCCCCTTGTGACACGTTTGAACGCTGCGGTGGTTGCGCAGAGACCAGCCAGCCAGGGGGAACAAAATGAAAGGAGGAAAAGACTTCGGAGGTGGGTGTGACTCCGGGGAGAATTTCTGGATGTAACTCATCTTCTGAACAGGGAGTTTACCTGCTACAGAAAGGTCACATTCTGCCTTTGAGCTCTGCATGCCCTGTTCGTGCCCCAGGAGCGCTGCTGCAGATGAAGGAGCTGGAATTCTCACATTCCTGTCCCAGCCACGGAGTGTGACTGCCCAAAGTCCAGCCCTCCCCATGGAGCAGGCTGGTATCCCCTGGTGGGTTTTTTTTTCACCCTGTTTTCCTCTGGTAAATAAGTTTAGTTGCAAACACAACAGGAGATCATTGCGGGCCACATAGCCAAGGGGAATTCTAAGGAAATAATAAAAAACTACTACCACCTCCCTATCCCCTTTGGCCCCCTTTAATTCCAAAGACTAGCTTGAATAATAAGCATAAAGAATGAACAGAAGGGGAATGCACAGCATTGGCAGCCTTTTGATTGGAGCTGGATTTTGAGTCAGGCCCCACAAGCGGCTTCAGGAGGGCTGGAAAGCCACAGCATTATTCACAGTGCTCATTAGCTGCCTGCTAGGACAAAGGCAATTAAATCTGCTGTCAGCAATACCTCAGCAGCAGGGAAACCAGGAAGGGATTTAACATCTCCCTTCACTGGTACCAGCACCCAGCACTTCACAGCTGGGTCCCAGGTGCTGCAGGTGGCGATGCAGCATCAACACACCCAGGTGCCTTCTTCAGCCTGGGCTCCTGCAACTGGGGGGTTTGAGCTGTGCCGTTGACCAACAAGGCTGTTTGAGTGCAAAAACCAACTTTACTAATGCTAGTAAAGGTTGAGCTTTGTGTTTAATATTTAAACATGGTTTGCTAAATCACTACTACAAAAAAACCCCAGGTGCCCTTGTCAGTAAGAGCAAACACAACCAAGTAATCTAAGGCACACTTTTAGAGGTCACCTGTGTTATTCCCTGGATCTGAATAATTCATCAGTATTGTTGAGGATTTTTTACCCCCTTGGCACAATTCAGGTTCTTGCAGCAGAGAATTAAACAGCAGCACTGGCTGCACCAGAGGTCCCTTGGATGGGTCAGGGTGACAGGGGTAGGGAGAGATGAGGTTTTCAGGCATGTGGTGAAATTTTCAAGTGCTCTGCTGGTTAAATATATAAAGTTCAAAGCAGCTGGGGGGTGTGGATCCAGTGCAGGGCACCCCAGTGACCCTTGTGCCTCACCCCAGAGTCCTCCCTTCAGCTGGCAAGGAAGCCTATGGGGAGCTGTTTCAAGGAGCTGATGTTGCTGGAAACCAGCAAACTAGCCAAAAACGGGATTGCTTTTCACCTGTATCAGTGCCCTGAGCCACCAGGCTGCCAGGAGCAGTGCAGGGGCAAAGGGCTGGAAGGAGGGCATAGATATTCAAGAAATTGTTCAGGACCTTGTAAAGACAGATAGTGAGGTTCTCTCTTCATACAGACAGATAAATGGGGTTAAGAAGTTGGTTGTTCCTGCCTTCCCCTTGGGACCAGGGACATGGTGATTTTGGGATAATTCTGGAGGAGGGAGGTGACTTGTCCCCCAGGCCCTGCCTTTGCAGAATATTCTTAGAGAGCCTGGGTGGAGCTGACTTACCCCACCACACTCCACAGGGACTGTTTTATTGCCTGTTAAATGGTTTCCTGCAGAGCAGAGGAAGGCATGAAATAATAATGATGCAATAGCTGGGAAATAGCGCAGCTGCTGATTTATTAGAGAAGTAGGAAATGTTTGACTTCACCTTTGCCATGCTGAATTGCTCTGATGGTGGCCAAACCTGGGCTAACCAGCCCTGCAAAGCACCCTGGCAGGGCAATGGATTCCCTGGTTTGGTCCCAGTGCTCCAGGGAGAGGGAACTTCTCCCTCTGTGTTTCCCTCTTCCCAGAGACACCCCAGGAACCCCCCAAATACTGGGCTGCTCATCCCCTCTCTGAGGTGAGGGGTGCTCCTCACTGCCTGAGCTGGAGGGTTGTGGATAACCCCAAGAGGTGCCCACCTGGAAACTCAGAATTGTTGAAGGTGAGTGGGAAAAACCTTTTGAAACAAGGGCATGGTGCACTGGAAACGTGCAGGAAAATATCCACAGTGTTAACTGGACAAAAATGCAAAAAGAGAAAAAAGGCAGTTTTAAATGGAAAGAAAAGTCTGAGCTTCTTTCCCAAATGTTCAAAATAAAATTACCTTTATTATGGTGTGTTTAACAGCTGTGGAAAATGTAGCAGGGGAGTTATTTGCATTTTCCTGGTCTATTGTGGTAGTGCTGCTCTTGGACCCGGGCTCAGAGCTGCCACCACTCCCTCCAGGCACCCCAGCTGGGCAACTCTTGCAAAGCACAGCAGGACAGTGGAGTTCTTCCCTCTGTGCTAAAAACAGTGTGTCCAGGCCATCCCCTTCTCGGTTCCCTCCCAAAGTCTCTGACAAACACTTGAACTGAAGCTGGTGAGTTTTCCAGCCCAGAGTGAATGACTCTTCCCAGCCATATGAGGAAACTGCCCCAGACTAAACAAAATTAATCTAAAAATGGCCAATTGTCACTACAATAGAGATGCAGAAACACAGGACAAAACAGAATAAAGTAAAAGGCTCCCCTCCTTTTGAGAAAGCTCCCTTGAGTCTGTCTGTCAAATATGACCTTGCAGTGTAAAGCTTGCACGTAGTTCTAAAGCTTCAGCCCCCATGGGAAATCCCAATTCCTGGATGGTGCTGCTGTGGCAGGCTGGGAATGCACATGTCTCCCCAGGGTGCTGTGTAGTCAAGAATTTCAGGTTGTGCTTCAGCAATTAATGGGCCTTATCCTAAAGTGCTGATTTTGAGGACACAGGAGGGTCCCGAGTGCTGTCCCGAGCACAGGAGCTGCAGTGTAGAATGAGGGTTCTGGGGAGGAAGAGAGCAGCTGGCTCTTGGAAAGCCCTTTTATCCTTTTTGCAGCCCTAAGTGACAATTTTAATTAGCTGCTACACAGCCTGTGGGGGCTGAGAGAGAAGATCTGTAAAGTGGTTCCCATTCTAAAATTAGGAGACTCAATCCAGAGCATTAACTCATGACCTCAATGATTATAAATTGATTTTGGTCTTAATTTATTATGAAATTACTGGGGTTGTCTTAATCTTTTTTCTTGAAGGCTCTTACCCCACCTCAGAACTGTGAGGTCAGCCTGGGGAAATCTTTTATAAGCCCTGGGGAGGGAAGATGGAGCAGCCAGAAATTATCCCAATTTACATCATCTTGCCAGTGCCTGTGTGTGCACATGGGAGTTTCTTCACAGGCTCTTGTCGTTATTTTGATCATGAAATCACCCAAACCTTAGGTTTGCCAAAACTAACCCTGACAAGCTTCAATAAACAAAGCCAAAGGGAGTTGAAGATTGGATATCTGGGATAACAGATGTATGACCCTTCAGGAATGCTGGAGTAACCAGAAGACACAGAGGACGTAAAAGCCTGGAAAGCTGGAAACTCCTTGTTTGAGAGAAAGATGATAAAAGGACTAAAGAAGGTGGGCCAGATTAGCATGAAGAACAAGAGATCAGGACACCTTCTGGAGTTCTCCAGCCCTCAGGTTTTCCACACTCAGAGGATGGTCATCAAAAGCCTGGGATGAAATTCCTCACTCCTCAAGGTTTCACCCTCACCTGTTGAGAAATACCAAGACATGAAGTGTATCACTGAACTCAAGAGGAATTTTTAACAGGAATATCTTTACATATTTAATCCTTCATACATGTGTTTCTCTTTTTTTTTTCCTTTGTGTGTGTGCATCTGTTAAATGATTTAAATCCGTGTAGCAAATATAGTATTAGCATTGAGATCTCAGATCTATAACTAAATCACTATTGTGACTGCAGTAAATCCTATTGATTCACTCCATAAATGTTTAGTCGATGATTAAGTGCTGCTAAATCCTTTAGATATAAACTGTTGATGAAGTCTGAGACTAAGATTGGACCTAGCTCACCTAAGCTTTATCAGGGGTTTGGAAAGCAAGAGGGTCCTCTCTGATCAGTGGGAGGATTGCCCTTAACCTTTTGCATCTTCAGTCTGTGCGTAAACCATTCTAAATCAATTTTCACTTGATTTTCCTTTGTGTGCTTCATCAGTGTAGTAAGCAACAGAGTCACCCTTGCCACTGAATTTTGTTAAGTCCCAGTTTTACAAATTCACATTTAGCCTGCTTCTGCTAATACCTTTGATGGTGAAACGTCAAGCAACCTGAAACCAATAATGCATAACAAATTGGCAGAGTGGGCAGGATGGCAGGTGATATCCCTGAGTCCTTAAAAAAGCATGGAAGGAATCCAAGTCCTGAACCCCCAGAAGGGTGGAGTTGTGATGCTGGCATGATTGGAAAGTTGTGGAAGAACATCTAAAGGTGGCCAGGGACCACATAAAGGAGGGAAACAGATTTGTAAAATGTTAGGCAGCCACCTAACAGCTGCTTGTCAGTTCATGAAGAATGATACTAAAAGGGAACAGGACCTAAAGGAAGAAATAGAAGGCAGGAAAGCAGCTGAGTTATCAGTCTTTGAAAATTGGGCAGCTGCAGAAACAGAGGAAGAAAAGGAGAAAAAACAAAAAGTTGGAATGGAAGCTTGAGGTGATGGGGCTTCCTGATCCCCCAGACACTGCACAGATCAGAAAAATAACATCCCCTGAAGAACAGGGTGGAAACATGCAGGGTGACCCTGAAAATAATAAAATGGGGAAAGACTGAGTATGAAGGCAAACTCAGTATAAAGACAGAAGAAACAGCTGGACCTCGGGGTGGAGTGGGGGATCACACCCAGAACCCCACCCCATTCAATCCGATAGCAAGCAGGGTGATTTCCTGGGCTGGCAGAGCAGATAAACTGGAGAGAAGAGAGCCCATGCACATGAAATCCTTGAGTGAGCTCTCCACAGCTGGTACAAATGCTGCCTGGATCCAGGCTGTGCATGATATTCCCACTTGATATTCCTGTCTCAGCAAATGTGCATCGTGACATGCTAAAGGCGTTAATTAACAGCCCCTGCTGCACTCAAACCTTCACTCCGGGGCCTCTGTTTGCTTCTTTCTCATCCTTTGTGGGATACTTGGCAGCAAAAAACTCCAATCCATTGTTCAGCACAGCCTTTCCCTCATTCCTGAAATTCCCTAGGTTTGTTACCTTCTCCAGTAGTAGCCCCCAACGATATAATAACATCCCAGAGGGGTCCCAGCAGTATTAGACAGTGTCATGGAATTGGGAAAACAATTACTAGCCATGTTCCCTGGGTTTTGCTTTTATCTGTCAACAGAGAGCAGCATTAATGCTGTTCTTTGTCCTTGTCATGTTGATATATTCTGAATTTAAATCTGAATTTTTATATTCCTGCTCTCCCATGGCCACCCTCCAGCTTTACCAGGGCAAGTGTGTATTTTGGGGCAGGGATTTGAGACCCTGTCACCAAGCAGGCACCCTGACGTGTATTGCAGCTTCTCCAGCCTCAGAAGGGTCCCTGACTTTTCTCCTGGTGCCATCACCTTTACCTATTGAGGATACATTTGTTGGCAGGCACTGGTAATTCCTATAAGGAGCATTTGATCTTTGGATCAAGGAGCATTGTTATCCTTGAGTCACCACCACCCAATTTACTGTAATTCTTTAGTATTTCCTGAATTTTTTTACATGATCTTCTCCACATACTCCTCTCTGTGTCCCACTACTCATCCCTTTACTTCTAATTCAGTGATATTTATTTGTCTTCCCTCCTTTCCCTGCTTCGGATCCACAATGAAAACAGAAAGAAGTAAAGGCTTTGTGAGCTGCTATATTTTTTTGCCTGTTGTCATTTTGAGTTAAAAAAATAGCCACAGGGCAAAGAAATGGCAGTTTCTAATTTAAAGGTAATTTGCTAAGGAAAAAAAATAGTCATTGGTGCTGTTAAATGTTAGATTTTTTATCTGTTTAATTACTGTTAGCTGGGTTTCTCGAGGACCTCATTATCTAAACATCTGGTTTTAGAGATGCAGTTCTTAAGGTCTCAGATGTTTCCTGCAATTATCTAGCAATGACAGAGAACTTACTAACATATCCAAATAATCAGTGCAAGGAAAGTAAATGCCTTCTGTTCTGTAAAGCCTGAATGATTATCTGGGTAAAAGACCACAGGATGGGAGCACTCCCTGCCTGCCATGGGACAGATACTGCTGTTTGCTCCTTTCTTAACATAACACTGGGCTGCAACTCAGGCAGGCTCCCAGCCTCTCCCAGGGTAACCAGAATCTATCCTGCAATGTAAGATTAGCTGCTTTTATCAAATCTCTAAAAATCTAGGCATTTTAATCACCTTTCCCTCAGATCTCAAACATACGTGATGGATGAGCTTAATTTCTGGAGTCTGTACCAACTCATCTCACCCTTTTATACCTGGAGAAGATGGGGCAGTGTTGGCTGTATTGGGGAATAATGAAAGGACAGTTTTAGTTCCTGCTTTTCCATCATTTCACCCTGGGAAGAAAAAGACCCTTTCTCAGCCACATCCTTCACGTGCTGAGAGCCCTGTGGCTGCAGACAGTGTCAGGTCTGCAGCTCCTTACCATTTCAAGGCTCTTTTTTTTGCATTGCTGTGGTCACCCCAAGGGGCTGGTGAGTGCTGTGAGCCCAAATCAGCTCTGGGAGGCTTCTGGCAGCCTGAGTGTTACTGATAGGCTTTGAAGCAAGAAGCCCGTGGTAACCTGAGCAGACACAGCCCAGCTGTCAGTGCTGGCTCCCCTTCTGCTGGTGTGAGTGTTTGTGTGCTGCTCTCCCCGCTCCATCTTCACAAGTGGGGCTGCTAATTACCTCCTGCCACTTGTTACCCAGTAAATCCTGACACCTTTCTCACCTGTCTCTTGGAAGTGTAGTTTTGGGGGCTATAGTGAGAGACCATTTTGACATCCCAGGGACTATTTGACCCTAAATTAATTAAAAGTACTTTCAACTCTACCCCCATTTTAGCAGATTTCCAATATACTTTAATGACCTACACCCTCTAACGATCATCTCACTTAAGATTTAATTTACTAGAGGAACTTCCTTCAGAATGCTAATATGGACAGAAGAGAACAGCTTTTAATCAGAGCTGTTCATTAGCAGCAGTCAGTGTGGCAGGTAGCACAGGCCACTGCTCTGCCTCTTGATGCATGTGCTCATTAACAGGGGAGAGCTTAGACCTTTTGTCTTCAGAGTCTTGTTACAGACTGGATGGCTTCCTGACTTAGCATTCAAACCCCATCATCCAGGGTTCACTGGCCAAACTGGGTTCGGTCCACTTGATGGGCTTAGTTAAGGTAAACACTGAGGATTCTAACTTGCTTTCTGCAGACCTTTTTTTAGCTGAGTATTTCTTGGAGGTTGGGATGTGTAAGTGTATGTACATGAAGATGTGAAAAGAGGTTGACCAAGGCTTTGTGACCCAAAGAACAAGCCTCCTGAGAGGGGCAGGAATGCCAGCTAGAGGATATTTAGCATGGCTAGCAGGAAAACTTGATGACTTCTCCATTGAAGCAGGACTTTTTGTGGTTTTGTTAAGAAATAAACTGGTACCAAGTAATCTGATGCTGGCCTGCCTGCCTTTCTCCTCACACCTAGAATAACCTGAGCATCTCATTTGATCAAAAAGGACAGCAGATGGGAAAAAAATGGAGTGTTGGATCTATCCAGGAGCCTAATAGTAGTCTGCTTTATTCCCTGATGAAACCCCAAGCCTCTCCCATGGTATCAGTCAGGGAAATGATGCAGAGGCAATGATACACCCACATCCAGGAGGGGTTCTTCAGCCAGCTGAGGATGGCGACTACCACTAAGTGATTCAGGGTTCAGCTGGGGGAAAGGCTGCCTTTTACAAAAAAATTATCTTTTCCAACCAAATACTGCCTCCTCCCCCACAAGTCTGCAGGAGATTTTTTTTTTTCAATGTGCTCTAAACTCTTACTGTGAGAGCACAGACTGGGCACCGTGTGCCTGGAGGGAGACAAGAGGAATCCAGGTGTCACTGGAAATTTTCTTTCCTTGTAAGAAATTACCTGGGCTTAAATACCCAATGAAGCTGCCATGAAATCTGAAGCATTTATCAGAAGAGCTCAATTTTTTACCCCAGGCACTTCAAAATGAGGAGATTAAAGTAAAAGGTTTTGTTACATAAAATGAAGAGTGCTTTCAGAACTAGTTTCAAGTTACATCAGCTACTTTGGAAGACTCATGCTGTGTTTCTCTTTTTTTTTTTTGGCCTAGTAAGAACTCTTGATGACCTAGCCCTGGCTCCATGGAGAGTGGATGTCTCACCCTGCTCCTGCTGGCATCCCTGCCAACCTCCTCAGGGGAGCAGATCTGCTCCACCACAGGGTGACCTGCAGTTCATCTGCAAGCACAGACCAGTGACTTCAGCTGATCCAAAACCATCCTTCTTTTTATATCCCCTGCTTCCACAGTCTCAATAGAGGCCTGCCAACCACCAGAGCTTTGTTCACCTGCCAGAAACCTCCCGTCACTGCCAAGTTGCCCACAATGATCTTCGAAGGCTCAGCCTGCCAGGGGTGCCTCAGGCACAGTCACAGAGGCAGCACTGCAAAAACCTGGCAGCTCTTACAACAGGACAGCCTAGGCAGCTTCAAAATGCCTTTTTCTGTGACCTCTGGTACATTTAACAACAGGTCCTCTCATCAGTGTGCCCAAACGTGGGTTTTTTCTTGTTTTGTTTTTTTAAAAAACCCAGCCCATGTGTTTTCTCTCAGAGCAAACCATAAAGACACAGAAACCCATGGACAGCTGTTCACTAGGAAATACAAAAGCTTCATCAAAACTGCTTCTGCCTCTGCCCCCATCCCCTCACCAGCCCACCCTTCTCCCCTTCTATGCCCCAGTGGCTACTGAGGCTGCCAAAGTTGTGAAGCTCAAGGTTGAGCCCAGACCTGCTCTGAATAACACCCAAAGAATGGCATTTCCAAGAACTTCCCCCAGAGCCTGCACTGCACCTCACTGCATTTCACCTGGTTATGATTAGCCAACATGGATTATTCTCTATCCTCTGGAGTAAAAGGGGCAATTCCCTTCCCTCACTGCCAGGCCATACTTTAAACACCTGTGGGGTTTTACATCTCTGCTTGGCCAGGTTAGATACCTAGGAGAAGTTTTGTCCCTCCTCATCAACCCCTGCCTACTCCTCTGACCTTTCTTTGCTTATTTCTGCATTTTCACACTATCTGCCTTCCTAATAATGGGGTGCCTCTGGAGAAGGAGGTGTCATCACCAGGCTATCCACACAGGGACACTCTTCCCTCCTCCTCTCCCATGGGATGCTCCTGCAGAGCACCTCCAGTGGATGTGAACGAGCAGAGTTTATGGCAGTTCAATCCCCAGCTTCAGACACAACAGGCTTAGTTCATCACTTTGTCACACAGCATAAATCTGATGAACTAGTATTCCCTCACCTTTCCCCCCCCCCCCCCCCCCATCTTCTGTATCCCTAAAAGCATCTGACTGAAAACAGAGATGCTTTTACCTTGCTAAAGGCTGGCTGGATTTTTTTTTTCCCTACTTGGAAATGAAATATTGGTGCTATTATAATCTGGCATGGAAATCTGCCATTGGATTCAGTGGGGCCAGAATGTTGAGCTGTATTTTAATATGGTTGAATTGTTTCAATGTACAAAATGATTTTTCTTTTGGAGGAGAGCTAGCTAAGTGAAACAAATCATGTGCTTTAAGAAGTGAACTGGCCCTGTGTGCATATGTGGTGCATATTGGACAGCTGGTCTTTCAAGTGTACTGTAACTATAAGCTGATATCAAATCTCTTATACTATTCTTATAAATTCACCTTCAGCTCTCCTGAGGGATACCCAGAACAAAAGGTAACTGTTCTCCTAAGATTAAAAATGTGTATCTTAGGAGAGGTTTTTGCAATACACTTAAAAGAAGAAAAAAAGAATGTCAAAACAAAACAAAAAAATCAAATTACCCTTTCAAAACCATTTCCTAATTTCTGATTTAACAGCAGCACTTTCTTGTCTTTTGAAGGAGAGGGTTTCTCCCCTGACTTGATCAGGAAACGCTGCATGAGTGTCTGTAGCCACAGCTGCACAAAACTGAGTTGTTTCAATGGATGCTGGTCTAAACAATGAAAGAGCAAAACTGACTGATCAGGTACAGGAATCTTTGTATAATTAACTGAGAAAATTCTACAAAATATAAGAATGAGCTATTTTCTGATACTCCTTTCCATTACTAAAATATTTGGCAAGGTGAATGGAAGCCATGTGCATTTCAAGTGACTTCCAGAAAATTCCTATGCTGTTGTTGGAAAAAACCCATGAGAGCTTCCTTGACTGCCAAAAGCAAACCTGGGCCCAGATTCCCTGGAGCAAACAGCAAGCTCCAGCAGCTGAGCTTCTTGCATGTAGCTATCAGCAAACAAGGCATGAGAAAATAACCTGTTTGCCAGACTTTCTCTAAGATTCTTCTTTTTAATCTCAGGTAGGAAGTCAAGGAATGTGTGAGCAGAGTTGAGTGAGTCACCCTCATTGACCTTGGTGGTTCTCATCCATCCTTTGGGGTACTCATTGATCTTGCTCTGAGAGAAAGGCTACACAAGTACTGCTCTCCAATTTATTAGAGCTATTCCTCTGACACCTTTCCCCAGCACTGAAATCAATGGAGTAGCCACAGATAAACATGCCTGAAGAAATTTAAAAGGCAGGACTAAAGAGGAAGGCTGTATAATATATTTAAAGAAGCTATTTTTTGCCATTAAACCTCGAGGTCAAGGAAACAATTATTTGGCATCCTGTTTTTCCCTGCTGTGCTCCTTGGTGGGCAGCATGCAGGAGGAATAAGGTTGTTTTTTCATCAGCATAGAGCTCAGCAAGTGTTGAGCCAAGCTTTGATTAAAATAGCTGCGAGTTATTTTCCACACAGATCCTTTCTCCAGTCTTGGGCCTGCACTGGCTTCCTATAAATGAATGAATTATTCCCTCTGTCCCATGCCAGGAGGCCATGGCTGTGCACAGGGAGTCAGGTCATGCATGCCTTTTAGTCATCTGTGACTGCCAGCATTGTCCTACTTCCTTGGGAAATGATATCTCGTTATGAGCATGATACATTTGCTGTGACTGTACTGGTTTTGGCCGGGGTAGAGTTAATTTTCTTCACAGTGGCTGGTGTGGGGCTGTGTTTGGGTTTGTGCTGAGGCAGTGTTGATAGCACAGGGGTGTTTCAGCTGCTGCTGAGCAGCTCTCACACAGGGCCGAGGCCTTTTCTGCCCCTCAGCCCAGCGAGGGGACACAGCCAGGGGTGTCCCACACCATATGGGACCATGGGGGGACTCATATCTTCTGATCAACGAATCAATATGATTACACAGAAGCTTGTTATTGTTTAAAATACACTCCACTCACACATCTCACAACTTTGACATCATACCCTACTTGTACACTTTGCTTACTTATACATTCTACCTACTTACACAGTTCACTTACTTATACATTCTATAACTTATAACTTCCACATATCACTCTACTTATACATTTTCTTACTTACAACTTTTACCTAATACAGTACTCATGCATTTTACTTATACTACCTATACATGTTACTCTACCTATACATTTTACAACTTATCCATAATACAGTACATACACATTTTGCAACTGCTGTGCATGAGATCTCACATTGCTTGATTGGTTTCTCTATTTTGCCCAATGAGCTCTGCACACACTTTTCTGACAATATGATTGGTTTTAACCCAGTGTGGCACAATCCTTTTTTATCTAGTCCCTGCTTTCTTGGTATTTAGTTTTTCAGCTTCTTTCCCAATTTAGCACAGTTTACCTTTCAGTCCTTGATGAATTCCTGAGGGCTCTAACAGCTGGGGCTCCTGATCCAGGCAAAGAGTCAAGATGATGACAGCAACAAAACCCATCCAATGATCACCAGCCAAGTTAACCCAGGAGATCCAACCAGCAAAGGACAAAAAACATACACAAACCTGCCCCACCTCTCTCCTCAAACCTTCAGACTGGAGCTTAAAAGCCCTCTTTGCAGCTGAAGGTGGAAAGGCCAGGTGAAGCCAGTGAGGGTAATTCCAGCCTGGTCCCACTCTGAGTGCTCTGGTAAAAATCACTAAAAATGGTTTGGCTGGGGCACACTGTCAAGGTTTAAACACTTTACAACAGTGCCTTGCTCAGGATACAGAGCTGGGGGGAGAAGAAGGAAGGAGGGAATGTTTGGAGTGATTAATTTGTCTTCCCAAGTCACTGTTAGCTGTGATGGAGCCCTGCTGGCCTGGGGATGGCTGAACTCCTGCCTGCCCATGGCAAGTGGGGAATGAATTTTGTGTTTTGCTTTGTTTTCATGAGCAGCTTTTCCTGTTAAACTCTCTTTATCTCAACCCAGGAGTTTTCCCACTGTTACCCCTCTAGTTTTCTCCCCCATCCCAACACAGGGGGAGTGAGCAGGCCACTGTTTTGGGACTACAACAGACTCCACAACTCCTCCTCGCTGTGACTTTTGTCCCTGGTAAGGCACAATGAAGCCACCCTCAACATTTAAATCCCAGCAGCAGGGAGAGCCTGGCACACACTGCAAGCCCATGGCCTTACAGTGCAGTTCATGCTATTTTAAATCACTGAATACGGACTACAACACTTAAAAATAGGGAGAAAAACATGGGAGTATCTTCTTTTATGTCCTTGCAGTGCCTAGTGTTTTTTTGCCCTAATGGTACCCACCTTCAGATCCTCTCTCTCCTACCCAAATTTTGAGGCATTTAGGCAGGGTTCTCACCGTGCCAAATGTAACAGGTGTGTTCCTAAAGAGCAGCCTGCTTGTCTGCATTTACCTGTTCTCCCTCGGGTAGTGGTCACTGGTAAATTCCAAATCATTGGTTTTTTCTTTCTTTTCCTTCTGCCTTCTGTTCTACCTCTTGATGCAGCACAGAGGGCCTGGGACAGGAACTAGTCACAATTCAATCTCCATCCCCTGCTGTTCATACCTTGCCTTTGTGGCAGGGAATTTGTAATGGACAAGAGGGAAGGGAAAGGAATTTGTCCCGTTGGAGAAAATAAAGGAAAAAAATAAGGAAAGCACAGACTGGGCCTTTGACTGTCCTGGCTGTGGGGCATGTGGGAATGTCCTTTCAGAGGAAACCTGTTTCCCAAAGGGGAAACCTGTCCAGGTGTGTGGGAGTAACTACCTCCAGAAGTAGTATTGATTTCATTTGATAAACCTCTTATTTTTTAGCAATTTTGGGAGGGAGGATGAGGAGGTGTGTTCCTTGTGCTGATAGGATGGTTTTCAATATCTGCACTGTACGATCTCTGACAGGTGAGGACAAGGTTATGGTCATGGCATGCAAGCCAGGCAGTCAGGGGCTGACCAGCAGATTCCTGCTGCAGATGCTGGACGTGTCTGTTTGCATTCCTTGGAGGATCATAGTCAGTCCCTCAGTGACAGTCCTCCAGTCAGAGCTAGAGAATGTCAGTAACATATTGCTAAAAATCACATGTGCTCTAGTAAAAAGTATTTCCTTGACTCTTTGTCCTTCTGAGACATTCTTCCCCCTTCATTTTGTCTTATTTTTTTTTTCCTAGATTGGTTGGTTTGCCAATTTTCTGTAAAAAAAAAAAAAAAAAATAGAAGAAGTTGAAAGCAAAAGCTGTTAGTTCCAGAGTCAGTTAACTGGACAAAAAAATTGTTTGTCCCTACTCTTTAGGAAGGTGAATACAATATTCAAGGAACTGAGTGAGAAGGGCACTAAGTGAGGTATGTGGAGATGATGGGTAGATGGTTTCTCACTTTTTTCTTTTCTTTTTAGTTATTAAAATGCACCTGGAATACCAATATTCCAAAGGAATGTCTCGGGAAATGACCTTGGGAAATTTGAGATGGGCACAGGTACATTCAATAATGAATGAAAATTCATGCTTTTACCTATGCTCTTTCTTGGGAATTGAGATGGGAAGGCATCTGTAGAAATAGCTGGAATACAGATAACACTGGTAACTTGTTTAACCAACTTCATGCAGGCATGGAATAGGAAGGCATTGGATTTCAAAATTTTATAGTTGAAATCATCACATCTTTGCATATGTTTTGTATCCCCTGAGTCACTCCTATTTTTCAAACACACTATGAAATTAAAAATCCTCCAAATCTGTGCAAAATCTGCTTCAGTCTGGGGACCATGTAGGGAAGAAGGGGAATGAGGAAGGGAGAGGAAAAGGCCTGGGATAACATCCAGAACTCTTTGGCTACAGGATTCTCCATCTGCAAAAAGAAGAAAAATGTGTTTCCAAAGTGAATAGCACACAAAATGCTGAATGAAGTGAGCATAAGAGGCTCTCTCAAATTAACAATTATTTGGTGAAAGGAGTCAGATTTTTCTGGGCTGAAGTGAGCTGGAATGCTAAAAAAGCCTGTTGCCAAATATTACATCTGGAGAACTGCTGCTGCATATTTTGTGGTGATCTTTACTAAGGTTCCATGGTAAGCTGCCTCCTGGTGTGAAGACTGGGAGGCTGCCCCAAAAACTGACTATAAAAAGATGAGTTCCAGTGCTCAAAGTCAGGTTTTGGGGTGCTCTGGGCACTGAAAGCAGGACAAAAATAGTAGTTGCCCTCATAGTCAAAATACAGGTGTATTTTATCCTCCAAGACGTGCTGGACACGGTGCTGCTGAGCAACCGGTTTTCACAGGTCTGCAGAATGGGGGTGTTTATGTGCACATTTCCCACCCTAGAAAAGATTAACATTGCAAAAAAAATAGTGAATATACCCTAAATCACAGAGGCTACAGCGAAGCTCACTGCCTTTAAGATATCGAGGTCAGTTCTAGAGATGCAAAAGTCAGAAGAAGCAAGTTATGTTTCTCCTTGGGAAGTGTTACTGCTCCTAATCGCTATCTGCTGCTTTTCTCTGAGGAGCAAGAGGCTCATATAAAATGAGGCTGTCCCCCAGGCTTTTATTCATAAAGCTCTGTACTGTCTTCAGTTTTGTCTCAAGATACTTTCCAACTTCTGGCCCGGGGGTATGGATAAGAAACAATTCCTGCCTTTCTCAAAGCTGTCTATAGTTTTATTTTAACAATGAAGCTTCAAGCACTGCCACAGCAGCTGCCCTGCCACCCCACACCATCTCCAGGGCTGTGCAAGGAGGTGAAGGGGGAAATGGGGAGGAAAAGGAGATTTCTGGAGCAGCTGCCTTGGCGTGGCTCCCTATCAGCTGCGCTTGGCAGCCTTTGGATGGGCTCAGCCACAGACAGCAAGAGCTGGAGAGCAGAGTCTGAGCTAAAACCAAGGGGACAGGTATCCTCCTTCTCATTGCAGGGTTTGGACAAAGCATTGTGTATCTCAGGAAAGCGCTGGGATGAAGCATGCCCCCCACTAATGGGGCCAGGCAGAGCAGAGGCTGCAGGATTCGTGAGGCTGTGTTTTGGCCAGCTTCCCCTCACGGCTCCGCTGAAACGCAGAGGCCGCGGCAGAGCTGCTGTAATTGGTGCACTCTTGAAAATGGAGAGGCTATAAATAGCCAAACAGAGCTGGAAGTGGAGGACATGTCAGAGTTGGGGTTTTTTCTTCAGTGCTACTTGTGATGAATAGAATACTAATTAGTTTGGAAAAACAGTATTATTTGGTTAGAGAGTTCAATAATTGCAGCGTACTGACTTGCTTTTATTTACCTCCATCCAAAAGTCTCTTTGTCCCCCTTTTCCCTGATTTCCTGATTTGTTGGTATGGATCAGCTGCCTGTTCCAGGTGAAGTGTCTATTTTAATTGCCCCGGGTTTGTCTCCTGTGCCCCAAGTGGGTCCTTCCCTTGCCTCTTCTTTTGTTGGTGCTGTGATTCTGTGTCACTTGGGGTGATTTTAATGGTTTATGCTCCCCTCACAACTACAGCCTTATGATGCAAAGCTTGAGATGTGAGACTTAAAAATATATATACGTTTTGGTGTGGGGGGGGGCATTTTTATTTAATCAGCCTCCTTATTTTTATTTCCTCAAAGGGTTGTAACATTTTTTCCAGGCTTTCATCATTCATTTCAGTAAAGTGAAGGTTTGGCCAGTCCCTGGCTTCTCTGTTTCCCTTTTTTGTGTTCATGGTGCCTCCCACCTGTCGTTGATGGACTCTCAAAAGTACATGCTAAGAGCCATGAGGTGCCTCAAACAACTCCCTTGGTGGCCCCAGAACTTTGTCTTCTTCTAGCCTGGCTTCTCTTTCCTCTGCCAGCACATTCATCCCGCTACCCACCAATACCAGTTAATCTTTTTACTCCTGTATTAGAGTAATACAATGAAAGGGCAAAGAAAAATCAATAAGAAGGTCCTCACAACCCATCAGTAAATCAGATGAGAGTCTCAACAAGGCAGTGAGTAAAGCGTTTAACAGACTGTATGAGCTTCTTCTCCTGAATTAAAAACTAATGGGAAATAATAACTGGAAGACTCTAAATTATCTGTCTGGCCATAAAAATGAAGATGTGAAGGAGCCTCTTTACAAGGCACTTGGAAGGATGATGGCTTGGGGAGGGAAGTTAAACATCTTCCTACAATTAAACAACCCCCTCGCTGCCAGGGTGGGGCAAGCGCCTCTCTGGGGTTGAAATTTCACCACAGGAGAGAGGGAAGCTCAAAAGCCTGGAGAAAGTCCTGCTTGTTGTGGTCTCCAGGAGGTCCCTTAGCAGATGTGCTGACAGAAAGTTCAGCCTGTCCCTCCACACCCAAAGCCATGGCTGAGCTGTGGATAACACAGATCCATGAGAGCTCTGAGCTGGAATCCTCACAGGGAGTGTTTTTTCTTCATGGAGGTATTTCTGTTATAGGATGGGTGGGATGAGAAAAACTCACCTCAGCTCAGCTCCTTTATTTCTCCCCCTTCTTCCCTCTTTCTTCCCCTGCCTTTTTTTACTCTATAAAAGGCAGTCATTTCACAAACTGTGGAGGTCACACAAGTGTCTGGACCTGAAGGATGAATCACTTCATTATTGGAGGGTGAAAAAAAGTGTTAAGGTGCAGGTTCAGCTCCTCTGTCTCCATAGAAAACTGTCTTATTGCCAACTTTTGAGATTTTTAATGAAATTTTATGAGTCATGATACTTGCTGGCAGACATGACCTAATCTCAGTCGTTTATAAACACACATCCCTTCATGTGTCTTTTTCCCCATACCTCTCCTCACAATAAGGAATCATTCAGAGGAAACACACAAAAATGGATTCCGTGTTCTGCAAAGTCTCTTTTGCCAGAAATGAACTGGACAACGAGCAGATGACTGGCCTTCAGGGACAACTGTCAGATGTGTTTGGTGGCCTTCTCTCATCCTGTGTGTGACCATGGAGCAGCACCTGCCTGGAGGGATGTTGCACTCTCAGCTGGGTGCGGTGTGACCAGAGCAGCGCCAGCTCTGAGCTGCAGGTGCTGCTCCTCGAGCACAACAACCACATCACTCGTGTGGTTCAACCACTCTGAGCTCTTGCTGAGTTTCTCAGGGCCTTCTGCATCCCAGGCTGAGTTTGGTCAAGGCCAGCTAAGAAGCCACATAATTTAAAGGGCGTTATGTGCTGCAGTACGCTGACCCGTAAAAAAGCCTGAATTCTTCACAGTTTGCAAACTTGGCTGGGGGAGGAGAAGGGGGGGGCTGACATTATAATTTTGTGTTTATTCAGCCCCTATTGTGGTGGGCTTGGGTCAGTGGGAGGGTCACTGCTGTGGTGGTGACACGGAAGGTGAATAATGGTAACGTGCTCATGACGGCGTGAGCAGGCTGACACACAGGCGAGAGGCGACAGATGGTGCACAAAACAAGTTCCTGCTGCTGGAGAGAGAGTAATCTGTTAAAATCTGTAGGGTTTGTCGTCTAAGGGTAAATAATATGTTTTTACCTTGGGGCAATGAGATCTGGCAGGATAGCAAGTGCTGTGTGATCATGTCTCTGGTGTTAAGTGGGGTTCCTTGGCTGTTTAATCCTTTTTATTTTTCACTGACCCAACTCCAGGGAGATTTTCTGACTGAGCAAGCACTCTGACTCCTGTTTAAGATAAAGACCTGTCAAACCATCAGCTCTCCAGCTCTGCTTGTGTCCCTGTCATGCAGCTGCCAGTTTTCCAAGGCTCTGTTGCTGGGAGCACAGACCTTGGGGGTACAGCTCTGCTTTGTGGGCTGGTTTTCATTTGCAGCCCATTTTAATGCTGTTTTGCTTCTCGAAGTGACTGATTTTGCCCAGGTCTGTGCTACTAACTAATAAGTAACAGCACGGAATTGTAACAGCTCACACTGCAGGAGCCAGGCACTGGCAGAATGCTCCCCAGTTTTTTTTAGATATCGGTGAGCAAACATCCTGTAGCTCTGTCCATTTACCTGAAGATCTTTCCTGACAATATACAGTGCTCAATAACATCCCTATTTGAAAAAAAGGAAACCAAAAGCAACTAAAAAAGATGGGTCTGAAGCTGATTAATTTAATGAGGGCCACAGCAAGGAGCAGTCATGAATAAAAAAACCCCAAATCTTGATTATCAAAACCACGAACAGATAAGTGCTGTCTTTTCTATAAAGCTGGAAGTACAAAATTTAAATGGCTAGAGGCTCAAAATTAAAATGGGTGGACTTTTAAATTAAGATATTGATGCAATGGACATACCACAAACTTGGAAAACAAGCTGAGCCATGGGATAGCACAGTCACAGGCTGCAACTAATGAAGAAAATGCAGATTACTTTGTGCTGTTCTGTGTTTAAAAAAAACTCGGCGTCAAACCAGGTAAATAAGTCATCTGTGGCACACAGGTAATGAAGAATCCCTGTGGTTTGAAATACTGTGCCTAAGAGGGAGGACAGAGGGATGCTCTCAGCCACCTGACTGGGCTGGTGACCTTGACTGAGAAATGGCAAGGGCAATGAGAAAGTGGGAAATGGCAGAAAGCAAAGGAGGTTGGAGGTCTCAATGATGTCCTGCAGCATGGGTGAAGGTTATGAGAAAGGATGAGGCAGAGATTATATTTGCAGATGTCATAAAAAAGTGCTTTTTGCAGCACCTAAACAGGGAACACAGCTGAGAAAAACCAGTGCCTGGTTCTGACTGAGCCATGAGCAGAGAATTGTTGTGGACAAATGTCACCCAAGCATTTTAGCAAGGTGACTGCAGCACACTCAAATGCAGCACATCCACAGGAAACAAAAAACCCCACAAAGACCCCAGTGCAGAGCTTCAGAAATGACAAAAATGTGCAAATGAGAAAATATTTTAGAGATCAACAGCACATTTAGAAAAAGTAAAGTGCATGCAGGTGTCATAGACACATTTAATGACATTGGAAGTTCAGAGTAGGGATATATTTTGTGTTCAAAAAATACTTTCAAAGTTAGGAGAGGTAAAAAGCAAAGTAAAAGAAACCACAGGAAAAGAGTTGTTTTACAAAACAGAGGGGAAGGTACAAATGACAAAAATAGAAGAGAGTACACATTCTGGGAAAGGAAATGTAAAACCATTAAAAAGCAATGGGTAATGGAAAGGTTCTTGCTAGCAGCACATTAAATGCATATAAGCAATAATAACAAAATTTTCAAACATGTCAGAAACAGAAGGTCACAGTCAGAAACTCAGTAAAGCTGATAAATGATCAAAGTGTGAAAGAAAAGCAAAGCAATAGCAGGAATGCCAAATGGATTGTTTGTCCTGGTGTTTGTTCCCATCTAGGAGGTCAATGGAGTTGCCATACTGAAAACTTTAATTGGGCAAGTCTGATGAAAGGTCTCAAACTGAAGTGACATTAAAAGCCTTTCTAAAACAAACCACTGAAACAGATAACAACAGATCAACAGGACCAGATGGCACTCATGCAGGAGCTTCAGAGCAGCTCTGATATGAAATTGCCAAACTATTAACTGTGGAGAATAACCCACTGCTGAAATTGGCTTTGCTTAAATTAGCCTCAAGGTCAGAGGAAGTGGGACACATGATGCCCACCCCTGGAAAGGTCCCCAGAAGAACCCAAAGAACTTCATACACATAACCTTGGTTTTCATTTTAGGGGGATTTGTGAGGAGCATTATGAAAATGAAAATTAGTGGGCATATGGAGAAATACAAAATAATGGAGAAGAGTCAGCACAGCTTGGAAACCACGGCTCATAAATCTGTTTTTAAGGTTTTTTTGAGAATCAGCATGCACATAGATGAAGTTGGTCCAGTAAAGTTCATGTACTTGGATTCCTCAAAGCTTCTGGGGAAGTCTCTTCCTTAAATAAACTAAGTTTTCATAAGGATCAAGGTTGTCTTGTGAGCTAGCAACCAGTTTAAAGACAAGAAACTAAGGGCAGGAAGACCTGTCAGTCTGCACAATAGGACAAGGTCACCACCCAGGATCACTCAGGGACGTGTGGTGGCCACATGGCAGCTCCATGGACTCATAAGTGACCTGAAAAAATTGTTGGAGGTGACAAAACTTGCCCAAAATTTCAGTGACTTGGAGTAATCAAAATGAAAACTAATTGTGAAGAGTTACAGAAAGATCTCATGGTGCTGAATAGCTTGAGAATAAAATAATGGATGACAGTGTTACCAAGTGCAGAGGAGTAGACTTAATTTTAGTGCACATAACTCTACGTGCACAGTGGTGGGCTCTGAAGAATTGCCACTGAAGGAAATGATCTTGGTGTTCAAGAAAGTTTCAGCTAAACCCACAGCAGCTGTCAAAAAGGTAAATGGATAATTAAAAACCAGCAGGAAAGAAATGAGGGAATGAAGTGGGATGTTTTGCTGTTCTGTAGACCCACGATGTGCTATCATTTTGAAAGGTTCATGTTGGGCTGCTCATGGCGCTACGGGAAAGATGTCAGGAGAACCAGAAAAATCAGAGAAAAAAGGTGCAAAGCTGGTGAGAGCTTTGAAGCAATTGCTGTGTGAGTAGAAATGAAAAATACAGGGAGAGTTCAGTCTGATAGAGACAGCTGGAGAGGGAAGGTATGACAGGGGATGTGAAATCAAACACACCACGGAGGAAACAATAAGGAGTGATTACTTGCTCTGCCTGTACTTGGCAGCTGCTGAATCATTCAGTGCTGCTGCCCCTTTCACAGAGGAGTGGGTGAATTTGTCAGCCCTTTGCCCTGAACAAGGGGGAGCAGCCACTCACATCCCTGCTGTTGGAGCCCAAAGTGCAGGGAATGTTTCTCTGCCTGTTCTGAGGGATCCATCCCCCCAGGAAAACAGTGTTATTAACCTTCGTCCATGGAGAAAGCTGCCAAGGCTTTGGGGTGAATTAGAATCTACAAGAGTGTGAGTTAGGTGGTAGTATAATATACAGTTTGTTACAGGGTGAAAAATTTAGAGTTTTAGGTTTATTAATATGGTAAGTAGGTGAAGGCAAGATGGAGGATCCCTGTGGTTTTTCAGGTCTCTTCATTCTTCTTCACCTACTTCATTTTCTGCTGTGTTGGTAGCACAGAATGATTGGTTAGGAAATGCTGCAGTACAGGGCTATGTGAATGGATAGTTCATTAGGCAGTGGTAGGACAGTAATAATAATGTACATTCCTAATGACAATTGGGTAGTTTACCTTTAAAAGGGCCTTGAGTTTCCTGCTTTTTGCCTTTTGGTACTTGCTCTGCTTCATGCTATGTCGGTGGCATGTAAATTACTTATAAGATTTAATAAACAATCTGAAGACTGAGAAGATCCAAAAATCCCGTTCGACTCTTACTCCTGGCAAGGACTTTCTCCCCCATCCAGGGAGGACATGTGGGGGCTGAGAACCCAGACACTCAGAGTATCCCACCCAGACAAATTTACTCTGTTATTCCCAGCAGGAGTGCAAAGGTCATTTTTGTTTTCTTTTTTTTTTCCCCTCTTCTTGTGATTTAGTGGTGCTTTAACTGGGGCTGTTGAGTTGTGAAGAGCACTGTGACCACCACAAAGTCATGGTTCACAGGGTCACCACTGATTTTCCTGCATATTTTCAGTGTGATTTCTACCCAGTGAGGAGAGAACACAATTTCTAAGGAAAAGATTTCATCTGCTCCAAGTATTTCCATTACAATATTTGCTGGAGATTGCCTCCAGAATAGCAGATCTTTTTGTTTGTTTTGTTACAGTTTAGTGGTTTATGACTCTTATTAAGCAAGAACAGTAATCTGAAACCCTGTTTGAGCAGTGTCTGATGGCATTTGTGGTCATTGGATGCTATCTTGTGTAGTTGTGAAATCAATGTTTCTTTTTTGACAGTTTGGGGGGGGGGGGGGTTTCATGCTGCAGTTTCTTTTCCCCATTCAGTAACATTTTATTTGTGCTGCTTCAACCTCCTGAAATCAGATGAAGATTTCCATAGCTGGAAGGGATGAAGCATTGTTGTGTGAACAAAACAGAGATTTGAGCAACTTGGTCTAGTGGAAGATGTCCCTGCCCATGGCAGGGGGGGTGGAACAAGATGATCTTTAAGGCCCTTTCTAGCCTAAGTCATCCCCTCTCTGTCCTTATTTTTCTTTACTCTGAAAAGTGCCTTACTCATTCAGGACTCTATTCAGATCAGCACGACTCTGTGGGGGCTGAGACTCTGTTCAGCTCAAGGGAAGGCAGACTTGTGCCATTCAGTGCTGCAAACACTTAGGAGTCATGTCCAGGTCCAAACTCAGATTTTCAGGCATTGACTGATGCTCACGATGTCTGACTGAGGATAATCTTGGGCACACGGAATGCTGTGTGCATGATGACAGGAGTAAAGAGCAGTCAGAAACAGGTGGGTCCCCAAGATACACTGCAGGTTATCGTTTAAACCAAGTTTGGTTTGAAATCTCAAATTTCAGTGCTGGCTCTTAAGAGCTCTGTGACTTCAGATGTATTCAGGGTAAAAACTGTGGAAAGCTCAGAATGAAAAATAAGTCTGACAAGGAGATTTTCCTCCAACAATTCTGAGTGTTTGTAGCCACACTGACTTTTGGTTTTTGTATGTTTTTTTCCTCAGAGAAGTTACAGAACTCATATAGTAATATGATAAGAAATTAGCAAAGCTGTGTGAATGAGAACTGGGGGACCTTAAATCTAATATGTAAAACATAGAGAATTCTCAATAAAAAGTAGTTGTAGAGAGAAGAGAGAAACAATTCAGTTTCAGATGAAGTTTAGAGCCTTTATCCAGAGCTTTATCTAGGCCAGATTTTCTTCACAGCAAATACCAACACAATTACAGCAGTACAGAAAAATCTCTTTAGAATGCCCATTGACAAAGAGAATTGATGCTGATTGTGCAGTAATCAAATCTCTCCTGATGGGAGAGAGTTTTTAAAGTCCTTGCCAGGAGTTCCAGAGACAAACGGGACTCTCTTCAGAGAGTTTTCAGAGAGTCTTTGCTGCTTCTTGATAGTTGTTTATTAAGTCTTATCAGAGAAAAAGAGTCACTAGCATGATCCAGACATAGCACAAAGCAGAGAATGCAGGAGAAAGCCCAATTATCAAGATTTACACAGCCTTTTAAAGATAAATTAACCAATGGTTACTAAAAATGTACATTATTTTTACTTTTCTACCAATTATTCAGTAACACAGCCAGGAACTGTGGAATTTTGTTCAATCATCCCAAACTACTTTTACTGCAGAATATGGAGCAGTAGAAGAAGAAGAAGAAGAAGGTTTGGAGAACAACAACAATCCTCCATTTTGATGTTTTTTGCTTTTATCTAACAAACCCAAAACCTCTAAATTTTTCACCCTGTGACAATCTTACATAGTAGTCTATCACCTAATTTACACTAGTGTAGTTTCTAGTTCTTCTCTAAGAATAGGCAGTTTTTTCCAAGGACAGAGGTCAAAAGCTGTGTTGTTCAGGGGGGTGAAACCCCTCAAAACAGGCAGAGAAATATTCTCTGCATTCTGGGTTCCCACAGAGGATCTTTCCAGCTTTGCAAACCTCACACACAGTAAACCACTGGTTTTCACTACAGTTCATTATAAGGGGACTACAGACCAAAGTGACCCTCAGCAGATGCACTCCTAGGCCTGGTAAAGGACCTTAACCTGAAGAAAAAATCTCCATATGTGAGGCAAGAATTAGGGTTTCTCTCAAAAAAAGAACAGCAAGGAAGGTGCTGTCTATGTAGGTGCCATGTACTGGAAAGTGAGTGCACTTGTAAAGTGAGCACAGGAAGAAAATTGTTCCTCTGCTACAGGGCAGAAAGGACAGCAGTGGGAAATTATGCTGTGCATGAAGCCAAACCACCCTAGGGATGCAGGGAAATGTTAGAATAAGTTCTGGGGCTTCTCTAGAGAAGTTCCAAGGAATAAATATCCCCAGGTTTAGACCTGGAAGAAGATAATTGTCTCTCTAGCTTTGTATGGATTAACACTACTAAGATCTGTTGTTAACCTGACAGATGAAGGTACATGTTGGTAATTGTAGTAGGATCCAGATATTCTGGGCAGTGCAAATTAACCTATTATTTCCAATACAGCTACTGAACAAATTGTGTGGATACACTGAAGTTTTGATTTGGTAAAAAATGAGAATATTGTAATTCACTAGTTTTAGAAATTAACTTTGGATCAAATTATTTCTTCAAACTGAACAAAAGGGACAACAGATTTATCAACAATGCTTTCAATTTTAATGGGCAAATCTGTGTGAGGTTGGCTGTTGTGGCATGCTTAAAAGCTTAATTGGAGGGTGGGCTTTGAAAGTTTTTGCATCTTTTATTTCATGACAATGGGGAGTTTGGATCTGGGTAAATGGGGAAGGGTGTTTAGGAAAAGGCTAAGGTCAGCAGGAGAGAATAACATGCCCAAATGGCCAAGAATCAGGCTGAGATCGATGTTGCAAAGGATATTAACAGAAATAGTAAAAAAACCCAAACAAACAACAAACCAACCAAACCAAACCCAGAAAAAAAACCCCAATATTAAATACTTTTGGCATCAGGAAAGTGAAGAAGTGGGTCTGTCACATGGTGAGGGCAGGATGGAAATAAATACGGCCACTTTGTCACCAAAATGATACAAATATTTTGCTTTTGTTCTCAGAAGAACCAGTGAGGTATACAAACAAGAATAAAGCAGGGTGACTAGTGGGAATGGGAGCAGAAGACTGTCATTTCTCACATGAAAGCCAGTTAGAAGTTGCTCAGCACACTTATTTCCAGGAAATGTTGGGAACAGTGGTGTCTGAGGTAGGTGAAGAAATTACACACAAACTCTGAACATCCCACCTCAAGGCAAAGGCAAAACAAAAAGAAATTATCTGACTTTAAAGTGCACAGGACTTGAGGTGGTTCAATCCAGCAATGGGCCAGGTTGAAGGAGGAACTGGGATGCTTTTGGAAGGCTGGAAGAATTTCTTCTAAGAGTCTTAGTTTTTGAGAGCATAGTGCTTCAGGAATCCTCCATGCAAGAGACTAAAAGCTTTGCAGAAATGTTTTACCATTGCTTCACATTTGACTTTTTTTTTCACCAGTTTGAGACAGCTCTGGAGAATAAACAGCTGTCAGAACAGGGGCCACACCACAGAGATCACCACTGATCTGTAAGAGCATTTACAGCATGAGGTTTTATAGTTTGCATTCACATGTTGGCAAATGTGATAACACAGCTTTTTCCTCTTCCAGAAGGGAGGAAAGCAGTCCTACTGTTTTGCTTACCTGACTGTATCAGGCTGGTCCTGCTGGGTCTCAAGGTTTCTGCCTCGTGTCTCTCTCACTGGGTGTTATCCAGCTCAGCAGGATCTTGAAATGGTTCTGCTTTTCCATAATATGCAGCAATGCCATCTATGATTTGCCTCTGCTCTGTTCTTTGGGTTTTTTTTTTAAATCTAAATAAGGCTATTCCCCCTGCCCCACACCAAAGTTGTTCATTTTCTAGGCTTTAATTAATTCCTGATGCATTTTAAAGAAGACAAATTATCTGTAATGGAGAAAACACTCTGAGGTTATGTAATGAGTCTCTCTCAATTTTCCTTTACCTGAAAAAAAAAACCCTTATCTTCTCCACAGAGAAGATAATTTTACAAATAATAGTGACTTTTCTGAGGTGCCAGTTTGATCACAGATGAAACCCAGCTGGTAGAAGGGGAAGTTTTCTGTGATGGTGATGACAGCTGGAGCAGCCAAGTACTCATTTTCTTCAGAGAACTGTGTGTGGCTTGCACAGATTCTTTCTGAGCAATATTCTGATAGTCTTAATGTTCAAACTGTGAAATGGCCAAATTTAATAAATCAGTGGTTTCAGACCAGGTCACTGGTGGCTGTTAAAAGGTGTTGAGATTGAATGGGTTTGGTTTATTTAAAGTAAAATAAAACATGCACACACCAATGTCTTTTAGTAAGTGGAAAAAATCAGCAGGGGAAAGGGAAGTAGGTGCATTTTAGTTTTGCTGGAAATGAAAGACCCTGCCCAGGTGCTTGTTTGGTTTTCTGTTGTTCAGTTGGGTTTTTTTCTTCCCAGAAGGTGAAGAAGCCTTTTAATTAAAAAATACTGAGCAACACCTGTGTGAATCTCCACTGAGAGAAAACTGATTTGGGTTGCAAATTAATGTGGGATATTCTGTTGCTCTGTGTAGCACAGGGAGAGGAGGGAGGCAGAGCATGTTTTTGTTCTGGATCTTTAAAGTCACTGATCCTCTGCCATACAGATTTTCCTGCAGATCAGCTGTGATTTCTACAACAGCAAAGCTACCAACAATTCAGCTGCAGAAAACATTCTGTCCAGATTTCTCCCATTTAGCATCCAAACGTTGCTTGGCAGCTAAAAAAAAAAAAAAAAAAAGAAAAGAAAAGAAAAAAGAAGAAAGAAAGAAACAAAAAACAACCCCTCAGACACAGAAGATGTGTCTCTCATTGTATCAGCAAGCCCACATCATGTCTCTGGTATTTTGAACAAGCAGCTTCCTCTTGTGTGGGTTTGCTAACACATGGTGTAAAACAGTTGCAAGAAATAATATATCTGTGCTATTATTCCAGAAATGTGAGTGCTGAAAGGATGATTCTGTCTTTTGTGGCTCAGAGAAGTTCTCACCTTCTAAAAGTTATTGGAGAAGCACAAAGGTTTTCTTTTTTCCTTCCATACAACATGAATAATATGGATGGGGAAAAGATCTCAGTTTAGCCAGACAGATAAGAGCTGCCACAGGTGACTGCCTGGTCCAGAGTAATAATAGGGATTGTGAGGACTCAGTCCCTTTATTGTGTAGCTGAACTATTCCATAATTTACACAGGTTCAGATAAAAGGAGGTAGAAAAGCCTTCAGTTTGCAGAGGCATTATTGGCCAAGCTGAGCCGTGTCTGTAGCCCGTTTTTAATAATACATACCAATATTTTCTACTGAAGTGATGTATTATCACACATACATATAAATATTTGAGATGAAATGTGAAAGTCACCATGTTTTTCAGGGAGGCCTATGACAGTTGTGATAGGAATACTCCTCTTCTTCTGAGCAGAGACAGGAATTTTCAAGGCCAGAACTTGTTTCTGCAAAGCCCCTGGCAAGTAAAGCCATAAACCATTTCTTGCTGACTACTGTGAACTGTAAGTTTGCACTTACACAACCTTTCCCTTAACTAGGCTGCTCACATTTCTGCAAGCTTATGCTGGTTGCAGACCAAATAGCAGCTGAATTATTTGTCTCTTCTTACCAAAGGGGTAAGAAGAGACAAATAAAGGGGTGGCAGATGGGTTGGATTCTACACAATCACAAAGCAAACCTGGGAAAAAGGTGGGGTCAAATCAGGAGGCTTTTTCCCTGCTCCTTGTATTTTTATTTTAATGAAGCTGCAGCACAGATATAAAGCTTAACATCCCCCAGCAGCCCCACAAATAAGGATTTGCACAGGTGATTTTCTGCCTGCACTTTGGCTCAGCTCCTCATTGCTTTACACCACTGGGCAGCAAGAAGAGCCCTCAACTTAGGTTTACAGGAAGGGCAGGAAACTGCAAGCTCCCAAACCAGTCATGGAAGTCTTCAAGGGGACAGGGAGGGATGGGGAGATGGCACAGTTCCAGCAAAAAGAGGAGAAAGATGGTTAATTCTGGATCATCCAAAGGCAGGAGGGAAGAGGGGAAGAGCTGTGAAGAACCCAGGGAGCTGTGGGTCACTCTGGTGAGCAGCAGGGCATAGCACAGTGGATTTTGACAGTTCTGAGCTCTGCTAAATACCTTTGCCCTGCTCCAGCTATGCCTTGACTCTGCTTTCACTCCTTCATAATAAAAGCTCTTTCATGCCTTGCATTCAAATATGGGAGGATGCCCAGCAAGATGGTAGTTGTGTCTCTAACAGCTCTGAGTTTCAGCTTCCTGAAGAACAGAGAAGAGCCACTGAATCTGTGATTACTTTGTACCTATTAAGTGGAGAAAAATGACTGATAGCCAAATAAAATGAGGTTCATGTCTGATATGAATGGGATATCAGAAATGACATTAAGAATTAGTAAGAATCAGGCCAAAACAGAGTAGGCACTGAGCATCAGAAGGGACTCCGCAGAAGAGCTTGTTTTGAAAACAATAAAAGAAGGTTTCAGAGGGATTTGACAGGTCACAGCCTGATGCTTCAGTCATCTTGATGGAATTCTGGCTTCTTGCTGATCTGTTTTTTTGCTGCTGTCACCAGAGGAAGGCAGGAAGGGGAAGTGCTTGGGAGAAAAGGATCACTCACCTCATTGCTGTGACACTTCCCGAACATGGTGGTCTATAGCTGGGATCAGGGAGGAGAAGCAGGAACAAGGGACACAGCTCACCCATTCCAGTAAAGCAGCAGGAGGAGGAGGAGGAGGAGGAGGAAGAGAAGACCTGGAAGATGAGAGGGATGGATTTGGGAAGCCGCCAATCATTAAACCCTTTCCACCTGTTTGGCTACTTCAGATAAAGATAAGTGCTAATAAAAAAAAGTCAGCTGGTAAGTGCAATCCTTTCAGGAGCACATAAAACTATGAGTGAGGGGGCAAGCTGTGAATAGATTGTGTCTCAGAGCTATGAACCTTTTTATTTGTTTGTCTCTACGCTTTTGGAGGAAAGCAGGTTTTGCAGGAAACCAGAGCAGCAGAACTCAAAGTGATGTCTGAGGGAGATTCAAGGGATTTTTGCACTGCAGATTTTGCCCTCTACACTCACAGCCTGTTACAGTCATGCACAGGGAAGCAGAAGTGTGAGTTCAAGCAGTTTGGCCAAGGATCAATTGTGTGTAACGTGGAGAATAAGAGGCACAGGCGGCTCCTCTTCATTGGTGATGGCCAGTTGGGTTTGGATTGGCCTTTAACACCTTTTACAAGCCAACAATTGTGGTATGACCCATTTGCCTCAGAATTTTGCTCATTTCCTTCTTCATGACTGTTAGCAAACCCTGCTGTGCTTTGTCTGTGCATCCATGTTTGGGGATCCTTAGAGGTACCTGTAATCCTGTTGCCCTCCTCCTGTGGGATCTGCTGTTGAGGAACCATCCCAGCTGTGCTTTTATCTGAGCACAGACCTTCTGGTCTTGGCATAAACACCTTCATTAGTGTGTCAAAGCCGTCTGTTGGACCTTGGGTACTGGCAGAGGCTTTTCTTTTAACCCTTCTTTTGCTGGGGTTTTTTTCTGGTGATTTCAAAACCACATTTCCACTCACGCTTTGTTACAACCAAACTTACTTATGTTATAAATCTCCACGTAGGAATAATTTCTCCTTGGTGGTAGAGATGCTGTGGACATTTGGTTTCCCTACCACTTCCCCGTAGATGTTTTAAGATGTCCCTGGGCTTCTTGTATTTTGTGGGGGTTTTTTTGGTTTTGTGTTTTGGTTGGTTGGTTTTGTTTGTTTTGTTGGTTCGCTGGTTGATTTTTTTCCCCTGGTCAAGGGTAATCACCTCAGTTTCAACCAGTGATTGCAGTGGCTCTGCAAGCCAAGCCCTCTCAGCCTTTCTGCAGACTCTGTGAGGCGAGTTTGCTCATGCTCTGAGCTGTAGTGCTGAGCCTGAGGTCAGGCTCAGTCTCTCAGTTAGGATTATTAGCTTGGACACAGCATAATGCTGACAAAGGCTCTGCAGTTTGTCTGCCTTTGTGCACAAAACCCTTGGTGGGAAAATTCCTTGAAAAGGGGCAGGAATAAGGAAAGGTGCAGGGTTTGCAAAAGGACAGCTGTAGTGAGGGATTTCTGTATCTTTCCAGGGCCTGAGATGTGTAGTTGTGTCTTTGCCTTTGTCTGAGAGGGCTTTGCTGTGGTTGTACGTGGAGGGGGCAGATGGGCTCTGCCACTGCTTCTGCTCAGGGCTGCTTTGCCCCCTGCCTCTCACAGCTCAGGGGCTGCAGCTGTGAAGGAATTCTTGCACCTTCATTTTCCCTTCTTTTTTGGAGGAAGTGACCTGTGCCTGTATTAGGCTGGTGTTTACCTCTCTGAGTTCAGGGCGTATCAGACAAATGACTTCCTAGCAGTGCTGCTGGTTTAAGCATTACTGCCATGAACTCTAATGCTCCCATGCCTAACCCCATTTTGCCTTTTTTTTTTTTTTTGCCATTTCTTTTCCCTGCAGTCAGATCAGCTTCCAGTTTCTGTCTCTCACAAGGCTGTGAGGACACTTGAGTCAGCCCTGCCTGAGGGGCTGTTACAAAGGGACAGACATCACATTGAGGGCAGCTTGAGCAACCGTGGCCTCAGAGATCTGGCAGTTTTGGTATGAACCCTGCAGCTTTAAAACAAAGAGGAGAGCAAGAGAGCCAAAAGAAAGCCAGAGATACTTGCTACATGATGTCCCATAGGCTTGGGCTTTGGTGTTACCTGGTTGTACCACCATAACTGCAAAAACCCTACTGCCTTCTCCACAGGTCTCCCAAAGACCATGAGATCACACTTGTCTGCCAATTTCCCCCTCAAAACCAACCAGTTTCACCCAAATTTGAGAGGTGAGTTAAGGCACAGAGATAGTGAAGTTCCTATGTGTGTCCTCCTCTGGGAAAGACTGCAGCCTGTGCTGGCAGTCACTGGATGTGTGTGGGAGGGTCAGTCTGTGGTCAGATGTCCAAACAATCAGCACATCTGTGGCTCGGGACTGGCCACAACAGAAACTGCCCCTGACTTAGTACATGGGAAGAGGTTGGAGGCAGGATGTGCATGTGCATGGGATGCAATAGTGAGGAGATGTGAGGGGTGCTGGAGAAATCAGAGAGAAAGGGTGAATTGCAGGAGACAAAGGAAGGTAGAAGGGGATATTGTGTGAAGAGCAGAGAGAAGAGATGTAAGATGCAAGACCATAGAAGACGGAGCTTCCTCAGCTCTGCTTCTCTCAGAGCAGTGTTTATTTTCCTTCATGTCAACTCAGGGAAATGCAGCCACACAGCCTGTGCCTCATGGGGATGATGACTCAGAGGCATATTAAAATGGAGGTGTTTGGTCTCTAGCACTGCCAAGGTTTGTCTACATGTGTGGAGGCACCATCCTAGCTCTTGCAGAGTAGTGCTTGCCTTGCTTGCAGTGGAACGACAGATTTGGAGCTAGAAGCAGGTGCCTGCATTTTCATCTTTCTTAGGACACTTTGCTACGTTAGGAAAAAGAGATTGACTTGTCAGGGCTTGGGCAGGACGGTGTGGGTATAGAACTACCACTGACACAACTTTATAAGAAGGGAGTGATGAGATTCTGTTGTCTGTTGGAGAACACAAATTATATTTAGGAGAGCAGCCTTAGAGAAGCCTTCTAAGGCCTTACAAGAAAGCTGGAGAGGGGTTTTTCACAAGGACATGGAGTGATAGAACAAGTGGGAAAGAGGGAAGTTTAGGTTAGGTATTAGGAAGAAATTCTTTGCTGTGAGGGTGGTGAGGCCCTGGCACAGGTTGCCCAGAGAGGTTGTGGACAGGTCATTTTTGCAAAGACTGTGAGTGTCACTGTGGGTTGTTACCCAGCCTCCTCTCCAACATTTCCTGTTGATAGCTCTTTTCTTCAACGAGTTATTACTCACTATAAGCCGTACAAATTAACACTGCAGTTTTGACGACGAGTGACCTGCTGAGAGTCAGAGTCAAGTTTTTTGCAGTATAAAGGTTCTTGCAGCCAACAGGATGCACAGAGAGAAATATTACAAATGTATAGAATACGATACATTGCCTGCACAGATTAACTGGTCTCCAGGTAGCAAAGATATTTACATTTCTTATCGCCACTGTTGTGTTTTTATGACATCCTGCTCAATTTTTATAGCCTTACAGCAATTACTGCCACTGCTTTAGAGCTGAGGCTAATGAAATTCTTGTGGTGACTTCCACCACACATAACTCACCACACAATTAAGCTGGACATTTATGGAGTTATAGGATCAGTGCTGTAAATAAGCAGAATTTGGAATGTGCACATGTATTTTGTCAAACTAGGTGAACTTACTCATTAGAAAAAGAAAAAAGCAGTTAACCAGTCAGAGAAATTACTTGAATGCAAAATGATTTCGATGCAAAACAGGCAAAGTGTAGAAATATAATCTTGATAATTACAGCTGCAGTCCTTGCAGTTCAGTATGATTTTCTAGCATGATTACTCAAATTTGGGAATATCTGCCACCAGGAAGTCATCAGCACAGGTATGCAAAAGACCAGCATATATCATCCTGACATCCATCAGTTTTGCAGTTTGATAACTTTGGTGCCCTCCGGGGTCCTCTGATTTCAACAGTACTTCAGTATCTGCTGGCAGGAGGATGGCCTGTGCTGCCTTCTTGGGGTATTTTATTTATAGTCTTAGTGCAAGATCTTCTTTTTGAATTAACAAATTCATGTATGGCTTTCACTCTCAGCAGTGTGATAGTAGGGGGGGAAGCTCGTTTCCTGGACATCAGAGCTAAGGCACCAGATGTACTTGTGGAAAGAGTCCATTGTTTTTAGAAGCAGGTCCATGTGCAGCCTAAACAAAACTGAGACTTGTGACCCTCAAGCATAAAACCAAAAGTCAGGCCAAGGTTTGTTTAGATTTGGGCTGAGTGGTATCTCTGGAAAAGAGGAGACACCAACAATATCCCACCATTGGATTGCTTTCCCTTCACTCAGCCCCACAAAGGCAGTGGAGAGATATTATTGGCTTCTGTAAGGCTATGGTTGCACCTGGGAAATTTATCCAAGCCATAAGCTCTCTGCAGTAAATAGTAATACTAAATAAAAATAAATGTTCTCTGCCCCTTTTAGCCTGTGTATTTCAAAGCTGCTTTGCAAAGGAGGGAAATAATATACACCTATAGCAAAACGAAGGAAAATAATCCCACAACAGTGAAATTTTTCAGATACATTTTTCCTTTCCTCTTGTGACTGCATTTGAAAAGCAAAGCAGGGAAATTCTCTGAAGAGCCTTGAATAAAAGCCAGTTTTAAGGCAAAATCCTCCATATGGATCTACTGGGTTGTAGGCAGCGCAACCCATATTACCCTCAGAAGAAATGTCAGAGTCACCCCTTCATAGCTATTTAGCCCTCCCAATTAAACCCTCTGCAAGAATATGCATGAGCAACCTTGTGCCAGGCATGTTAAACTCTAATGTGTGACGCTGCAATCCAACAACAGGCTTACATGAATATTATGGAATTATTATTTACATTGCAGTAATTCCCAGGTACTCCAGTTGAGAGCAGAGCCCCCATAGTGCTGCTCAACTGTAGATTGAAGTTCAATTTAGGCCCTGGAGAGCAGATTTCTGAAGCTAAAAAGAGAGTCCCTGCTGCTGTACAGAAGGAAGTTTAATTGCCTTCTGCTTGGGTGTGCTGCATTGTCCCTGCCGAGGGTACAGCCCAGAGGAGCTGGGACAGAACAGGGATAAATGCCAAGGGCTTGGGCTGCCTCTGTGCACAAGCCATGTGCAGTTCCCCACCTTTTTAATATGCTACAGCAATCTTGTCCCACATCACCCACCGATTCCTCTGTGTCCTCTTCGAGCCTCCCTTCTGGGGGTTTGGGCTGGTTGATCTTTAAAGGTTCCTTCCAACCCAAATCGTTCCGTGATTCTGCAGCTGCCCCACGTGTGTTCATGGGTTACCCTCTCTTTATCCATCAGCTCCCAAATGCAAGGTCTCCTACCAAGGCCTCCTCCAAATAGGACTCTGTGCCTTGCCCACAGTGGGAGCCCTCTCCAGCTGATCCCTTTCCCACCAGAACTCCTTCCAGCCAGGATTTTCTGGCAGCTGGGGCAGGGGTTCCCATATCCCTGGGAAAGAATGGCTCATACCCTAACAGCAGCATGCCCTAGGGGCTAAGCATCTAAGAGACAGGGTTGGTGCCTGGGGCAAGATTTGGGGCAGTGAGCACGGAGGAACTTCCCCTCATCAGCATGGATAGCTTCGAATCACCTATTAATTGTGTAGAATGAAAAGCAAATACCACAAAGGTATTGCCCAACAGGCCCTCACCCTGGGAATCACAGCATTTTTAACTGAGACAGAAAAAGGGGAGTTTGACTTCACTTTTTTCCCCCCCTCAAATTCCAGAGAGCTCTCAGACATGATTGCTGACACAAGCAGTAACTCCACTGTTTAAATGATAAGTTAAAGCTCCAGGGTTCAGCAGTCAGGGCTGCTTAGAAGCACCACAGTGCTTGATTTTGATTCATGTGAGCTTTGCAAATGGAGCTGGTAGAAATGTCTTATTCCCTCTCCTCTCCTTGGCTGTTGATGTGTAATGCTGTAAGCAGATTGGTTTGATGCAATCCTGGGAGATGAGAAAAAAAGATATGTTAGAAAACATCCCAAAATACATCAGTATACTAGGGTAGAAAATGAGCTTCAGTTTGATACAATGGATGGAAATGTTCCTTCTCAAAATCTGACTGTGGTCACATTTTGGTCTGAATTTGTGAAAAGTGCATCATTTTTATCTTCCTAGGTGACATGATAGCAGTTTCACTACTGTCCCAGCAACCCAGAAAAATCCTAGTTATGCTTTTGGCACTGCTGCTGCTTGCTGTGGCTCACACAAGAGCTGTTCCACCAGTGTTCTTCACAATCAAAGTTAGAAATAATTCTCTCTAAAGAGAAAAAAATGTTGTCACATAGGAAGAGATTTAATTAAGTAATGGGGATTTATTTATTTTTGTTTCCCCCTTTTCTCCCCTTTTTTTTACTTAAGGAGATTTGCTTGGAGAAACATTTTCTTCTTTTGTACACAATTTTCCTGGGGGCAAATTACTGCATTTAATTTCATTTTAAACCTGCTACACAATCAATAATGCCTCAAGTCTGGAAGCAAATCTCATGGAGAGTGACTTCAATCTGAGATTTCAGATCAGTATCCCTAAAATTCAGATGTGAAATCCCTTCTTCAAAAAAAAAATCCCAAACAAAAGCAATTAGCTTTTGACCTAAACCATGTTAAGAAGAAGGCTATTTAGGTTAGTTAAGAGTGGCTAAACTCTGCTGCTGTTCTGAAAAGCTACAAAAATAAGGTGTGGAAATAACCTAAGGAATTCTCTCCTTGTCTTGGTAGTCTCTTTTTATATGTGGACATACAATTCATATCCCAGTGATGGTCACTCATATTTGCCCAAACCCTTGGGCTCCAGACTCTGCAGCAAAGTTCTTCTATGTGCCTTGGATGGAGAGGGAGAATAGGGGCAGAAATGTTCTTTTATTGGATCTCTGCTCTGATTTTTTAAAACTGAAGGCAGATCCCAGAGAGGTTCACACTGTGACTTTGCAGTGCTGTTGGTCCATCTCAGTGTGTGGCTGCACCATCCACAGGAGGCCAGAGGTGTGTTCACTTATACCAGGTCTGGATGAAGCGACTCTCTGCTAAAACTTCTCTTTTTCTAAACCACCAGATGTGGAGCTTTTGGAATTCTCTTCACCCTTTGTCCAATTTCATCAAAATTCTCTTAGTGCTCACATTATGGTCTGTTTAGCCCAGACTGTCAATTTGTGACTGGTGGAAATCTGGAAGCAATTCTTGCTTAGTAAAGTGCCAGGCTTAAATCCAAGATTTGATGGATGTGACAGTTAATTTCAACTGCAGATATTTCTCTTTGTATTTTGAATCATTTCAGTTTCTTTCTGTTTAGGTATTCTTGAGAAAAATCTCTCCAGAACATTGCCATTTTACTGGTGCTGCTCTGCATAGCTCTGGGTCATTTTCTCACACACATTTGTGATTTCAAAGTGAGGATCCCATGAGGATGCCATGCTAGAGGGCTACCAATATTTTGAAAAGCAGTTCCCACCAAAATTTACTCCTTTAACTTGTGATAAACCCTGCTAAGCACCTTGAAAAGATGAGTTTGCACAAAAGAGGGATTTGCAGATTATAAATCACATGGAGTTTTGATTATGTAGGGTGAACATGTCTACAACACTTACCTAAAAATCTTGTTAAAACCACGTATTTTGGGGGGGGGGGGGGGGGGAAGACCCCAACAAAACAACAAACAAACATAACTTTTGGTTTTTTAGTTTTAATTTTATCAGGAGTAGGAAATCCACCATAGCCATTGATACAGCTTTCTAATGGATTCAAGAAATGGGAAGTTCAGCATTAGTGTAGCTTGGTAATAGTCACCTACCCTCACATTTCAGACTTTGCATGTCATTTTTAGTTTGAGTTTACAGCTTCATCTAGACAATTGGACTTTTTTGTTTGGTAGGTGGAAGAGCCCTCACTAATCAGATTTCTGGTCCCCTGTAGATAGATATTTACAGCCTATCATGTAATTATCACTCTTTCCTTATTAAGCTAAACAGGCTGAGCTACTTAAGAAATCCCAAATCTCATCTATTACCCAGTCATCAAGTGCTGATTTATAGAAAAAAAGACATTCTTCTGTCATGCCCTTGGTGCCTTGGTTAAATTTCTCTTCAGACATGAATTTTTGCAAAACCAATGTTTATTTGGTGGTTCTTCTTTGCCATTAGTTGTTACCACGTTGCCCTCCTGAATAATTCAGTCAGGTTTACTTCCTCTGGGGACAGGGTCTCCTTCAGCTGCAATGAAGCCACTCTGACTGCACAGGTTTCTGTCTACATGCAAGTTGGAGCATCAGAACTGAGTCCCTCATTTGCTAGGTGTGCATGGCTTCCAGAGCTTGTGGCTGTCTGCACTCCTGCTCCTAATTCAGAAATTATTTTCATTCAGTAGCCTCCAAATTCCTCAAAAGTCCTGAAATTTGGCAAATGTCACGTGAGGCTGATGTTGGTATGCACCAGTGGAGCTGAGTGGCCTTGGAAGTTTGTGTGATCTGACTTACACCATGAGGCTCAGCCCCAGGAGAGGGAGAGCAGGACTTCTGTGGTCCCTCTGTTTGTCTTGGGAAGGATATTGGTGTCACAGAGTGAACTCTGCAACACCAGTCACCTCTCTTGGGTGGTCAGATTGCTGGTTTGAAAGGAGATGTCACTGTCTCACAGTTTCTTGCAATCATCAACACTTTTATCCCACACCACCTTCCTCTCTTTTTGATCAAGTGTCTCATCAGTTATTATTTGCTTCCTGATAATGACTTCTGGCTGTGCAGAATTCCCCAGACCACCTTCCCTCAGCATGTGGGCCTCTGGTCACCCCCACAAGACAAAACACCAACTTCTCCCTTTGGCTGCTGAGGCCACTTCCCTGCCCTCCTCTCCTTGTAACTCATTCCTCTGCACCTTGAATTTGGGAGGACATTGGTGCTCAGAAAGCATCCTTTGCCCTTGCATTTAATGTGGACTTTATCTTGATTTTAACTAGTGGGTGAATTTAGGGAAATGGCAACAAAACTGCCATATACTGTGTGGATTTACTGTAAATATTTTTGCATATTTTCTGACAAATTATAGGATATAACACTACCATGAAAAGTGCTTAGTGTAGGCAAAATGGAGAAGAAAGAAAGGGAGAAGGGGGGAAATTTTCTGTGGAGAGAGTTGTACTGGAGAGCTCCTTGGAGCTGCCTCCTGCACAGCCTGTGCTGTGTCATGGCAAGGTAGAGATTAGAGCTGCCACTGCTTGACACAGCTGCACAACCACAGCCAAATCAGAGCCCTGATTGCATCAGCTTCACTTAATTCCACTTCTTGATTTAGGGGAAGAGGAAGCAACATGAACATGACATTCCCTTCCTCTCCCTGACAAGGCAATTACACTGTATTAAGATTTCTTAAGACCTGTCTTAATTGTTTCTGGTTTTCTGGCTGTAGTGCTGGGTTTTGATTGGTTTTGTTGTTTGTGTGTTTTTTTTTTTTTTTCTGAAGAGAAGCTACCCTTAAACCCTTGACTTAATAAATTCAGACTACTTTGAACAGCAGATTTTGCAAGCAGCAGCTGTAAAATTTAATGCTGCAAAGGCAATAGTTAAGTGTGTCTATCAATTACGATCATAAATGCTTATGGTCTCGAGACAGTGAGTGTAAAAAACCTTTAATTCAAGACTGCAGGAATTTTCCCTTATCTTGATGACATTTAAAAGCATAACTTAAGGAAAACTCTCTTCTGCATCATCTGATGGTGATGGCCCTAAACTCCCTACACAGGTACAGCACTTGATAGTCCAACATTGCTGGTGAAGCTTTGAAAACCTATTAAAAACCCAAACCCAAGCCACCCAAGCCTGCTGCACCTCCTAGTCACAGTCAATGCCAAGGAGCAAGTTTGAGTAAAAACCAGCTAAAGGAAGGTAAAAAATCCCCTTCATGCAGACATCCATGGTTAGAGCGTCTGTTTTCCCCCCTTCCCAAAAAACAAGGGCTGTCTGTAAGGACTGTGGCCAGGGCTGTGGGGCACTGCTTGGTGAGAGAAGCCAGTTGGCAGCAGCTAGAAATGAAGGGCAGGGTGGGTTCAGTACACTCAACATCCTTGAGTGAATTTAGGATTGCCTTTCCACTTAACTAGTGAGGCTGCCCCACTGGGGAGAAGTGGGAGGATTTACTTAGAAGCCACTCGAAAGGCACAGGAGGCGTTTTTTCAGGCACAGATGCCTCACCGTGCTTTACAATCAAATAATTAACACCTACTAAAACCTAGAAAGCCTGTTTACCTACCTCTAACCAAGTCCAGAGGTAGGTAAATAAACACTGAGATGTTGGTGCATCAGTCGCTGATTTAATGACTGCTACCACAGCAGAACCCAGGAATCCTGAGCAATTAAAACCAAGGAAAAATTACAGAAAGCAGAGTAGATTTATTTTTAAAGTCTCCAAGGAGTAACAGAAAGCATCCCCTTTGTTAAATATGCCTTAAATTTAAAGCAAGGCAAATAATCCATACTTATAACAGCCTACCTTGGGATCTTTTTGCCTTCTTGTTTCTCCCTCTTGGCATAATTTGAGTTGATCTCATGCCTTCTAATGAGCTGCCTCCCAGTTGGAAATGGCAACTTTTATAGCTTTTCCCAAAAACCCATGTTCAGACTGTCTTATGAAACACTCTAATCATCAGTACTTGTTCTGTAAGCTGTGTGGTGGATGGAATATATTGTAAGGAGGTAATATCTTGTTGAATGGAAAAAAAGAAAATCCAGATATTAATTTCTGCTCTCTTCCTTTCTCATACTTTCAGTTAGTCCTGTGACTGGAAAGCTGGTCTGTGCACTCAAGCAACAAAAGCAGCCTGATCTGTGACATTAGGATTTTTTTGTCTGTTTGTTTCGGGTTCCAAGCCAGAAGGATTTGTTTCTCCTTTGTGTTTTGTTGACACTTAAATACATGTTTTTTCTCTCTTGAACAGTAACTGGGCAGCTGCGAGCCAGGCAAAATGTACCTGCATATTCTCAGGGCTGTGTGTGTGCCTGTATCCCATATTTACATTTCAACAGCTAGAGTTTTAAAAGCTCTGCTGCAAGGAATATTCCTATTTCAAATTCTGCATGAGGAAAAAATCCCTTTCTCAGAGGCAAAAGCTTTTAATGGATTGGAAATTGTAGTACCCAAGAATTCTAATTTCGAATCCATACTCACTTCAATCATGATTTAAGGCATAGTTGGATATTCACTGATTTATATAATCAATCTTAAGCTGGTTTTTTTGGCCCTTCATCCTTTTGCTATTTTCATTTGGAGAAGTTGGTTATTATTGCATTAAAGCCATTAAAACAGGTTGTTTTGCAATCATATATAATTTTACACTGTCAGATTTTTTCTTGCAAACAAGATCTGTGTATATACTTACTAAATTAACTACCTGCTCTAACGTACATCTATCCAAATGCTTAATTTTTGCATTCCTAATGTGCTGAGTGATATAATGACAGTAAAAAAAAAAAGGAACTTAATTTGATATGAATTCGTGCCAAGCACTTTTGATAAAGAATGAAACTGAAAAATATGTGGGAAGTCAGTATTTCACATCTGTTATGTATTTGCCTAGAACCTTCTCTGGAACCTGCCTGCATTTAAATTATTAGACAAACAAATGACTATTCACTCCTTTCCTCTAACTTAAAAGCTTCAGAAAGTATTTTTCAGATGTTCTGATTCCTCAAGTAATTGGACTTCTGAATATTTTTAGAATTTGCCAAGGCTTTATTCAATCACTGGGTAAGAAAATCTTTCAAATGCACTTATTCTAGTACTGAACAGCTGCTGATTTTAATATTTTGCAGGTATTCACTTTTTTTACCTGTTTCATGTTTTGATGATATGGAATTCTGTTGAGATGACAATACAATTGCAGCAAACCCATAGCACACTGCTTCTTTCACTCTTCGAGGGTCATGCAGCCAGTGAGACAAGTTTGGAAATTTCAGCTCTTGGTATCACTGAAGGCAGCAAATTCTAAAGATGCTGTGTTGGAGACATCTGTATTTCTAGGCTTGTTTTAGATATAACCACCTTCTCTTTGTAGCAGTCTATCAGTTAGTAATTAATGTATTTATGGCAACCTCCTCCCATCAGTGACAAATGAATTTGGTGCAAAAATGCTTGAACTTCTCATAGCTATAGTTAGAAGATAAAGTTGCAATACAAGTATAAATATTCGTTGCTTAAATGCACCACAAACAAATGGAATATTACTCTTTCTTGATGAATGCCCATAATGCTTACTGCAAGGCAATACTATGATACAAGATGCATAATTTAAGCAAAATTGTTATTTTCCTTCTCCTCCAGACCTTAACTGAAAATAAATAGTGCACACACTACGTGGCTGTCTCCAGTTTCTCAGTTCCAAGCACCCATTCCAGGCACACTGGTGACTGTTGTGTGGCAGTAAGTGTCTGGAGTTAACCCCTGTCTCCTGGCTCTACCTGCACCCACATTTGGCACAGCCCAGTGTCTCCCAGTGCCCAGAGGCACCAGCCCCTGCACTTCACACTGCCACATGGGAATGCTGCAGCTCCTGGTGGGAAGTCCCCTGATATCCAAGCCTGCAAAAAGTCTGTAAGCAGCAGGGCTCCCGAGGCTCTGCTGACAGCAGAAACATGTACAAGCTGTGTCTCATCCCAAAAGCCACTCATCAGGGAATATGTGTTGTTGTTGTTATTGTTGTCAGGGAGTCTTGCCCAAGACTGTGTTTCAGAAAAAACAAGAAGCAAGCAGCAGCAGTTTTCCAATACTCCAGTGCAGCACAGCATTGCTGAATCCAAGGCTTCTGTGCCTTTAGTGAGGGTTGATTTGGTCCCTCATCCTGGAGAACGTGTGAAGCAGCACATCTGTGTGTATCTCCTGTGCTGATTTCAGAAGCTCAGTTTCCTCTCAGTGGTTTTTGGTGAGGCTGATTGAGGTTCCACATCTGGGACAGTGAACTTTGTCATGCAGCTTCTCACTAGAAACTTTTCCGTTCTCAAGTGATAATTTGATGAATCCTGGTTTGTAAATAGAGCTATACAAAAAAGGTCTCTGTTCTTAGACTGTGTGTCTTGCAGGTGTGTTACAGAAGAGGAATTTCCTTTGCTCCTTGCAGTGCCTTTATTGGCATCTCCTGGCAAATACCAAATGCCATGTCAAATCTACCACTTCCCTTCTGGAGTGCTAATACACTTCTGGAAGGTCTGCACATATCCGCTCGTCCCTTTGATTTGATTCAGTTGGTACTGCACAGAGATTTCCTGGGATGGTTTCAGCTGGCCTCCTGTTCCCTTCTGCCTGTCCTTGCCCTCACAGTGATTCACAGGGTGTTACTAGAGAAGTCAGATCTTTGCCATGATGCTTCTCTGCTCAAAATCTGTTGCCTCTGTGTTGCTTTGGATTTGCTTGGCTTGAGCTCTGAAATGTCATCTATGTTTTTACCAACAGATTATCCATAGCAAACAATTTAAAAACAAGCTACCGGAAGGTAACTTTTTTTTCTGTCTTGACAAGAGTGTTTTGTAGTTCCTCAAATTCATTCTCTCATTTACAATGGGAAGTGTTTCTTCCACGAATCCTCTAAATACTGACATATATGTATGTGATTTCACAGAGGTATAAATCTCACTGTGAAGTCAGTCACAGTTCTTGCACTTGGATAATGGATTTCCTATTTCCGACCAGAAAATGTTTGCATTAAGGGCCATTTTCTAATCCAGACTCCAGACTAGCAGTCCCACTCTTAGTTTGCTATAATGACCTCTTCATTCTCAGTGTATGCATAGGAGCAAGTACAATGATAACAGGGTTTTGCAGCCCCAATCTCCCATAGGAAAGTTGGGAAGCACCAGTTGTCCATTTCCTTTCCAGCAGATTCCTTTACTTGGGCATTTGGTTACTGTGCCTTACACTTACCAGAGCTTGAAGAATCCCTGGTTCTTTCAAATATGGTTGCTTTGGGGTTTTGGTTGTTTTTTTTTCATCTGAGAGGAGACAGTCTGCTTCATGTGATGATGCACTTGGATGTGTCTCAGAGACTCCCTATCAGTAATTGCTGCTTTTCTCTTCTGACACAGATACATCCAGACGTTTCTTCCCAACTGTAGATATGCTGAAGCACTGCTGATGACACCAAATCTGCCATACTCTACTATCATTCCCAGCTCTGGCAAGTCCAGGCTGTGACACAACCGTGGAACTGGCATTTCTCCAAACTTGTGTTTTGTGAATGTAGATTTTGAAGCAGCAATTCATCAGCCATGGGATTTCTACGGCTGTGGGAATTACAAATGCCTTTCACACTCTTGCAGGGAGGGATGTCCATTGGCTCCTTTCTCTTCTCCACTTAGCCTCAGAAATGTGACAATGACACTGAAATCTGCAAAAAAATAGGCATGTACTCTAAACTGCACAAAAATTCACCACTATTATGCAAACCAAAGCACCAGTAACAGATGTACAGACCAAACAGATAGCGTGACATTCAATTTTCATTTCACTGTCTGGGGAAGATTACTCAATGTCTAGCGATTAACACATACAGAAAACCATACAAATAAGCCTGACTAACAGAAATGTTGCCACCACCTGCTTACCTGTTCCCACCTGAGCTTGGGGGCTTATCTTGCACCTGTACCTACAACATTAACTGATGGCACAAGTAGGGTGTGGTTTTCCTCTCGGATATATTGTCACAATGCCAGTCTGACTCCACAAGCATCACCAAACCACACCTGAGAAAACAAGGAGTCAGGTCCATAAATCAGGGATTGTAAACAATGATGACAGATAATATTGGACGATCATTTCTGGCCTCATCCATTCATTAATAAATCAACAGAGATTTATGGTGCAGACTGCAGCACCACTAAATCTTTGCCCTTTTAAAACCATGCTTATTGAGTTTCAGGCTGGAAAAGCAATCAATTACTCCAGAAAAGCATTTTGAAGTAAATCAAAACCATTGTGGGAAAGCACATCCCCTTCCATGTAACAGCAGCTTAATGAACTGCAAATGCTTCCAAAGCCAGGAAAAGGCAACTTCTTCCACACAGAGGTAAAAATCAAGTTTTCATCTATATTAGGGATCTGGCACACTGCAGTCTTTTATCTTTTTGTGGTTTACATGTTTATACACAACAGGGCAGCCTGCCAGCAGCTCTGGCCAAAACCAGAAGAGACAGCTTATCTCTGAGAGGAGAAGTTTTTGCTGGAGCAGTGCATGGAATAGGCACATTGGTTTGTCAACCCTCAGCTGTAAATCTGGAGGTGCTGCCTGCAGTGCTGACCACCACTAAAAACACAGCAAAACCGAGCAGTGTGAGAGTGCCTCTAGAGAGCAAGGTACTGTGGCTGGCAGAGAACCTCTCCTGATGCATTCCCAAAGCTGAGGGACCTCATTTGTGTTCACATTTTGGCTCAGATCCACCATTCCAGCAATGCAAAGGGAAATCAATTGACTAAGCTTCCAGAATTACTTTAGAGACTCAAACACCGTCAAATCAATTTCCTGTGTCTGTGGCAAACACCAGGAAATTCAGAATTAAGAATCCCCAGTGAACTCAGCTCTGTTTCCTTGACCATGTGTGTTTAGTAGGGTTTTCATTACCCCATTCTTCTTTTCCGTAGAGATGTTTTCTATAGGTGAACTCTGTGATCTGGGGACTGTGCACACCTCATAATCTGTCAGAAGGTGGTTGATGGACATGAAAACTCAGGATCAAACAAGCAAGAAAATCAGTTCTTTAAAGGAAACCAAGTAAAGAGTCACTCAAAGCTGAACCCAAGGCTTTCCACTGGAAAATGGAAACCTGTGTGGGTGCATTTCAAGACCCCTTAATTTTATCTGAAGTGCTTATGTAGCACTTGGACCAGATAAATGAGCACTGGGCTAAGTGATCTCCAGGGTCCCTTCCAGATCCACACTTCTGCAGCCACACAACTCAGCACGTGCTGGATTCATTTCCCACTCAGCATCTAAAGTACAGATGTTTACACTCACTGGGCTGCCTGTGTTACCAGTGGGATACAGGCCTGGCTGGGACAGTGAGCCATGCTCAGGCTGCTGAGGCTGAAAACAAACTGCAAAGAGAGGGAGTGAATATATACTGCTATGAGGGGTTGAACCAAAACAGTATTTTTCCAGCATTTCCTCCGATTCAATTATGTAAAGGACTGTGATTCTGCTTTCTTTGTACAGAAGAACTCCCACTAACATTAATGGTACTTTTTCTCCTTAAAAAGATGTACAAAATAAAGCTCCTAGATGACAGGCAAAAATATGCAATTTCAGTATAAATCAAGGGTGTTTGGTTTAGCTCCAAGTGCCGTGTGAGAAGAACAGAACTAAAATTCACCTCAGGGCATCCAAAGACAACAAATGAAATTTTGAGGGAAAGTGTAGGGATTGTAGTTACAGCAAAATGTGCATTGTGTGTTTGTATTGTGCAAGGTTTTGTTCTTCGCTGAGCAGCATGACCTATTTCCCAGCATCATGTGATTTTTGTATTGGAAGACTCTTCTGTAAAGACATAGAATTAATTTTCCAATGGAAAAGAGACATTACTGATTTTCCTTACTTTGATTTTCCTTACTTCTGCCCAATGAAACAGTTTAACATTACCTCACATTTGATTTATTTTTTTAAACTTCATCACCCTTTTAAAAGATGCAGACAAGTACAGCATATACACATACTTATCTGTTGCTGGCAATATGTAGTTTTGTTGGGATTTCATTCAAAGAAATGTACAAGGCATCAGGAAAATCCAAATTAAACTACACTAGGATTTAATATGATTTAAAGTCCATTTCCAACCACAACGGCAGCTAAGCACTTAGGTGTCTAAAGTGCACAAAAGGAATTTAAGCTGCCTTATATGCCTCCCAACTCACAGAGGTGCCTACATTTCCTGCTTAAATTCTGCTTAGTTGCCTGAAGTTTCTTAAACAATGCACATGGAAATGAAAATCTAGGGATGTCACCTCTGGATAAAATCATCTGGCTTTCCTAAAACAGGAATTCCTGTGTCCCAGTCTCATAAGCAACTCTGTCTATCAGACTTTCTGAGTTCATTCCTAATGGAGCCAACGCTAAATCTGAGAGGGGAGAGAGAAAAAAAATAACAAGCATATATATAACAGAGACATCTGGAAGGGAACTGTTTATACAAACTCGACAGCTTTAGAAAAGCTGGGCCCTTGAAGTACACACAGGCACTCCAAATGAGCAGTCCCTTCTGAAATGCCCTCTATATATGTATTTATAGCTTGCAGCATTTTTGTTTCTAATCATTTCTTCCACCATGCTGGAAGTCTTTGTAATTATGGTGATAGGACTTTTTTTAATGCTTGTGTAACTCAAAAATGGCCAAATGAAAGCTGACTACACTTCCCCATAGGAAAGAAAAAGTTTTATGCATTAAGAAATTTCAGCTCTAACAGCAGTTAGTTTTCAGGTAACTGGTAGAAAGCTGTGCTCATAGTACAGGTTTCTGTTCCTTTGTCATTATCAACAGCACAACACTGCCAAGAACACAGCAAAGCAGGGAATATTGCAGTAATGAGTGTAAGGCACCACTGAACATTTGGTAAGCTAAGTAGATATTCAGTTAGGCTGGATTTAAAGTATCAACCACTTCGGGGGATGAATTCTGGCTTTCTCCATCTTCTGTATCACATGCACGTTAATGTATTGTGTCAGCATGTGTTTTTTGTTAAAACCTTCAATTAATTAGAGCTGAAATTTAGGACAGGGTATGTCAGCATTAGAAAATGACAGTATTGTTGCTGTTGTGCTTTCACACAAAGCTGTGTATCTGTGCTTGCTGGAGCACCCCTGAATTTTTAAGAACAGATGAGCCCCAGTTCAGTGTCAGCTTCAAGTCTCCTTGACCTTTCAGCAGCTCGTGCAGGACCTGCTGTACCAACATGCAAGTGGTTGCTTGCATTCTGCTCAGTCCAGAAGGGAACTGGGGCTTCTCAGCACTTAACTGGAAACAATGAGGAGCTGCCTTTGCACCCGGGTGTTGAACATGCCATAGACACAGCTCATACTGAAATCTAACATGGAAACATTCTCCAGTGAGTTCTAACCAATGGTTGGAGAAGCCAGAATGAGATCTGGGGAAGGAGGGGCTATGGCAGGTGAGATGGGTACAAAGGAGTACATTTGAAAAACTAAGAGAGTCTCTTCAGGTGCAGAGAAAATCTGCTTCTGATTATATTCATGCTTTCAGAAAAATTGATAAGTGAAGATCAATGCAGGAGACTTTCTTTCCAGGATACCCTGCAGACCTGTTGGGGTTCTCTGAAATAGCTGCTCTTAAGTAGATTTCAACTGCTTTGATGTGTTAAGTGCATTTTGCTCAATTGAAAAGGTTAGTAGTGCTTTATTTGAAATCTTCCTTCATGCACACAGCAAACTTTTCCATGGAAGAGCTCATTTTAAGCCTGGGGATGATAATGGATAAATATCAGGAGAGTTGCTCTCAGTTTCATTCCAGAGGTAATGGCCAGAACTTCACAGAGCTCTCTTAAGTGCTGAGGAAGAGAAGATGTAATTTGCCAGAAGATGTGAGAACACAGCTTAGCAGGAAGGTGCGAACTCACTTCTTGGCAAACTTCGTAAGTGCTACCTTTGGGGATGTTTTAAAATGCTGTTTTTGTATTCAACATTTTTATTTCTAAACTTTAAATGTATTTCCTTTTCTTTCTCTCTTCTTTATCTGTCTCATGATAAAATACCCCATGAATACACCATCCTTTCAGATTTTAGTCTGGATCCTTTCATCATTACATGCCCAACACTCTCACTGCACACAATAAGCACTGCAAAGTAGGGCTGCCAGTATATAATAATACAGGGAATTTACACTTTGCTGTAGTTAAAATTTGGGTAGACCAGAACCAGGTCAGGCAAGCTTAACTGTCCTCCTGTTGGTGATAGCATCTGAGTATTTTTCTGACTGAAGAATTACATCATGCTCTGTTTCTGCAGTCAAACTGCCATGAGCTACTTCTATGAGATCATTTCTCTGAATGAGCTATTTCTTATCTAGAAAACGACTTGTGAGGTACACTAAAGTTCACGCAGAGAAAAAAATTGAAGCACTATTCTATGAGCATCCTTGTCCAAACCCAGAAGTTGCAGAAAAAAATGAGCTGCAAATACCTGTGTGCTACCTGTGTGGAAAATGAAGACAAACAGGATGCTCAGCACTGGGACCCTCAGAGGAAGGCTAAAGTGCCTTTGTCCCATCTCCATTCCATGGAAAGATTGAAATACACCTGGGATGTTCTTCAGAAGGCCAGGGAGGCTGCTGCAATTTATGGCAGCCTCCTGTAAAGGTACAGCAGCACAGGAGACCAGCCAAAGGTTTTGTGGTTGGCCAAGCCAGCGTGGGCTGAGCATCATTAGATGGGGCTGATCAGAACTGCCAGGAACAGGTTGTGCTGGAGGAGAGAGAGGTAAGGAAAAGCAACACACCCACCTGACCTAAGGGCAGAATCTCTGCCTCCTACTACAACTGGAAACCAGTTGAGAGTTCCGTGATGGTAGTAAAAGCACAGCAATAAAGGGATTTAATGGCACTTCAACTAAACACAGAACATAAATATTTAGATATTCCTTGTGTTTACTTTTCTAAAGTAGATTGAGTTATGTTCTGAATGTCATATATCACAGGCAAAAGAGGGAGGACATTTGGAACCTAAACCACAGTTAAACACACTTTTTTTTACATAGGTCTACCATAGCTGCTGAGGGCAACATTTGCCTTATTGTGAAGATTTACAGAGCACTATGACCCTCTCTTTTCACATTCCTGCCTAATGTTAATCTCCTCAAAATCTATTATTTTGGAACTATCTTTCAGACATAATGAACATACGTAATCTTGAAGAAAAAGCTTTAAGAGCTGCAAGCATTCACCATCTTGGAGATTATACCTAATTATTTAGTGGCATCAGTAAGGTGTTTGAAGGATAACGCCAGACACTGGTATTTTAAAATGTTGTTCCGATTTAACTACTTTTATTGTTTTTTTTTTTAAGAAAAGGTTTTGACTTCCAAGCTTTGACACTTCCCATGCTGCATCCAAGAAAGATGAAAGACAAAAAACTGCCTATACCAATTCATTATCGCCCACAAGAGCCTCATCATGTTGAATTTCTCCGGCCAGGACAGACCCTGCATGCAGTCCTGTCACACCCTGAAGAGAACGAATAAGATTACAAACGAAATCATCATCTTTTAAAACTTATTCTGAAAAACGGACCGAACTTGTACTGCCTTTGATGTGTTCTGACCTGCTCCTTTATATGTAGGAACACAAAGACACTGTCAGTCTGTTGGTGTCACATTTGTACCAATCAAATAACAATCAATAGCCCAGGTGACATTCTGTTCCTTTCACGGAGCGCTTCCACACGTGGGGTCCTTGGCAGGGCATGGATTTACAGCGCATGGAGTGTCTGCAGCCGGGCCCCCGCTCCCTCCATCGCTTCTCCTCCATCCCGCCCCGGGACTGTGCCATTTATTAACACCGTTACGTGCCCGTTTCCTGCCTTACTTAAGAGTTTCCGTCATCCAGCCCCCACGGCTCCATCTCCGCCTTTCTTCCACACAGATCCCCCGTGCCCGGGAGCTTCGCTCAGCCCTGCCGGCGGCCGCCCGCTCCTTCCCAGCCCCGCGGGGCGGCTGCGGCGGGGCCGGGCCCGCGGGCACCTCCCTCCCTGCATCCCTCCCTCCCTGCGTGCCGCGGGATGCGCTGCCGGGCGGGCACACGGACCGCGCTCCCCGGGGGCAGCGGCGGGAGCCAGAAACATGTCTCCGGTGAGCGGCCCCGGGAGAACGGTGGGGCTGCGGGGGAGCCGCACTGCCGTCGCCGGGCTGGGTAATCTCCCCATGGCCACCACCGGGCACACCAGAGCGCAGGGTGATGGGCGCTGGGGCGGGAGCGGGGCGGGCGTAGGGGGGCGGCTCCGCCGCATCGCGTCCCGCTGCGGCGCGGGCAGCGCGGAGCCCCGGCCGGGCGCTGCGGGGCGGAGCCGCGCCGGGCGGGAGGAGCGGCGGCGGCGGCCGCTGCCGCCCCCGCTATCTGACCCGACCTTCCCCCTCTCCTCCTCCTCCGCCCCCCGGCTCTCCTGCCCCCAGCGGCCCGGGAGGAACTGAACCATCGCCGCACAGGAAGTAGCGGCTGCGGGGAGCGGCGGCGGCGGCGGCAGCCGGGGCTGCCGCACTCAATGAGCGACGCTCCCGCAGCCGCCCGCCCCGCTCGCCCCTTCCCCGCCTCCCGAGGGCAGCGGCGCCGAGCCAGCCCGCCGCCGCCGGGGGCTGGAGGCTGAAGCGGGCAGAGGCAGCTCCGGCTCTTGCCGAGGAGGAGGAGGCGGCGGCGGGGACTGCAGGTTGGTGCCGCTCCGCCGGCGAGGCGCGGGTACCGGGATGCGGGGGGGAGGCGGGCGGCGGAGCCTGGGCGGCCGGGGCTGCATCCCCCGCCCGGCGCTGCCGCACGCCGGGGGCTCGGCCGGGAGCCCCTTCGGAAAGGCCCCGGCGCGCCGCCCCCGCTGCGGCGGCTCGGGAGGAGCCGCGCCGGGCCCAGTCCGGCTCGGTCCGGCGGTGCCGGTGCCGCCGGCGGGGGCAGCGCTTTGTGCGCCGGCGGGTGGTACCCGGGGCGGGGGGACGGCGGCGGTGCGGGGAAGGGCACAATGGTCCCGGCTGGAACGCATCCTGCCCGTCCCGGGTGAGATGGACGCCGTCCCGGGAGGCGCAGGCTGGCGGCTCGCTGCCGTGAGGAGGGCGGCTCGGCTCCCCGCCGACTGCGAGGGGAGGATGGATGCATGGATGCATAGGCAAAAAGTGGGGGAGCGGCTTAAAACAAAAAGAAAGAAAGAAAGCCCATTTCGGAAGAGCCGGGCTGTACCTGGGTGCACGGCTTGCGAGTGCAAAATGGAGAAGAGCAAACCCTATTGATCTGAGAGAGGCAACCAAATGGAATGTTGTTGTGCCTGGATCTGTTCAGAGGATGCTCATGGATATATTAAGGCGATAGCCTAATGTGTAGGCATCTAAATAAATCAGCACGCTGATTATCCCCTTAGAGCTTTTAATACACTGTATTCTGATGGAAATTTTTGTGTTGAGATTGTTACCTGTTCGATGCCACACTTATATGTTCTTCCCCTCCAATATTTTTTCTTCTTAGAATCTTCATATTTCCTCATTGATTAGGGAGAGAGCAGGTGTGGTATGAGAAAGGAAAGTGTCAGAGTTTCCAGTAATCTTGGTGCTCATTCTTCAAAGCAGTAATAATCTTATTAGCTCATCATGTTATCTTACTCATTAATTTCACGTCCAAAATAAACTTCATGCCCTTTCCCCTTCTCCTGCTCTAAGGGAAGTAGGCTGGAGTCCAAGATGGCATGTTTGCTCTCAGTGAACTGCTGATGTGACAAGCGTGTTTGGGAGCAGAGCGGTGAAGCTCTCCACTTGTGTTGGCAACTGTTTCTTTTGTGGTGACGCTCTTCACCTGAGACTCTACTTGACCCACAGGTCGTTTGGGTGGAGTTCAGTGTAATCTCAGATATATGTTTTTTTTTTTTTTTTAAAGTTTGATTCTACAAGCAGTAGGACTCATATGTTTTCCATTCATTTTCCTGCAAGACTGCGGCTGTGTAGGAGACGATGAAGTTAAATGGAGTTGGAGTTGAGCATTGGGCTGTTACAGAGCTCCTTGTGCTGCGAACAGTTCTGACCCTTGGATTTTAAACATAAATGTTCTAATGTTTTCTGTAACTTTCACAGGAGCCTTGGCTTTTGGTTCGTTTCTGTGTACTGTAGTCTTCTTCCCTTTCACATCTATTGTTACTGAGCCTTCATCACTAAAATGATGCTCATTACTTTCAGTATGTTTTTCAGCCTTTTTTTAGAGCTCTTTTATGTGCTCTTAAGAAAGTCTCATGTCTTTCTCTCCTAATTCCCACCTTCACCTCTCCACCCTTATACACACAGTTAATTGGAGAAAGCAGGACAGAGAACAGTTGGTCTCCAAATATAGCTGGAATTCAACAAGCACAGGAAAGACACCTGACCAGATTGTCCCTGCTGAGCATGATTAAAATGGCAGGACCACTTACCAAAACTTTGTAGTGCAGTTTAACAATGCAGTGCAGATAGCTCCACTGAGAGTGCTCAAGTTGTGCCTGACAAGGGCTGAAATCAGAATGGGCTTTAGTTGAGGTAATGTTGCACAGAAAAAAAGAATGTTGTTTCCTCTTCCCCTTGTGGTTTCTTTTATCTCTGAAGAGGTGCATTAACAAACCGGACAAAATTGCACTTACAATTACAGGGAACTCTACCAGCACAAAGTATATGTTCTTTTCCTAGCCAGAGCTAAAGCTTTCTGCTCTGTTTTAATCTTCTTACAAAATTAAATTATTGCATAGTCTTGTGCTAGCTTTTTTTTTTTTCCTTTCTGCCTCTGTTAGCAGAAAGATGCATTGTTTTCAAATCCTAAATGGTGGTTTGTTTATTTACAAAACTATTACAGAATAATTGGATTTGAGGCTTACATTTTGTGGGGAACCAGTGTGAATAAAGTATTGCTGTTAACTGTAATGTGTTCACCTATTCTAAATTTATGATAGCCATAAATTTTGGGAGGCTGCTTCTCCACTCTATGCAAATTAAAAAGGAAAAAAAAGACCCGGAAAGCTTGCATTCAGTCTTGCTTCTTTGGCTTACGAGAACATAATTCTTGATAGGAATGGCCAAGGTACTGATGAAGAAACTTAATTATCATCTGCTGTGGCTAAAAATGTCCTTTCAGTGGGTTTTTTTTTTAGTGTTCATACTGAGTTGGTGCATGTGTAGCCTGGTTATAGTCGGTGCCTTACCAAAGACCAGGTGACTTGGCAGTAGGTACCTGGAGTGCTGGGAGATAAAGAACTAAAGAAATGATAGAACCCAAAGAGAACCTGGGGTTTCATTGTTTCTCAGACTGCTCTACTACCTTCTGGTGCAGAGCCATCAGTAATAAGTATTCTCTGTCTACGCTCACATTCCACGTTTGGGCCAGGGAGCTTTTGCTTGTGGGTAGCTCCTAACCTCAATTAACAAGTAATTGATAACATCTTTTTTTACCAAAACCAAAAGGAATAGAGAGATATTTGAAGGCATTATCCAAATTTCTTCTTTACCCATGATATTAACCAAGATAAAATAAGAAAAAGGAACACTAATCCCCAGGCCTCTGCTGCATGCTTGATGAGGATACTCTTAAATGTGTTGCATGAAAATCAGTTTGCCATCTGATGCATGATCTTGGTAGGATTCCAGGCATGAATCAGCACCTAAGTTGGGGACTGATTATCACCAGCACACAGGCACCTGTAGGCAAAATCAAGATAATCTAGGAAGTGTTTAATTTGCTGGTGTACCCAGCTTAGTTTAATTGCAGAGGTCCAAATTTCAGATGGTTAAAAAGGAAGCAAACCCTTGCTCACATATTTTTGTTGATGCTTCCAAAATTGGTATATACTTAGGATTTACCTGTAACATTTCCTTGTGCCTGTGAGTCTGGACACATTTAGGAGTATGCAAGACGTGACAGTGATGAGATGAACGCTTAGGAGTGTTACACACAAGTCAAAGCAAAGATGAAAGAAATGTCTGTCTTTTTTCTAAAGACCAGTCTACAACTGCTGCCTTTGGATTCAGTCCTTTGCAGCAGCTCCTCCTCCTGCTGTGCATGTACTTGTAGCTGTCTGAACAGTATAGTTATACTGTGCTGGATGGGACGTTTGTCTTGGGAAGCAGGAGACTTGGGTGGTTGTCCTTGTCCAAGTGAGTATTCAGTGTTCTAAGAAGGAACGGAGTGCCACAGGAGCTGTTTTTTGCATGTAAACCCAAGTAAAACCCAAATAGTTTTAGGACAGTGCAGTGACCGAGGAAGTGCTGGGTGGCAATTATGAAAAAGCTTTCCTGGCCTTTTCCCTGGAAGGTATCAAAATAATGCACAGCTCAGGTTACATGAAGATACTTCCCACTGGACTGATGGGCAGAGGAGACAATCAGGAGTGTCCTTTCTGTTTCATGCCTGTTTTGTGAGGGGGTCAGTGTCTTCTTGGCACCTTAAACTTTCTAAAGTTGTTGATCTCTATGAGACAAACCTGGGGAAAGCAGGAATTGGTAGTACATCTCCTTGCTCTTGGTAAAATAGCCCAGTTGCTCCTGTTGCTTTTTTCTATCTCTCTCTCTTTTTTTTTCTTTTTTTTTAAATTTTTTTTTTCTTTCCCCTCTGCCCTTGTGGCCATTCTAAGGCATACTACTTTAGGCAGTGCAAGCATGTAATTTTGGGCTCATGCCTCCCCTGGGAATTGGGGAACTTGGGACCTAGGCTCTGTGAGGCTTGCTGCTGCAATGCTGCATTTTTTGTACACCCATAGGTGCCAGTTCCTCTGTAGTGAGCCAGGATGAAATAAAGAGAACGAGCTTTCTGTTCCCTCTTGGATGAGGAATGAAAGCTGGTATGCTGACTAGTCTTAATACTGTCATTTATCTTGCAGTAGTATCAATAATGTGGTGTTTACTTTCCAAACAAAAGATGTGGTTTATGTCCGAAAGAGTTTAAAGATCGTTTGAAGCTTGGTGTAGTGAAAATGGTGGTGTTCTCTGCCAAACCAGCTTTGCCCTGGATTGCAACCTTGTTGCCTAATTGTGCGATTACTGCGAGAGTTTAAGACTGCTCAGGAAAACAGAAAAAGAAAGTGCTTATCCTTGAAGTAAGTGTTGATTTCCCTGTATTTTATGAGAAAGAGGAGGCATATAGATTCCTTATACATTTGGACTGAAACAGTAGTAGTTTTCTATACCAATGAGGTGGATCCAAGTGTATTGCAAGAACGTTTAGAATCCAACGGCTCCTGTGTATTCAGGGAAAAAAGAAACTATTTAAACTGGTACAATGTTCTGCATCAATGCTAAGAGCTATTTAATGGTCAGGCGTAAGCAGTATGACATTGGACTCTTTCTGTGTGTAGCAGCTTTTCTCCATGCAGACTTTCTCATTTGCTGTAAATGAAATGAGATTTCAGTGACATTTTTGGTTCCTTTTTTTTCTCCTCTTGTTGTTCTTGTGTGTTAGCATTGCTTAGGTAATTACAGTGTGCTCGCTAGAAGCCCTGACAGCCTAAACTGAGTTCTTTGTAAAAAACGTGGTGTTTCCCTTAATTAAGAGAGACTAGAAACAGCACCTGAATCTATTAATTAAATAGTCAAAGTTGATCTCTGTTTAGGATATATTAACAAGCAAAACAAAATACATTTCTAACTAAAATGTTGCCCCGAGTTAATGAGCTACTGTGAGGCGCTTTTTTTGTGTGAAGAAAAATAATGTATTGGTGCTGCAACTGTCACACATGCACAGTCATGCAAAATTCATGTGAGATAGTTCCCAATTCTATGGTACTGAGAACAATAGCCACTATTTCTTCTTCAAAGCTCTTCAGAGATGTTAAATAATCCTTGTGACAACCCTATGAAGTGAGTATTGTAGTAATTTTGTATGGATGGCGAAACAATTAATCGGCATTGTCTCCAGCCGTACTGAGAAAGTGGGATTTGCAGCTTGGCCTGCTGCTGGAACTCCTGCTCGTGTGAGCAAGGGGTGGGTGAGCCTGTCCTGCTGCCTCTTCTTCTGTCTGTATCTGTGCTGATGAAAACATTCTGCAGATGCTGTGGTCATCTGTGGTGTGAGGGTATGTAGGTCAAGGTGGAACCTACATGTCCTGATAAAGGATGCATTTAGCTCGTTCTGAATTACTCTGACCATGTCACTGGCATCGCTTCTTGGAGAAGAGATGTGTGGAGCTGTCGGCTGTGCTGGGATCTGGAATGTCCATCTGAATGTGAAAGCTGAGTTGCTCAGACTGACTCCAGAGCACCAGTTTGCTCATTTGTGGGCTGAGGTCCTGGTCAGACACTTCCCACTGGAGCCTTGCCAGCCTGGGCTTGCTTAGTTTGACTTGAGGTTGGTCTCCTAATTGCCTGTTATCTGACAAGGATGCAGATCCCACTGTTTCCTCTGCTACATGAACAGCAGCTGCATCTGCCAGCTGAAGGAGGTCTGGATAACCAGGACATGAGTTCCTGTTTGGGTCAGACCAGTGTTGCAGCTTTCCTGTGCAGCCTGGCTTTGGCTGCTGAGATACTTGTGTCTCCTCCTCCACCAGTTCTGCCTGCTGCCCTTCCAGGAGTTATAAATGCCACAGCAGATGGTTTGGGGAGGCAGTGTCTGTAGTTACTGCTGCAGGATTTGCCGAAGCTTGACTCTGCACAAAGAACGCTTCTTTTTTCCCCTGGAGATTGAAAGTTGTTGGTACTTTAAATGCAGATTTGGTCTTTTCAGGAGAACATGATGGAGGAAATGTGTGATTTACATGCTGGTTCAGAAGCAGCCTGTCTTTCCTCTTGACATAATTCATATCATGCTTTAGTGTTACCAGTCTTCAGTCTTCTCTTGCTAGGTCAACTTTCATGCTCCTGGTAGTGATGTAAGTTAGACTGCTTATGGACCCAAGTTTTGATAGCAGCTGACATACTGCTAAATAACACAACCATTATCAGTTTGTTTGATAAAGGTAGGTAACCTTCCAGCAGGTTTCACTGTGAATGTTGTTCTGCCATGTGAGCAGAGATGAGAAGCTCTAGGTTTGACACGTCTTTAATGCCTAATGCAAGAGCTCATCTCCCAGTTGCAGCTGTGATTGATTGACCCAAGGTTATGCTGCATAGTGTCTTCTTTTCTGTGGGCCCCTTGCTCCAATACCTTTCTGAAGTCTTGATCTCCTTACCAGCGTGTCTGAGCTGAATTTTTTCCTCTTGCATCTCTTTGATGCTGATGGCCCTTGGGTTATTAACCGTGTAGCCAGCCAGGTTTGAATTACAAGAGGACTGAAGCCAAAGGGAAAGAAAAGTTTTCATTTCCTGAGGTCAGTGAAGAGACTGTGACCAAATTACCCCTGAGCAGTGTTTTTACCTTCTGGTGGTCACAGCAGAGGTGATGCCTCTGGTTCCTCAGACAACTTCCTGAGGTTAGTCATGTTACGGAATGTTGGAGCCCCTCTATTCTTAGGGATAAGAGGAGTCTTCTCTCTATTTGAAGGATTTTTATTTTTTTTAAAAATGTGCTTTGCTTGTAAAGTACATTTGGCTAAAAGTGTTAAGTAGCAATGGAACTTTGGGCCAGATTGCAGATTGTTATTGATCTCCATTTCCAGTGAAATATCACCACTGGGATCATTGTATTGAGGTGGCTTTTGGACTTTTGTGTTTTGAGGTTTTTATCTTGTCTTTTGCTTTCCTGGCCACCTCATGGCAAGGGGACAGGGCCATGCCTTTTTGCAGTCTCTGCTCATAACTAACTTGTCTGAAACCTGTAAATGGTTTTCATGTTGAATTTGCCTGTGGTATTTTTCTTATTTGTGGAGAGGACAACTACTTGAAAACAGATGTATTTTATATTTAGCTAGCACTGTGGCAAGGATGTTGTTTGTATGATCTTTTAGGAGTCGAGATGGCTTAATCTGAAGTAGGATGTACTTTGAGTAGCTCAGTTTGCTTTTTATTGTCTCGAGTTGTTTCTGTCGATGGAAGCTGAACTGGCTGGCTTAACGCTCCAGCTGCATTTTTCCCAAGCGTCTTCTGTGATGGTACAAGACCTACAAGACCAAGTGCCAAACACTGCTGGATTCCTTTCAAGCTTTCCTGCCCAAATATTCACTGGAAAACACTCAGTGAGCCCTCTCCCTCTGCCTGCTCTGAAAGGTCTGAGTTTGCGTTTACCTGACAGCAGTGGTGCCTTAAGATGAACTTAGGAGGAGGCAGCAGCAGAGAAGTGCCTTGGCTGCAGATCACTGGGATGTTAGGCAGCAGCAGCAGGGTCACAATGTGCTTGCCCTGGTCCTCTGCTCTTCTGGCCATCATTTGCTGTCTTCTGCCAGGGATGTGTCATGAGATGGAGCAGACCTTGGCTCTGACCTGGTACAGACGTGCTTGTTGCTGCCTGGCTCCTGCACAGCCCCTAGAAAAGGCACTTAGCCTTGCCTTTGAAAACTGTGGTTAAAAATGGCATTGCTTTATCTTGCTTGTTGCAGCTGGAGCTGTGACTGTGAACTGAGGACCATAACTTACGGTAAAGGTTTTTGGAGCATATAGTCTAAGAATGAAGACATGTCCATTAAATATGTATGTTTATGGTGTTAAATGTATACTGCTGGCAAGCTCTCCTGGGTGCAGCTGTGCTTATACCAAAGCCCTCTTGATGGTACTTCTCTGTTTCTTTATAACTTTGAAGCCTTTGTCAACAACTTTCCAATAAGGAAAAGTTTAATTTTTGTCTGTGTACTGTAGGTTTTTTCTGGTGTATTCCAGTGCACTGCTGGAGTGGTGTATTGGCTTTTCAGAAGCAATATCATGCTGGAGAACAAGTGGTGGTGATGAGTCTTGTGGTGTTCACAGCATCACCTCAGTTATACTTCACAGTAGAAGCCAGGTAGACAGTGTTCATCTTTGAAATAACAGAACCTGCTGTTTGCAACCCGCTATGAGCCTTACCTCGTTCAGGTAATGAGCCTGTACCTTTTTGTACAGCAAAAGAAAGTGGTATGATCCTTTCTTACCTTTCTTTTTTCCTGCACTGTTTGTATTTCATCAAATTTTTAATGTCCTAAACCTTATACATTTTCTACAAGTGCAATCATCTCAGTGTTTGTCAAGAACCCAAATGGTAGATCTGATCTGGAAGTTGAACCTTTGGTTTTCCTTCAAGGCATTATGGGTGGAAAGGCTGTACTTCACATCCACCTACACTAACTCCTCCATCACAAATTCTAAACCTGTCTTGTTGGATCCCAAAGGAAGCCATGAACTGCTGTGAGGGGTTATCTGTGGGTAATTTGGCTTGCTGGGCCTGAGAGAGGAGGAGGATGTGTTTTTGTACGAGGGAAGCCAGCAGAAGCTTTACTGCATTTGGCATTGTGTTTGAAATGAGCACTGGTTGCTCTTCATACCACTGCTGCTGTGAAGGAAGGCACATCCTTTGAGAACATGATTGGGTTGATACTGGCAGGGTGAAGACTTCCTTCTCAGTGAAAGAAGGTCTAAAAGAATGTGGTTTCAGATTGGTTTGACAGGCATTTCCTCAGCTGACTTATTTTAATAAAATTTTGCCTAGATGGCTTTTTTAATTGAATATTTAAGCAAGCTGAAAGCAGGCATTTTACTGTCTCTCTTTAATTTGTGCTGATACGTGGTTTAGCATAATTATTTTTTAATGCCCTTTTTTAAAGTGTAGTGCCCTCATCCTCCTGACCCTCTTCCTTCAAGAAGTGGATTTAATTTGGAGAGAAGTGTCTGTTGTATTGCTGCCCTGTGGCAGGGAGGTATGTGGGAGGGGTGGGCTTGGTAAAAAAAAAAAAGTTGCTGGCTTTTAAAGTGATGGGTTCAGGCCAAAAAGCATTAAGAATGGTCTGAAGCATATTGTGGCATTTGTAAGCTGCCTTTCTGAACCTCATGAATTTGGTTCTAAATATGAACCTTGCAGCATTGCATAGATGCCTTGGTTTTACTGGGTGACCTAAAATAAACAACTTACAGTTTTTCTCCTTTCCCTCTCCCCCCCTCCCTTCCTCTTGCAGGCCTGTCCTTTCTTGTTGGCCAGCATTAACTGTCCTGGATCCCTAAAGAGGAAACAGAGCTATGTTCTTCTGTTTTATAGGTTTCTGCCTGATCCAGTGTGGGGAATGGTGGAGTACTCCTGGGTAGGAGCATTTTGTCACTGAGCAGATAAAACTGGCTGCTTACTATCCTATCTAGTTGGCTCCTTGCTCTTCCCCAGAGAAGCAGGAATACCAACACTGGAAAAAAAAGGTTGGCAGCATCATTTATGGTGGGATTGCAGTTTAGTCTGAACAGAGGAGTCTGCTGGTACTCTTGAACCCTCCCTTTGAATAAGATTAATCACAACAGCCTCGATTTTTGGTGATAGCATTGCCTACATTCATTTGTGCCTCTGTGTTCACTCTGGAGGCTTTTCTTTAATGCTATTCATTAACACAGTGAGGTTGGCAAAACTTCTAAAGGGGGGAAAAGTGCTCTAAGCTTTCTTGTATTCCTACCAAATACCTGTTTTGATACTAACCAAAAATGTAGTGCTTCCACTTAGCAGTTTGAAACCTGAATGTGAGTCAGTCTTAGGTGATTGCAAAAAAAACCCCAAGAATCCTAAACCCTTCCTTTCACTCTGACGCCAGAAGAAAAAAATCAAGCACCCTAGATGAGGATGCACACACACCTGCAAAATGGTTCTCCTTGGCATGAGCTGGACTGTGGCATGCAGCTGAAGGCACCTTTTCCTGTGGACCAAGCTGTAAGAAAAACTGAGTGGAAAGAAATTCACAGGGATGTCTAGAAAACATTAATAAAGGGAAGGTTTAAAGAATCAAGGTGGTTCTACGCAGAGAACACACCTAAAAGCCTTCTGTGGGAGAAGAAGGGAGTGAACTGCTGTCTGTGCCTGCTGTAGAGAGGACAGCAAGTTAGGGATTTAAGATGTAGAATGGAGAGCTGCAAAACTTTGGGAAAAGCTTTCTATTGCCAAGCAGGAGTTGTAAAATCAATGTTGCTGGTAGGAACTCAGAAAGAAAAGATCCTGGCAGATGCTGGAGGAGAGTTGGGGTTTGGTGTTTCTGCACTGGGGACTGGAGTGCCTGGTCCCTACTGGGAAATGAACCCTTATGAGATCTGGACAAGGGGCAAGGGAGATCCAAAGAATGTAAGTTCTGCCCTTCCCTGTTCATCCCTTATGTTGCTGTACAAAAAAAAAAAAAAGCTAGGGAGGGGGTGGGGGACATGAAATTAGTGGTCATGATGAAGAGAAGTAAAAGGTGATGGAGAAGCTTTGCTGTCAAAGGCTGGGGGCAGCTGGGTTAGGTGACTTATGGAAATGTCCTTTAACTGCGCACGCTGCAATTTTATGTTGGGAGAGACTCATGTTCCAACCCTGCTCCACTCTTGGAGCCTCACATGCTGTGAATTCTAGCACAGGGCAGCACGGATCTGAGTGTCAGATCAAATGACCTTGGGAAGGATATTGGTATTTTTGCTTCTCTGTCAAGGGGTCCTTTCAGATAGGGGCTGCTTCTTATCTTCCCCTTTGAGCATGTGAAACAATTCACTTGCAATCCATGCGTGTTCCATGGAGAAGATTAAGCAAAGCCTTGAAGTTGGTGACCTTAGAGATCAGCCTCAAAACTGGTGCCTGAACCCAGCTACCAGAAAGACCATGGTGCCTTCAGTTTGCTATTTTTTTCAGCCTTTGGGCTCTCAGTGAGTTTCTGTGGCACAGTTAATTCCTGATGACCAGCCAAAGTAGAGTCGTAACTACCAGGAATGCATGGAGGGCACTAAACAAAAGCTGAAAGGCCGGGTAAGTGCCTGCAGAATTTAAATGCAGGTGCTGGTTCTCTCTACAGCACAGTCCTGCTTGCCTTTTTGGTATTGCAGCCACTGCACGAAGCTGGTGAGTGCTGAAGTAGTTTTGCAGAACCATAAGCAGTGAATTAAAATCTGAGTCAAGTTCCTGGCTCCCTGTACCGGCGAACGCTTCACTAGCAAGTAACTGAGACGAAGTACCAGAAAATTTATGGACTGTGATGGTCTGTCACTCTGTGTGAGCAGAAAAGAAATGCCATCCAGCTTCCTGAATTGATTTCTTTGGTGCGTGGTGAGCCTAAAATTATTTGATAGGACATATGGTCTTTGTGTGTTGGTAAAACACAGGCGATCTGGGATGCTCCACGCAAGGAAGTGTGGAGCATCTTGTTCTTGGAGTTCTCTTCCCAGCAATGGCCAGCGTGTGACCTTGGCAGTGCTGAGCTCTCATTGGCTGTGTCTGAAAAATGCATCAAAAATGTGTGTATTTGTAATGTAAATGAGGCACAACTTGCCTGCTGACCACAAGGAAATTCAGTCTTCCTGCCACTCCCTATGGAGCCTGTGCCTAGATGAGGCAGACAGAACTAAGATAAACTGAGCCTCCACTGAGTAACTCAATAGCTGTTGGGGGAATCTGTAATTTGCTGGTTTTCAAGGTACCAGATGCTCCTCTGAGAGGGCAGCCCCGATGTGTTTCTGCCTTAATTCCAGGACAACGTTAAGATGGGATTCTTTCCACTGGAAGCATTTTGGATGTTACTGTGAGTAAATGGACCATCTATCTTGGAAGACTGTCTTTTGGAGATAATGTAGTGTTTGGAGTTCACAAATCTGGTGGAATTACATGTATGAGAGGGCATGAGCAGCAGAAGGCCAGTTACCTGCACTCCATGGTACATATTTGCTTTGGATAGCTAACAAGGCCTCATTAGCTGTGTGCTTCTGAACCTGCAAATAGTTGTTAAACAAATTAAAAGCCCCACTGCACTGATACAGGTCCTCTCTGCAGGGGTGTCTGGCTGGCAGCAGTAGTGTTTAACAGGTCCAGCAGCATCAAGCACATACAGCCTGGTTACAAACTGGGGATTTTTTCCCCTGCACTGAGTTTTTCTGCTTGAAGTTTTAACCTGCCTGTCTTTTCTAGAAGAGGGTGGGTCTTCTCAGACAGGTGAAATTGTGCATCTCCAACTTATCTTGGTATAATTTTTCTCTTGTTCTCCTCCTCCTTCTCTTCTTCCTTGTTTCATCCCACTTATTGTGGGTTTGGTCAGGGCCCTTTTTTAGGCATTTAGAATCAGTTGCCAAATCACAGTAACGAGCAGGTAGTTCAATGCTGCACAGTGTGATAGATGCAGCAATTGTACTAGCAATACTTCATCTTTGTGGTTTTCATTTTTGTGCTTCCTGTGTAGTCAGATCAGGTTTTCTTTCCTGTACCTCTAACCATTTTTTGGTACAAGATGTATGTGGGGGAAAGAGGAGGAGCATGAAGGGAGTGAAAATGGCCTTTATTCCCACGTTCTCTTGGGTTTAATGCTTATGTTGCCATGGGGTGGGGACTGCTGTTCTCTCCCAAATCCATCTGTAGGCAACCAGCAGACCTGAATGTAACAGGTCCACATTTGGATAGATAATGCCATTATTTCAGCTATGAACTAAGCCAGTGGGTCTAGGGGTTGGTCTGGGTTGGAAGAGAGGAGTGTGTAGGGAGAGATGCTGGAGGGGCTGTGCAGCTTCATCTGTTCAGCCTGTTCCTTTCTGGGACTCCTGTTGCCTGTTCTAAATTCCTGTGGCACATCTCTCCTGGCCTCACTTAGTGCTCCTTGGGGTCCGTCACATCTTGAGTGTGCTGTTTGTCAAATTCCTTTATTTTCTCCACTAGGAACTTGTGGAGTTGTTTCTGCTGCTCCTTCTCCCGTGTCCCACTGAGGCACTTTGTGCTGCTTTGTCAGAGGCCAGGAGGCTCAGACTACTCTCTGGAAGGCTCTTACAGCCATTTAAGAGCTGCTGCCTGTTTTCTTAGGATGCATTATCTCTTCCTTTTCTTGGGAGTCCTATTTTTTTGCCTTGGGTCTGGACACAGTCCTAATTTATGTAGAAATCCTATCTTGAAACTTGTTCAGTTGTTAACTTAGCACAGACAGTTTTGCAGTTCTTGTGATGGAAGTGAGAGTTTCTGTGTGTGGAGGGGGCTGTGCTAACTCACTAAAGATTCTGGTTATGTTGGCCAGTTCTTGACTGCAACCTTTTTAGTTCTTTAATGAGAGGTTATTTTGGGAGGAAGAATGTAATCGGGTCAAAAATCAAATTTCAGTTAGGACTGATTCATTTTGTATGGGCATGTTTTGGTTGCTGGGCATTGCTCACAATACAAGTTGAAAGAATTGGAGTGTTCAAACTAATTTTTAGTAGGCCTTTCCCATTGGCAGTGACTGGCTTTCCTGACATGGTTTCATTTCAGACTTCTGAACGCTAATTTCTGTTTTGTATTAAATGTACTTTTGACTAACAGAAATGTGTTGGGGAAAGTAATAAAACCCAAAGGGGAACAAAACCATTTCCTCTTGGCATAGTGTTTTTTCTGTAGATCAGCTATGGGCATATTTTGCTTTGACCTGTTTCATTGCTAGTATGAGCTTGAAATTTAAAGTCTTGCCACCAAGCAGAGTAAACTTACAAAAGACTCAAGTAAATTAAGGCAGAGGACTTGGAGTCTTAAAAGACGACTGTCACCTTTGTTCACTATATCGTGGTGGTTCCTGTTAGTAATTACAGTGTCCTTGGAGAACAGGATGGCTCTGTGAAGTTAGAAAACACTTCCCAAGAGTGTGAAGTGTGTGTATATCAGGTGGTTTATATATATAATGTCTGGTATCTAAAACCTGGGGGGGGGTTGAGTTCATAATGTATGCTTTTTCATATTAGAGCTTGATATTTTTTTTTTCTCCTTTTTAAGAGAGAGGGAGAGAAACTGCCATGATCTCTCACAAAGTAATAGAGGGAAATAGTGTTATAAATCCCTTGATGTGCTGTGAAAGCCTAGAGCTTTCCTGTTGCAACCTTTTTGCTCAGTTTTTTTCCTTCCCCTTCTCAGGCTCAGTTTAGAGGCATAGAAAGACACAGAAATTAATTTCTGGGCATAGGCAGTGATATGGGATACACATCATAAGGTCACCCCAAGACACCTTCTATTTGCCTCCTGTGCAGCTCAGGTTTTTTATTATGTGCTCTTTCTCTCATAGTCACTATTCTCAGAAGTTTCTTGAGACAGACTGATACCATGCAAAGCATTCAAACTGAAAGAGCAGCTTTTTTTTCTGCACACTGAAATCATGTGTCTGTCCACCAAAAGAACTGGCTGAAAGGGGACAGGATGGAGGGACCAGGCTGGTTCTAAACTTGGTTATAATTATCTCTGCTTTAATTAAACATTGTAGAGACTTGTGGGGCAACTCGGGTAACTGAATGTCCCTTTAGGTAATTCAGGGTATTTCTCCTGGCCTGGAGCCACCGCTCTCAAAAGGGCATTGGCTTCCCAGTGGTCTGGTGTGCATCTGCCAGTCCTGTGTGGATGTTGTGGATGTGTCTTGGAAACATCTAAAAACATCTCTTGGTGCTATGTTTAGAAACCCAGATCTCTGCCATAAGTGTTGGTAAGAATTTCCAGAATTTTCTCAGCCTGTTAACTTGGAAGGCTTCTCCTCAAACCTCAGTCATCTTTTTATCTCCCTGCCTCCCTGTCTGTGTGTTTAAAGCCAAAAGCTTTAAGTGCCAATATGCAAATACACACATAGGTCAGTGCATGAGATTATTTGACTCTCTTGAAGATGTAATTTCATGGCTATAAGACTCTAAAATCACTAGAGTGATCTGAAATTAAGGTCTCTGACTAATCTATAATAAATGAACATAGCAAAAATGCACGTGCATAGGAATAGGAGTACTCTTCCTTGAAAGATACTTATGAAGCTGCAAGTGCTGTAAGCCTTAATATTTTCATTATTGTTGAGATCAAGTTTTTTATTATGCATTAAAAAGTTTATAGGCAGCTGAGCTATGTAGTGTCTGCTTGCTTGCTGTCTCCTCTATTTCTGGCCCCCAGTGTTATCCCCATTTCAGTGAAATACAATTCCTCTGCTATGATCAAGGCAGAAGGAGTAAGGCAGTGATGGGTATGGTGAGAAGTTTTTTTTTCCCCCCTAGTTCTCCATTGTCTTTTAACACAGTACTTCCAAACTAAACACTGTGTGATATCTTTGTGGTAGCTCTGATGGTCTAAAGAAACAAAATAAAACAACTCCAGTGATTAGCAGTGTTGGAAAAATATTTGCCATGTGAAGAGAGAAGTCATTCCCTAGCAAAAATTATTTGCACCTCTATGCTATCCAATCCTCTGTTATCTAGAGGATAATACTCTGATAAATGTTTAAGTCCTTTTGATTTCAAGATTCTCATCTGTCCTGAATGAAGCTGTTTTTTTCATTTTTATCATCATCATTCCTAAAGAGTGGTTTGGGCTTACAAAAGGGGCTGTTGTTGCAAACTGCCTTAGAACAAAAAATATGACAACCATCCTGAGCTGTGGAAAGAAAGATGAGTGTAGATAGCAGGAGAAAGTCCAGTCTCTGAAAAGCAGCCACATCAATGGTGCAAACTGGGGTAAGGTTCAAGGAGTCTCTGAATGTTGTTGTTCTTGTTGTCTGAATATCTCTCAGATATTAAGGTGGTGCAGGTTACTTGATCACTAAGACTCTGGTTTTATTATGACTCCTTTTATATAGGTCTATATAGATTCAGTTGTTTAGTATTTTGGGTATTTCCTATTTTTAAATACCCTTCTGGGAGGGAAGGCATAGAATGGAAGGGGAGAAGTTGGTGGGGGGGAGTTTGCATATATATTCCTTTTCTCTTATTTTTTTTCCATGTCCAAGAGAAAGGAGTAGAGTTGTCTGTTTTTAAGAATCAAGCAATAAGCAGAGCTTTAAACTTAGAAATTAATAACTAGAAAACTTCCCTCTAGATCAGTAACTTGTGCCCATCTCTCTAGTGAGCAGCATTTAAAATGATGTTTCATCCAGGTTATTGCACTCCTGAAAGCAAACATTCTTTCCTTTGAAGTGTCTCAAATGCTTGTTGCAGTAGTAGTTAATAGGTCTGATTTCAGAAGGTATTCTGTTTATTTTTACCTATTTGTCTAAAATTCAGCTGCTACTTTGAATATGGGTCAGAATATATTCTGTTCACTAGTATGTACGTTGAAAAGCAAAGAGTCTCACAATGGTGTGCTACAGAGTTTTAATGGACAAGTAATACTATAGTCTGTGCTTTCTAAATATTTCAAATTATGTTTGTGGATTGTCATGAACTGGTGCTTTGTGGTGTGACAACCACTGGTCACAGGGCTGGTAAAGTTTGCAGGGGATGGATTTAGCTTGGGAAGGAGGAGACAGCATAGCCTGCAGCACTGCAGTCAGGGCTAGGCAGTGGGGCAGGACACGGGGTTGAAAAGCCAATTCTGGCTCTTGGCAAAATGCACTCGTGAAGAATCATAACCCCTCCTTGTGACCGTAAAAAAAAAACGGTCAGAGGTCCAGAGGGCAGCTGTGTGTTTGCTTTACCTTTGCACTTTACCCTGGTTGTGTGCCTTTTCCAAGGGGTATTTATATTTTCAGGAACATGAGATTGCAGCTGGACCCGTGAAGGACGTGAGGGGTGGTTTGCACGTGTGGGTCGGTGCGTACTGGCTGTTCCTCTCCGAGCCTGCTCTGCAGCAGCACGGGCCATTTAAGCAGTGCCTTCCTGATCTTTTGACGTGCAGCTGGACACATCTGGAGGCAGCAGGGTGTGCAAGCACACAGGCATCTGGCCAGCCGTGCCTCATGCTGGGGATACTGTGGGGCAGGCACTTTGTCAGTGAAAGATCCCTGGATTAAGGAGAAGGCAAGAACGTGGAGCTGGCTGTCCCTTTGGGGCCCTGAACCTGAGGTGAGCTCTGGTGAGCTGTGCGAGCAGAAGGTGTTGGTGAAGTCAGGGAAGCTGCTCCTCTGGCTGTGCCTGAATTCCTCACGTGGATGGTGTGTGGTTCCTCTGTTCCTGGAGCAGCTTTCCCTGCAGTGGGTAAGGCTTCCTGTGGATATCTGCCAGGCAGTTCTTTGGTGCTGCAGGGTTACCTGTTGTGTAAGAGCAATGGGGCTGCCTCGGTTCTCTGTTTGTTAAAAATGGTTTGGGATTTGATATTTCAAAGTGATGATTGTGCTGGGAGGCAAGGTGAAGCTGGGAACTTGTTAAAGAAAAGCAGTAATCACAGAATCATACAATGTCAAGGGGTTGGAAGGGACCTTAACAATCATCTTGTTGCAAACCCTCCTGCCATGGGCAGGGACACCTTCCACTGGACCATGTTGCTCCAAGCCCTGGCCCACCTGGCTTTTAACAATGCCAAGATTGGGGCATTCACAACTTCCCTGGGCAACCTGTTCCAGTGTCGAACCACCCTCACAGTAATGAATTTCTGCCTAGTATCTAACCTAAATTTCTCCTCTTTCAATTTGTACTCATTACTCCTTGTCCTATCACTACAATTGCCCTACATGTCACCTCTGGAGTGTGTAGGAAGTCTTAATCTATTTACCACTGAATGTGCTATACTTGGAATGCTCTGTAAGCATGGAATTCTATTTTCCATGTGCCAGTAAATATTTTAACCTCTAGTTACTAATACTGTTTTATGGGTTCCATGTTCCTGAAACAGCAATTACTTTTTAAATTTCTCATCCACTTAGGAAAAGTTGTTTTTACTTATGTATTTCTGTTTCCTCTGAGGATAATAAGGAGACATCTTTTGCTTCCCATGATAAAATGAATGTGATGGATGTAGAGAGGCATCTCACTTCTTTTTAATGTCTTTGGGTAGGAAGTGGCTCTACTGTTCCATTTTAGCCTCCTGTGGCACCTGGAAAATAAGAATCAGGGAAAGCCTAACCCTGTGCTCAGGCTGACAAGGAGGTGTGAAAACAGACTTCTGACATGTAGATGCAATTGAGTCTTTTTGGAGGAGCTTGAAGACAGTCTTACTGCAGGACCCAGATCTGTCAAATTTAAATGAAAAGGAGAAATCTAGTTTCTCAGGATTTGACTGTTCATTTATCTTTCTTTCCATTGCCTTTCTTTGTGTTTAGAAATTTTATACAGAGAAAGAAAAAAGAATACCAACTTGCTTATTTGGGCAGTGTTAGTTTCCTGTGGTCAAATGTTGTGATTTCTTTTTTTTTCCCTTTGATTTTAAAATTTTTAAAAACCATGCTGTGAAATGAATCTGGAAAACAGTAGGTAGATTAAAAAGGAATATAAATAATGGAGCTCCCAGGAGCAGAGAGACTGGAAGCACAGGGAGAGAGGCACATGGAAGAACGAATAAATCTCTTTGACTGTGCTGCTGAATGCTCAAGTCTTTCTGCATGTGATGTGAGTAAATTGCCAGCTGTCTTTAGTGCTCAGGAATAATTACTCCCTTGTCCTTGAGTCATTCTGGAGTTGTTCAAGTCTATCTAAACATGAGCAGGGTTTTTTCTGTTTCTTCTGATACCTCCAGAGTGAACACTGCTTGGGAGCACCCCGTGGGGAGTGAGGATCACTGAGCTGATGCAGTGTAGTATTGCACGAGTTGTAAAGAGACTCTGTAGGATCGATGGGAGGGCAAACGTATTTTTGAATATCTGTGCTTATTGTGGGGGTGTTTATCTTTTGGGGTTGTTGGTTGGTTGGTTTTTTTTGGCGGGGTGGGGTTTGTGTGTTTTGTTTTTCTCAGTCTCAGGTAGAAGTTGTGTGGATGAATCATATTGGTGGAAGCAAAAGAGGATGTAGTAAAGCTGCCTGTTTTTACTTCCCTAAGACTTTTAACAGACTTACTGTCCCTAAGTTAGTTTTTGTCTATGGCTTTTTGTGTGCTATTGCTGTGTGCATTTTCTGCCTTTTTCTGCCTAAGATAGAGCTCAGCTGTTTTAAGTGTAGCTTTTATGCAGTGTTTATCCACTTGGAAGTTTCTGTTTGTGTGTTTTGCTGGACATGATTTTTAGAGCAGAGAAAACTTGGATCTGGTGAGGGAATTGATCCCTCTGTCCAGCATCCCTTGGAAGTTGTCATCCTGTGCCTAGCAGAGGTGAGAGAAGCCTGCTGTACTGCCCTAAATAAACTTTCTTGCTGTGTTCAGAGAGGCTGATTGGTTTCATTGATAGAGCTGTAAACAAGACAAACCAGCCTGCTTTAAAAGCCTCTGTGGCTAATGAATCAGTCAGGATGTTTTGATCTGTCCTATACAGTTTTCCACCTCAGCTACTCTTGATTATAAGGATCTGAACTTACACCATTATATGGCACATCCTTTTAATTTGGTTGTTGTTGCTTGATCCTGTAGCTGTTGCTTAAAGAAGCCAGCAGAAAGAGCCTGGCTGGGCAGTCCCTTGCTTTGTGTCCCTGTACCTGGTGTCCTGGTGTCCCCTTTCCTTCTGCATAGATCACAATGCCTGCACACATCTGATCCCCCCCAGAGCTGGTGTCCAGGTAAAGTTTCGCTGCTGTCCCTTGTCATGGAGCTCAAAACAAGTAAATGAACAGCAGCTGTATTGATCAGGGCAGCATGGAAAGGAATAAAGTGAGTTTAGAAGAGCATCTGTGTTGCTGTGACCCAGCCTTGGCATCTGCTCCTATATTTCACTTGGGACAGGGGCTCACTAGGGATTTGTCACCTGGAAGAGTCAGACTGAGGGTGAATGCATAGCGTTTTTCTGGTTTATTGTCATGTGGCATTGTGTACTGACTGCACAGCTCAACACTGGTCAGAGTGTTGCATGGCCAGCTGGACCCAGACGCTCTGTCTCTGATACAGGAAATTTTGTGCTTGGAAAAGTCATCCTTTGTAATCCTTGAAATACTCAGTGACCTGAGAGAACAAAGAAAGTTGTCATCTTTTCCTCATAGCCCCTGATTGCCCCTCTCCAGCCCCAGAATTGTTTCCTGCACAGAATTGTTTTTTCTTACTCTATTTTCTTCCACACATCTTCTACTAAAAGAAATCCACTTACTGCGTACATACTTTATCTTTTTAGGCTGCTTTTACACATTGTTCTTCATTATCGGTATGGTTTCTTTGTTTCCCTCTGTATCTTTTTCTGTACTTTCTCTTACTTTCTTTTCCTTCCCCTTTTTCATTCCCCAGTCCCTTTGCACAGCCACCTCTTGGCTTCTCAAGTCACAAGCCAAAAGCAGAGGGTGTAGGAATTATCCCAGGGATAACCCATGTCTCAAATCTGTGTGCAAACTGTAATTTGCCTCCAAGGAAAACTTGCAAACTTGATTTTAAAAAATGATTAGTTACTAAGACTGTCCTGGCCCTCGGTAAGTTGTTCCAGGGTGTGCTGGTCTTTGCTGAAGTGTGTGGCTTGTGACCTCTGTCTTTTAGTTTCACCCAGCATCTCTGTTTACTCATGTTGCTTCTCCTGCCTCTTCTATGGAGTTTTCTCTATCTGCTCTGTTTCCCCTCGCTCAAGAACTGTCCCAAAATCTGATGTGCATGTTTTCCTCTTCACTATTTCTTCAGGACGTAATTTTTATGCCTTTTGGGTAGAGTTACTGGCTGGTTTGAAAGCCACTGAGTGAACTAGAAGACTAGAAGACTTAGTATGGTTCTACTCTTCAGGCTGACTTTGGAGGAAGCAATGATCTCAAGTCATGAGTCTCACCAGGCTCAGGAATTTGCTGTGTACGTAGAGCCCTCCTTTGGTTTTCAGTGGCTCAGCATTTCGAATTTAAAAAAAAAAAAAATTGCTGCTTTGCTTTTCCAGGTTCCTGTCGAGGCTTTTGTGAGGGAAAGTAGACCTTTTGGTCACCTGGAAAAATCTTCAACAGGACTCCTTTACAGGACTCTGTATTTTTACAATCTTCATAGATAGGCAGAGTGTCATAGTTTTATTTGTATAACAGCAGTAAGGCCCTGTTTGCTTTAAGCCTTGTTTTTTTGCAGGACTGGAAATAAGTCCTTGAGGCTATTGGTTTTTCAGTTCATTAAGGTAGTGCTGGAAGATATATGAGGAGAACAAGTGCTTTTTTACCACCCTTCAGTTTGACAGTCACACCAAGCCTTTTCTGTGGAAAATTGGCGTTTTCCTTGGAAAGGTCATTCATGTGTTCAAATAACAGCATGCAGGAACAGAAAACCCTTTCAGAGCAGGTGTCCAGAGATGCAATAGAAGTTATCTGCTTGTCTCTTATTATACCTGTCACCAGAGAAATCTGGTGAATGAGTCTCCAGTTGCCAGCAGCAGAAAGAAGTTACAGTGAACAATAAGAGGCCCATGGGGAGTGCCCAAGGCATCGTCTTTCACAGACTGAAAGCTCTTTTCTTCTGTGCAGGAAAAGAACAAATAAGTAAAACATTAGTCTGCTACTGATGGGACACATGTGAAGCATTAGGAAAAATTAAAAGGTCGGGTTACTTGCAGTTCTCTGAAGTTAGATACTTATCTCTGTGCTGACAGAATTGAGAGAAGGTTTTATTTACTTCCAAGAAAAAGGAGAGGACCAGACAGTCTGGCATAGGAATATAAACCCACTTCTGTTCCTCAAAGTATAAAAATTGCTTGGTGGAACAGATTGTGTTGTGTGAAGAGCCCTTGGAGTATATGTATGTTTGCAGTTGTAATTTTTCCTAACATGGTTCATAGAATCATCATGGGAATGGGATGGGTTGCAAGAGGACCTTGAAGATCATCTTGTTCCAACCCCCTGCCATGGGCAGGGGCATGTTCCACTAGACCAGGTTGCTCAGGGCCCCATTCAACCTGGCCTTGAACACTTCCAGGGATGGTTCTTTGCCTTTGCAGAGAGAGGAATAAAATTGAACTGCTGATTCTGCATCCCTTACCTGCAGCAGCCTCTCCTGGAGATGTTTTTGCCTATGGAAGTGAGCATGTATAGGGTATGGAGGTCCTACCTGGTGTGTTGTACTCTTATTTTATTCTGAGGATTTTTAAGGGTTGGATAAAGTAATTTTATAGAAAACAATTGAAGTTAATTTTGCATTTAATCTTTTGTAAGGTTAGTGAGTGAAGTTAACAGTACGGACTTAAGGCCAGTGGACCTCAAGGTGCTGTAAAAACTACCCTCAGACTTGTTCAGGTTTCATGAAACACAGATGTGGGCGTGTGACAAGCACATTGCTTTTGGGTGCACATGGTTGCAGTTCTCTCAAGGATAGTATCATGGATATGCTTCCCTTGATATTTGCCATGTGTTACAGAATACTTTCTGTCTTGCTGTTACTTGCATGTGCAGTACCAAGAGCCCTGGGTTTTGCTGTGCCAGCATTTTGGAGTTGGAACGCCTGTGAATTTCGTAAGGGAATGTGCTTGTTCCTTTCATGCTGGAGGATGTGCTTGGCTGGGGATGAGGATTTTGGCCAAGAACACTGCACCAAAATGTTGCCACATGATGGGCTGCTCCTGCATCAAATTCAGCAGCTGTTTCCTCCTATTGCTGTCTTCTGCAGCGCTGTCCTCTGCCAATTCTCCCTTTTCTCCCTAAGGAGAATGCACACTGGAAGGCTGATTCATCAGCCCAGTGAAGAGTTGTGCTCAAATTAGTCCTTTCCCCAGGCTTCAGAGTACTGTCCAGACATGAACAGGAATGGATGGCACTAGGTATTAGTGTACAGCTCTGGTAAGGATTTATCCTGCACGTTTTCTGAGGGTCCTGTTATCCCATTTGGAAGTAGAATAATTTCTGTCCCATTTTGCAGGCAGCTGCCAGATCTGTTTAGTCTGTTCCTTTTTTTATTCCTTTCATCCCTGTTCCCCCAGTTTGGCTGCTCCCTGTTGTCCAGCCCCTGTAAGAGAAGTGAACTGCCTGATAAAGAGATGTATTCCTTTTGTTCTGCAGCTGGTTCTTCTCTATTGGGGAGCCAACACTGAGGATCTACATCTAGGTGGTGATGATGTGAGTACATGTGAGATCTGCTTTCTCTCAGATTTCAGTGGCCCAGTGCTTATGGCTGGAGAACAGGCCAGCCTGTACATATACAGCAGGAGCAGAGAAAGCAAAGAAACAGAACGAGAAATTACTGAAAAATTATTTCAGTCTCTAATACAATCATAAAGGTTTGGGATTTCCCCCACACACTTGACTTAAGATATTGCTCTTCACATCCCTTATGTCAGGGTGAGCCTGGATGTGAGGAGACCTTCCCTCTCTCCTTTGATATCTCCTTTCTGTAGGTTCTGGGTACTCATCCAGAGTAGTGAAGGACAGGAAGGGTCAGGGTAGGAGACATCTTCAGTGCACGTCTGAAGCAGAGCCCTTGTGTGGGAGCTGGTGATGCTTCATGGCAAGCTGGAAAAGGGCCATGTTTAGAAAGCAGTGGTTCAACAAAGCACTTGGTGGTGTTACTTGCTGTAGTGCTCTGACTGATGTGGGACCCAAGAGGACAATTCTGTTTAAAAAAAAAGTCAAAAAAATGATCGTGAGGACTGGACTCTTGTCGTCCAGCCTCCTTAGACACTATTAGGTTACCCCCTGACTTGTTTTGGACCAGACTTGGCCTTCTGGCCTTTCTTTTAGCAGCACTGGTCAAGCTTAAGAGTAAACCTTCAAGTAGCAGTGGCTGCATTGCCTGGCAGGGTGCATGCAAAGTGGAGTCCTGTCTTTGCCTTGAGCTCTTCGTGTGGCTTGTGAATCAGCACAGAGTCCACTGAAGAAGAAACAGGCTTCTACAGCAATTTGCCCTGAGCTCATGGGATTCATATCCTCAGAGGCTGGTTAATACTGTTACTCTGTGTTTGATAACCTCTGGGTGTTTGAATGTCATGTTTGGAGGAGGAAGGGGGGAAAACACACCCATGTGAAATGTTCAGACTCAGGATATTGCTCAAACTGGAAATCAAAGGACTGTATGGTGTGCTTTTCTGTCTTTATCAGTAGTTCAAACAGACATGCTAATCCCTGTTTTTTCTCGTAGCTGTGGGGATTATAGCCACAGTGAGAAAGGTACATATTGTAAGGAAGATTGAAAATTTACCTGTCCATCAGATAGCTGAAGCAAAAGTTTATAAAGACAAACAAACCCCCAAGCAACAGAACTGTACTACATGTAGTATGGCACATAATTCTCATAATGCTTTTTAGCAGAAGTCCTCTCTTCCCCTCAGTGCCAATGCTGGGCTTTGGCTGGGAATTTGGAGCTTTTCTCTGTGGATTCTTCTCCACACAGGAGAAAATCCCTTTGCCAGGGAAGTTGTCTGGCTGTATCTGCTTTAACCCCATGTACAGTGCAGTAAGAGCAGGCCAGGAGAGCAGATTTCAGTTTCATTTGCTTTGTCCACTTCATGTTCTTTACATCTGAGGTATCCTACTCCCTCGACTGGCTGCCTTTCCTGTGCATGTGCTGCAGAGCTCTCTGGAGGAAACTGTCCCCTGGATCTCTGCTCCTTGGACTGTTGCTCCAGGAAGTGTCAAATTATCCTCTTCCCTGTTTCACAGGGATGATGCTAGAGTGTCATTTCCTTGTCAGTGGTGTCTGTGTAAGCCTCTTGTGGGAACCAAACTTTATTTCTCTTCCTGCTCATTTGAGTGACCTATGCAACCCGCTGCCTGATTCCCTGCTTGATTCCCGAGATCAGGGTGATGTCGGGGGGTGTGTGTTTTTCACCATCAGCTTTCCAGGAGCACACCCAAAATACCACGTTCTCACCTTTCTGCACATCCTGTTGTTTGGGGAAGACAGAAAAGGAGCTTTCTCTCAAGTTCTGCTGCTGCTTTTTCTCTGGCCTGGTGAAGAAGCTTGGCTCAGTTGGATGCCATTCCTCTCATTATGTGAAATGATAAGGAATAGGCACAGAGTTTTGCTCTGACAAGAGGCACAGTCAAAGCCTTCTTCCACCCTGTGGTACAGCATCTCAGCTGTCCCTGAATGGAATTTCAGCAGCTCAGGCCTTGCTCAAAAGAGTGACTGTCACCTATAAAGTCTCATGAACCTCAATCCCTACAAGTGGTGAACTGATGTGGGCTGAGCAAGTCTGGGTGTAGTTATGGTCAGGGTTTCCAAGGATGTCTTTCAAACCTTTTACCTCCATGCAGTGGGAGTTATCAACAAGGTAATCTGGGCCTGTGCCCTCTGTGGATCCCCAGGCAGCGTGAGCAGTATCGATTCCAGGCTGGTGCCTTGAACAGGACTGCTGTTAAATAAACAGTGGGTGCAGTTCTTTGCTAGTCCTGCTGACTGCAGGCCATGGAAAGGTATTGCCAGGCCAGAACCTCGTATCTTGCCTGACTGAGGTGGAACTTGCTGCCTGGGTCTGCCCGCACAAAAGGCTGGATGCAAATATCTGCAGGGCCCTGTGAGTCACAGGTGGCTGCTGTGGACACTGAGGATGTAATTTCAGCCTCCCACATCTGCCTCAGAAAGTTGCAGCCCCCAGCATGGGTCTCATCTAAGACTCTTGTCAACAGAGGAAGACTGTTGTGATCAGTGTCTTGGAACAGACTTAGTGGAACAGGGGAACAAAACTTCATGTCGTGACTTATTCATGTGAGAACACTACTGAATAAAAAGCAAGAGATTCCTGATGGACTCTGAATCTGCTTAACCTGCCCTCCCCATGTTTTCATGCTTGTGCATGCACACGTGTGTGCACTCTGTTCCTGGTGGCACTCAGATCAGCCAACCCTTTGTCCCTTTTGATTATCCTGGACAGCATTTTTGCTGGGCCTCCAACCCTTTGGATCCTCCTCATGTCCAGGTTTGTGCGTCTGACTCCTGTCCCATTCCCTGAGGAGGCCTCAGGGGGAGTGGGTTTGAGGGCATTGGGACACTGCACTTGGAGTGGTGTCTGTGCTTTGCTGGGCTGGGGAAGGGAAGGCAAATTTAGCAAAACCTCTGTTAGCTGTTGCCATCTCAAGGCAGGAAGTTGTTGAGGGAAGGCAGTGGTGCCTAGAATTTTAAGGGTGAGGATAGTCTCACTAGATAGAGTGAATATAACAAACCACCCAGGTGTCCCATATCCCCAGTGTGCCTATGGGGGATTTAGGCCAGGCTTTTTTGGAAGGCAGTATAAACCAACAGACCCATGCTTTTGTGCTTATAAAGGGGATTGATCTTTGTCTTGGGAAAGGACATTTTGTAGCAGAATGATACAAAATAAAGCTGAAAACAGTGGTGGTGTTCAGCAATGATGATGAAGATGACAGAAGGCAGGGCAAACATTGAGTAAAGAAAAATGGCACAGAGGCTGGAGAGGCCTCGGTGGAAGGCAAAGCAGATTGCAAAGGATTGAGAGCTGCAGAACTGGTGGTTAATATAAAACATAAAAGTGCATTACTTATAAAAGTGCAAAGGGTGCTGCTTAGCCCTCTGTTTAGCTACCACCTTTGATGCTGGTTATGGCTGGGACTTGGATGTGCTCTTGCTGGACTTCCCTTGTTGCTTTTTCCACCTTCTCATGGCAGGGGCAGATGCTGGAGGTCATATTGCAGTCTTAATTCCTCTGACAGAAGCTATTTTTGTCCCTCATGTGTTCTTGATTACAGCATGGCTGTCCAAGGAGTGACCCCCTCGGTTGTTTGCATCCTTGGGAGCCTTGTGTTTGTGGCCTGTGTTGAGGAACCAACTGGGGTCTGCAGGGTGTCTGCTCAGAGGAGCACAGAAGGGCACGTGAGGAACTGTAATTACAAATGGGTTATACCTGGCTGTGTGTTGGCCTTTCAGTGCACAGGTTGTATGTGGTCAGTCTGGTACCCAAGTACTAAAAACATCCATAAAACAGCTGCATTTGGGCATTAAGTAATAATAGAGGAAATAGTAATAAGTAATAATAGAGGAAATGTGAAGATTTGCCAAAAGGCAAAACCCATTTGATTCACAGTGCACGTTTCTGAACAAACTTCTCTTGATGTGCTTATTCTGGAATTTAATCAATTTTGAAAAAGGGATTATCCAATTCACAAAAGATAGACAAACTGCCTCAGAATTTTCATGTGAACTAAATAGCTTTTAATCTAGGAAGTAAGAATAAAGTGGATGTGCTCCTTCTGCCACAGATGAACTTTTCTTAAGCAAATCTAACTTCATTTTGCTTAGTGTATGTGTTTTGTTGTTTGTTTTTAATAATATGGATAAAAAGCATCTGATTTCTCACTAAGGTTTTGTATGCTTCTGCTGTCTTGATTTGGGGTACTTTACAGTGATAAAGAAACTATTTTTTTGTTAGTAGAGGAGGAGCAACAGTGAGAGAATTCCCTTTTTTGGTGAATTTTATGTGGCTATGAGAAGGGGTTCCTTGAATTCAAACTACATATTGTGTTCAGTTTTCTGCAGAAGACTAAAATGAAATCACAGCTGCATGGGAAGCATTTTAGTCAGTAGGGAAAAGTATTTCACAACAAGATATGAGAATTAGGTGGGTTTGCTCAGTTAAAAGCTTTCAGAATAGCTTGTTTTAAAATTAACCTGGAAGTCATTCTGGCTTCCACAGTGCAGCAGTGATACAAGGTCTTTGAAGACAAATATACAAAGGTCAGTCTGAGATTGAGGTAATTAGTCCATGTCTGTTTTTAATTTTGAAAGTCTATAATTTTTTGAAGATCCATACTTTTACCTTGTGGAAAATCTCAGACTTGGATGATTTGCACTGTGTGAAGGTAATAACCTGCCACTGACCAAACCTATTCATCTGATATCAGTGTGTGTGCTGAGCGTGGTTTCATACTCTGGAGTCCCTCAACCATCTGCTGTTTGCCTTGGGATCAGAGAGCTGCCCATGTGTAGGCAATGCCAGTCAGTAAAATACTTGGAGGGTATGGCTGAGTGATGGGACATGTCTGTCTTGTAGGTAGGGAATACCTGGAAGGAAGACAGAGTCCTTCAAGGTCAAAGGAGAGAGGTTTCAAGTTAATAACCAGAGGTCTGTATTGTCTTTGCCCACCCCATCCCTACTTCTGCTTTTTCAATGAGTATATTGAGAGATCTAGCATAATGCAAAAATTAAAATAACTGTGGGTAGATAACAGCTATCTTTCTAGAGCAGGAAATTAAAATACTGTTTGCTTCAAAATGCAAGTTTTCTTCCCAATTTTGTCAGTGTCTTAAACCCTGTCTTAAGCTACTTTATTTTCTTTCTAATGAAAGTTTACTGCAACTAGCAGAAGCTTTTGACACAATTCTGCTTTTCCTGTTTATTTGATGTATCTCTTCCCACACAAATAAGCCACACCACACCTTTGATTAATTGTATCTTGTCCTTGAAAATAAATCGTCAGATAATTTGCATAAGTCAGAGGCACAAGGTTATTGGGGTAAATATATGGGAGGTAGAGGGCCAGGAGTCTTCGGGGCAAGAAGGTAACCGCTATAAGGAAAGAGAATAAGGAAGAGGTAAGTAGTCTTTTATAGTCTGAGTATTTGTTCCTGCTGACTTGAGGGTTTGTTGCAGTATGGTGTGTCCTGGAGATTGGGGTTGTGGTTTGTGTTCTTTTTAACAAGTAACTCACAAGGTGTCTTGAGGGTTTTTTGGGGGGTTTAGACAATTAGAAATACTTGAAAGTGGCAGTTTTGTAGCTTGAGTCTGAAGAGTGGTATCTAAGCAGAATGACAGATTATACTGAGGAGTTTGCTTTCTGTGTGGATTGGGTTTTTTGTTGAGTTTGGGTTGTCTTAAGCACCTCTTTGGAACCGAGGAAGCATTGTTCTATGTGCACCCTTAAACCTGTGTGGTTGAATGGGTGGTGTGATGTACTTGTTGCAGTGCTCAGTAGCCAGGAGTCATAAAGGAGACTTCCCAGTAGAGTGTATTTTATGGTAATGCTTCGTCAGAGATTGTGCTTTTGTTAGAAAGACATAAAGGAATAAATATAGAACAACTCAGGTGCTAAAAATAAGCACTTGCATTGACGTCTACTTTTTTTTTTTCCTTTAAAAGAGACCTTTTGGGTATTTAGCAAGATGCATCATATCTGCTCAGAATCCTTTTGGCTGCAGTGATGTCTTGAGGGACAGACAAGTCAGCTGATCTTAGAAAATAGCTTATCTTGGTTTGATTGAAGAGTGCAGTGTGGGAATAGAGCAGATGCCGAGGAAGAGACTTGCTGTGGGTAATGGAATGAGAAGTTGGTTTAATTACTGCAGCTGTAGAAGCTGGGCATTTACGATCTTGAAGATTAGAAGACTGCTCAGCTCTTGTGTTTATGGAGAAAAAAAGGATCCTAAATACTTCAATCAAACCCTGAGATATATCATGAATCTCACTGAAAAGATGGTCCCTTGATAGGAAAGCTGCTTTCACTGAATGGCTTCAGTTACAGTCCAGGATATAGTAATTCTGGCATCCTTGTAACTGTGAGATGAGGGAATGAATAATCTTCCAAAAAGTCTCTAATCCTAGAAGCTGAGATTTTCATAGTGGGAGAATGACTTGCTTGAAATGGATTTTGAAATAATTCTCAATTTGCAGATGATCTGCTGTAGACACGATTCCTTGCACATACTTGGCCACTTGATTCCATTCCAAATAGTCCTCTGAGATCTCTAGTATGAGTGAACTGGTGAATCAGTTAACACTTCTAAATCAGTTTAAGATTAGATTATTACTTCAGCGCCCTTCAAAATGTATGAATTCAGTGTCACACTCCTTTATTTACAAACTGTGCACGTGTTTCAGTATCCAGAAACGCTGAGATCAGCCCAATCTCATCCCCATCGCCTGGTGCTGCCAGGGGTGGGTGGTGTGGTGCATGGAGGATGAGGGGTCAGGCCTTCTGGGCATCTCACAGATTGGACAGCATCAGACAGATGCTGGTTTATGATGGTTGGAGCAGACCATTCCTGCAGACCATTCCAGGGCCATAATCTGTTCATCTGTAGCCACCGTTTCTCCACGGATGAGCCGGGAGCACATCCCTCTGCCTTCCCAGAGGGGTTGCTGTGGCTGCTTCTCCCTTTGAACTTGAGAACAGCTCAGATGTAAACTGCAGTTTAGACTTTATAAGAGCTGGCACCTGCTTCAGTCTCGCCGGGCTGGGGTGAGCTGTGGCTCCACGCCAGCCCTGGCTGCCCAGCGAGAGTGCTCTGGTGAGGTTTTCTCCGCCTGTCACAGGTGGAGCAGCCCCAGCCGTGGGGAGGAGCATGGACAGACCCTTGGCAAGGCTGCTCCATGGGCTCCTGCAAGACTAATAAAACACCCATGCCGTGTCACCCTTTGATCATGAGTACTTTTGTCTCCTCAGCTGCACGCCCTTCTGTTTGACTTGGTTTCTTTTTCCCCTCCCCTCTGCTTTTAACGAAATTTACCTCTCGCTGTGTTTGACCAAGGTAGGACAGTGTAAAGATAATGCTTCCTCTTAGGAATTAATTACATTGTTATTTCAGATTGCAAGCCTCATCAGGCTTCTGGAAATCTATTATTTGTGTATATTTCTGATGAATCATAAATGCTATTAATATGGTATTAAAAAACTGTCCTTGTGTAAACAAGGGGAAAAAAGACAGTTCAAAAGTCCAGTGTACAGGTTCTCCTAGAGAAGATGAGCTAGGCTTTCTCTGTCTCCACTGTTAGCTCTGTTGAAAATTGTATTTTTTATTTTTTTATCGTTATTTTATAATTACACACAGTTCCCTTGTATGAGTATGAATATCTATAGTATGAGTATGCAAATCTATAATTTTTCTGAGATCCTGAAGAGGTGATGCATTCAAAATTATCAACTCTTTCACTATGAAATGCCTTCACCCATAACAAAGAATAATATTATTTTTCTCAGGATGCAGATGTATTTAACTGTTCTTTCCTTGTTTTGTTTTGGAATGAGATATGGTTGCAAATGTAGCTTGTTTCACTGTTGCCTCTTCAGATCTTACCTGCAGCAGTTCAGAATTTTAAAGGTTTCTTTAAAAGACTTTTACTTCCTTAGTGCAGAATGCTAAGGATTTTGGACAGGGAGCAAACTTCATTAGTTCAAGTGCTTTATAATAGATTTTATTTCTGAAGTGCTCTTCATTAAAGTTCTTAACTAGATTGCCATTCTAAAGCCTTTTAATTTCGCTCGAATTTGAATTATGAATAGCGAATAAACAGAAATATTGGTAGTTTAATCTAACCCAGGGGAGTAAAATAACTCCTGAGGAGGAGGATCCCTGAGCTACAAACAGGTTTGTGCCCAGTGCTGGGATGAGATTGTTTCTTGGATGATGTCCAGGGTGAGGTGGATGACAGTGAGGCAGGACAGGGACAGTGTTGGGGGATATTTTTAGCCAAGCCTGCTTGACTTGTGACCCTGGTGACAACCTCTTGCTAAAGGGGGCTTAAAGTAGACTGGGAAGGTGTCTGGGTGAGCTCAAATTGACCTGAGTCTGGAGTTTTAATCCTGTTGTCACTAATGCTTCACCTGCAAGTTTTTGTTTTGGAACCTTATGGATTCGAGGCTGGTAAAGGAAAGGTCCGAAGACTTGCTGCAGTTCTCAAATCCTACGAGGTAGCTCCTTCCTGTTACCTTTGCCTGAGAGTTCCTAAGGAAATGATTAATTTGGAGTAACTGGGAAGTCTGCTTGTGGAAGATCAGAGCATGAAAGTTAATGATCGATTGCTGCTTGTTACTGGGTTATTATGAAGAATTGTGTTTAGAATTTCCTTTTTTTCTGACTGAAGTCCACTTAAGGACCTGCAGCTCTAAAAGCTACCTATAAATCTATTGCACACCAAAGAAAATGTCACAGCAGTAGGAGAAAAGCTGGTGCAGCACCTGGGGGCAGTTCAGGGACCCTCAGCCTCAGGGTTTGGGGCAGGGCACACAATGAAGGTGGCAGAGGACCACTGTAGTGAAAGGGACGTGCTGTTACAAAGGGCAACCAAAGGAAATTAGTGAAAGATACTTGCAAATGATTTTTTTTGTTGTTTTTAAGACTTGAAAAGAGAAAGAGCAGGAGAAATTAGGAAGTTAAGCTTATCCCTTACACAAGAATGATCTGCAGGGTATGAGTGCCACACTCACTCCACTCAGGTCTCTCCGTAGCATTTAAGTGCTGATTACAGCACCTCTCCTTGTCTGTGAAAGGCTGCACTTTACATAGCTCTGTGTTCTGCTGTTGCCATAAACATTTTCTTTATTGTAAGCAAAAGAACATTCCAGTGTTTAAAAGAAAAAAGCAATCCCTGGAATTAATCTGAACATGACAGACTTACATGATATATGGCAATAAGAAAAAAAACGTACAATTAATGGTCATTTAAAAAATAATTTAGGTCCTTTTTCAGAGCCTACTTCTTCCCAGGAGTCAGCTTAGGCAATTCTTGTGTAAAGTACGGATGAGCTTGCATCAACATTCAAGATTTATTCACAGTTTAAATTTTATTAATAAACCAACTAAACCCCCAAGCATTCCCAAACACAAGAAAATGCAAAAACCTTGCCTAAGCCTGCTCAAATTCCCCTCTAACACTTACTCTCTCATGCTGTTTTTCATGTAGGCCTTTAATCAAGGATAAGTCACGGGAAAACCTCAGAGGTAACCAGGCTGTAAAAAATTGCAAGGCTGTAAGAATTTACTCTTGGGAGTGAACCTGTCTGGACTGTATCTGGGATTACATTTCACAGGACAGGGCACACTTCACTTGGTTCAAAGATGTTCTGCCCTGGTTGTTTAGGGCAGCTGTGTCTTTCCCAGCTTCGTTTTTACATGGCCATAGTTTTCTGTCCTGTATTTGAAATTCTGTCTCGGGGTGAGATAGCACTCGGTATCTCACTGCATCTCACTGTAGTGCTATACCAAGTTAACTTGCTGAGGACCTACCCTGTTTCTGGTCTCTAGCAGCAGGAGAATTAGAGCCTCTTTGAGTTATTCAAATTTGAGTTTGAATAACTCAACCTCTTCAAATCGGCCCAGGGTTGTGTAGCAACCCTGCTGCGATGACCTCAGACATCACCTCCTTCTCCAGGTGTTGCCAGCCACTGTAGAGAGGACCATGTGCAGCTGCTTCAGCCCCAGCAGTACACAGCTGGAAAATTACAGTGCACTTTGCCTGTAAAAATAAATGAGAGTCATGATAAGAGCCCACCTTCATCAGGGGGTTAAAGTGACACTCTCTGCTGTGGATTGGAGCAGCTGAGATGCAGGCTATGGAATGATGATCCCTGGCAGAAGGCTGGGATGGACAAGAGGGGGCAGTAATGTTGTAGGCTGTCGCAGCTGACCGTGCTCCAGGATGTTTTATCCATCAGAACCCTGGCTCCACAGGTTAGGGACAGGGTTAGATGAAACTGATGGGCTGCTGGTGCTCAAGCTCTCCTGATGAGTGAACACAGAACTTTGTGGAATTATGAGGCCACAGGTACATTCACCCATTTCATTCTTGCTTATCTTGTCTTTTGAGTTCCCTCTAAGGCTCAAAACTGAAGAGTTTGGTTGCAAGTTGCAATGGAAAATGAATTGCTTTGTTAGCTGAAGAAGTCTAATTTCCATCTTGGAAAGGAAAGAATTTGTCTGTCATTGGTCTATCTAGGTCAGTAGTCTGGCTTATAATGGATTTCCTTACTAAAGGATTTACAGTCAACACAGTGACTGGTATTTTCTCTGTCATTTCTGTGTCATTCAGGATTCCAGTTCTCTTTTCAGTCTACTTACACCACCTCTGACAGCTGTGGCAAGAAGGTTCACAGGTCAGTTATGGATTATGAGGAGGGAAACCACTTCTGACTGATTGTTGTACATCCATCAAAACTTAACAACAGCTTCTCTGTTTTTCCTACTTTGAGTGAAGACTTCTTTTTCTGAAAGCGCCTTCAAGTCAATAATTTCCAATTATCTTTAGGGAAGTGTTCAGTTTTTAGAGGCTCACCTTCTCAGAGCTGATGGTCACAGTTGTAGGATGGTAGCAGGAAGGAATTTCTTGAAGTCATTCTGTCGGTGATGGATGATTCCATAAGACATTGAGAGAGGGGCATGCCATGAAATCAGCTTCTTTATCTAGGGAGAAATTTAACTTGTGATTAAAAATACATTATCATTTCCCCCCCTTTTTTTTCTTTACAATATTCTGTCAACATCAGGTTAGTATATAGAAGGTGGCCTTTAGAGAGGGAACCAAACTGTGGAAGCAGGGGAGCCAGGGATTCAAAGATACTGGTACTTCCTGTAGTGAGGAAGGAAGCTGACTAGAAAATATTTTCAGTAGTTTTAATAAATTATTTAAGAAAAGGGAAAGAAGGGGTGGAGGAAATAAAAAGGAATGAAATGTTCTCCTTGTGAGATGATGCTGAAGCCAGAATTGTGTGTGGCCACTTCTGCATCTTGTATGTCTTGAGTGTTGGAGCACTGAGAATGTTTTCAGAGCTGTGGTATCACAAAGTAGCTAATGGAAACATGGGTTTGAAGGTTGTATTGAATTCAGTGCAAGGTACTGTGCAAGAGAGAAACTGTGTAAGGGTTTAAGTGCATGCACATTTATATTTAATTATGGGACCATTTTGAAATGGAAAAATACTTGTATGTGTATGCTTAAATGGGACTCTCATCCTCAATGTACTGCCTAAATCTGTTTGTTCCATTTTAGAAGACATCAGAAAAGCAATTTGGTACAGCTTGCAGTGTCCAGTACACGGTGTGTTTTATATATATATAAATACTTTTTTTTTTCAAGTGAGAAGGATGAGGATCCTAAATGGGAAGAGCTTCTCTCCCATTCTTTGAGGCTCAAGTACCTCTTAGCAGGCACCAATAAACAGTGCCAGACCAAAGCTTGCTTTCAGATCTTGTTCTCTTGCATAACACTGCTGTGCTCAATCTTGAACCAGAAATTATTCTCTTACCAGTTGCACTCTTTCATTCTGAGAACTTTGACCTCAGTTTTAACAGTTTTAGTAAAATGTCTGCATGAGAGTTGCTGTACACAGGCAGTGGAAAAGGCAAAGATCCCTTTGATAGCCCGTGGAGGGAGTGTTCAAGAATTGCTTCAAGACCAGAGAATGTGCTTGTTCCAAGGAGCAGCTCAACTTGTGTTGCATTGGTTTTAAGGATTCCTTTGTTGTGGGATAATGGGAAGCAGGATGAGATAGTGCTTGTGACTTGCCGAGCTTTTTTAATGAACACTTTTTATTGCCATAGTTGCATGTGCGGATTGTAATGAAAACAAAATGGTTAATGTTGTTATTTTAAATTTAACATTATTTGTTTGTCATATAGGTGTGCAGGAATGTTATGGTAATTTTTTATACTTTAGCCTATAAACCAGCTTCCCCCCAGCTGTGTAACTCTCAGTACCAGCTTCCCCCACCAGCACTGAGAACTGAACCAGCTGCTTTTGGTGATACTTTCTTAGAGCCTTTGATGAATGTTTAGATGGACAGCTACAAAAATAGGTGGAGCTAAGGAAAGCAGGTAATGTGTCATAATAGGGCCTCCTTAAGCATGTAGATTTATTGTCACCAAAACCTCTCCCAGAGCTTTGCTGTTCTGAAAGGTTAAAGCCTGAACTTACTCTTCACCACCTGATACCTGTTTGTTCTGGTTTCAGCAGCCTTTTTTGCCTGAAGTGGTTTATTTCCCTTCCTAATGGTTATCTCTACTGTCTTACAAGGAGCAATTGGATCCCTATCCTTTGGCTCCAGTCTTTATATGGCCATGGTGCCTGTGGTGTTAACACCTGAATGCACCTTCATGTTCAGATTGCTTCCCAGCTTTGTCATCAGCTGCCACAATTACTCTTTTTTTTGTATGCAAGCCATTAATCAGTTAAAAATGAACCAGAAGACTGATTTTTGGGGTTTGTGTTTTCATCAGTAACTTCCAAGGAGACTGCAGCTTTTTCTTTCTGTACTGTCAGGCACCATCTCTTTTGGGCAGAATCTTTACTGCTGTCAGAATTCCTCTGTCTCCAAGTTTACACTTCTAATATGATAACACATGGAAAAGTATGTTTGTTGAATATCCAGATAGCTGAGACTTACTTGTATTTATTTTGAGCAAACTCTCTGTATCCAACCTGTTCTATTATCTCTTTTCTGATTCTTCTTGGTCAGCCTTTGCTGAAATCTCGTGCTGTGGATGAGCTCTGTAGCCTTTCTTATATGTGGCAAGTCAGACTGGTTCATAGAAGTACTGGCACTGAAGTCCTGAAATGAATCTGCCTCTTCTGCATTTTTAGAGGTTTGAATACAGTTGACTTCTAATTGAGTGTGGAGCAGTTGCATGTGTTGGTCTTGTTGGATGACTTAGAAGACAAAACGTTGCCTAAAAAACTGTGTATATTATTCAAATGTTTGCCTGATCATCTGTTTTCCCTCTCTTTAGTGGCAGCAGTGGAAGATACCCTTTGTTCCAAAAGCCAGGAAATGTGTTTTGACATAAAACTGGCCTTGGAAAATGTCTCAGTCTGGATGGACTGGCATTAACTGTCTGCAGAACTAAAGCTGAGCTGGGTGGGTAGGAGCTACCAGGGTAACTGGTGTTTCCTAGTACAGTTCGGTTCCTACAACACAATTTTGGCTGAAGTAGGTTGGACTTGAGCAGTTTTCCAATGGCATCATGTCCAGGGTCAGTATGTACAGTATGAAACTACCTGCCTGGTCCCTATTTCTGTTCCTCTGATAATATTATCACAGAAGTCTTTAAGTGTCTGAAGGTTTTATCACTGGTTACATCCCTTGGCAGGTACCTGCTGGGCTCTAAATAAAACATTTATATTTGCAGACCTTGCATCTTGGTTAAAATAAGTTGTAAATGAAGTGATTTGTGTGAGAGGAGCATCTAACAACTTGCTAAAGGAGTGGTGGGCTGTAGAAATGCTTTATGTTAGCTTTTGTGATGCATTAATTTTCTGGGCACATGTTTGAAGAATATTTTTTTCATCTTTTTTTTAAGGAAAACAGGTAAATCTGAGTGTCTTTGGGGGTTTACTAATTTTTGAAGTTTGGGTTGTAGATTTCTGCATGAAACTTTCATGGTGTGAGGCTTGTGAAATTAGACAACATGCTTTAAACAAGCCACCTCTGGGTAAAGTACATCTCTAATTACGGAGACTAAATTATGTGGCAAGTGAGCTTGTGTCTGAAGTAAATCTCCAGTTCAGTAATCTAAAATTAAATAATGATTAGCTTAATTGCTTCAGGATCATAAAAAACACTCTTAATAAAATATAGGGATTAAGTGTGTGTTCTGAGAGCAGATAATTGCTTCTGCTTCATTTTCAGTAACTTCTCTCAAGACAGGGTTTGGAGGTAAGAGAAGTAAAATAACCTTTTGTTATGCTGATTAGTAAAGCCAGGAAAAGTAGGCTAGTTGTTGTGTATGCAAGCCCTTTCTCCTTTCTGAATAGAAGCTGCAATTTCTCTATTAATGGTAAATTTAGAACACTTGCTTTTAATTTCATAGGTATGTGCCAGTTAGTTCCTCTGAAAGCAATAGCAGTTGGTACCTGTGGAGCTGAGTGTAGTAATATATGTGTGAAGAAGGATCAAGTAGGTTTTTTTTCTCCAGGGAAAGGAAAAAGGCTCATAATTTTACTAAGAAGTGTTTGAGTTATTCATTACCTGGCTTGTCAGCTGCTTGTTTGCATTGCATTTTGCTTCTAAACAAAGTATTTTTACCTTCATTCATTGGAGAATGTCTTTTTTGCTTATAGGCAAATGAGAAAGCAAATCTCTTGAGACATAAGCAGTGGTACTTCCCTGGAGGGAGGAGATGGGGATTCTCCTGTTGCTCTGAGTGTTGCCAGGTGCCAGAAGTGGTCCCCAGTGGTGGTGGTAAGAAAGAAATCTTCCCCCACATTTCTGTATTTGCGTTTTGTCTGTAGCAATATACTTTTGGGGAAAAAATGGGCGTGCAAATCCTGTTCTTTTCATAGAGCTGCATGAACTGCTGGGAGAGGCGTCAGAAGTCTCCCACTCTGAGAATTTTAGTTTAGGAATGAAATCAGCACTTGAGGTTCTTGCTTCTGCTGTCTCATGTATGCTGTATCTGTTGGTAATCATTGCAGCAGAGATTTAACCATAAATAAACCTCCGTGGGACTCTAGAAATATTAATGTCTCCTCCTTCCTGTAATGTAGAAGAAGGGGAAATATGTGCTTAGAGTGCTTGAAGAACCTCCTTTATGGGGTTCATAGAAATCTCATCAGTGCTGACTGGGGTCATCTTAGGCTGCCCTTAATCTGAACATCTTTAAATTTTATCCAATAACGGGGTATGAAAATGTTAAGTAAATCAACAAACTTCCTACTTTTTGCCTTTTTTTTCTAGTCTGTCCTACAAGCAAAGTGGAAAGCTGCTGAGACCCCACTGACACAACAGCAGAACAGTTTTTTTCAGGACAGGATCTTAAAACCTGTGGTTAGTGTCAGATGTTGACATTTTAATTATGATCTCTGATACCGTGCCCCTTCATGGGCTATTAGTAGATCTTTTTGTAAGAAAATAATTTAATCATGGTGATTTTGCAAAGGCCTGGATTATTGCTTTATTATTCTATGACCTTTCAAGGACTATTGTAGGACAAGAAGTCTCCCTAAAAATCTTGATTTCTCAAAGCTGTGATTCATAAAGCAGCATGTACAGGATCAGCCACAATCTGTGTTCAGGGCATGTATTGACCCTGTGCAAAGTTACATCCCTTTAAGATGTACATTTTCCTGCTGTATTAGTGAAAGCATTGATCCCAGCTCATTAGGTGGGCAAATAGACACTTCCTGCCAGCCCAAAATATTCCTGGGTCAAAAATTTTGCCCCCAAAAATTAGCTATTGCAGCTGAACCTGGCTGACTGCCTGCAGCTTTGGTGTGTGGAGGGAGAACCCAGTAGGTTGATTCATTAATGTAGCCTTCTCCCAGTGTCATGGTGACCAGCTGCTTTCAAAACTGGTTGTGTAAAATGTTTTTGCCTGGGCTTATTGACACTGGTGTAGGAGCAATGCCCCAGAAACACAAGAAAACCTTTTTTAATGCATTTGCTTTTTTGTAGGATACTTTTCAACTTACATGGCTGCAATTTTGGCTTTTCTTGTTTGTGTGTAAGGCTTGAAAATGCCGTTGATGAGTTACTGAGAAGCTAAAATATGCTGGGGGAGGGGGGCAAGATTTTGAATTGTGACAGCTCTTGAATTCTCAAGCTCTGCTGTTCAGAGAAGAGAAAATCTGAGTTTCTCATACCCTTCAGGCTGCCAGGCCTGTTACCTGTGCCCTCATGTGGTGCTGCCTGAGTGTCTTATCTTGGGTCGCTAGAACCTGCAGCAAGGAATAATCTGGAAATTAAATGTTCTGAGTGAAGGGCCATGCTGGAAGCTGCATGTATTGGATAACCCCCTGAATAATTCCTTCAGCCTTTGCCTTCTTGATTGTCCATGGGAGGCCACCAAGATGGTGAGAGGGCTGGAGCACCTCCCCTGTGAGGAAAGGTTGAGAGAATTGGGATTATTCAGTCTGGAAGAGAGAAGGTGGCCTTATTGTGGCCTTCCAGTGCCTAAAGGAAGGCTGCAAGAAAGTTGGAGAGAGATATTTACAAGGGTCTGGAGTGACAGGACAAGGGAGAATGGCTTCAAACTGAAAGAAAGTGGGGTTAGATCAGATATTGGGAAGAAAGTCTTCCCTGTGAGGGTGGTGAGGCCCTGGCACAGGCTATGCAGAGGAGTTGTTGATGTCCCGATCCTGGAAGTGTTTAAGGCCAGGTTGGATGGGGCTCTGAGCAACCTGGGATAGAAGCACGTGTCCCTGCCCATGGCAGGGGGTTGGAACTGGATGACCTTCCAGCCCAAACCATCTTGTGATTCTGTGATCTGTCATCTGCTGCTGCTGTCCTTATTGTGTGTCTTCCTGGGGGGATTCATCTTTCTCAGACTTGTCAGTGTTATAATTTGTAGAAATTTTTGGAAAAGTCAATTTTTGTATAAACTTAGCTGTGGCCACAAAGAGGAAAACAAAATAATCTTTGGATTCATCAGGCTAGACCTGGAAGCAGCTCACAAAAGCAGTCATGGCAGTCACAGTTTCAAGAGTTTCTATAGTTCAGGCAATGAGAAATGTGAAGTATATTGGAAAACCAGTTACAGTCCCTGTTTCCATACTTAATTTACCAGTGTGGAGGCTGTGGTTAGGGTTGAAAGCCTGTAAGACAGAGGCCTCTTCACTGGCAGAGTGATGTTCTGAAAAGCTGCTCCCAGAGATATGATCCCTGCTGTTAGTCTGCTGTAGTCTGGTTTTTAGGCAGAATCAGTTTTGCACAACTTGCAGAAGTAATGCTCTCTCCTATCTGTTTTTAATAGATAGGGCACTGAGTCTTTGTACCTTCTATTTGGAGGAAGGGAGCATGACAGTGGTTTTTTTTTTCTGTAGCCCTCAGTTCTCCTGCTCTTCAAAAACTGTACCCCATTAAGCTTTGTGCCTCTTTCCCAGGGAAAGAGCAGCCTTTCCAAACAATGCTGGATACATTCATGGCTGGAACCCTGCACTGTTCAGCCCTGCCAGGGTGGTCACTGCTCTGGGCCAGCACAGGATCCCCTTCCAGCTGGGGCTATCTGCTGGTGGAACTCAAGGATCAGACTTGATCTCCTGGGGATGTTTATTTTGAGAAGAAAAAAAGAATCCAAACTGAAAGTGCTTTCTTAGAAACCATAATGGCATTTACTCTTTCATAATTGTTTTGAAAATGTCGATGTTGCTGTGGGAGCAATTGTTTTCACATCTGTAAGTTGTGAAGGCCACACATTCAGGACCTTTGGCAGTACTTTCCAAAGCAGCAGAAAGCACAGATTTAAATACAAATGCTTTCACAGGATGTGTTTCAGGACAATACTGTTGTGCTTCAGCAGCAAGGCCACTTTTGATTCAAGGCTTCATTTGCCCAACCTCTGCACCTGTGCCTCCCTCTCCTGCTTGGTTGTGGTGTTCAAGTTTAATGGGATAAGCAATGCACAAGAGTGAATCAGCCTGAGACTGAGGAGTTAAAGATTGCACAGCCAAATATATTTGTGATTGAAAATGCCTGATAAAGGACACCCCTCTAAAAAGCAGAACAAGCCCTGTTCCTGTGGGATGTAAGGATAAGGACGGAGGAAGAGGCTCAGTGCACTGTGAGCTGGTGATGGGGCTGCTGGGCCCCTGTGGCACTGCAGGACCTGGCTGTGCTGGGGCATTTTGCAGGTCACTTCTGGATACTCTTTGCCAAGGCTTTGTGAGCTTTCAACTTTGTCTGGTACAAAGTTATCTGGGTACTTTGGATCTGTGTTGCAAGATGGGAGCAAAAGGCCTAAGCATCTCCTTGTGCAGTTCTTTTCCCTGTGCTGAAGGTAATAACAATGCAATTTATTACTGTCCTGTGTAGCCTGGGTTCCCCAATGCCTACAGAAATTATCTGCTTGATAAAGAGTTCTAAACCAAAATTGAAAAAAGAAACCCTCAAAACCCAACACAAACCTAAACAAAACCCCCAAACCCAACAGTTTAGCTTAAGATATATCCTGTTGGTACAGATGTGGGATGGGTAATAACTGTGAAAGCAGTTATACAAGCAAACCTTGAGGACAGGCTGACCTTAAGCATGAGTTTAGAGCGAGCCTCTAGTAGTGCCTGGGAGCAGAGACTTGGGAGCAGTCAGACAAACCAGGCATAGAAAAAGCTCCCAGTTGCCTGGAAGTAATGAACTTACTTACATTAAAATACTTCTGATTAATGCAGTGAAGTTTCAGTTATTCCAGTTATTCTGAAATCTGGTTTATTACAGTAAAAGTAAAAAGAATTTAAATAGAATTAATAAAAAATAGTTCATGTTTAATGGGCTTAAAAGTGAACAAAATCGGCAGACTCAAGAAGCAATTATACATTGCTGAGTACATAGCATGAAGGTTCATGTTATGTGTCTTGATTGAAGAAATATTGATTCTTTTAGATTAATTCTGGTAATTAGACTGGGCTGCTTGTTTGTTTATTTTAAGTGAAGCTAGCCTGGTTTGCTAGAGTCATTGTCTATAAATGTGTCCTATATTAACACATTGCCCTGAACTGCAGGCAGTTTGTAATACCCTTTAATATCTGATTTTTTTTTGGGCATATAATTGCAGATGAGCTGAGGGTTATTCTGGCAGATAAAAATGAATCATATGAGCATAAACGCTGCTTCTCAAACCACTACTCAGCCTGACTGAGGAGCTTTTGAGGAGCAGTGCTAAGCCAGCAGTGGTGACATCAATAATTTGAGTTTGGCACATAGGGTCTTTGGAATATGAAGCTTTGGTGCAGTGAACTCCTCTTTTTACTAATTAGCTTCTAATTTTTAAAGTGACGTGGAGCAGTTTTTGAGTTGGCGGTCAAACTATTCTGAAATGCTACAAGCTCCATGAGAAATGGGTGCTCACTTTTATACCAGTGATTTCACATTCTGCATTTCTTCCGGTGCTTTATAACTGTGCCAGCAGGAAACAACCTCTGCTTCGGTGACTTTCTGTGTCTCTGACAGAAGTGGAAGCAATACAGAGGAATGTAGGGAGATGCAGAAATTTCCACTCAGGCAGCTGCCCACCTGGCTGGGGTTGTGATCACTAAGAGATCTCCTGGTCAGATTGTTATCACTATTTGTGGCACTTACAGGACTGAAAAAGTACTCACAGTGGCAGAATATTTTAATGTCTTTTTGTCTGGGTGTGGCAAAGTCGGTTTACATGAGACCATGACAAAGAGAGCAGAGAGCATCTGTGGCAATTCCCAAAGTTTCAGTATCAGCTGTGGAACAGCCAGACCCTGTGCAACGCTGCTGTCTGAATGTTGCTCGTGGAAGGCAAGCATGTATTTCTAGTGGGCCAGTCATTCCCAGGATTCCTGCAGCCCTCAGTAAAAGGGTATTTAGGTCATGTCTCTCTCAAACATTGCATTAAAAGGCCACTGTTCAGCAGAAGCTGAACAAGGGAAACTGAATCGTGATAGGGCTGACCAGTCCTGGATTTGTGATCTTTGTTGGCAGCATCTTTCAAAGACTGTGTGTTACCACAGAAGGGTCCCCTGCTCTGCAGGATCCAGAATGGCTTAAATTAACTATATATGCTGCTAGAGGCCTACTTAGCAATAGAATGCCAAAGCCACCCAGGAGATGGGAGATCTTAAGAAAAGGTGAATGCTGTAGATGTTTCTTTCAGGTTTTTGTCCAACGTGGATTTTAAAGACAGATGGGATGTTTATAGAGTGGCTGCTGTTTAGATTCCCAGCTGAGTGGCCAACAAAAGCCTGAACTTCAACAATGTACAGCCTTCCCACTTCTAAGTTAATTTTTTTTAATTGTGGGAAATTTCATTTGTAAAGAGTTATGGTTGTAATTTATAAAGATTTCACCACGTGCAGAAGTGCACATTTATGTGCATGCAGTTCAGCTTTGTATTCAAAATGTGATCTTTAAATTTGCACAGGAGAAGGGCTTTTTCTTTTTGTGGTGACTTGTTTTGGGGGTTTGAGTGTTTTTTATTGTTGGGTGGGGAGGTCACTGTAAGGTTGTATGGTGTGTGGCTGCTGCCAGTATTGGTATTGAGACCAGAAGGGGCTGGTGTGATCTTGACAGAAAACACAGAACAATAAAACTTTGTTCAGCATGTATTTGTTTTTGCTATCAGTCTGCTTGATAAGTCTGGTCTGTCTTTTTAGGAAGATAGCTGCTTTTGTGTATATGCAAAAAGAGATCTGACCACAGGGGTAATTATGGATTCAGGCTGGTAACAGCCTTGTGAAATATTTGTCAGTGAAATAACCCAAAAGAAGAATAGATGTCTTGTTCAGGAATGAACAAGCTGCTGATGGCAGTCAGGGTGACATCAAAGAGAGTAGAAGTTGGATCCCATACAAGGAGGAAGAGGGTGATTTGGGTCTCTGCCCTCCTGTACAGCTCTTCCTTTCTTGCTTTTTTCCCCTTTGGGCCATGAACAGCAGCTGCACAGCCGTGTGTGAGCAGTGTGAATGCACTGAGCAGGATCCAGCTCCCTACCCACTGTAATTCAGGCTGCCAGTTCAGCTCACTGAACTTATGAGAAACCGTTGGCATGTGTACTGCTGCATTTTCAGGTCTAATTTTTCACCTCTTATTTGTTCTTGACTGCAAATCTGGGTTTTATCTGAAGCTGCCCTGGTGACACTGACTCAGCAGAACGCCTACTTTTGGTGTTAGTATTTTTGCTTCTCTGTCTCCCCTGTGATGAAGATCTGAAACATTTGGATTTGGAAGAATGGTGGCTTTTGTCTTCATTCCCTCTCCACATGGCCTCTGTCTCCTTCCAGGCTCAAACCATGGAAAGTTTGATGCTTAAAGCATAGTCTTCTGTACAGAAATGTATTGATGAGATATATTTGTCCATGTGACAAATGTCAGCCTGGTGACAGGAGGCCGGTTGGTCTTTCTCACTTGTCACAGATGTCAGGAAGACTGGGGACTGTAAAGTTAAAATTGCATGGCATTGTATTCTGCTTCTCAGTTTTAGAGCTGCCTTTCTCCATTGCTGGTAAGTTGTGAACAGCTCCCACTTTGGAGGTACATTTGTAGGTGAGATCATGCAAATGCTCTTCTGGGGATTGTTTAGGATTAGTATAGCAGGGCACTGGCAGGGGAAAACTTTCCTGATGTCTCTCTTGGGTCTTGCAGCTGTGATTCCCACAGCATGTGGATAGCTCTGGTGTCACCTGAGGCCTTTGCTTTACCCTGTTCATCTTATTTATTTAATAATCATAAAAATAAAAAATAGTCCTATTTAATCTTTTCCATCCTGGCAGTACAGCTCGTGGTAGCAAACTCTGGAGCAGAGGCACGAGGCATAAATGAATGAAGGGGATGTGCTGAGCCCTGCGTTTGTGTCCAAGCTGGCTCTTAGGAGCTGGTGGCTTTGCCTCTGGTCTCACTGATGCAGGAGGTGGTGGCTTTGCCTCTGGTCACACTGATTCAGGAGGTGGTGGCTTTGCCTCTGGTCACACTGGCTCAGGAGGTGGTGGCTTTGCCTCTGGTCACACTGGCTCAGGAGGTGGTGGCTTTGCCTCTGGTCACACTGATGCAGGAGGTGGTGGCTTTGCCTCTGGTCACACTGATTCAGGAGGTGGTGGCTTTGCCTCTGGTCACACTGGCTCAGGAGGTGGTGGCTTTGCCACCAGACAGCCCCAGGAGCTTTCCTGCCCCTGCCTGTTGACTTGCATCAGGGATCCTGCATTACTATGGATCAGAGAGCAAATCACACTGCTCCTCTTCTGCAGAAGGTAGTGTTTTATACCTGAAATTTGAAGCAGCTCAGCACTTCTTGAAAGACAGAGTTTGCATTTCTTCCCAATTAGTGCTCAGTACTTCAAAGGAAAGCTTTGAACCTGGGCAGGGCCTCGCAGGCATGAATACGGTGCTTGCTGAGACTCTGGGTAGCAGCAGTCAGAGACTTCTCCTTGTTCAGCCACAGCACATTTGCATGCAGACAGATGTCTCCTGGCTGGCTCTTTCTGTCATATGTTTGAGGCTTAATTTTTTTTCCTGCATAATTTTCCATCCAGAAAGCAAAGTATCTCATTCTCCTATAACGCTTATCTGCAGATGAGACTCTTTTGTTTATCCTTTATTTTGCATCCCTGTTTTAACAAGTGATGCGCCTGTGCCACAAAGCATTTTCCAGATTCACCCAATCTGTCTAGCAGGTGGCTCCCTAGGTTTCACAGCTTGGTGTGTAAATGCATTTAACTCTCCTGAAGTTTCTTTTGTAGTTTATTTTTATCTGAATACAAAGGATGAATTCCCATTTGTCTTGAAAATTCAACCACTTGGAGCGAAGAGGAGCATTTTATGTCGTCTTAGAGATGAGTAGACAATACTGAGGTTTTTTCTTAATCATCAGAGACTAAGATTGGCAGCATTTTGTAATTATATAACATTGATGTATTTTATACGTTGCAAGAGACCTATTACTCAAATAATTTTGTACTAATAGGGCTTCTGTTAGATAACTCCTTTTCTGTTTGTTATGTAAGGGCTGGTATTACAGAATTGCTGTTTGAATACCAGCACTATAATTTTAGGGTAGCTTTTATAATAGAAATACCAAGTAAGCCTTGTTCCAAATATAGGCAATTATTCTAATATCGTAATTATTTTTTTTCCCAAATGAGGCCTCTTGATAATTGCTACTTTGGGTTTTGTTTTCATTTAAAAAATCACGATGCTGTCCTGTGCCCAGTCATCATCCATTATGTGCATTTTCTGTAATGAATGTTGTGCATTGGGAAAGTATTGATCAGCAGTCCTGGAAACTGGTAATTGAGCTTCACCTACAAAAACATTGCAAGTGCCAGTTTGGTGACTCTGCATGTCCGAAACCCTCCTGCCTTCTTTGAATTGTGTGTATGTTTGTCTCTTGGGCTTTGGGGTTTCTTTTGATGTAATTTGATATAACCTTATTTCTCCAGTTGAGAACAGAAGCAGTGTGAGCAGTCTCAAAATGAGATTGGGGAACACAATCAGTAAAAATTCCTTTGGAGCCCACAGAAACTGATTATTCCTAAGCAAGGAATTTAGTTGCAAGCTATCTCCTTCACTGACAAAGATGTAGATAGTAGTAAGACTTTTATCTGTGCAGTCACTTAAGAAATGCTGTTGAGCTGTGGGTGAGGTTGCAAAAGGTTTGACAACAGACCTGGATGGTGTGCAGGGTATAAGGGGGCAGGAGGACCTATTGACTTGGTGCATGGGGAGCACCTGAAATTTTCCTTTATTTCATGAATGCTGTGGTGCTTCTGTCCTGGTTTTCCACTGGACCCTTACTCACCACGCTTTCTGGAGTATGTTGTATTTAATTTGTGTGTGCTTTAAACTCAAAGGCGGTTTTCACATTTTTTTTCCACCCAGCTCTGCTAAACCAGATAAAAGCTCCTATTTGTCTGGGACATTTAAATTCCCAGCCTCCATTTTTTTTTTTTTCCTTTTTGGCGAAATTATTCTAAGCATTGTCTGTTTCTTTGAATGTAAAAACTTTCTATCTGTTGCATCTTAAGTGGTTTTGTGCTGCCTCTTTCAACTTTTTTGACATCTTCTGATGTGACTCCACTTCCAGGGCAGCCAGGGGTTTAAGAGGCATTTATACCATGCCTTAACTCTCTGTAGTGCTAAGTTTGGTCAAAAAATGGGAGTGTCACGGGTCTGTGACTACCACTTGAGTATTATCTTCGGCATTTAAGCTAGATTTTGTTAGGATTTTATTTCTTTAGAGGCCTAACTCTGACCAGGTGAGTTATGCCAGTTAAAGCTGCATCTTCACAGAGGGCTGTGTGGTTGAATGCGAATCACTCTTCAGTCTGACTGTTGTGTCCCTGTACAGATGTGCCCTCAAGTCTCTCTTTATCTGAACTGTCCAGTTTATGGTGCAGAGCATCTGGATTGGCCCCTGAGTCTTACCCACCCCATCAGCACCGTGTTCCTGCACAGGTTGTAGATGCTGTCACCTCATTTCCTCCTCTCCAGGCTTAGATATCTCCTTTTTCACCGAACTCCTGGACTGTGCCTGCTCAGTGCCCTCCCAAAGGCCTGATTTTGGAGCAGGGAGAAGGGAGAGGAAATGCCATTGTCATCTGTTGGGTGCTGTGGTGGGAGGCTCCTTGGTGCTAAAATCTAGGTTTTGTTAAAATCTTTCGTCGGGTCCTGCAGAAACAAAAAGTGTCAAGTGGCAGCGCTGAGCACACGCACAACCACAAGAGCGAGTCTGGTCGATTGTAGCCTGGTAATTTCCTGTAAGGAGCTTACTGGATTAGAGCAAAAGCTTGGTTTGTCAGCAACACCACCTGACTGTAATATTTATTGAGCAGTATTATCTGTTTCAAATATTAGTCCACTTCTGCCCCATTCATGCCTTCATTCTTGAGGTAAGAGGGGCTTTTTTAGTTCAGTGTTTTACAAAGCCGTGTAATGGAGAGGACACTCAGCTGGGTTTTTGGGCCTCTGAGCAGGCAGTTTTAGTAGCTGAAGCACTTCCAGATTTACCTCGATGTGCTTTTGTCACCATAATCCCTCCTCCATGTCAAGACTGATTTGCTTTCCTAGCCAAGACTCACATCGTGCGTTTTTGCCGTTCCGTTCCTCCTCCTCTTTTTTTGTTTGTTTGTTTATTAATAACAAATTGGGAAGATGTTGGTAAACCAGTCAGGTGCCTGCTTATTGGCTGGAGTCTGCGCTACACTCATTGCCCTGGCTTTAGCCTATTACTTGTATTGGTAAGTTGGAGTTTCGTACTGCGACTGTGCTGGTGGTGGCTTGTCCTTTGAAATGCTTCCCTGGGGCGACCTGGAGAGTGGTGGTCCTTTTTGAGGTGCTCTGGAAGGCTGATGTGTACTTACTAATGTGTGGCTGGGGTAGATACCTTCCCTGAATTGCTCTGGTGCCCTTGTTACTTGTTTGGGACTCGATTTTGTTGCTGTTTGAACTTTTGCATGTTTTTATTCAGCTGAGAGCATAGTGGCTAAGGATGCCACTTGGGCAAGATGATGATTGTGTATTTCCATTTTTTTCTGCAAGCCCTTATAGACTTCTTTCACTCTGACTTTGTGCTCTTAGTGTTCTCATAGCTGTCTCTCAGCACGTAACATGGAAATGAGGCTGACAGGCTCACCATGTATTAGGGTCTTTGTGAGACACTCATGTCTTCAGCGTGGAAAAGGGATGTTTCAGGCAGGTGAAAATTAAGATTCTACCCCTTGGGGGTGAGCTGGGCCTGGGAGGGTGGTGACTGGCAGCAGCAGAGCCAGGAGACCCCACGTGCCTGGGTGTTTTGACTGGGTTTGGGAAGGGTAGAAGCAGGGCAGGGCTGCCCTACGTTTCTGGGCTGGCCTTGTTTCTCTGTGTCTCCACATATGTCCAAGACTTTCAGCCGAAAGAAATCTTGAAGCTTTTTAGAGCCGTGTCTGAAGCAAACAGCGACTTTAAGAAGCTGAAGTGCAATCTGTTGACTGGTTTTAGTGAAAAAATACACATCACTTCAACTGTAAAAGGAAAAGCTTGGAGTTGGAATTAATATGGCTGTTGCTGGAAAACTTTCCAAGGGGTGTGACATTGCTGTGAACAAGTTTCCAGCATGACACATGAATTTGTTTGTTTGTTTGTTTTATAAGTTGTTTAAAAAACGAAAGAAATAAAAATCTGTGTAGGATCATCATGGTTTTGTTTTGCCAAGTATTTCTTCCAGGCAGTTATGCCTGTACTATTTACAAACCTACGATCCTCTCTGTGTATGTGTATGCACACACTTGTAATATTAATGAGTTTATTTACATTTAAGCTTTATAGTGTATCTCTGCAGAGACGTAAACTCTCAGCTATACAGTGTGGCAGCTCAAATTAAAATGTGTGTGATTAATAGCCTCTGTAGCCCTCAAAGTGTTCCAAGAAAACAGGCATATGTGACTTCACAGTTTTAATGTTAAAAATCAGGAAATCTAGAGCTTAAAGACATTTACAGCTGTCCTGCTAAATATTCTTTTCAATAGAAGAAAGTACATGTAGTAGGTATATACATGAACACAGTGTAGTTTTAAATTCATTCTTCATGTCCTAGTTCAGTATTGGGGTGTGATGTGTGCATCTGGTATCAGTTAGATTTTGTACTGATGCAAATACAAATTTGTGTGCATTATGCATAGAGCATAACATGCACACATCTCTTGTAATTCTTTTTTTCCCCCTTATTCTGTTCACTCTTAAAATTCTTGACTTGAATCCAGGTCAAATCTGGTTTGCAGGAGAGCTTACAATTCTGCACACAGCAGGAATTAGCTGGTATTAGGTCAGATCCTCTTCTTCGACAACCTCAAGGTTCAGGAGAAAATTAATTATGTCACCTGCTTGTTTGTGAAATGAGAGCTCATTCAAACCTCTTTGATTAGATATAGATGAGACTTAATGTGAGTACCTCAGAGTGCTTTTTTGGCTTTGTTGGTTTGGGTATTTTTAACTCTTTAGTTTGTTGTTGCTTGAAGAAAGCTGACTTTGATAAATATTTTAGTTTATTAATTTTTTAGCACAAGCCTGCCCTGTAGGAAGTAACTAGAAAGACTAATTATTTCCTTTTTCATCTTAAATATGTTAGTTTGGCTGCTGCAATTCCCTTAGAATATCCTCAGACAGAGCTGGGGTGATTAAGATCAGAGATCACCAGTTCAGCAGGGAATCAACTTTGCATATTGAGAGATTAACTCGGGGTTGTTTTTTTTTCTGTAATTCCATCTGATCTTTTGCTTCTCCTGGGTTGGAGCACCCTCATTATCTTGCTGGACCTGATGTATTTTCCTCACTTTCTGGGCCAAATTTAGTTTGTACTCTCTAAGGAATTCATCTAAGGAAGTGAAGATTCTTTGTTCCTCTGGGACTTGTGGCATCCTCCAGGCCTGATGCTTTCTGTGTTTCTGATGCAGTATCACCCCAAGCCTTGGAAATCAGCATGTCCCTTCCACTTCCCCCTGCCCCCCCCCCCCCCCAAAAAAAAAAACAAACCCAAAAAACCAGAAAGAGAAACATAAATATGCATTTCTTAGATATGTGAGGGCTGGTGCTCAGGCAGCAGTGAAGGGGTGAGGGACCACCACAGTCTTAAAGTTAGAGGCAGCTGTATAGAGAATAACCCAGAGGTTTCCCCCATTACCCAGCCACATCTCCTCACGTAGGCTCGTTCTGATAGCAGGTGTGAATCCTCCCAGGTACACTCAGCAATCCAGTAGTGCAAAGCCAAAGAACACAGAAATTATAAGAGCACGAGATATCACATTTTCTTCTTTGCGCAGTTGTTGCTGCTCCGTAGAGTTTGTTTGGTTAAATTCTCATCACGACATGAGACTCTAAAAGAATTGTCCATTTTCACCAATCAACAAATCTCTTAGCCCATAAATAATGGATTTATCACTCTGTGTAGGCTTGTCATCACTTAATACATAGGATAAACTCATAAGAATCCTCTGCACTTTTTTTGGTGGGTTTTAATTGACCATTTCCAAGCTACAAAATATTTGAAACAAATGCTTTTCCTTTCTTTTTCCCCTGCTGCTGAATCTGCCTTCTGTTTCAGCTTCTGGCCATCAAAGGAGCCTGGAATACTAACATGTATTTAGTGTGATTAATTGGTGTACTTTGTATTAGAAATGAAGGTAATTTGACACTGATTTTACCTCGTTCCTAGAGCTGCCTTGTGGCTTGAGTGATGTGCCCAAATGCCTGAACTGGCCATAAATGCTTTGATTTCATTAATGTGCCTTAAGAGCACAATAATTCAGATCACGTTTTGGCTACTGTTGTATTTTGTGCTGCAATAGTTTAGCAATTTTTGAGGGGGGAGACCTGTGCTAGACTTAGAGTTTTAATGAGCTACATAATTTCACTGCCCCATGTATTTTATTTGCTTATTGACTGTAATGGTGCTTTGCTCTCTCTGTTTCAAGTGTCTGAAGCAGTAGTTCAGCACATGATCTCTAATGATGTCTATCTTCACTTGGATTTTATTAGCAATTCCCATAGGTGGTTTTGGACTGAATGTATTATCTGTTATTTCAGCCACAATAACCTGAAGGTTCCTAATTTGTACGTGCTGGGGGATGATTCACAATGGGGCCAGGCTGTTTCCATGGGAAGGCCCTGGGAATGGTTTGGTGCTTTGGGAAGTGCAGTGTAAACTCTAAACTGGTGAAAGGTGAGCATTGAGCCCTGTTCCTGTCATGTGAGGACTTGGTTTGTGTTATCTGTGGATAATGTGCCCATAATCTAGTGGGCTGTGCTTGAAATACCACCATGCTTGTGTAAAAGCCACTGTGTGCTCTGCTGCTTTATTCAGGCAGCTTAAAGCGAAGCACTGAGATGATAGGTGTCCTACATTGACTGAGTAGTTATCTCTGAGATAAGTGCCTGGAGATTAAAACAGCCTGTGTCTTCCTAACACACCCGTAGCACCAAACCACGCAATTTGAGGAGCGTAGAGTATTCATCTAAATCAGGAGTTTGCAGAGAAGTTGGAGCTTTGATCAGCGTTCTCAGTGTGGGTTTCAGGGGGGTTGTTTCTGTGCTGTGGCTGCTGCTTGTGGAAAATATGGAAACCTTGACTGTCTAAAAGCTTGTTACCCAAAGAATTTTGTGACCATGCCCACGTGCCTAAAGCATGAGTTTATCTGGGCTAGCATAGCATTGCTGTGTCTTTAAATGTGATGAGCTGAAGAGGTTGGGCTTGGCAGATTTTTCAGCCTGTTGTGCTATGGATATAAAACTTAGTGTTGTCCTGTTCAAATACATTTATCTGTCTCTCTCTCCTCACTGGTCTGTTTTGAACCCATTGAGGAATTTCCAGACACACTTGGCTGGCGAATGTCTATGAGGGTGTCTCCAAAATAACTGGAATACCCCATGTTTCATGGAAGTAGCCAGGGAGAGGAGAAAGGGGGATGCTAAGAGCCTGTTATGACAAAGTTGGATGTTCTTTGCTACCCATGTCTCTTCATGGATGTGAGCATTGTCAACACTAAAATCCAAGTTCATAAGGAACCAGGCTTTTGGAACTACACGCTAAATTCCTTTCTTTGGCAGGCAGCTGTCTAAGCTGCTTAAGCTCCTCTCTGCAACCAGAGCAATTGTTATCCAGGAAATAAACAGAGATTCCTGTATGTGGGTCCAAGTTGGAGCTTAGATAAAACATGAGCTATTAGAGGCTGGAGGAAAGACTGGAAGAGCAGCTGTCAATACTGCACAGGCTGTTTTTTACTTTTGAACACAAACCGAGTTGACCTCAGGGACTTGGCTGATCCTGCTCCATGCAGTGGTTGCTCTGCCACAGACCTCTGGTCCGGAGAGGCAGCAGTTCCTATTCCCCTGAAGATGTGCAACAGCATGGTTCCCCAGGCACTTGGTCCCCCATGGCTGATTTGGTTGCCCTTTGCAAACAAATGATGTCAGACTTTGATGTGAGAGAGATGTGATTTAGCACTCTGAAATTTGGAAGACACTGCAATAGAGACCCATCATTTCAATGCTAGCAAAGAGATTAAGAGGAGCAAAACAAATGTAAGTAATACTTAAAATTAGATCTCTCTTAAGAAGGATGAAGGTGTTTCAAGTCACATCTTAGATTTAGCTGGTAGAGTTAAAAATGAATCTGTGGCTGAGTTACCTGGTAGAGTTACCTGCAGCTGTGATGTGGTTAATTTTAAAGGAGGGGTGAAATGCTTGAAAGAGTAGCCATGACAGTGTAAAGTTCACTGCAGGCTGCAAAAAACACCTGGGAAGTGGAGTGAAAACTCAGGCAGTTTGGACTTAATTATTGTTGTTTCATGTGCAATGCATGCCTTCCATTGAAAAGACATTTCAAGGAGAGAGGTCTCAGGATGGCTTCATGTGGTCAAATAAGAGATCAGCATCTTTCTTTCTATGGAGATTGTCATTCTAGGCTTGTCATTAAAAAAAAATACATAGAATATAGTTGGGGGTGTGTGTATCATTTGAGTGTGAGGCAGCTTTCAGCCAGGCTCATTTCAGAAACAGGTTGGTTTGCTCAGGGCTTTTTCCAGTTGGGTTTTGAAAATGTGGAAGGGTGGCATTTCCTCGGCCTCTTTGCAGCTGCACTCAACTTATTGCAGTGCTGAACCACTGTTCCTGTGTTGTTAATACAGCTGGCAATAATATAAATTCGTGTCATCTTTTAATGAGATGCTTATTAGTCTGTGTCCAAAAGTGAGCAATGGGTCACTTTTTCCAAAGGTGGCTGCTTGGGAGAGGCCAGTTGACAAGGCAAAGCAAAATCGAAGTTTGGTTGATTTTGAAACTGAAGTAAACCTGGAAGAAGCCTGTGGGTTTTCTTTTTTGGTGGCCTTTTTTGCCTGGAAAGGAGAGACTCAAGCGAATGCAGGTGTCTGTGGTTTGGCCTTGTCTGTGTGAAGTGCTGGTTTCTCATCCTGCAGTAGGAGTCTGCCAGGGAAACAGATGCTATCAGCAGCTGGAGTCACTCCCCTTCTCCTGTTTGTCCTATAGTCTGAAATATATATTCATCTGTAATTGTTTGAAGATGCTTTCCCTCAAATCCCTGCCCTACGTGTATTCTGTTTGCTTTCACACAGTCCAATATATTTATAAAACCAGAAACAGAAAGCAAAACTTTTGAGATGTGTAGCAAAGATCATAAAGTGCTCTTAGGAACTGTCATCTGGGGAAGGACTGAGGAGAAAAACTGTATACATGAGAGCAGGTAGGGTGACAAAAATGCCATCAGAGTGCAGCTACCAAGAATATATTAACACAGAGGAGAGGGAGAAGCTTTGCAGAGAAAACTAACTAGAAATGATGGTATGAAATGAAAAAGTGGCTTGTAATGTCAGAAAAATTAATGGGTACTTGAGTTCTTGTGAAATTACTGTAAAAATAAAGCTTGCAAAGCATTAGGATACTGTTTTGTATCTTAAGTTCTGAAATAGCATCAAATGCACTTTGCTAAATAGACCATCTTTCTGCTTGGTGCGTGTATTGCCATGGTGAGGGGAGAATTAAAAACAAATCATTTGTTCTCAAGAGATCACTAATAGAAGCTACACTTCTGAAAATAGATGTTTACATGGACAAGGAGACAAAGCAAGGATATTTTAGGTTTACTACCCTCTTGATACATCTGGGAAATTTTTGGATTAGCTCATGATTGCTTTGCTCGTCCAGTGGGAGCAGGTCTGGTGGAAGGAAGCTGATGAGCAGGGCAGAGCTGCACCAGGGTGATGTGTGTGTGGATGGATGCAGCTTCCTTCTGTGCCCAGTGGGTTGGAAAACAAATAGCCCAGTTCAGTTTCTGGCAATTAGTAAGCTCCTCTTGCCTGACTAAATCCAAGTGTTGTAGTGGTTATGGTTATTAATGTAATGCCATGTGTCTGTGGCATGGTAGTACCTAGCATCAGACTGATGTCAGGACACCAGATTGTCACTTTACTCCATGGATTCAGCAAGTAGGGGAGAAAAAAGATGAGGGTTTCTTCTGACATGTAAATAACTCTGTAGCTGTGTGTAGTGAGGGGAGGAAAATAACAAGCTAAATATTCTGGCATGGAGGTGGAGAGTGATGGATGGAAGACTGGTTCATGTTGTGGATTCAGGGGGGAGCATGGTCTGTACTCCTCCTCAGTTTCTCAGCTCTTAAGCTATCTTCATTTATCTACCTGAGCAATTATGAATCAGGTTTGGGCCCCTTGCTCCACAGGGATGTGGGGAAAAGCTGCTGTTTTGCAGGAGATTTGGCTCTCCCTGTGCACTCCTTGGATTTAACTTACTGTTGAAGTCAGTAGTGGCAGCCCCTTCGGTCAGGATTTCTGTTCAGCAGTTGTGAGGCTCACTTTGGAAATTGTTCCTCCATCCAGGGGAGTGACTGGGGCACACCTGGAGCTGTGCACTCTCATCTTTGGGGAAGCCATCTGGAGACAGGCAACATTTTCTAAAAGATTCTTTTTTACACAATATTTAACTTCTTTAAAGGCATTTTTATGCCTTTCTGGTGTTACAAAGTTTATTGGGGCAATCTAGAAAAAAAGTCCAGTATAATTTACTGTGTCTAATTTATTACATTCCAGTTCATCTGGTTGCTGCATGGCTCTGCTCTGGCCACTTGCTGTCAGTGAAACTCTGTCTTCAGTGAGTGTGGAGGAACTCTGAAATTTTTTGCAGCTTGGGGGCTGTACAAAGCAGAGCAGGTGACTCAGGAAAGGGCACTTCAGAAAATCTACTGTAACATTATAAATCCCTGCATAGAAATACAGAAACACTAAAGCTAGAAATGCTAAAGTTTCTCCCAGAAATAGTTATGTTTTAACCTGTTAGGGGTTGGTTGGTTGGTTTGTTTGGGTTTTTTTGACAAAACAAACTTTTTTCACCTAATCAAGCTTCAGAATTTGGGACCTAATGAGAGGTTTGATTACAAGATACAAAGCAGGTATTTATCTCAAGTTAGAAATTAGGAGTCAGGGGGATGACATAATATCTAAGCATGTTACGCTTGAACTATTCATTAGTATTTTCCCCACAGTGTTCAATTAATGCTTAAAAAGTGTCACTATCAGTGTCTAGACATAAATCTGACTAAATCCTGTTTTGTGGTGCCAGTTGTAATTGTGGTAGCTTCAGGTTTTTGTATTCATAAAAATGCATTTTCACCTGTGCAGTCAAACTATCTGTCTTAATAACTTCAGAAAGAATGAAAGGCTTTGGAAAGGTATTGAATTACTATGGAAATCCGTTCTGGATAGTATTCTTCTCACTAAAGGGTAACCACAGCCAGAATGTAAGGGAGAAAACAAGACCTAAGTGCCAAGGAAAAGTCTGGCTCCTTTAAAATGCAGAGACCTCATTTTCTCCCACCTGCTTTTTATTCAGATTGCAAGAGGCTCTTTCCTTTTTCAGCTCCCAATTGGGTTTTCAACTTTGAATGAACTAGTTGAAATGAAGAAAATACTCACTACACCTGCTAGCTCTATCAAAAGCAGAAGTAATTAAGGCAAAAAGTCTTTCTTTGCAAGAGAGATGGAAAATGCTTACATTTGAGAGGAAAAATGTCAGTATCAGCATTTGCTCCATGGGAAAGGCTGAAAATAATAGAGCTGCTAGATGCAGAATGTGATTTCCTGGTGGTTAAATCTTGGCATGATTTCCAAGTCAGGTGGTGCAGAAGTCCTGAGTTCTTCAAAATAATAAAAGTGCCCGGTTTTCAGCTACATGAGAAGAACTTGCAGAGGTAACTTACAGCTCCAGCTATTTCTGTGAAATAATGTGTTTGTAAGTTTTGGTCTCAGTCCTCTTTCATCATTTTAAGCAGATAGAGTTTGTTCCACTTTTTAAATGTCTGTTGTGTTGTTTTGTTTTTTAAGCACACTAAAATACTGGGTTGTGCTTTTTGACTGACAGTACTGTTGGTTTTGCCCACCTTCATGTCAAGTGAAGGGGGAGGTTACAGCTCTTCCTAGCCTGTCTCAGATCTGGGAATTGTCAGCACCCAGCCTGGTCAGGATTTCACAATATTCAAGGTGTTAGAGCAGAAATAACAGTTACCTGCATGGGGAACAAAAGTGGAGAAACCAAATGTGTCACAGTTTTAGCGTTTGGGAAGTTAAGCTCAGGGCAGGAGTCTGTTCCGAGCCAGTTAAGAACTAGGAAGAACTACTTCTTTTTGTCTGTCCTTTTTGAAAAGAGTGAGTATAAAATGTTCATCTTAACTTTCTTACTACTCTGTATTGGTTGATCTGTGCATTGACTTAACAGCAAAAAATTCAACTGCCAGCAATCACTTTGGTGGGGAGAAATTTGATGCTCTTGCCACATTGCCCGTAAAAAAGAAACATTAATGCTTCTGTCCAAATGCAATTTTTATCGCAGTTTTGGGGGGTTGCTGATACAGTGCAGCACTTACCTAGGTGTTCAAACTGCAGTGGGATGGAATAAATAATGAGCTGATGTGAGAAGTGCATTGGTTATGGCCAGCCCAGCCTCGTGGCATTACTTTTCAATCATGAGATCCGTGCTCTCCTGGTTTCCACTTCCCACCCTGTCTCTGATTACAATGCTGGTTTTCTACAGACCATTTCTTACTAAACACCAGCATAACTACTGGGTTAAAATGAAGCTCCTTCAGGCCTACAACTACTATCCTAGAAATTGCTGCATCTCTGCATGTTTTTGTATCTGTATGTATATTTATATATAAGCAAAGGGATTTTCAAATCTGGGGAATCCTGCCCTAATAGTGAGACCTGCCTTTGGCTGAGGGTCATTCTTTGGTGTGTCAGTACAGTGCTGCCTACTGGATCTATAAGACCCCTAGAGCACCCATACTGTGAGCACTAAACCTGGCTAAAATTGGTCATCCCCCTCCATCCTTCTGCTTCCAGGGAGAAACATTGCTTCCTGCTCCTTCACCCACAGCTCCATAAACCCTAAAGCCACATCTGTGTGGTGCTGAGCACAAACTGGTCAGTCATGGCTTAGCTGCAGAGAACACGAGCACCATGAGCAAGTGGACAATCAGCAGGTCCCTCTGGGGATGTGTTTTACATCTGCAACATCCTAAATCTGTGTGTTGTCATTAGGGAAAGGATTTCCCATGCCTTGGGTATAACCTTGGGAGTAGGAAGCATGTAAAACTCTGTGGTTATTGGAGATTTGTTGGCTTATTTTCAGGATGAGCATTCAAAACTGCTTAAATGTCTTGTGGTGCTGGTGGTGATTTTGTTCACTACAAGTGCAGCATTAAATTACATGTGAGCTGCTGCTGGGCTGTGCATGGAGCTCCAGCTGGCTCCTGGCTCTCCCAAGTATCCCTCCCTTTGTGTACAGGGTTAAAGGGGTGCATTGTGCTTACCAAAGGTGCTCTGCTTGCTTCCCCAGCCAAGATTTTCACCTGGAATACTGTGTACATTTCTTGTGCCCCCAGCAAAAGGAGGATCTGGAGCACCTCCCCTATGGAGACTGGGTGAGAGAGTTAGGGCTGTTCAGCCTGGAGAAGAGAAGGTTGTGTGGAGATTTCAGAGCAGCTTCCAGAATCTGAAGGGGCCTACAAGGAAGCCACACAGGAGCTGGAGTGACAGGACATGGGGGAATGACTTCAAAATGGAAGAGAATAGGGTTAGATTAGATGTTAGGAAGAAATTCTTCTGTTTGAGGATGGTGAGACCCTCTGGTTGCCCAGAGAAGCTGTGGCTGCCCCTTCCTAGGAGATGTCCAAGGCCAGGTTGGATGGGGCTTGGAGCAACCTGGTCTGGTGGAAGGTGTCCCTGCCTATGGTAGGGGGTGGAATGAGATGAGCTTCAAGGTCTCTGCCAGCCCAAACCATCCTGTGATTCTGTGAAATCCTTTCTTAGATGTTGCTGATGAGTGAACCTGTGTGGGAAAAGCAAGGGAGTGTTTAACAGCAGGAGCATCCCAATGCTGCTTGGCAGATACTGCATCCCAGTACTGCCCATAATTGGCCTGACTTGAACTCAGGCAGGACACCCAGCAGTGAGATTCCAGGGAGCAGTCAGCAGGACAGAAAGTATTTCCCTGTCCTTTAAAGAACTGGCGTGGACCTGCTGGAGTGTGCTGAGTTCTCCAAGAGCTTCTCCCAGCCTGCTTTTGCTCTCAAAGCAAGCTGGAAACTTGACAGTGTTTTTCAGAACTTGGGGTTGACACACAAACTGAGCACCAGGTGGGCAGGCAGTGCCTGCAGTGCTGTGCACTGTGATGGAATGGCATTAAATCCACTGTGGCACAAAGCAGGGCTCGTGCACAGGCCTGGGAAGCTGTTGGTTCCGAGCCAGTTAAAAAGAAAAAGGAGAGTATGCTGTGAGGGAAGGAATAGGGAGCTCAGGAGCTAGCAAGGATTAGCATCCTGCTTCTCCCTCCAGGGAGTTTTAGCCAAAGTGGCAAAGTGGGGTGAATAGCTGCCACCAAGCAAACAAAAAAGGCCAGGGAGAAGTTTAAAAGTTCCCAAGAGAAGGAACAAGACTGGCAGAAGGTGTTTGACAACCATTTCTGAGTGAGTCACGCTTAGCTGTCTGTCTGGAGCCAGGAAGAATTTGCAAAGCTGAATAATTGTTCCTATTTATTTCTTAAAATATACAGAATATGACAGTGTTCTAGCTCGTGCGTTCCAGTGTAAATGTCTTGCAGTGGGCTGGTATTTTCCCCTGGTTTTAATCCTTTCTTTCATTGAAATTGCAGTCTTGCTTATCTTCTGCTGCTCCATCCTGCTGTGTCTTGCTGTGCTGGTGGGAGCATGGATCCCCCTTGCCCTGGGTCAATGGCTTATGTCTCTGTGCCTCCTGCTAAAGATGAAGCCAGAAGTAATGTGTGTCTGCCTGATTTTGGCTTTCAAAATTAGGCTAATTATATGATTGCATGCTTTGCAGAACAGCATAAGTTACAGGGTGTTTATTTTTCCTCTTGATAGCAAGCAGGTAAAAAACTTGAGCTCAAGGGCTTGCAGTTGGGTATACCTTGGTGATCAGTAATATTCAAGTTTGGGACAAGGTTTGTTAAGGTTGAGTTCTACAAAAGCTCTCACAAGTATCTGTAAATATGCATACACCCACAAAACTCATCAGAACCTGTGAGAGAAGAGGCAAACTTGCCAAATTTGCAATTATTATCTAATCTGAATTTAAGATGCAATTAAGGTTTTGTAATTATAGTGCTAAGAAAAATTCATTTTGTGTTGCTCATACTGAAACAAAAGCGTCAGACTGCAGACTGAGGGATGACAAATGTGTGTATCCAGGGGAGAAGCAGCACACAAACACCTACAAGCAGTTGTAAGTGACATACTCTAATAGAAGCTATTGTAAGTTTATTAAAACATAGGGCAGTGATTGTCTTCCTGAAAGAAAAAAAGGTTGGGTGGACAACCAAGTGCTGAAGTTGTGAGGTGCCTTCCCTGGAAAGCTCAATGCCAGAACCCTGTGATGTCTTTCGAGTATGGGAGGCTGTTCTGTGGGAGAAGTCATGTCAGCCTGGTTTGGTGAGACTCAGCCTTGACATTGAAGTTGTCTGGGCTGGTTTTTCCCAGGGAACTCGTGACAGAATCTCTCTAGTCTCCCTGTTGTGAACAGAAAATCCTTAGGAAAATACCATTATTTTCTTTGTCAATAAAGAGGTGCTCACTGTGAGGGAAATTCTGCAAGGAGTTCTGCTTCCTTGTGGGGGTTGTCTTGCAGCCAGCAGATTTCTGAGCAAGTCAGGGTTCATTTTGGTTATCCAATCCATTTGTTCAAATAGAGGCAATGCTAACTGAGTGTGTATGCTGAGGAGAAATTGAATTTGTGCGCACTTGCTCTCTCTTTTTTCTGTGCCAAGTGTGATAAAAGGAATTTATTGGAATTAAATCTGGAAAACAGCCATTTTAATATTGCTGGTGTTTTCAGCTGTAATATTGTAGCAACAAGTTAGAGAAAATACAATTTCATCCCTAGTGGTGGCATAAGCACAGTGCTCTCTGCAGCTGTTGAGGAGGCTTAGTCATGTCTGTAACATTGCATTTCGGGCAGGGAAGAGGGAAAGCTGCCCCTCAAGTGCAGTGATGTGTAGTATTGAGGGCTGGTTTTTTTTCCCTTCTGGTTGCACTGAGTTGTCTGAATGCTTTTCTTTGCTTTGTTATTATATTCTGTGGTCTTCTCTCTACCAAATACAAGTTAAACAACTGGTTATGTTGGTGGTTTTTTTCTTAGAGCAACTTGGATCTTGAAGATAAGAAGAAAATGTAAAAACTTCTCTCTACCTCTCATTCTGTATGCTTGTGAAATGATCATGAATGTCAGAGCCATGTTCACAGATTTTTTTCTCTTTTTTTGTTTACCTCAAAGTATTGGCATCTCATTAGGATGATGAGTCAAATCAAAGGCTTTTTATTTGGTGGAAATAGTCTTATCAAAAATCTCTACAGATACTGAGCCAAACCTATTGACACGAGTGGAAATTTTTGTGGTTTGATCAAGCCCAAAGTAAGGAATATATTTCAGACGGATAGTGCTGATAATCTTTCACTCTTGACCTTTTCTGGAAACTGGCTGTGGTACTGTTTCAAGGCCAAGATGGACAAAATTTTGAGGAATGATGATGAGGAATCATCTGATTTCATGATGGTAACTCAGTAACATTTTTTTCTTTTTCAGCTCTTATTCCTAGTTCTTACAACTCATAAACAAATTTTTATCTGTGACCTCAGTTTAGCTTAAGGTTCTTTTCCATACTCTTCAATTTTAAAAATTCATGACAAGCAGGATTTTTAATGAACTCTGAACCAGCCTTGCATCTCACTGAGGCATGTTCAAGGAAATTAGACCTATATTGTGTGAGAAAGGAAGAGAATCTTTGTCGTGCTTAGGTTTAAAAGGCTGGGTCTGTAGTAGACAGTTTGTAATGCTGTGTGGGATGCAATTGAGTGGCTGTCTATTTTTACAGCTTATCTGGAGAATCCCTAGTACAGACTGTTCAAATGGATACCAAAACTGTTGTTATGCCTTACTTACTTATTCTCTCTACTGACTCACTGCTGTTGATCTAAGCTCTGTTTTCCAGCCTACTTAGACACCTGTGGTTGCCAATGATGGCTCTAAAATAAGTGAGGTCTGAGTGGAGATTGCTTTTAGGGGTGCTGTGGCAGAGTGCGCAGGAGTCTTGGGGGGCTTTTCTAAAGTCTGGGGCAAAGCCCTGGGTAAATCCTCTCTCCATTGGTTTTGTGTGGCTTCTGCATGATGGGGGACAGGCTCCCAAATTCCTCATCCCAGAAAGAGATGTGGTACAGTGCAGGAGTGGGAGTCACCAATGACCTGCTGTCTTCCTGAACATTTTCCTGTTGTCAGGGTTGTTTGCTATGAATATATCATTTTGCTTTTAAAAGCTGGATAGCCACTGCACTTCTGTCTTTCAGCTAGAAGAACGTGCATTCTGCAAGGGAAAATTATTTCTTGGCAGTAACTGATTACTTCTAAGCATTGGTCATAAGGTGATCAACATATTTTTGTGTGGTATGGCCCAGAAATGTCCAGGAGAGTAACCTGCTACCCCTGTGGCAATGTGGTATTTCTGAAGGATGATAAAATAACAAGACTGGGAGCTGTACTTTTATTTATCTGCCAAAGAAGTACAGGCAGGGCTATTGGAAGCTTTCCTTCATACCTCTGCCTTGACTCTTGGGTAGCTGCTTAGTATTCTTGGGGTTTCTGATCTCAGAAGGAGAGGTGAGGGAACAGAGACTTAGGCTAGTGATTTTCATGCTTTTGAAAGAGAAGTAGCCTGAGTTGGGTCATCAGAGAGGATTGGAGGGTAGAAAGTACACTGAGAAAAGAGCCATTTTCTTCAGCTCCTGGTTTCTGCTGCTTTTATCTGTCCCCACACTCATGAAGCAGCTCATGAAACAGGTTGATCTCACTTTTGAATAAAAAAGGTTTTATTTTCCTTGTGTATTTTTGATGAGCAGAGTTTGTAAAATTCTGAAAAATTATCAGGAAACTCTTGATGGGCAGCAAAATGCATTTTATGTACTGCTTCTGACTTGCAACATCATTAACCCTTCTTCACAGACAGAGTTTGCCAAGTTTATGTGGACATCAAGGAGGCTTAAAAAGCTTCCTCTGAAAAATACAGTATTTTAGAATGTGGTGGTGAAAGGTAAAATTCAGTGATCTAAAAGTTTCACTCATTTCTCAAATAGCAAAAGTAGGTAAAATACCAGGTTTCAGGGTGGGGGCAAGATGTTCAAGGCAAAAGATGTCTGTAATTAGTTTCATAAGTGGAGGTGAATATGGCACAGTAGAGATAGCAAAAGCACGTTCAGAAAAACTGAAGGCAAAGGTCTAGAGAGGTAAGTACTGCCTGCCACAGTTTTTGTTGTTGTCAAGCTCATTAATTCTGACTGGGTTGGAATATTAGGATCAGTGGACCAGTTTCTAACTTCATGCTCATATTCATGCAAACATCATGAACTTCAGAAGGATTGCACACACGTGACAGCAATAAATTAATTAAAATCTGGAGTTCAAACTGAATATACTGTATTATAGAATGATTAGTGGCTTAATTTTTAATGTTGAGGTCATAAATAGCTATGTTTCATGAAATGCTGCAATGTGCTTGTGCATTTGGGGGTTTTTAAACCTGATTTCTTAATGAAATGGGGCTGATGCAATCACACTTCTGTCATTCTACCTTCTAATGGCCTTTGAACTTGGTGGCACATTCCAGTCACATTTGGGAGAGGTAGAAGTCTCCAGGAAGTTTAATCATTAGGACTTCCATGAATGTAGAAAGCTGGGTAAAGGAGAAGGGTTGTATTCTGACTTCTACTGAGAGGCACATAGTTACCTTTTGGAAACCAGAGAATCCATGTGAGTGTGAGGCCTCATGACACAACTCTGTCCCCAAGTCCAGGGCAGATCCACTGGCCAAGGCTGAGCCCATCAGAGATGGTGGTAGCACCTCTGGGATAATGCACTGAAGAAGGAAGGTGGGAAAGAACTGCACAGCAGCAATTGTAGCCAGAGAGAGGAGTGAGAATATGTGGGAGAAGCCCTGGGGACTCCAAGGTTGGTGTAGAAGAAGGGGGAGGAGGTGCTCCTGGCACTGGAGCAGAGATTCCCCTACAGACCCTGGCGAGGCAGCTGTGCTCCTGCAGCCCATGGAGGTCCATGGGGATGCAGAGATCCATCTGCAGCCTCTGGAGGAGCCCACATGAGAGCCTGAAGAAGGCTGTGACCCTCTGGGAAGCCCAGGCTGGAGCAGGTTTGCTGGCAGGACCCTGCAAGGGACCCACTCTGGAGCAGCATGTTCCTGAAGGATTTCACCCCATGGAAGGGAACCAGGCTGGAGCAACTGGTGAAAAACTCACTTTGGAGAAGTTCATGGAGGACTGTCTCCTGTGGGAGGGACTCCCTGTGGCAGCAGGGAAGGGTGTGAGAAGTTCTCTCTGAGGAAGAAGGAGCAGAGATGAGTGATGGACTGACCACAGCCCTGTTCCCTGTCCCTCTGCACTGCTGGGCAGGAGGAAATACTGAAAATCAGGAAGTTGAGCCCAAGAAAAAAGGGAGGGGTTAGGGGGGAAGGTGTTTTAAAATTCGGTTTTATTTCTCTTTCCCTTGGTCTGCTTTGATTAGTAATAAATTGAGCTGATTTCCCCACATCGAGAGTGTTCTGCCCAAGATGGTGATTGGTGAGTGGCCTCTCCCTGTCCTGTGCTTACCCTCACCTCACCCACAAGCCTTTTGTTATGTTTTCTCTTCCCTGTCCAGGTGAGGAGGGGAGTGATAGAGTGGCCTTGGTAGGCACCAGTCCTCCAGCCAGGGTCAGCCCACCACACCAAGACATTTGTCTCCTTGCCCTTTTCTTGAGAGGCATAGAAATAAGGGAGGGAGCCCTGAAGGATGCAAAAAATTTAAGAACTTTTTCATCAGAGCAGATAAAAGATCAAAACCAGGCTGGATGGGGCTCTGAGCAACCTGGTCTAGTGGGAGGTGTCCCTGGCTGTGGTGTGGAGGTTGGAAGTAGGTGATACTGAAGGTTTCTTCCAACCCAGAGCATTCTATGATCCTGTGTTCAACACTGTGGGGAGAGGTGTCTGACTACAGAAGTCCAACAGCCCTGAAAGGTGAGGTTGTAAAAGGCAGTGAAAGTCCTCTTTGGTTTGAGCTGGGTTTTACCCTGGTGCTGTCTGGCAACGTGGCTGTGAAAAGCAGGCCCTTGGTGAGGATGTGAAAACAGAGGGAATACTAAAATTCCCCACAGTTCTCAGTGTGGCTGTATAGGAGGAAGTGAAGGTTTTGTGGTGAAAGGTCAGTGCTGTGAAGTTACAAAGTGTTTTAGAAAAACAAGGGCAAAAATATGAGCTTGCCAGCAGGTCTTTAAAAATGCAGATGATATGGGTAGACTTTAAAAAAAAGAAAAATTTAATAGTGCTGAGACTTGCTGTCGTAGACTAGGGCAGATGTTTACTTCTTGGATACTTCACTAAGCTGATCTTAACACATATGTCAAATGCAGAAGTGGTGCTTTTCCTTGTTTCAGCAAATAGTGATTTCCCTATCCTTTCCCCACCCTGACCATGGGATAGAACAGAACAGCTGCTGATCACCTTTTTTTGCCTGATGCCCTGTCCTTGCTTTGCCTGGCAGTCGTACATGGGCAGGAGTGCAGAAAACTAAAGAATTCCTGGATTAAGGTTAACTTCTTATTATCTTAAACGTCAAATACAATTAAGTGAGGAATTGTCAAAACAGAGACTGGAATGTTCTGTATCCAGCAGTGAAACTGGAAGAATCAGATAACAGCAACAGGATGAGAGGAAGTGGTCTCAAGCTGTGCCAGGGAGGCTCAGATTGGACATCGGGAGGAATTTCTTTGTTAAGCATTGAAACTGCCTGGGGAAATGGTGGAGTTACCATTCCTGGAGGTGTTCAAGAAGTGACTGGACTGTGGGAGGCTTTTCCAACCTTAGTGATTCTATGGTGCCCAGCATGTGGGGCTGGATGCCGGTGCAAGAGTGATAAATCTTGTTTGCCATGTGCAACAAAGCTGGAGAAACCATCATGCTGCAGTGTAGTGTCCTTTGGGGTCTGTAAAACAGCAGTGTCCTTAACGTAAGGGAGAAATACCAGAGTGCCATGGACATCCTCAAAGCCAAGAGGCTGTGGAAGTGGAGCCAAACCATTTTATTTCAGGATAGATAATACCTGATATTCCTGTTTCTGCTTGTGGCATTTGCATGTCCTTTGTGCCCCTGTCTGAAAGGGGCCAAGCTGTGCATCGAAAGGCTGTAAGTGCTGGTGTGACAACTGTGACAGACAGAATCATGATGGAAAAGCTTCCAAGATCCTCAAGTCCAGCCTTTGAATGGTTTGACACTAGACACAGTCATCAGCAAAGCTGCTTGCACGTGGCTGTGCAGAGGGCAAGCAAGAACTCAAGAAATAGCTTGGGGGAGTGGAGGCAATTGTTCTTTCCTTGTTTGTTTGAACTGGCTTTTGAAATACACCAGATGAAGAGAATGACTCTGGTCTTGAAGAACTTGGTTGTTTAATGCTTGGTAGTGTTTATTAGAGCATGCCAGTGGAAAAGACAAACAAGCCCAGTGCTAGGGAGTCACTGGATGCCACAGCTGCCTCCCACATGGCAATGTGTGAACACTGGTGTGGTGTTCTGGCTGTGTGAGACAACTGGAGCCTTTTGGGGAGGGAAGAGGAAGGACAGCTCCACTTGTTCCTTTTCAAACAGAAGTCTCTGCTTCCCAACAGCTGTTCTTAAAGTAATTCATTGATGGAAGAAATGTTTCTTTCATCCTTACAGGAAAACACTGAGAGAATTTAGATTATTTATCATAAGCTCCAACACTATTCATCTTGCTTTGCTTTCTGTGGTAGGCGCAATACTGGCTGTGTTCAACCAGGCTCTTTTTTTTTTGCCTCTCTAACGTGCTTTGAAGTGGGTAGGTTACTAATGATGCAAATGGATGTTAATTGTGCAAAAACTAGACGCTCCGTGCCTTGAAAAGCAGTACCTGATTGGTAGAAGAGAGGATAGAAAACAAGCTTTCACAATAAAATTGCTGTAGAGTTTTATAAATAGCAGCACACTGTAAGCAGGTGGTGAGTGAAAATGGTTTGATTCCTCACAGCTGGCAGGGACTTTATTTTCGGACAGTGGCTCCACATCACCTTGGGACACGTGACTTGTCAAAAGTATTTGTTACCATTTGCTGCTTAATCTGGTCATTTGCCACACTTGTAAAAGCTGGGCATAAAAACCATCAGCAGGCTGTGGCTGTGGCAGAAAATAGGGTCAAGCTTTTAGTTTCTGGGTGTGACCTCGAGGCTGTGGTTTGACAGCCTGGCTGGCCTTGCAGGGCTTTGAGTACCCAACAGGTCAAACAGGCCAGTGCTGGATAATGTGGGTTTTGCAATAAACTCAGTTTGGTGGCTTGGTAAATACGGTTTGCTGGGTTAACTTTGTGCTGACAGGAGTTGTAGTGGGTCAGGCTTGTCTAAGCTCCTGTGGCATTCTGCTGGTTCAGACGGTGCCAGTCTTTCTGCACCTGGTATAAATATGGCACGTGCTCAGAGTTAAGTGCTCTGGCTAATTTGGTGGAATCAAGATTCTACACCAATGCCCTTTCCAGATCAAGTTTGTACTGCTACACAGCCTAAGGCTTTTTTATTACTTTACATTTTTCTCCATGTTAACTGGTATACTTGATCATGGAACTGTGGCTTGACAAAGTGAGAAGTTATTAAACCTGCTCCAGCATGGGTTTTTGAATGTGGGAGTACCTGATTTCCATTTCCATGCCTCACTGTTTGCAGACTGATGCTGTGTGTGACCAGCCCTGCTCTTTCCAGGGTGAGGCTCCTGTTGCACAGGACAGCACCCCTGAAGGTACAGCCCCTGTTGGCCCATCAGGGCTCCACTGCTCGCTGTGAGTGCAGGGCTTTGTGTTCCTCCCAGCATTAACTCCCAATTATGCGGTATTTGTTTGAAGAGAGGTGTGAGATTAGTCTCCTCAGCAAACAATAATCTTCCTGGTGGGCTGTAAATTGTAAATAATGATTCCTTCCTATTTTGGGCAGGGATTTGCACCATCACCAGTTTATTGTGTGAAGACCTGCATGAGGCAGGCTTGGAGAGCAGAGTGCTTATTGGTTGGGTTCCTCTTGATGAATGAGCCTGGACTGTTTCAAGGTTTTTGCTTTGTCTTTCCTCACAGCTTGTAAATCCACTCTCCATTTGACTCTTTGTTGTTGTTCTTCCTCTTTCAGGACAGTTATTCTGAGTGACGGCCCTTGCACACGCTTCTGAGTGGTTATCATGGGCTTCATTGCCTTCCTGAAGACCCAGTTCATAGTTCACCTCCTCATTGGGTTCGTCTTTGTTGTGAGTGGACTGATCATTAACTTCATTCAACTATGCACGCTGGTCCTCTGGCCCATCAACAAGCAGCTTTATCGCCGAGTAAACTGTCGCCTTGCCTATTCCCTTTGGAGCCGTGAGTATGCTGGGATGAGGCTGGGGAGGGGTTTTCCTTGGTTTTGCTTTTGTTAACTAAAAAAAAATAAAAAAAATATTTGCACACAGAGACGGGAGAAATGGTAAGTTGGATGTAGATTCTTTCAGAGCAGGTCAAAATAGCCTCTGTTTTTTCTGGAATACTGGGAAATCATACAGAAGTCAAGGATCTGATGTATGTTGTCACTCTGGCATTCAAAAAAGTGAGGAGTAAAGCTCCTCTGCACCTCCAGCCTTATCTGGACTGAGGGGAGTTGTTAATTCTGTCTCAGTGCCATCTTCATCCAGTATCAGCACCTATGCTAAGGGACAGTTCTGAGACTGGCTCAGCTGCTGAGCATATGAGCAATATTCACCCTGTAGGGGCCCAAGTTGATTGTGTGGGCTGCAGAGGGAGAGGTTGGTCTGAAAGTATCTCCTGTAGATGTCTCTGCAGCTGAACTGTGTGACAAACTTCAGAGTCCCCTTACACCCTGCAGTGCCCATCTCTGAGGCCAGGGTCTCCTCTTGGGAGCAATTTGTCAGTGTTTTCTTCTTCTGCCCATGGGCCAGCTGTGCACTGAGTGCAGCTTCTTTGTTCTCCTCTTTCAGACCTTTGCACAACTTCATCCCTGTGGATGCCTTCTTTTTCTCCTCACAGACCTTAATGGGGGGCTGGATTTCTGAGAATGTTTTTGAGTGTTTGGAAACCTCCTTAGCCCAAATGTCACCTCCTGTTTCAGCAGTGAATCATCTAATCGGTTTCCATTCTCCATCCCTTCCCAGTATGCACAGCCACTTACCTTAGTGCTCAGCTCAGCATCCAACTCCCACTTTGGCTAAATGAGTCACCAAAATGAGCACTGAAATTACAGTTCAGCTGTCCACTGACAGGCACCCACATTTTGTAAATCATCGATGTGAAGTACCACCAACAAAAACCCTCTGAGGTGTCTGGTTTGGTCTCTTCTTAAGCTTGTTGTCCCTGCCTTTACTGTGCTTTTTCTCCTGCCTACTGAGAAGCACGGGAGAAAGGAAATGAAATAGAGTAGCAGGCAAGTTGTCAGGAAAAAAGGTATTGTAGTAGAAGAACTTAGTAGAAATTCCAAAATTAGTTTGGTTGGATGAGAGTGGGGATATATAGGAGTTCTTGTTTTTAATTTACTTGTAAGAATTTCTTTATGCATTTAACAATCTAGAATCTGATCTCATGCTAAAAACTACTGTTGCATTAATAGTTTGGCTTTTCTGAGGATATGAGCTGCTTGCTCCTGTAAGGCTTTAGGCTCAGCCCCTAGTTAGCACTGTTTAAATGCTAACATTTTAAATGCTGTTATCTTCTAAACACTGGAAATACCACACCATTGTTCAAAGAGATCTGGAGAAGCTGGGTAGATAATTGGGTTGTACCTAGGATAACCCCTAGTGTATAGCCTGTTATAAATTAACACATTGGGAAATTAAACTATGAAAATTATTGTAAATGTTACATGGGATTGCAGAGAGCTGATGCCCTATAATGGAAGAGCTGACAGAATATGCACTTCAATTGTGATTTATTTATAGTAATTTAGGTAAGCTGTGTAAATGCAGCAGCCCCAGTGTTGTCATTCATAATGAAATATATCTCAGTATGGAGAAGCCTTTTGGCAAGGAACCTGTAGATTGGTGTTCTGCTCTGGATGCTGCATTTTGCTCGCCTACTCCAAGCTGTTTGTGGTTTTAGGCTGAGGGTCTGTAAGAGAAGCTGCTCTGCCCAGCTGGCAAAGGATCAGTGTGCAGGGATGGATACACAGGTAATCGTGTTCCTGGCTCTGTCCTGAAAACCAGGCTCTATTCTTACTGTATCTCCTCTCAAACACAAAAGCCCAGCTTCCAAAGGGGAGGGAGAGAGACTCTACCCAGTGTTCCTGACAGACATTTGGGGAAGAAAGTGTGTTGGGCTCTGGCCCCAACACAGACCCGTAAATTTGTGACAGGTAGTCTGCGCTTCCAGCTCTCCCACGTCAGCTCCTTTCAGATGAATCACCCCCTTGGAGAGTGCAGCATGTTTGGGTTAGTCCGGCTGCAAAAATAGCCTCTCAAATATTGGTACTTTCAGCTGAGGGATGTGCTGTGCCCCTTGTTTGCTTTGTTCCTGGGGGGTTTATGAGGCTGTAAATGCACCTGCTTTGGAGTGTGGGAACCCCAGCCACAGGGGGTGGTTGAAGCCAGGTGTTGGTTATTCCCTACAGGAAATATCCTGGGCAGTGCAAGTGTTCCCATTCCTTCATTCAGAAGAATGTTCTTGCTGTAGCATTGGCAGGATCAGTGCCATGCAAAGCAGCTGTAACCCACACACCGAAAAAAGGAAACGAGCCCACTCCTGGTTATAATTACATCATTTGTCAGCACACTTGTAAAGGACAATCTGTTTCCTCGTGTTAATCCTTTGGCTTGTCAACCCTCCTCTCTCAGTATGGACTCTGGCAAATTCTCCACTGTTACAGGGAGAAAGGTGAAAGAAATGTTCTGCAGAAAGTCATCCACACTGGCCTCTGCAGATTTTTTTTTTTTTTGAAGAAGAAACACACCCAGTTGATTATAATTTTTCTAAGAAAATGCAGCAGTTGTAGCAGGTACTGGAGATGTTCCTCCTTGGTACATAGTCAGCAATGGAAAGGGAAAATTACCAGAGTACCACTCTGTGTTTGGTACCACTGCTCCATTCTCCTGGCCACCTGCTTGGAAGGTGCTCTGAGGACATTCTTGCTGTCCTCTTTCTCCTTTTACTGAGCCAAGATAACCAGAGAAAGGAAGGTAAGTGATCACAAAGCATGCAAAGCTGGGAAGCAATGATAGGAACCTGTACTTGGTGTAAAGGAACAGGACAATTCTGTCCTTCCTCTGCCATATTTCCAGTTGACTGGGATTAAGCTCTGTTGGTCAGCAATGTGCATAACTTTGTTGTGCCTCCAAATGAGCAAGTGCAGAAAGTGATACAAGGGAATAACCTGGTGGGTGAGCAAGTGGTCATGAGTGAAAAAAACCAGTGCTAGCTAAGTGCTCTATCTTCAGCAGACCAGGACTGGTTTTCCCCATTATTCCCCTAGATACTGTGTTTACCTTCTCTCTGGTGTGGTGCAAGACTGGATCCTAAACTCTTGTTTAGCTGTATGGATAGGTGACCTTGTCTGATCCCACCGATCAGAAACCCTTGTGCAGGAAGGTGCTGCCCTGTTTGGCAAAACCAGGATCTCCCATTAGGAAGCTGGAAAACCTCCTGGCAGAGCCTGACAGAGGGAACAGAACGGGAACCCTGCAGGTGTAGTAATGTGGGAAGGGTTGGACTCTTTTTAACTGCCATATTTGTGCAACCAGATTTTTATTTCATCCATGTCTCATTGAAAAGAGAAAATACCAACGACTACACTTTGCAGGGAAGCAAATCTTCCTGCTGGGAGGATGTACTATTCTCATACTTTTTATAGTTGTCCCATGATGCAAGCAATGCCTTCCATCTGCCTCGATGTACTGAAATGAGGGAAATAAGCTAACCATAGCAACTACAGTCAGTGCGTGCTGAATTTAAGTGGAAGGGGGTTTTATGATGAAAAAAGGGGAGGTGGAAAATAAGAATGGGTAACAAATATTCAGGGTGGAATAAGAGTTGCTGTGATATTTTAAAGTTAGAGTAAGTGGAGGGAAAAGGACTCATTCTTTTGCAGTGAAAGAAAGACACAATTTACCATTCCTGTCTTTGCCCAGGTATTTTAATAAATTAGCTCAATTCTCTGCTGTTTTAAACTCTGGGTTGATGATCATAATGCAGAACAATTAGAGCCCTGTGTTGTAATATTAAAAGCTTTCACAGAAGATCTATGTCACTGCATCCCTTTAAAAGACCTTTATTGGTCTGTTTACCTCCATAAGGCTTGTTTCATGTGGAGTAAAAACATTAGGCTGCATCTATGCATAATTTGTATTCCACCTGGGAGGAACTGTACTCATTTAGTGGAGCAATCAACGGCTCCACTGTCTGTTTCCAGGCACAAAAGTCTTCAGGCTTTTTTTCCAGTGATCATGAAATTTCGCATTTGTAATGCAATGCCCAAACTTGTTGCTGTTAAAAACCTGCTAAATTATCCATAATGCATATGTCTGGTGCCTTGAATACTCCTTAGGGATGGTAATGTGGTTTGGTCTGTTCCCTTCCAAGCTTTTGTTTCATCTCTGCTGGGTGGGTTTGAGAAGGTGACAGTGTTGGGAGTTGGGAGAGACAGAGCACTGAATGGGGCTGAGGATGAAACACTAAATGCTTTCTGTAAGGGGCACCCCTAACTCCTCTTTCCACCTTCATCACATTTGCTAGAGTTGGTAATGCTGCTGGAATGGTGGTCAGGCACAGAGTGCACCCTGTTCTCAGATGAGGCCACGGTGAAAACCTTTGGGAAGGAACACGTTATCATCATCCTGAACCACAATTTTGAGATCGACTTCCTGTGCGGCTGGACGATGACAGAGCGTTTTGGAGTGCTGGGGGTACGTGGGCTGTGAGCTTTCCCTTCCTCTGCACGGTGATATACATGGTTTAAAACCATGTATAAACAGTTCCCTTGCATTTAAGTTCCCAGATACACCTCCATCATCCTAGTGTGTTTGACCTCGTTGCACAAATCAGCAAATGCCATTTTTGGATTGTCGCTTTTGTTTTTTTCTCCAAGAGTTCCAAAGTTCTTGCTAAGAGAGAGCTGCTCTATGTGCCCCTAATCGGCTGGACGTGGTACTTCCTTGAGATTGTTTTCTGCAAAAGGAAATGGGAAGAGGACAGAGATACAGTTATTGAGGGATTGAAACGTTTGTCTGATTATCCTGAATATATGTGGGTAAGTGTTGAGTCCCTCCTCTGGTGTTGGCTGCGAGAAGTGAAACGGTGGCAGACTGGTGGCTGTAGCCTGGTCTGTCAGGAGAAGGTGTGCTCACTTCCAAGTGTTGTCAGGGAAGAGCCATACTCTGTTTCAGGAGGTCTTTTGGCATATGCTGGTAGAAAACTGCTGTTTGCCTGTTGGTAAGGGAAGTCCTTTGGGAAACAGATCAGAAGCTTGAGAGTAATATATAAATCAGGTGTGTGTGATACTAACGATTTTATCCGAACTTATTTTTACCTATTAAAAAAAAGCCTACATTTGATTACTACATCTGTGTAACATTTTCTGAGGTAGGCTGAAAAGATGCATAAACAAAAAGCTTTTTTGGAGAAGTGAGGGAATTAGACTGCACAGACCATAGATTTTGATAGAAAGTTCCTGTTAGTGTGTTCGTTGATACGTGAAATTACAGGTTTCCCAAAAAGTCTCTGTGAGAACATATGGCAAGCTTATACCTGCTTCTGCAGTTATACTTTTTATTTTGACATTATTTAAAATCAAGGGTAAAACATCTCTGTTTCATTGTGTGCAATGCTGTTAGACTTCACTGCAACAGCACGGTGCTGTAATCAACCCATTAACCTTCTTAGAGCTTTGAATGCAAAGGTTTTGATACATTCTCAGTTTTGCTTTTACAGCAGCATATGTAATGTACAATTATTTGGCTTATGAAACATAAAGAGGCTTTTTATGCATTTTAAGTGAGTTTTCAGTATTATCCAGTACAGCTTGTTAAAATGAATAGTGAAACATTAAGCCTTAACTAGAATATCATGAATGGATTATAATTTTCTACCATTACAAAGATAAAAAAAGTAAGAATCTGGAGAATATATTTTAAGCTACTTAATTACTTGAATATATGGATATGAATTATATTGAAGATACTTTCCTGATTAGTATGGGAGGAAAAAAGAAAAAAACAGAAAAAACCCTACCAATTAGAAAATCTCAAGACTGAACTTGAGCTTCAAATCTGTACATTTTAATGATTCTACAACTGAGAACCAAGGACTAGGCTCTAGGGAAAACAATTAGAAAATGTAAGTGCAAAATGTAGTTAGCATTGATTATTTAAATCAAGACTTCCTGCTTGATAATTGAAATAATGATTAACATTTACTTGAGCGACTCAATTTCCTAATTTCTGTGCATTCTAAAGGCCACAATTAGGGCTGTCTTTTTGTCACCTTAAATTTGGTACGAGTGCTGTTAAATGTAAAGGTAATAGTAAATGAGTTGAGTTGGTGGATACTTGGTGAAGAGATAAGACAACTGAAGTGTGTGCACATGTACGTTCATCTTGGACAAATTTTCAGTATTCTGCTGGATTTCTTTTGATATCTCAAGATATCCTTGGGTTTTTTTTGCTTTTGTCTTGCACAGTTTCTCCTGTACTGTGAAGGAACTCGTTTCACAGAGACCAAGCACCGCATCAGTATGGAAGTAGCTGAATCCAAGGGGTTGCCTAAACTGAAATACCACCTGTTGCCCAGAACCAAAGGTTTCACCACTGCTGTCCAGTGTCTCAGGGGAACAGGTAACTGCCAAGCTTTGCAGCACTTGTAATGTGTTATTTAATTGCACACTCTGTGTAGCCCAGTGTAGTCTACTCCGTTGTCCATTACAATTAGTGAGCTGGCAGTAATGGGGATCCAGGCTGTCAGCTGGTAACTTGTAAATTGCCACAGAACTGTCAGATACCAGTCTTTAAAAATACTAAAAACCTTTTTATGTTGCTTAGTTCATCAAGTCCTCTGGTGTTTTACAGAGCTGGGAATGTCAGGGGGCTGGTGCAGATAAATGTGATGTGTAAACACAAAATAGTGAAGGACTCTGTGACATCATTAATGCACAAGGCTCTGTTGCTGTCTCAGGCAAGGATGCCAGAAGATGCTTGCTAGAATTGTTTCTGTAACAGCCCTGTTTTGGTTTTTTTGGTTTTTTTTTTCCAACAGTTTCAGCAGTGTATGATGTAACACTAAATTTCAGAGGAAACAAGAACCCGTCTTTATTAGGAATTCTTTACGGAAAGAAATATGAAGCAGATATGTGTGTAAGGTGAGCATATACTGATGGAGGTGAGCCCTAAGATGCATACTTTGTCACATTGAAGTGTATTAGATTTTAGAGGGTAATTTCCCTTCTTGTAGTCCACTTTTCCTTGTCCTTCAGCTTCAGTGGTCCCTTGTAGTAGAGAGTGTAAAACTCCTTTACATGCCGGTTTCTCTCCCTCACTCACATGGTTTGATCAGCAGATTAAAAACCAAATAATGCTGAAATTCAGACATCCTATGAAGGAGGTGGGACGTTGCTTACATTCCTCACTGTTCCTCTTCCTCAAAGAGTAGCTGCTAACACCTAACCCCATGGAGCACATACACATATGCATGCACAAACACACACCCCTTCTCTTTCTTGCTTTCTCCTTGCTGCCTTCTGCTTCAAAGGCTTCCTTATGATCATAAAAACAACCAATCTGTTGAATTTCTTCTTTTCCCTTTTATGTTTGAACCTGAGAGATGACCTGATTGTTCTTTCCACAGTTCTTTGGACAGTTTGCTTCTGCTTCTCTGCGGGCTTCACCCACACTGTGGAAAACATTGCTGTATCCTGGTGATGAGGTTGATGCTTGGTTTTTAAAAGTTAAAAACAAAAAAAAAAGCCTTCCTCCTTCCCCCCACACCTTTCCCTTCTGGCCTTGGGTCTGTGTGTTGCAGATCAATGGCACTGGCTCTGTTCATTGTCCCATCTAATCGAAGCAGGGTGTCTTGGCAGAGCCTCCAGGCTTTGTGATTCCCTACAGCCTTTGTAGGGAATCACAGTAATTACCCACTGTGCTGAGGTGCAGCAGCACCAATTTCGAGGTGCAGAATGCAGCCTTAATGTGCATAGGGAGGGCAGTTGTTCAGTTCTGCTCTCAGATGCTGCAACATCCACAACATTTTAGTCTCTCAGCTGAAGAGGCGACTGTGGTGCTGTCCACAGAGAAATGGGGTTGCTCATTTGCAAGGGGTTTCATTTTCACTATTTACACTTGCCAAACACATTCCTGATGAGGAAAGGGAGACAATTTGCCAGCCAGCAAAACAGCTGGTCAGGCAGTTCCACAGTGATGGCAGATGCATGTAGGATATCCAGCTGGATCTGGGGTGCACATGCATGGATGCACATCTGTATAGTTATTATTATACATTGAACAGTGGCAGCCTTCAGTTAAATATCCTACGGTTTGCTGACAGAGGTGCAATTTTATTTCTTGGAGGGGTAGTGGGAGAAAAGAAGAGAAATTTAGTTTTCAATAGTGTTAGAAGAGGTTTGGGTTTGTAAAACTCTGTTGAGGATGATGTTGGCAGGTAAAATTACTAATTGTACCCTACAAATGGCTGTGCTTAGATAATTTTGATTTAAAATATGTTTGTGGACAGAATGAATATTCTCAAGGTGCTTTTCTACATGTTTTCTCTGCTTTGGGGAAGAAGCTATGAGAGTAAGGAAACTATTTTTACAGATTTATTTTGCTGAAAATGGAGCACGTCTGTATTGTGCCAACAGACTTATTGTAGCTCAGAGAAGGGAAGCACATAAGCTCTTGTTCTTGATACGTGCAGACATAGTTACCTGTGCAGAGGTAAGCAGCTTAGCTCTGCAGTGGATCCAGTCCTTATCTCGACTGCCCCCAGAGGAAATAATCAGGAAATCACCAAATGTTATTGCTGTGAGTCCCCTCTAGTGGTGACAGCAACACCATGGCAATTTCACCAGAGAGCTTTCAGCAATTTCACTGAGCTTTTATTGAGCAGTTTCTCTTGTTAGTGCTCATGTAAGTAAATCTGCCAGATCTGGCGTTCAGTTTGTTTATGGGATGGAAAAAGTCATTTGAAAAGCGTAAGAACATATTCATAGAATCATAGAGTGGTTTGGGTTGGAAGGGTCTCAAAAAATTAAAGAATGCAGGGAAATGGTTGGCTCTTCACCACTATAAAGAGGCTCTTACAGGGCACCTGTTCTCAGTGAGGTCAGGTGAGGGCTGGCACTGGGCATAGTTGTCACACACCCCCAGAATTGTGTGCCTCAGTGAGGCTGCAGAGGCAAAGAGGGACAAGTGCAGTCACTGCAGAAGATGTTTTCCTTAGAGATGGTTTGAAGTGAATTTTTAGTTGCCTCTCCCATTACTTCCAATATGGGGTTTTCACTAACAAAATGTAACAAACAATTGTCCTTGGGTTTTCCACTTGCTTGTCTTTTCTCAGCTCTGAGTGCCTCAGTCTGAGCTCACTGGGAATCAGCCAGTGGTGGATGTGGTGAAGGAGTAACAGTGTTTGAATGGGAGATGGTTAATTTAGTGATGTGCTCTGAAACTGCCTGGAGCTTGTACAGTTTCTTTTGTCTTAAACAGTGCCCAATTCTCAACCTAAAATCTCAGATTCTTAAGTCCCAGTTCTCTGTGTTTAAGACCTCTGCCATCGGTGACAGGATTGCCTATGATTTATGCCCTTTAGTGAGTGGAAGATCTTCCCTAGCAGAAGGATAAAACCAAATACTTGGATTTTCCTTTAATTCTTTTTTTTTTTTTTTTTCTTTCCATTTTTTAATCTCTCTACTAAACTAGGAGATTTCCTCTGGAAGATATCCCTCAAGATGAAAAGGAAGCTGCAAACTGGCTTCATAAGCTTTACCAGGAAAAGGTAAATTGCTTTGCTTTCTTTTCTGTCTTTTGGGACTTGCACAGGGGAGTGTATTAAGGCAGTGAGTAATACACACTCTTGCACTGGATGGAGAGGATATTTGTGTAATTACACAGCCGTGCCTCAAAATGCTGGAAGGAGCAGGACAGAGGAGCCCCTTGGCAGCAGAGGGCTGAGTAGTGAAGTCCCAAATTGCCGGGAAGCACAATGGAATTCAGAGATATTCCTTAGCTGTGGAAGACTAATAGCAATCCACTGTCCTTTTACATTTTTCAGTGCTTGGATCTCTGTCATGCATTTAAAAGCTCTGTTTTCCCTGTGGGTGTTTTTAGGCACTCGAGAAGAGTGATAACTGTCTGTCAGGGACAGCCGGTCCTGGCTTTCAGCTGCAATTGTTCTTTGCTTTCATTTTTCTTCCACTGTCACTTTCCTTCTGCCTCCTGGTAATACTTCTGCAGTGGTGTATGACGTGGGACAGACAGTCTGTGGGATCTGCTGCCAGGGACTGATAGAGCACTTGCCCAGAGTGTCTTCAGATGGCTCAGAGCTTTTCCTTATGTCATTTCTTTTTGTAAGCTTACATGGTTATTTTCTTGACCACAGATTTAACACTTCTGTGGAAGTAGGAGAGAACTGTAATTAATATTGGCCAGCTCTAATTGGTGGATTATTGAACTTGAAAAGTGTACCTTGATTTCTGTGTTACTTATCTTTGTGGGAAGACAGCAGAGCACAGAAAGTTTAAGTATCCTGGGCTTTCCCCAGCTGGGATGACCTGTGCTGCAGCATTGCCAGGCTTATGCTCAGTCTCTAGGTAGGCAGCAAATTGTTCTGAGTTTCCTTTTATTTGTTTCAACCTAATTTGTTTGAATACCTGAACTCTGATTCAGTTAAGGAGAGAGGTTATCTTACAAAGAGCAGCAGCTCCTCATCTTCTCCCCCCAGCTCCTCTCAGCAGGTCTATAGAACCAGAGTCTTTGAGGTTGAAAAAGACTTCTGAGAACATCGAGTCCAACTGTAAACTCAGCACCACCACCATGTTCACCACTAAACCATGTCCTCAAGTGCCAAATCCATGTGTTTTTTTGAAAACTCCCAGGGATGATGACTCCACCAGTTCCCTGGACAGCTTGTCTTACTGCTTTACAACCTTTTTACATGAAAGTTCTTTTTTTCCAATATCCAACCTAAACCTCACCTGGTGCAATGTGACACCATTTCCCTTCATCCCTCCTGCTGTTAGCTGTACCTCTGTTCAACTTTGCTGAGATGTTGCCAGGGAGGTATTGCTTATAGACATGGGTATTATACATATTGATCTTAAAATGTTAGCAATACTTTTTAACTGGAATCCTCTCATTCCATTTATTCGAATGACTCTGTAACTGGAATCCTCTTCCTGCACAGAGGATGTGTCCTCAAAAGGCTGTTACTGGCAAGGAATGCCTCGCACTTCTCAGCTGTTTGTAAGGGAAATTAAAGCAAAACAAGACAAAGAAAAATGAGAAACAGCCAGACTTGAGCCATCCTTGGTAATGGCTTGGAAACCTTAAAAAAAAATCTTACAGACTGAGGGAAGGTGGTGGGCACCTTGTTCCTTTGGGTGATGTGTTCCAGGATTGCAACTCTGCAGGCTCAGCTCGGGATGCAGCAGCTCAGTTGGAGTGCTGGGATTAGGGCTGGTGTGGTGCTGTCTCTGCTCTTCAGCTTGTGCATTGCTCTCCCCTTCTGGCTCTACACACAGCATTTTTCTGCTGTCCTTTGCTGAATCATGCTGACCTTTCTGGAAGTAAAAATGAGAAGGAAAAGCACCCAGCTAAGAGGGTAGTGTCTGAACTGATCTCTGGCCTGAAGTTGCCCTAGATTCCTAAGCAATTAACAGACAAGATGAAGGTATTTGGTAATGGAGGGGACAATATGGTTTCATTTTGTGATGGTGCCAAAATTGCCTTCAGATGGCTTAAGGGTCACTTGGGTGGTCAGCAGAAATGCCCAAATAAATGACAGCAGATGGAATTGGATGCCATGCACTGTTGATGAGTTTGTACCACAGATACTGTCCTTGATGTTGTGCTGGAGCTGACTGATCTTGGGCTGCTTGGTGCAAACATTATGAATCTGTTTTCTTTTCTCTTTCCCTCAGGATGCTTTGCAAGAGATGTATAATCAGGAAGGTATATTTCCTGGCAAGCAGTTTAAACCTCCTAGGAGACCATGGACCCTCCTAAACTTTCTTTTTTGGGCCACAGTTCTCCTCTCTCCCCTCTTCACATTTGGCTTTGGAGTTTTTGCAAGTGGATCACCTCTCCTTATCCTTGCATTCCTGGGACTTGTTGGAGCAGGTAATAAAAGCAAAGATGCTAAGCCCAGTGTGACATGTAACAAGATTCTTTACCTCAAATAAGTTCTGTGTATTAATTAGTGAGAATGGGGCTTGCAGGAAAATACTTGGAGCTCACTCGGTAGTCTCTCTATTGTACAGCATTTTTATTGTTTCAAAAGCTTTAATCCAGGCAAATTTGCCTTCATATATCTTAAGCAAAATCTGTAATAGTAGCAGGTGAGTCTTGTAGCCCATTATTATGGTGCCTGAAGGAAAAAATACTTCTACTGGACACCTTGTCTGTGAATTAAAAAAACCTAAACAAAACCACCACCAGAAACAAAAAATACATAAATACCACCAAATCCCCCCACCAACAAAAAAACCCTAACAATAAAGAGGGAAGCAGGGGGAGGGCATATGCTTCAGTGTTCATGCCACATGTGCTGTTAACCAACAGAAGCAGTAATTATATTTTTAAATCTGGATTGTCCCCCTCTTTGAGTGTTATTTGACCTGTGATCCATGTGCAGCTTCATACAGTGCACTGTTGGTCACTACTGACTTGGGGATTGGCTTAACTCATGTGGGTTCTGCTTGTGTGTTTACATGTAACTTCCTAGATGCTTGGATTGGTTTTAATGTGCCTCTCATTTCTCTGTTATATTTTAAAGCTTCCTTTGGAGTTCGTAGACTGATAGGAGTAACTGAAATAGAAAAAGGCTCCAGCTATGGCAACCAGGAATTCAAGAAAAAGGAATAACTGACAGCTGCAGTTCAGCACATATAACCAGACTATGGTATCCGATTAACTTCAGTTAAAAAAACAACAACAAACACTTAGAAACTATCTTTTTCTTAATAACTGATGACTAATATTAATGAATAAAACTTGAGCCAAGAATGAAGAAGTTGGAGGCATCGGCTGAAGAGAATGCACCAACCTTCTGCCTGTTCAAGGATTACTGTAGTCAAGCAGTGGGAGAAAATCTGGGGTGGGGTGGAAAAAGAAACTAATTTTTCTTGCTGTGTTGGGGGACTTGGGGTGGGGGAGAAAAGAGGGCATTGGCCATGGCCACATGTATCTTCAGATGACTGAAAACACTGGTTTCTGTCAAGACCACTACACTCACTTTTAAAACAGGAGCCATTGAATGTTTCCTCTTGCTAAAGCCAACGTAACATTTTTTGATTTCCAACTTCTCTTACTAATGAGCCAGGACAAAACACCCTCCTTAAATTAATTGACAGGTGTTCATTGGGTTAGAATCTTTTCAGCTGTGTTGTCATGGCTACAGATGAAATCCTGTTTGTATGTTACACTGACACATTTTATTTTCAGGCAACATCTTAAGACTTCTGTAATGCAGGAGAACAGATAGTGGAGTTTGGAAGCAGCATATATCCATCAGCACATCCCATAGAACAGATCCAATAGTATAAAATTCTCATCCTATCTCCTGCTAACTGCTCAAGGCTGTTTAATTTCAAAATACTACTTCAGTCTTGAGTTTGCCCTGTTTCACATCAAACACATGATAATTTTGCATCTGTTTTGGTTTGTTTGAGTTTTTTTGAATTAGTGGTTGACCGTGGGATTTAGAGTTGTGCAAAGAAGGATATTTTTTCAATTCTCCTTTTATTTCTGTTTGCATCTCTCATTACCAAAGTCCAGTTCAGCCAACCTCTCTCAGTAAACTGGGAGACAGCACAAGAAATCAGCACAATAGTTTTCAAAATGTCTTCTTTTGCAAAAAAATGTGAAAAGGAGAGGTCTGTAGCAGTCAGATTTTGAATGCTGGCATCTCTTGAACTTCTAATGAGAGTTTCAGCATTGATTCAGATGGGGCCAGGACCTTACCCTGTGTGTGTCAGGATAGGGTGTGCTGCTCTTTCGACTTGGGTCATGCTTTAGATGTTCATGAGAAGTTTTTTGCAAGGTGAGCTGTGCTGTTAAGCATTAGAACGAGTAAGGTCTCTTCAGGGATTTTAAGTATCTTTAGTTTTGCTTGTTGACATTTTGGTCTTTCACTGAAAATTAAGAGTTCAGAATCATGTCTGTACCTGTTTCTTTCCTTCCTTTCCTTTCTTTTTCATTCTTTCTTTCCTTATCTTTTTTTTTACAAACGCACATTCAGAGATTTCTGTAGGTTGCTGCTTTATGCATAGCTGGAGAATTATTTGCAAACAGATGGTAACTATACCTGTATGTTCAAGTCTGAAGGTCACAATCTGCATTTGGCTGCTCTCAGAAGTGGGTGAAATGAGTTGCAGATCTACAGCAGAGGGCAGAAGCTGACCTCAGGGTCTGTATCTGTAACCCAGCTGCCACTAGAATATTTATCTCACTTTTGTAAAGAGCAGATTTTATCAAAGCACTGGTTGTTGTTTTCATCTTTGCTCCAGTAACCAAGATAAGAGAGTAATAATTTACCTTCTTTCCATATTTACTCTTAACTGTTGGAATGTAACCTCTTCTCCTACAGGTTTTTCTGTTTTCAAACACTGGAAGAGCAATTTTGTAACTTAGAAAAATATTTTACTTGGGGTCATTAATCACTTGTTGTGTCATGCACTTGATTTTTATTTGTGGTCTTTTCAACAAGAGCATTTGAAGGATGACCTGCGTTCTGTCTGTCTCCTGTTAGACTCCACCTCGCTGAGTCCTGTACCCAGACCCCCAACGTTAGTGTGTCATCTTTGTCCCCTCAATAAATCTTCCCTAAGAGAGGGGGTGCAAAACTGTTGCAAATGTTAGTGGAATTTGGAATATGCTTTGGGAACTGAGGAGAGCAGAGCCTAGCCATAACTCTGTTTTCCTTGCTGGATGTTTTTGCACTTTGTCTTCAAATACAGTCAGACATCCAAATGCTGATAAAGTTAACTCTGGCTTTTCCCTGTTTTTAACCGGAGGACTGAGAACAGTGGGGGTTTCTTTCTTTTTCTTTATTTGTTTTTCTTAAGTAATTCAGTAATGGGTATAATTCTTGCTTCCTAGAAAGGTGTTACAAATGCTGTATACTTGCTTCCTGAAGATGATACTGAGTATGTATAAATTGTACTGGCTTAGCAGAAGAGGCTTGCAAAGCAGGCTGACCATTGACTGTTTTATACTTACATTTTTAGCAGTATATTAATGGGCATGACAAGAATTTCACAAAATAAATCCCTTCTTAATGCTGAGAAGAGGGGAGCTGCTTAGAGGAGAAAGGAATTAATAGCCTTTCTCTTTACAGGATCCTTTTCTCCTCTTAGTGCATGTAACTCCCTATTCAGGATCATGGGATTAGTGCTGTACATCAAGGGGAGAATAATCAACATTTCATATTTTCTTATCATAACTTATTGGTCATGCTTTCTTTTTGAAAATATAATAAATACATCATCGGATACATAAATTTTGCTCTTCTAAACAGACATATCAGTAACCACTTGAAAAACTGAAACCTACAGCAGTGCACAAAACAGTACAAAACCAACACAAATATCTTCATTTTGAATTTTATCTCCTCAAATAGGGGTTTTTATACACACGCGCGCACACGTACACAGAGTATGTATAAATTAAAATGACTGGAAATAGCTGAAGTTAATGTCACTAATGAAGATTAGCAGGTGGATTGGTTTGGAAAAGTGAGCATAGATTTTATATCTTATTTTCTTCTGGTTTAATAGAACATAGCTTGTATATTTGACTACCAAGCCCTTTAAGAGCAATAATAAAAAAAATACATCATGTTTTTTGTCTTTTGCTTTTCAACTGTGCTAGGTTTAATAAACTTACAGCTATGGGAGTGTTTTTTTCCTCCACCTTTCAGAATTCTCATTTATTGCTTAGTTGTTTGGAGTAAATACAGAGTTTTCCAGTATGGACTTGCAAGCTGACTGCCATGGAGTTCAGCATTGACTCCGAAGAGGAATGGTTCTCAGACTGGCATGGACAGATGATAGATGTGTGCTCTTGGCCTTGGCAGCACTCGTCATTGTTGTGAACAGCAATGATACTGCTTTCCAAGTGGGATTTGCAGTTCCAGAGTAGCATCACGTTGACCTATGTCTGAGAACCTGCTGAGAGAGCTCGGGGACTGCTGGCCATGTGGCATCTCTCAGTTAGGAAGGCACAAAGAGCTGATGCTGCAGAAGGATGTGGTATCCAGAGGCCTTGGTTCGGTAGGATTACAGTTCTCTCTCGCTCATTGTGGGCTGAACGTGCTCTTGCAATTGACTTTGCGTCACTGAGCAAAATATCTGTCTCCAGCACAAAGAGCATGGGCAACCTTCCTTTGTTCTGCTTTAACTTATCTCGAAGGGCTCTACACCTAATTGCTGACCAATGAATCTGGCTGCTGCCTGTGTCCTAATTGCCTGATATTCACAGGAAAAGTGAGCGTGTCTGCTCACTTCCACATGGTACCACTTGTCTCCATCGCTGATGTCTGTATATTTGCTCACCTGTATCTTCTGCAGATGGTTCGGGTACAGCCTCTTAGCAGGAACTTGGAGCTTTCCAGTTCAACCAGTCCTACAGCAATTGTCTTACCTGGCTGGGGTTTTGTCTTCCTGAATTTTGGCGCTGGTTGACAGCTCTAGATGTGAAGTGACATGATTGTGTTTGTGTTACGTGACAATGCAACTTTGCTGCTTCAAAGCAAAACTTTTATCAGGGAAGAGAAGCCCTTCCCAGGCCTGTTCACACAGGCCATCCCTACCTGGCAACACCTCCCTCTGGCACTGGTGAAAGGGAGTTGGAACAAGGTTTTTAGTAAGAGTTGGAATAATGAGAAAGCAAGGGAGTCATGGTACATCAGATACTTGCTCAAAGTACTGTTTCTGTCTTGGGACCACCCCAAAACCTGGTTTTGCTTCATGTACATTTTGAAGAAATGTGAGGTTGGAGGCTTTTAATAATGCTGACTTCATGCTTCACAAAGTGTTTCAGGTTGAAGACAGACAACCTGATGTTTTTTGGCATCTTGGAGAAGTATGTGCTAAGAAGTCTAAAGCCAAGCTTGGGCAGAGCTTGCTCGAGTGTTTCATGCAGATGCTGGAGGCCAACACAGATCAAAGTGAAGAATCCATTCCTTGATCTCCTTTGAAGAGAGGATGCAGCAGGACAGCTCACAGCATCTCCTGGATCCCAAGTGCTTCTGTCCCCTGGTGTGAAGGTTCTGATTCCCAGCAGACGATTGCTGCAAGTTCTGCTTTGTGCCTGCACAAAGAAGCTTATCCCTGTAATGGGAATGCTGAATTTGCACTCCTACCCAGTGTGTCACAGCTGCTTGTTCCCCTATTCCTGAACCTTCTGATCATAACGGGCAGCTGCAGGGCTGCTGGTGCTGGGTGAAGCTGGGATTTGAAGCAGGTGCCAGCTGTGCTGGGAGCTGTGAGGGAGAAGGAACAACGCACGGTGCATCACTGGGAAGAGCAGAACACCGACAGGCCCAGCCAAATTCTTGCTCTGAGAAAACTGAGGGATCACCAGGAGCTTTGCAAAGCAGAGACAAGTATGTGAGAGGCAAGCTCTGACTCTGTGATATCTCCCTGTGACAACTTACAAAATAACCCTTGCTGTGTTCACGTGATTTGGGTCAGAATTCCTCCCAAGGTCTTGTTACAGATGCGGACTCTTGTTCTGCCACACCTCCCCCTGTTTACCTTTAAGGCTGCTTTATCCGATTGTCTCTGCAGCAAGATGCTTGCAGGCTGTTGGTTGTGTGTTATTTACCTGCTGTGGTTTGGAGTGAGAATGTTCTGGAGGTCAGCTTTACAGAGTCTGTGCGTGTGTTAGCCACCAGAAAACATCATGAAAATATTTCATATTTCAGATGTGGGATTGACATCTAAGACAAACGTGTTTCTCTGATCCTTGGCTTCTCTAGGCTATTAGAAAGCTGCCCGTATTTCTTAAAATGTTATACCTGTAGTTACTGGCCACTCTTCAGTTTTTGAAAATGTAAAGAAAGATTATTTGTGCACTTTCACTGTTGAGAGCACTTGAGTGCAGATGACTGTCTATTTCTAAAAACCACTAGCAGAAGCAGCATTTTATCTTTTTAGGAGAAAAATGTATTTTAAAATTAGACACTTCAGCAGAAACCAGAATATAACAGTACTTTTAAATTTTAAATTAGAAGTATTCTGTAGTGTGGGGGCTACCACTACCAATTCTACACAACTTCTATTTCTTTTTTATTTTGACCAGTGTGCATTCTTAAGGAAAACACACCGATTTACTACTTACTAAACCACAATTTGCGAAGGAGGGAGAGTAGGTAGCAGAGCCTAATCAGGAATTAAATTTCACTCCCCAAGGCATGAGTGGGTTCTGTGTACCTCCTTTATTACGTGCATGTGCATCTGTGCAGAGAGCCAAGCTGTGTCCCTTTGTGTCCCTTCGCTTCAGCTGTGTCCCAGCTGTCCCTTGTGACATCTGAATGCTGAACTCGCCCGAACGCCCGGTGGCCGCTGCTGGCCAGCACCTCGCTCACTCCTCAGATCACCAGCAAGTACTGTAGCTTTAATCAAAACCTTCTCTCCGAGGAAATTCATCCTCCTTAAGCTGATTGATGTGTTGCAAACCTGTCATTCGGAGGGGAGCCTAAGTCACCAGATGACCATTATTAGCCAAATCTAATGAGTAATAAAACTGTATACAGGGTATGCATTTACTGTGCATGTGTATATATTTTTGTACATTTTTACGGTTATTTCCTACACTTGATTTTATGACGTTCAGAAGAGGTGTGTCTGAATCTGGTGATAAACAAGAAGCTATTAAGAAAACCCGACCCTGTCACCTACTGTAGTTTTTACTGAGAACTGTGCCCAAACAAATACGCAGATTTACAGTGCTATGCAAATATTACTTTGTAAGTTGTCTCTTAAATTTTGCTTAAGTAGTTTACGCTGTTTTTACTGGGCTTTCAGAAAAAAAGATGAACGCAAAAGCCTCGTCTTGTAAAATAAAATAGCTTTGGCTGTGTGAAAGTACTGTATATTAGAATCTCATTCACGCTTTCAGTTCTTATTTAACTGTATTTGATTTTGTACATACTGTGATGGAATAGAGGGGTTTAATTGTGCTTGAATGAAAAAGGGTGACTGCCTAGCACCTGGGTTTTTTTCCAGTGTTTATAGAGCAGCCAATAATGTAACTGGGAGATCTGCATTCTTTTCCTACTTGCTACTCTGGCTTTTGTAACTAAACATGCACTAAGGGCTATTTTCTTTTTGCTTTGATTGGTTTTATTTCCACTTATGCTTTTTGATCTCAGTCCTACAGACTAATCCATGTGAGGGCCACATGTCTGCAGCAATAACCTGGGTGGATCGTTTTGTGGGGGTGGGAGGCAAGAACAAGATTAACTCTATGGGCATTCCCTGCACGAACCAGTCCTTAAGAACTGCAGAGGGATGGTTCACTACCAAGGCATTTATAGCAGCAATATTTAAAGTTATGCATGGCTCCTCCAAAAGATCAGAATGGGGAGGGAGGTATCTTCCTTTCCTGAAGAATCCTCCAAAGAAACCCCAAAGCTGTATGATCTAAGAACTTGAGACTGCAGCAGGGTGCAGTGGCTGTATGGATAGATGCTGTAGATTAAACCAATTTGTCAAATCTGACATCTTTGAAGGTTTTTTTTTTTTTTCACTAGGAGATAAAGCACTTCCTCATCTGTCCACCATCAGCATACACTGTACTTCTGTACCCCTGGGCCATCAGCTCTTCTTTAGCCTGTATGATCCTGTAGCAAATGACATTTCTGTCATAATATCACATTTCTGGGTCATCTTTTTGCTACACTGCAAGCACTGGGCTCTTGGTTTCTCCTGTAGGTTTTCTCTTCCCTGATGTGTTCCCCTTTGGATAGTCTAGGTTGGGCTGAGCTGCCTTAAAATGACAGATGAGTGGTGTCATGTGTCACTGTGTGGGAGGACCTATTTTTTGTGGAGAGGATGGGCTTCCATTCTAAGAGTATGCAGGCAAAAACTTTTCTGTTACTTTTGAGTTTTCACAAAAACAGCTTTTTTTATCTCAGTGCCTCAGTTGGATCTCCTTGGATCCATAATTCATTTTTAAAGGACGATTATTTTGATCTAGAACCAACCAGGGTCAGACACCACAACTATACAACTAAGAGGGAGTCAGCAGTGGGGTTCATGGGCAAGGGTAGGTCCATGGGGCAGTCTGTCGCCACAGTGATTGACAGCCAGCATTGTGTAAGGGAACTGTGGAAAGGGAAGAATGTTTACTCCTTGGATGGAGGCACAGGGAATGTTGTTAGGTGGTTTGTTTCTGTACTAAGCAGTCACATCACAGTGACCTTTAGGCTGTGGGAGCTTACACACGCTCTCTTTAAGTTGCAAACATGGTCAGAGGCTGCTTGTGGTGGTGGCATTTTCTGTATATACTTTCATCTCACTAATTCCACTCTTTTTCTTCCAACACTGCATTAATATATTTGGGAAAACAGCCTGGAAGTCCATAAAAGCAATGCTGTGTTCTCAATACCAGATACAATCAGCAGCTGCACTGGGAGCGAGTTCATGGTTCACATGTGCCACCCTCTTGAGTGCTGCTATGTTGGGCAGGGCCTTTGGGCTGAGGAACAGGCTGATGCCCTTTCTACATGCTGCTAAAACTGGAATCTGTTCCTGAGAGGGTTGACAGAGTGCCTTTGTGAAACAAAACTTTGTATAACAGGATTTTGTAGGTAGATAAAAGGTTAATAGCTGTGGTATGAGTTAATGAAGTACTCTCCTGGATTTCATCATATCCTATATTATATGTCAGAGTGCAGTGCTCTCTGATGAGGTTCTTTTAGCCGTCCCACATGTGGAGGGGATAATGTTTAATTGCCCCTCTCCATGTCTAACTCAGGGAGGTACTTACACCACCAGTTGTTCCACTCAGCTGTTGGCAGCTATTGATCTGAACCAAAGGCTGCCCTCTGGTCCCTGCTGTGCTGAGCTGAAGTCAGCTTGCTGTGCCACAGCTGGGGTCTGTCACACCCCACATCCAGGGCCCTTGGCAGGCCTGAGAGGTGGGGCCAGTGGGAACCTCATGAAGTTCAACAAAGGGAAGTACAAGGTCCTGCACCTGCGTTGGGGCAATCCCAGACACACGTATGGGTTGGGCAGAGAAGGGATTGAGGGCAGCCCTGTGGAGGAAGACTTGGAGGTGATGGTTGATGAAAAACTCAACATGAGCCAGCAGTGAGCACTCACAGCCCAGAAACCAACCCTGTCCTGGCCTCTGAAAGGAGCACAGGCAGCAGGTCTAAGGAGGAGATTCTCCACCTCTGCTCTGGTGAGACCCCACTTGCAGTGCTGTGTCCAGTTCTGGTGTCCAACATAAGAAGGATGTAGAATTGTTGGAACAAGTCCAGAGAAGGCCACAATGTTGGTAAGAGGACTGAAGCACCTCCCCTAGACAGGCTGGGACAGATGTGGCTGTTCAGCTGGAGAAGAGAAGGTTGTGTGGAGACCTCACAGCACCCTCCAGTGTCTGAAGGGGCTACAGGGAAGCTGGAGAATGGCTCTTTGTCAAGAACTGTAGTGACAGGACAGGAGGGGATGGTTACAAATTGAAACAAGGAAAATTTAGGTTAGACAGTAGGAAGAAGCTCTTTACTGTAAGGACACAAACAGGAAGGTTGTGGAAGCACCATGCTTGATGCTGTTCAAAGCCAGGGTGGATAAGGCCTTGAGCACCTGGTCTAGTGGGAGGTATCCCTGCCCACAGGAGTGCAGCTGGGACTAGATAATCTTCAAGGACCATTTCAACATCTTAAAATTCTATGATTCTATTATTCATTCCCTGAGCTTCACACATGCATCACCCTCACCGATCTCCACTGAGCCTTCTCTCCTGCTGGGGGTTATGGGTCACCCACAGAAATAACATATGATATCAATACAGTATATGAGATACATGCACATATAGGAGTCCCCTATACTGCCAACATCATTACGTTCTGCTGTGATAAAGGTTTGTGCCAAAGGGACAGGACTGCTATGATGAGGCTACTGGGGCTGGAGCTGGAATTGTGACATCTGAGCTGATGGGGCTGGAGCAGGCATTTCTGCTCCCTGCTGGAAAGGCAAAGCACGTTGCTTCCCGAGGCATTTGCTAGAAAGCAGAGTGCCAAAAGCAGGTGCCCCGTGCCATCTGTGGTCACTGCCTCTGTGCAGACATGGCACATGACTGACGGGATACAGAGCAGGGCACAGCTGACTCTGAGGATGGGTTGTTTTACTTTCCTGTGACTTGTGGTGTGAACTGCCTTTGTTTTTCATCTTTCTGATGTCGGGCAACATTTGCAAAAGCCAAATTCAGCACTGGCCTAGTTGAGACATCCCTTTTCTTTTCACTTCTCCAATGGTAGTTAAGTGCAGCGGTTGCTCCATTTATAAGGAAAATCAGTAGAAGAAAGAAATGAATCGGTTTAGGAAGACAGAAATCTCCTCCCGCCTTTGATGCAATGAAATACAAATTCTACTGGTATTTTCAGGAAAATGCTATTCGTTGTATGCTTCCAATTAGCTCAGAGCTCCTTATCAAAGGTAGGAGAATGCTACAGTCCCCTTCCCCCCCATCTTTTAATTCAGCTGTAGTAAAGTTATCCAGTCAAGATTAGAGCTGGAAGCTGCATCATTTAGTTGTAGATCTCCACCGTGCAGATCCACTTCAGCATATTTACAGGCTGCTGCTTCCAATAGTCAAACTTTAAAGGAAAAAATTCTGTTATTTAAGAAATTGAATGTTTTCAGTACAGAGCATTTATTTGGGTTATAATGGCATAATCTGTCAGAAGGATGCATTGCATCCTTTCCCTGCCAGCAGGTAGATTCAGAGCAAGACTCTCCAACTGAGCATGATAAAAGAGTTTACCTGGCAAATCCCGTATTTCTTTTCTGATTAGTTTAATGCTAATGGATCATTAAAGGATGGAGAAGACCTCAAGCTGCTAAGAAGTGCTTTTATGAAAATGCTTTTGAATATTCTGCAGCTGTGAGGTATGGACAAGACACAACCCTGTGCTGCAGACTGGAACTCTGTGTTTTTGGGGAGGGAAACTTGCTCACACCAGGGTTAGCTCCCTGTCACATGGGAACAAAGAAACCACATCCCCCCAGCACCCCTGGCCCAGAACTCCAGTAAGATTAGAAAGGCAGGCAAGGGAAACCTGAAAACTTGTTATTTCCTGAGAGTGTGCACTCTCTTGCTGGCAGCCACACAAGAAAGCAGCTGGCCTATCTAAATTAAGTACTGCACATAATGGAACATAAATTATTGCTGTTAACTCCAAAGTGATAACGTGGTTAGGGAGAACAAATTGCACGGAAGCAATAGGAGGGGTTTTGCTTACTCTCAAAGGGATCTCTCGGTGGAGTAACGTCTGGAGCTAATGTTAGGTCTGGGAATTTTACAGGCACTAATAGGATTAGGCACATGACTTCCTTTTCAGTCTGATGGGAGTCAGTGTTTAATTCCCTTGGGCTTCTCAGAGATTTCAGCACAGGTTCAGAAGTGTTGCCCAAACCATCAGTACACCCAGATTTTCCTCTCTGGCTGTCCCCCAGACAAGATTTCCTATTCCACCCATCAGAAGGGCATAGGGCCTTGCACTTGGTGTGCAACCTGTGACAAAACAGTACTCACTCCCACTCAAGATACAAAACATAACCATACAGCACCTTTACAAAAATGAAATATCAGAATTTTGCTATTCCACTTGCAAGAGGAAACCTGTTCCCATTTTTCAACAGCTCACTGAGGAGGGTTCAGGCTTAGTTTTACTCAGCTTCAGTTTGGTGCTTAGGGCAAGGCTCTCAGTGCCTTTGTGTCTTCAGGCGCAGCTGAAAAAGACTGACAGGGTGCTAAAAGTAGTGAAGGGCTGTTTGCAGTGCTCATACAGGACTCTGGATCTAAGCAGCATCTTCTGTTTGAAATATTTGCTGCTGAATTATTTGGGGGGCAGTGGTGGTCAGAGCAAGAATTGATGAGATTTCATTGTCCTTTCTTGCCCATCAATGATATATTTTGTTTTACAGCTGTCTCAGTGGCTTTATTGCTAAGATCTAATAGATCCTATTAGATCCAGGGTCTAATAGGATCAAAGCCTGGAATAGAAACCTGTGGTGGAAATAGCCTGTGTGGCCTGGATGTCCTTGTGATCTCAAACTTATGGTACTGCTGAGTTGCTGGTTGTTCAGCCCTCCTCATTCTCCATGAAATCACACATACCCTGTCAGTTTAACCCTCTGAGAGGGTCCTGCTGTCATGGCAGGACACACCAAAAAAAAAAAAAAATTCTGAAGGGGAGGATTCTCATCAGAATATTTACTTTTATGCTTATTGTGAATGGCTTTCTGTGCCTCTTCTTCAGACTTCATTATTCTTGTAGTACTTCAGTTTTGCCACCCAGGGAGGACCTGCCTAAAATAACCTTGCAAGGGAATCTAATTTCTAATTAATAATGCATTTTAATTTAACAACTAATAATTTTACATTCTAATTTGTAATTGAGCTTTCCCTTGATGAATACAGAGAAGAGTATTTAAATAATGCTGTAACTCTCTATAAGACTCCCTCCTTCCTTATTCCCATCAGTTTTTACATTATCCCTTGAACACATGTGAGCTCTTCCCCAGGCTGGTGTGACAGACAGAGATTAAACAATCATCCTTACATGATCCTTAGAATAGATCCTTATTGTCTAGAAAATTGAATTAGAAATTTTATGGTCTCATTCTTACCAACTTCAGCGCTCTTCAGAAGCTACTCCTAAGTAGAACGATAAATGAAGTAATGACCCAAAACTACTATGATATGTTTGTAAAAAACATAATTAGTTGGTAAAGGTGTATTTTATTAATGTTTCCCATAATGTGTTTTTTTAAGCGACCACACATCTATGTTTCTAATAGTGTAGTAAGTAAAAATGAATAGAAATTAATATATTCTGGAGGAAAGTGTTGTCAGTCTCCAGCTGAGAGAGTCCAGGTGCAGACTGCAGGGTACAGCTGGTAGAAGAACAGTTAATTACCTTGTGAGCTGGGAGCAGGGAACTCTCTGGCTGTGCACAGACTAAATACATCGTGCTGTCTGCATGACCTCATGGCAGGCCATGACAGGTTTCCTGTGTCTGGTGATGAAATCACCTTGGTGGTGGTGGTACCAAAGCCCCTGCACTTGAGTTGTGCATGGAAACATCCCATGGCGATGTCCTACCTCCCCCTTTTCCAAAGAACAGCCAGTGTTCAAATGTGTATCTTTCTGTGCTTCTAACTCCTCTCAGGACTGGGTAACCTTCCAGACAAACAACCCTTTTCTTCTAAAGTTGCCAGTCTCAAAAGGAAGTTCAGAACTACCCTGGGGTTTGACTGTCCTGGGACTCTGCCTTGGGCTCTCTGCCACTAATAGTTGTGGCATAAATGAGAATGAACCTCCTGACACAAAGCCCTCTCCTGAAGGAGGAGAACTGATCTCCATTTTAGCACAGTTTTAGCTGATGTTCTCATAACAGCTACTACAGCTCCATGCTTGGCAGGGCTGGCTAGTAGGGAAAAGGTGGGTGCTCAGGGAGCAGAGGCAGGCGATACAGAGAAGCAGCATCCATGAAACATGGAGAAGAGTGCCGGATGCTCTCAGTTTGGATCTTGCTGTTCAAGACCTGCTAATTAGCCCATGTTCTTCCCTGCTGGCATCTGAAGTGTTTCTGTTTTGCAGCTCGGGCCTATCCCGAAAATAGTCCAGAGCTGCAGGAACTCCTGGAGTTTGAGGGCCTTCTCTGCCTGTTGGCACCTGACCTTGTTTCTGCCCACAGTGGTTGAAAAATAGTTTGAATTTCAGGGAGCTGTGAAAGGCTCCAAGATCACTGCACTATTGCTAGTTAGTTACTCAGTATGTTTAGTGACTTGGGATATGGATCTAAATGACCTGCTAGGGAGCAAGAAAAGGAGGGAAGTACAGTGGCAACTCAGCTGCAGATTGAATTCCTCTGGTCTTCAGAATTAGCTTGGAGTAAGGGCTGTCACATCAGCTTTTCCCTCTTCTTTCTTTTATGTGGTTCATGTGGTACAGGGGCAGCAAGAGCAGTTGCTGGCACCATTAGACACGTAACATTAACATCCCAGTAATGATGTTTATATTTTCCTACTCAAAATTTCACACTTTGAACTTGTTCATCTTTACTGAGGTGGGTTGGCGTGCTTGTAACACACTCAGCACTTGATCTGAGTCCAAGTGTCTTTCTCATGTCTGCAAGGTAGAGCTGCCTCTGATAACTCAAACACGCTGCCTTTTTGTGCCATTCTCCCTGGATGAGTAGGATTTTAGAGAACTATTCAAAGCAAACTGTTTGGGGGAGGAGGAAAGTCTGTCGCAAGGAGTGCTAAAAGAGAGGCACTGCCAGGAAAGGAGGTTTCTTGGAGTCCCAGAAGGCACAGACTGATGTTGAAAAGATAGTGAAGATTATGCTGGACAAATAGAAAGGTACTGATTCTCCCTTCCAGGCCAGGTAGGACCTCCCCTTCCTTGCTCCAGCTGCTCTGCTCTGGCTTGCTGGCCAGTATTTCTGAAGACTCCTTTCTTAAGTATTTTCTGTGATATAATGAGGATTCAAAATAAGCACTTCTATGATTTCTCTTTTTCTCTCCCCTTCTTCAGGCTGTTTGCTCTTCCTGACCCTTCCTGAAGGTCTTTGGTCCCACATTTCAACTTTGTCCCTCTGGTTTGTCCTGTGGTTGTTTAGGGGTTTCAGAACAGGGACACACACAGCTCTTCCAGTTACTGTCACCTTCTCTGCATTCCCATGATTTCCTAACTCTGGTGAAGGGGGGAAGTTCACACAACACAGCTGATCCTGCTGCAGAAACACAGACAGAAATCTACAGATGGAATGAAAATGCTCTTGAATAGAGCTTCTGTGGAAATAGGTTTCCCACGCTGGTTTTTTGCTATTAAATACATTTCAGTCAATGATTCATTACCAACATTATGAAATAAAAAGCCAAAATTCTGATTATTATGTACCACTAATGATTTGTGGCTGACGTACTAATTCAAAAAGACAAGGTGGCTTTTAAAGTACTCATTTTAAAAAAAGAATTTGCTTTACAGTATTATAAAATTATTTTCCCAGATATAAAAATCTTGTCAGATTTCTGCAGGTGGCTGTGAATTCATGAAATCAGTTAATTAAAACCAGAATTCCTTCACTTAAACTTTCTGTGCTTTTTGGTGTCAGTTTTCTGACTGCTGCCACAGATCAAATAAAAACATCAAACTATACATTTGTTTCTCTCGTGACTCCTTGACTAATTCTTCTTCTGGGGGTAAAATTTCCTTCAGTACTTCTATAAAACTTAGTTACAGTAAATAAGTAGATTTTTTAATCCCAAACACTGTATATAATGAAGGCCATCTCGGTGGAAGCCCATTCAATGTCCATTTCTCCCCAAATATAACTTGCCAAGTGTATAAAAGGAAAAGGTGAGCAATCCCTGCAAGCAGAGATATATCTTTTAACATTATTGGAAAAATCTCATTTAATTTTCCCCATAGGTGAAAGTTGATACTCAGTCTGAAGAGGGAGGCTTTCTATAGAAATTCCACCAGAGTTTTTCATTCCAAATGTTGCTCCTGTCCAGCTTAAGTTGAACATTCAAATATTCATTTTTCCCATGAAGTTTCTCTTCTGTAATCATTTTCAGGTCAGAGAGAATTTAAACTTTTGGTAAAAAAACAGATGCATAAACTCTGTCCTACCATTCCACTCAGGACTGCCCATCTTCAGGATCAGTTTTAAGTAGTGGTGACAATATGTCAAAGTCTGCACATTATTTCATGGATATCTCTGGCATAATCCTACACTAAATCATCTCAGGGAAACCAACCCAATCTGTTAAATGAGATTATTGTAAGATAATCATAAAAAGCAGAACTGGACACTCTTCTCCTCCAGCAAGCAGGCTGGGATAGGCAATAGACTGTGAGGGGATTTTGCTGGGGCAGCTGGCTCCAACTGGCCAAAGGGCTTTTCCTTACACACAATACAATTCCAAAAGGTCACGGTTGACAGTAAAATCTGGGACAGAGAAGGGGAGATTTCTGGCCTCCAAGGTGGCTTCTGCTTGGAGAATGGCTGGTCTGCGTGTGGGAGGTGGTAAGTGATTTCCTTTGCTTCATTTCTGTCTCTCTCCTGCACCTAATAAACTGTTTTTATCTCATCCCATGTGCATTCCCACTTCTATTTTTCTTCTTTTCTCCCCCTGTCCTGCTGGTGATGGCACAGTGAGTGGTTGTGTGGCTGCTGGCCAGGGTCAACCCACTACATCCAACAGAAATGTTATAGTGGGGTCAGATATGGAGAATATAAAGATAATATTTTTCATGGCAAATCTTTATTTGGATTTTATGTGAATTAGAGGATACAAGAAATTAATGATTGTTATTGCTGGCAAATCCTGGGATTCTAGGATCTACCATGATACCCCTAGGGCCTGGTTATCTTACAGACAGTCAGATAAAACTGGAGAGGGGGAATCAAATTGTCCTGTAGACACTGCTGGTTTTGTCTTCATCCTGACTGAAACCTGGCATAAGAATTTTACTTTCCTCCTATCAAACCCTTGCCTGGTGATCATTTTCTTTCATCAACACCATTCTTTCTGTTGATCTTTTCTCTTTCTGCCTCCCCAAGATAGGATGGTTGTTATAATTTTCAAACTCAGCAGGAACATTTTCAAACATGGATTTTCCTCTGTAATGGACATTCCATCAAAACATAAGGCAATTAGGGATACACTTTAACTGCTGTCCTTCCATTTTCATGCTGCTTAAATATTTGAAAGAAATGCAACAAGAGTTGTCCCAGTAGGGACCTGACGACTGACATAGTATTTTAGGATTTAATGTTATAACTAAGAGGATTTAATTAACCTTCTTGCTCTTTGGGAGACCTGAGACACAGGATCCAGTTCCTCAGAAAAGCACTGCTGCTTCTCTTGCAGTTACTGAGCTCATTCATCTCTGTGATATGGTTGTTAAGGGTACAGCTATGTTTTGATGAAATTAAAAGTGCTAAATATTTTACAATTAAATTCCTTGTTGCAGAGAACATAATTTAAACAAACCAGTAACAGAAGAGGAGCAAGGGGAAAAAGAAGGAAATGGAAATTCAGGAGCAGAAAATGGTGTGGGATACGTTGACTTCCTCTGTTTGCCTGACACCAGTGCTACTGGGTTTGTGCATATGAAATATGATAGAACAGGACAATGAGAAATTTAACCCTTAGTTTACATTAACTACCACACAATATACACAAACAGCACCTCTGAAACCAGTTTCTTCCTCTGAAACAATTCCCACCTTTCAAGTTAGACTTCATTCCCCCTCTAGGAGGGAGAGTTCCCAAAAGCCACAGAAACTGCCCATGAAACTAGCCTAACCCAAACCCAGCCATGTAGTACTGATGGGACTGCCTGGTGGCAGTGGTTATTGGGTGTATAAATCTCTAAGTCATCAATAAGAAAAAACATCACAGAAGAACAATGGTGCAAAATTTTGATGGGAGAAAATTTTAAATTCTGTATGGTATCATATAAATCCTATTGCAGAGAGAAGCTGTGAACTGAGGGGGAAGTGACATGGCTGCATGATCAGAGCACACAGACCAAGTGAAAGCTGGAAGAATAGACATCAGCTACTGCTAATGGAACAGTTAATGAAGTGCAGTTAAACTAACTGAGTGTGATGTGCAGAGTCTGGGTGTTGAAATACAATGAGTTTATGTGCCTTGTTTTGGGGGAGAGAGAGAGTCTATTTTTCTGAAGTTGTTTTTCCTGCTAGTGTGTTGTCATCCACCAGAGCCCTGTTCCTGTAAATACCCACCCCAGTGTTGATGGTGTGTGCTATGGCCCTGCTCCAGCAGCACACCTCTGCTCTGTGCAGAAGCCAAGCTGTGGAGTAGGGATGAAAAGAAAGGCTGGTGTGTCCTTCTGTCCATACCAACCTGAAATCCAAGGGAAAATGAGATGCAAGGAGTTGGAAACCAGGAAACACCTGGTTTAGTAATATATATGCAGTTTTTCCATCCAGTCACACAGATGCCTCCTAGATTAATCTGCTCTTTTATACTGTGCCTCAAAGTCAAGATCCATCCCAGAGGTGACCTTACTTGGGCACTAAGCCTGTGGCTGGAATAGAAATGATAATGCTGGTACATAAAAGCCTGGCTTTAATGGCTCTGCCTGGCCATAAACTACCTCAAATTCAGCTCCTCCTCTCTTACTGACTACTCATTCAAAGTGCAGGTATAATTGTGCCCTGCTAATGTGGCAACAGAAAAGTGTCAGGCACCTGATACTCAGCAATCTGAAATGGTGGAGAGAATTTGCTTGGCTAAAGGGACCAATTGGTAGGCAAGAATTAAAGTTTATCTTGCCAAGCATGTAAGGTTTGAAAATTGGAGTGAACTGTAGCACCACGATGGCCTGGTGTCTGTAATGATTATGTTTTGTGAATACAAAATTAATATTCACTTAAGGCATGTAATGATTTCTAGTGGATACAGAGAGTATTTTAGTTGGTGTAAAAGCAGGAGGAAAAGCAAAATTCTAGTTGCCCTTCAAGTGGTCTCTTTTTCCCTTTCCCACATTTTTGCCAGAAGGAAAATTTCACCCATTCATTTCAAAATGCAAGGTAAAAACTGAAAATTTCCAAATGCTTGGATTTTTATTCTGTACAGTTTGCTATAAAAGATCTACTTTGTCCATCAGAGACCAGTCAATTTCACTTCCCTGTCAAACTGAATTTCAAATATTTTTGGCAATTAAACACCTGAGACACAATGAAAAGTTGTTTTCATTAGTCTTCTTGCCTACATTAATGAGTCTGTCTTGTTTTTTTGGGGGGAGGAGATGGTTTAGGAACAAACCACAAATGGAGATGTATTTGCTTCACTTGCTATCAAAAATAGCAAGCAGGGCTAGGACAGGGCTTTTGTTTTGGTTGGTTGGTTTGGTTTTTTTTTTTAAATGTTTGTTTTTAACAGAAACAGCTACACTGCAACCATAAAAACAAGAGAGGAAATTGAATATTTATCAAATTCTATAGCGATTAAAATGTTAATCCAAATGAACTATTGGCCTTAGCTCTAATCACTGAGAAAAGGGGATAAGGACATTTGACTTGGGTTTGCCTGTTTCCCTACCTCTGCTGCTTAGGACTGTGCACGACCATTTGACAGATGCCCAAAATGAGTTACTTTGGAGCTTAGTGGGAGGAATTTCTAATTTTTTTCTAAGTGCATGCAGAGTGCTTTTTCTGTTTCTGTAAATCCTTTTAGCCACACACTTATCACTTGTACTGTAAAACATTGTTTAAGTGCTGACATTTTTAAAATAAAATTGTACCATGATATGTCTTGACTCTCACAGCACTAAAAAATCTTCATATCCAGCTGCTCATCTAAACCTGAAAATCAGATAATCATTTTATTGTGCTATATAAGATTCTTAAAGTTTGACTGTGCCAAGGAAACAAGTCTTGTTACAACCAAGGTGAAAGTGAATTTCTGTGCAAATGTTTGTGAAAATATTCAAAGAATAGGAAACAACCAATAATCCCCACAGTAAAATGGTAGTGATAAAACTGGGAGTATTCAGCAGTATTAAGGGATGAAACATGTTACAAGGATGCTGTAATTATTTTTGAATCAACATTGTAAGTCTAGAAAATAGGGTTAAGGTTTTACTGAGAGAAAATTCTAAACGAATTGACTTCTGTAAATATTTGAACACCCAAAGTACCTGAGCACAATGTCACTGTACAATAAAGAGTTATGATTAATTCCCAGATTATTTATAGCCCTACCTGAGGTTACATTTGGTTTTACACATGTATGCAGTGTTTTCCATTTTTTACCCCTTATGGTAGGCTACTTTCAATATGCTCTTCTAGATCTTATTCAATTGAATTGAGACAGTAAGTGCAAACCCTCTAAGTTTAGGATTCTTGATTCGGAAGAAACTGCAATGATGAAGGTGAACAGTAGATTTATTTAAAAGAAAGGAATAGCATCTCAGTCTAAAGTAAAACAAGGGTTTAATACCACTAATTAGACCCAACAGAAGTGTAACAGGGTGCTATTATCTTTATGCATTTAAAACCCTAGATTATAAACCATTAAACTTCAAGGACCATATTCACTTATATATTTGAGGTCAGTGGAAAATATGATCTCTAATGCACTTACTCCCACTGAACTAGCCAGGAACAGGCATGGCACTGACACATCGGGCAGCTGGCCACGAAGTCCACCAAAGCCTCACAGAAGTCCTGCAACGAATTTAAATAAGATTCATTTTAATAAAGAGCATCTCTCTTATGAGGAGAGACTGCGGGAGCAGGGCCTGTTTAGTCTCGAGAAGGCTGAGAGGGGACGTCACCCATACATATAAATATCTCCCAGGCGGGTGCCAAGAGGATGGTGCCAGACTCTTCAGTGGTGCCCAGCGACAGGACAAGGAGCAATGGCCACAAACTAAAACACAACAAGCTTCACCTCTACAAAAGGAGTAACTTCTTTCCATTGAGGGTGGCAGAGCACTGGAACAGCTCTCCAGGGAGGGTGTGGAGTCTCCCTCTCTGGAGACATTCCAAACCCACCTGGACGCGTTCCTGTGTCACCTGCTCTGGGTGACCTTGCCTGGGCAGGGGGATGGACTGGGTGATCTCCAGAGGTCACTCCAACCCCGACTATTCCGTGATTCACCCCGTTCACGCCGGCTGTCAGCGATCGGGGGGTCTGACCCTCAGAGCGCCTCGGGCCCTCCCTCCCTCAGGGGCAGCCCCGCCCCGGGTCCCCGCGGCTGCCGGGGGGCGCAGGCCGGGAACCCCACCCCCCCCTTTCCCGGGCCGTGCTTCCCTTTCATTCCCCGCCGCATTCCCCCTTTTCCGGGTTCCCCGGCGGCGGCGCTCCCCGGAAGCGGTAATGCCTGCCCGGTGATCCAGGAAGCGGATGAGCCTCTCCCGCCCGCCTTCCCCTCCGGAGCGGCGCTGCGGGGACGCGGGGAAGGGGGTGGGGGGAGGCGGGGGGGGGGGGCGGCAGCGGCAGCGCCATCCCCGGCCCGGCCCGGCCCGGCCCGTCCCAGCCCCCCGGCGTTGTTTCCATGGCGCCGGGCGGGCGGGGGAGCCGGGGCTGACGACCCCGCCCGCTCATGGACCCCGCCGATGAGGAGGAGGGCAGGGAGAAGCCCCCCGTGATCTACACCATGGAGAACAAGCCCATCGTGACCTGTGAGTGCCGCCGCTGTCGGGGCTGGGGGTCCGGCCGGTGCCCCCTGCGGGCCCGGCGGGAGGCAGGAGGGGGTGGCTGGTTTTGGGGGGCTCCCGCAGCTCTGGGTGGGGACACGGCGCCTGCAAAAGGGATCTGATGGTGGGGTTTGCCTCTTCACTGCTTCCCCCCCGCCCCGCTTTCTAATGGCAGTGGGCAAACTTGGGGTTGTTTCTGTAGTAAATAACAAGCCGAATGTCGTGCTCTGAGGTGTTTAGGGGAAGAGGGTAAAATATGATAATAAATCGTGAACCCCAAACTTCTTGCCAGCGAGCTTTGTGTGGCTTTGCTGGTGCTAAGAGAAGTTGAGAGTAGACATCGTCTGCGGCGATCCCACTGATGCATTCCCACTGACATTATAATTTAATCTTTAGCTGTTGTGCTTTGGTTCCATCTCTGAGGCAGTTTAGTTAATAAACAGCATCTCGTGGTTCCAGCCATGAATTAGTTTTTTCAGGTGTCAGAGACAGGCAACTGGTCCTGAGGTAAAACGTGAGCCCCCCTGCTCCTACAGGTATAGAGGGGAGCACTCAAAGTTCATTTAAAAACAAGCACGTGGACTAGGCTGGGCATTAGGGAGCATTTCTTTTACCAGAGGGGATCAAACACTGGAAGAGGCTCCCTAGAGAGGTGTCCAAGTCTGTCCCAAGTCTGTCAGTGTCTAAGGGATATTTGGACAGTGCCCTTAACATGCTGTAACTTTTGCTCAGCCCTGAAGTAGTCAGGGAGTTGGACCAGATGATCCTGGTAGGTTCCTTCCACATGGAAACATCTTTGCTATTCTAACTACATCCATAATGATTTTTTATTAAAAGGTGCATGAGATGAGCATAAAGAATTTTGCTTTTTCTTTTTTAACAAAAGGTACCCAGTGACTGTTCTTAGTCAGAAGTATCTCTACTGATGATGTAACAAAATACATATTTGCACTTTATCACCAGAACACTGGGAATGTTTTATGTGCCCGTGAAACAGAAACTTGTTTCACAGTTGTGTGTTGTCTTATTATGGAGTAAGCATTTATTGGTGCTTAAAGTCTTAGACCTTACTTAGAAAAAGCATCCAACTGTAACCTTGTAGCTGTATAATTGTGGAACTCTGTATGTGTATATTTTCTCCAGACTATTTTATAAATGTGCTTTTTTCTGTCTTAAACTTTTTTCCTTTTTTGAATGCAGTTCATAAGCTGAAGTTAACAGGATCTGTACTGAATCTTCTCTACTCACCTATTTCAAGAATTTTGAAATCCATTTCACTTCAGATTTAAAGTCAGAGAAATGTACATATCAGAAGCCTCTGGAGGATATAGTTTGCTGTTGTTATTTTACTATTCAGGCTATGGGGGCTTGTTTTTTAGATTTTTTGGCTTTATGTGTATTCAGAGTTGGAGAGTCTCCATGTGTGTGGTGGGGGGACTTGGTGGTGCAGGTCAATATTCACTGTTCCTTTATGATTTGAATAAGTAACATTTTACTCTGTTGAAGTACACACAGTTTTACCTCAGGCTTGGGATTTTTGTTAATAGGTGCTGAAAAGAACTCTGGTCTCTTTGTACAAGGAAATTTTCAAAATTCCAAACATGAAATTTAACCAGATTTCAATCAAGCCCAGTTGTCTGATATTGAAAATAATTTTATGTGGTGAGTGAGCATACGTTATGGCTTTAAAATGTTTTGGACTTACCCCCATCCAGTATGGCAGCAGCAGACTTACAAATGAGATAAGAGGTGAGCGTTACGTATCATTTGTATGTTCCTGGACTGAGGGAATCATTTCTAGTGCTCTGGATGAGCATGACAGTAGTACTTCACTGGTATGGACTAGAGTGTTTGGTCTGAGACAGCCTAATTCAGGAATTAAGGTTAATTCAGCAAAAGTGCTCAGACATTACCTCTCTAGTGAATGTAGTAATGGTGACTTGCTACATTTTAAACCCAAAACATTTGATTTCAATGGGGAATGCATTTTACTCTAACTGCTTTAGTTTCCTTTTTTCTCTGTTAGAGAAGTGGAGTACTTAGAGACTAGTATTGCAAGTAAGTGCATTCAACAATGATGACTTACTTGAAGGAAAGCTCCTCTAAGCATTATATTGCCAGAGATTTATGGAGAGGGGAGGCTTGTCTTTCCAGGGAAAGGATTGACTTGGTATGGGTTTGTTGCAAGACATGTTAAAAGCCATGTTAGAAACTGCCCAACAAACACATTTTATCTTTTGTCTGTGGCTCCAGTTTCAGGCAGTTGGAGTTTCCTGAGATAAGTGTCCCAGTCAGGAGGTGCATGTGGGGGAAAAACAGACCTTTGAGGGGATGGCTGGGTTCTGATTATATGAAGGAAGAGTGCAGTTTAACTGAGGGTGCTTTTCAGAACATAAGTATTCCCTTTTGCTACAAGATTTAGATTCAACTCCCTCAGGTAAACTTTTGCATCATGAAATACTCCTGTTAACTCTTAGGGTTTGTTCTTAAAAACAGAGAACTGAAGAGGGAGTTTTGTTCATAGTGAAACTTCTTTTGAACACTGGGCATACCACAGTTGTTTTGTAAACATATGTTTTTACCTACTTGAAATAAATTTGACAGAACTCTGAAAGGAATGCTTCTTTGGTAAAGAGGGTTATGCTTTCAAATCTATGAGTTAGTCTGTATTGTAGCAGTAGTTATTTGCTAAATTGGCACAACCCTGAATTCAGCACTCTATGTACAGGCTTTGGCCTATGGAATAAAAATGGTGGGTTCCACGTGTCTTGGACGTGTGAGGCCAATTGCAGATGCAGTTTTTGTCAGTACTTCTTTCATGTTAGTGCTGTAACCTGATCATTTTGCCCTCAGAAGCTGTGCATAGGTGAATTAGCCTTGTTTTTACTGTGTTTGTATTACTGGATACACCCCATAGTTTTAATAAAGAGTTTTTAGATTCATAGAATTCAGCAAGGCATGACAAACTTCTGGAGACTTTCTCTAGGCATACAGACAACCGTATTTTCTAAATGTGGAAAAAGTAGTTTATTCACAGAGAGTTGCTGTTCCTTTATGCTTCTTCCCTTTTCTCAGTATTGCAGCATCCCTGAGTATTAAATCATTCTTGTCAGGTGGGACTGAGTGCCATGATGACTCAATTCCAAATTAATTTGAGCCATATTTTTTACCCTATCAGTCTTACTAGATTGCAAAGCCACTGGGGAGTTTCACTGTCCAGGTGTGGTTCTGCTCTCTTTGGCACATTACTTTGCAAACTCTCAACTCAATTTTGTAGCAATTTATCTGCATTGCCAGACCTGGTAAGCTTACAAAGTGTTTTGAGTCATCTTCTAGCTTTCTCACTGCTGTAGAAGTATTATTTTTAGCATCATTAATTTTTTTGTTTTATTTGCAGAGGCAAGTTGAGTGTTTGCATCGAACATCTTGAATTTGGGTGGTTTCTGTACAATGTTGACTTCACAAAATCTCTAAACCAGTGCAGATTGCTTTCGTAGGAAACCCAAACAATGTTGTTTCCTTCTCAGGAATCCTATTTGAAACTTTGAGAGTCTTTGGAGCTTCAATATAATGTTGTTGCACATATATATCAGCCAAAGAACTCATCCTTATGTAGCTGTTTTGCACTGAAGTTATTAGGTCTGTCTATCCATATGAAGAGGAGGCTGAAGACTAAAGGCAGTTCTGCTAAATGAAGTAATTAATAGGTTTTTCAGAGCTTTCCTAACAAGCTGTTCTTTTGTAATTATCTTCATGCAGTTGTGGAATATTCCATTATCAGCTCGTAGTATCTGTTTATATTGTCTGCTGTCTGTATTGTGTGTTTGCATCTTTGCTCTCACTGTCAATAATCTCTCTTAGCACAATGGACTTTATATATAATCTTTGGAGAGAATGGGGTGCATCACTTTCATCTGGTCCATGTTCAGAATGTGCTGTGATACAGCAAGCGGAAAACCATGAGCAAAAGCTTTGTAGGCCCAAGAATAGAAAATGTTTACAATTATTACAGCAGGAACAGAAAGGTTAATAAAGTAAAGGGTATGGAGAGAAAGGGAAGAATTTTACATCTTTTTGTGGTGAAAATAAATACTTGCAGTTGACAATATTGTTCTGGGACTAGAGGAGCTTGATTCAAAAGTTCTTCTGTTGCTAGTAGATAGATGTAATAAAAAATGTGCCAGCAAGAAGTGGGATGTAGCCCAAGTGATTAGAATGATTTGCTGCTAGTGAGACCATTTAACAACTATATGCTATAAAGGCATTTTCCCTGTTCTCAACCAGAACCCCTCCCTGCATTGTAAGTCATCACTATTGTGTAGTTGATGTTTTATTCTGTGCTTTAATATTTGACTACATATGTCATGAGAAGAAGTGGCATATTCTTGTTAGTGTTAACCTGTTTTATAGGTTTAGAAGTGCAGCAGTAAAGCTTTGCTAAAAAGATTTTCTTGTAGTGAATCAGCTAAGGTTTTTACATAGCAATTTAGCTGTGTTGTGTTTTGGTTTTTAGACCTCTTTGAATATGAATTTGAGTTGGGACAGAGGAGGACCTTTAAAACATGTAAATATAAAAACCTCATCAGCCTTCCAAAACTTCAGGTAGATCCACTTCTAACAGGCTAGTGATTTAAGAAAAAAGATTCATAGTAGAACTTTGTACTAGTGGAAAAATAAGTGGGGTCAGAAGGGTTAGCTGTGAGTGATACTTGGGGATAAAAAACCAAACAAAACTACACCGAAGTGTCGTCTTGGCCCTGCATTCTATTAAAGGTATTCAAAGCCTTTTATCTCAGTTGACTAGGCTTGTCACTGGTATCAAAAGAAAATATTTGTCTTTAGTCATCTGACCTCAGGAGTTTTTGTTTTACACTGCCTGTGTAGTTAGTGGGTTAGGATAATTTCCTTTAGAGGGAAAAAAAATCACAGTGGTATATTTAGATACTATAGTGACAAAGCCTCTAAGCATCTAAGAAGTTTGGAAACTGTTAGGAAAAAAATAGATTATTGGGGATTTTGGTGGTTTTAAGCAGGCATGAACCTAAAAAATGTCAATATTTTATGGTTCTTTGGTATTAGACAGCTGCTACAAAGAGTACACGTTCCCCTTGGAAGTCCTGGTTAGGTGGTCATTTTGGTTTTCATTGTTCCTGTACAAATTTAGAGTAGAAAAAGTGTCCTAGATAGGGAAGGGAGGAAGGCTGCACTGGTTTGATGTACCAAAATGTCAGGAAGAAAGACAAGGAGGAAAGAATCACAGAATTGTTTGGATTGGAAAAGATTCTAAAGATCATCCAGTTCCAACCCCCTGTCATGGGCAGGGACACCTTCCACTATCCCAGGTTGCTCTGAGCCCCATCCAACCTGGCCTTGGACGTTTCCAGGGATGGGGCAGCCACAGCTTCTCTGGGCAACCTGTGCCAGGGCCTCACCACCCTCACAGGGAAGAATTTCTTCCTGATCTCTAAATCTACCCTCTTTCAGCTTAAAGCCATTGCCCCTTGTCCTGCAGGCCCTTGTACAAAGTCCCTCTCCAGCTCTCTTGGAGCCCCTTTAGGTATTGGAAGGGGCTCTAAGGTCTCTCTTCTCCAGACTGAACAATCCCCTCTCTCAGCCTCTCTCCATAGCAGAGGTGCCCCAGCACCCTGAGCATCTTTGTGTCCCTCTTCTGGTCCCACTCCAGCTGGTTGATCTCATCCTCATGTTGGGGATCCCAGGGCTGCATGCAGCTCTGCAGGTGGGGTCTCACCTGAGCAGGGCAGAGGGGCAGAATCCTCCCTCCCCTGCTACTCACGGTGCTTTGGATGCAGCCCAGGACACATGTGGCTTTCTGGGCTGCCAGTGCACGTGGCCTGGCCATGCTGAGCTTCTCCTCACCCAGTACCCCCAATTCCTTCTCCCTGGGGCTGCTCTCGATCCATTCTCCACCCACAGCAGGGGAGGTGTTTAGATAAGTGGCAAAGGCCCTACCTTTTGAACTTTGTAATGTGGAAAGAAAGGAAACAGGTGCTTTGTTCGTCTCTTTCTCCTGGGGTATTTCTTTTTAACATGTATCACTTGAACATTACTGCTTTTAGTTGTTGTGTGTTTACCACTTCATGTACAGAAGCACCCAGTACTTGGTGTGGTATCACTGAAAGAATTGCTGTGTTCTTTCTGTATTTGACATCCAGATGGGGAGTAGATCAATTCCGACATACACGATTTAAGAGCTGAGGTAGGTGCTCCAGAGGTTATCAGAGTCTTATATTACTCCCTAGTTATCATCTCTGTGGGATATTTAGGTCTTATTTCCCTGATGGTTCTGAAAGATGAAAACCCTTCTCTAGAAGGGTTCTTGATTTTAGTTTTGATAGGATTCCAGAATTACTTTTTCTTCCCATATATGCACATCCTTCCTTGTCCTTTTCAGGTGTGTTTGATAATCATTCACACTCTGACCCCATTACTGACAGCCACAGAATGGTACTGACAGCCATAGAATGGTTTGGGTTGGGTCTTAGTGTTGAAACCAATCCACTGAAATGAATTTGCTGTGATACAGTTGAGTCATCATCTTTTTTTTTTTTTTTTTTTTCTTTTTCCAAAACACCTCAAACAAAACAACCTCCTCACCAACTCGCAAAAAATGACAAAAAAAATCCTACAACAAAATCTTTGAAGTAATTCTCACTTTTGTGTAGACTTTTTGGGTTTGCTCTGTGTTTCAGTTCCAGGGTTACTTGGGGTTTTGGAATGTTTCCTTCTAAATTCATAGAATTCAGTCAGATTCAAGCAAAACCTCCTGTAGTGGTGTGGTTTGTATTTTCTCCTTAATTTCTTCTTTATTTTCCATATTTTTTTTCCTTTTTTTTTTTTTTTAGTATTTTGGAAAGTAGATTGTGGATACACCAACTATTAAGGCATCAGAGGTATATATAGAGAAGAGAATGAGACTTCTGCCATGCTTGAGGTCTCTTGAGTCATAGGAGTCTTACTCAACACCACTCCAGAAATAGTGCTCTTTTAGGACTTTCTGTTCTGTTATTTGTGCAGGTTGTGCTCTTGTCTACTTGCTGTGAGGTGCTCCCCTCCCTCCCTGCAGCCCAGTAGCACCCAGTTCACAATTTATTGTGCATCTTGCCAGTCTGACAGCCCTTACAATTCCTTGCTACTTACTGGTCTCAGTGTTGGTTCTGTGTCAGTGCTGTGCTGGTGTTGCCTGCTGATAACTTCACTTTTAGTGTTCTTGGCTTGATCAGCTCAAACATGCTGATTACAGTAGAGTACAGTAGATGAGTGGAACATGAAATGTTGGAGCCTGTTGGGTGTTGGAAATACGTGGTAGCAGCTTTGGTCTGTGTTCAAAGACAGCCAGTGTATTTTACATTGAAGGTCTGTTCTCACTTTTCTTCTAATCCTAGAGGGCTGTGTTGCCTTGATCATAAAACACATTCTTAATGTGTATTTGATATGCCCTCAAAACCAATGCAAGAGGAAAAGCTGACTGGTTTTAAAATGAATATACCTGTTTTAAGCTGATAATGTGATGTGGCTGTCTGGAATAGCAGGGTGCTTACACATTATCCTTTAGTTCCTCTGTATTCAGTAGTAATCCTTTTTACTTAAGATGTTGAATTCTGGAATTTTTTTGTGGCATACATTGAATTCTTAGATGCAGTACAGAAAAAGTACTTCATTATGCTCCAGAGATAAAATATGTGGCTTGTTCTTTCCAGCAGACTTCAAGCTCACAGACTCTCATTTTGATGTGGTCATCGTGCTGCTGCTAAGTCACTAAGCCATGTTTCACTCTCTGTTGGCAGTAATGAGTTGCAAATCAATAGACTGTTCTCTGCTCGGCCCACAGAGGTGTAACTTGGTATAAAACAGCATTAACAATATGACTAACACTTGTTTCAGTACTCATTCTGGGCATTTGTTTGTAATCTTAAATAGCATTTAGTAAGGTACACTTAATTCAGACAGGATGAAGGTGAAGGATCAAGCATAAAGATCACAATTTCTGGAGAAATAGGGCTAAAGCACTAATTGGTTTTGGTTTTTAGCTATTCTATGAAATTGCATTGTTACATAATAGCTAATGTGGTCAGACATCAGAAGAGCTGTTTTTGCTTGTTCTTGCACTTACTCAGACTTTTAAACTTTAATTTTTTAATATATTTTATTGTATGGTGATAGAATTGTGCTAGTGCTGGTAATCAAAATACTATATGTGAGAAAATTGATGTATAATAATATATGTAAGAATAATAATATATACGAGAAAATTGGGGAAAGGTGAGTGGACTAGAAAAGGATTTCTAAGATAAACTAAAGAATGCTAAAGTAATGTGGAGGCAGCTGTGTATGCTGTGTGCCTGGACCTGAGACTGGGGGGTGGGAAGGAGAAGAAAGGATGTCAGGTGCTTCTTCAGCTGCAGCTTCCAGTTCCACAGGAAGGTGAGAAGAAGATCTTCCTGTTCTGCTGTGCTGTGCAGAGGCAGATGATTGTGAAAAGGAAAACTACCAGGAAATAGCAGAATTGCCTGTATGGCTGTTAAAATCTTAATTAATGTCTTGTCTTCATCATATCCTCCTTGTACCTAAAGGAAAACAACAGAATTTTAAAATTGTTGCTGAAAGGCTACTAATAATACTTTTTTTTTTCATGTGGTAGACACTACATTTTGTTCTGACTTGTATAGAAGTAGTTACTCCAGTGGTGTTGTATTTAATGTAGTTTGGGACCTGCCCTGTGTTAACTAACAGACCTCATGTTTCTGAAGTCCTCAGGAACAGCGTGGTAGTCAGGGAAGTGTTTTGTATTAGCAGCAGCCCCAGCCTAATGAGGAGGGAGGGATCATATCTAGTAAAGGACAGAACATGTGCTAAACCCAATTTTCTCAGCATAGGCCCAGCTACAGAAGGATAGGAACCACTCTCTACCCAGTCTTCTGGTTTGGGAAGTCTAAATTCTGGACTATTTTTAAATATACTTTTTGTTTTTTAACCAATGACTCCAGCTAAGGAGCTGCTTGTTTCGTTTTTGAAGTTGGACCAGCGTTATGATACTCTCTTTGGTGTATGGATTATGTAGCTCTGTGGAAAAGCATAACAGGAAGGTTGTAACAGTGTATGCATTATGTGCCTGGTTAAAAGTGTTGTATTAGGTCTCAAGAGTGATTTAAAAAAATCTAGTTCAGTGCTGGACTCCAGTTTCTGCATAGCAGGCAAAATTAAGTGATCTTAATAACAGCAAACCAGTACTAGAATAGCATATTAATATATATTCTATAATTTACACATGCTAATATATTAATGCCTTTTACTTTTAGGTGCTGGAGATCAGAATTTATTTACTTCCTTGTATCCTACACTTTCTCAGCAGCTTCCTAGAGAACCCATGGAATGGAGGAGGTAAACTTACATTTTGTTCTGTGATACTGTTTCAATGTCTGTTTTTTGACTTGGGTAAATATGTATTTGTTGTGTTCTGAGAAGTTCTTACCATAAATTGAGTTGAACAGAGCAACTGACTCGAAGAAATTGGAGAAATTATATAATCAACGTGAATGTTGTGCACTTCAGGATGATGTTTTCTACCCTTCAACTTTGCCTAAAGAAAAAATGATAGTAATGCTGTGTTTCTCTTCTTGATTTTGTGGTTTGTGGGTTTGTCCTGGTGTGCTTTGATGTACTTTGGCAGCTGTGTTCTGAAAGTGATACACTTTTATCTCAATGAGAATAGGGGTAGAACTCACATGGAATTAGATGTACTTCCCTTCAGAAAGTTTGGTATGGCACTGTTTTGTGATTGGAAAAAATATTTAGGGAATTCTCTTATTTGGTATTTTCTACTTGTCCTAGAGATACAGAAAATCTTTTACTGAAACCTGAAGAGCTTCTAGCTTCTGGTCTTCAAAAAGGAGCCTGTATCTCATTTCAAACAATACCAGACTTTAGTTAACCTTACACAAACTGCAGTAAGTGTAGGTTGTAAGTTTCCAGTGCCAGAGTATTTCAGTTTATTCCTCTTCCCCACAACATATGTTCATTTTTCTATTCTGTCCACTAATTTAACTTTTTAAACTTTGTAGGTCTTACGGCCGTGCTCCGAAGATGATTCACCTGGAATCCAACTTTGTTCAGTTTAAAGAGGAGCTACTACCCAAAGAGGGGAATAAGGCCCTTTTGACTTTTCCCTTTCTTCATATTTATTGGACAGAATGTTGTGTAAGTACTAGGAAAAACTCAAAAATGAAATTGTTCCCATAAGCATGAAGAAGAAATGAAAGTAACAGCACAAGCAGAAATTCAAACCAATTAAGTCTGGGTTGCATAAGCATGCATACCTGATATATTGCAGGAAACAAAACTTAGCTTGAGCACTTCTTGCCATAAGCAGTATCTGTTTGTAATGTTACTTGATACTAAGAGGACAGGTGTTTGAATAACCTGTTCTCAGTACTTTGTCACAAAAAACCCCCCAGGATCTTACAGTGTTACTGCACGGGCACTGTGCACTTTCTTTGTAGCACAGAAATGTGACCAGGGTAGTTCACTTATGATCTGTTGGTGCACTGAAATCTAAAGATATGTATTTTTTCTTTAGTTCCATCTTCTGTGTGTGTCAGGTACCAGTGGATGTCAGCAATTTAACTGGGCAAGATTTGGAATGTCTTAATCCTGTTTATCTCCAGTTCACTGCCTTTTGGTTTGCCTCTGTTGTGAATTAATTATCCACTTGAGGGACAGGCGACATCTGATCTGCGACCAGTCAAAAAGAATCCAGAACAGCCTTAAGAATTACCTCAATTTATCTGTATAACCCCAACCCAGAAGCAAAAAAATGGCAAACAATGCTTCTGCTTTTTTTGGAAATTATTTTTATGAAAAAGCTTTTAAACAGGTTGGGATTTGAGCAGTGCAGAAGGTAGAAATATCACACTTCTGTTACTGTTTGAGAATAAAACAGTTCAGCTTTGTAATTTCAAACATGTTTTTATTGTAAAGCTTCAGAATGTTTAAAATAAGAGTTTAAATTATGTTTAATAATCTTAATTTCAGTCATTTAAAGAATGATAATGTACCTAATACTATATTTACTGTTAACTAAAATACTGGAAATGAATTAAATTCAAAGACCAGGACTTTACTATGCTTTACCTCATTTGATTTCTTTCACTGAGTGAACTTACTGTCACTAATTTTATTTGATATGCTTTTCTGTTTGCCTTCTTTTGGAACAAAACTTGCCTTTTGAAATTGTTCAGAATGTCTGTTGTCTGTTTGATTTGATGATTCACCACTTCTCATCCCAGGACACGGAAGTGTACAAAACCACAGTCAAGGATGACATCACCAAGTGGCAGAATGTTCTCAAAGCTCACAGCTCAATGGACTGGCTGATTGTGGTGGTTGAGAGTGATGCCAAGAAAAAGAACAAAACCAATATCCTTCCCCGAACCTCTATAGTAGATAAAATAAGGAATGACTTCTGTAACAAGCAAAGTGACAGGTGAGCAGTCTTGGGCTTGCAAACATTTTAATCTTTTGACCAGTGTGCTGATTTATAAACTCAGCTCCATATGCAAGATATTCCTTGCTCATTTAAAGATTTCCCTTGATGTCCAGCATTCAGACTGATGGCACTGTAAGATCTGTGCTTTGAAGGAGGCTGGCACAAAGAATAAAGGGAGAAGTCTGTTTTCAATTCTTCTTGGGTTCATGGTGGCTTTGAAATGTGTTTCAAATAGATTTCAAGTATCTCCTCCTGGCCAAAGAGGTTTAAGGGGAACAGTGTGATGATAATTAGTTGTTAGACCTTCACAGTTTTTTATTTGCTTAGGTGCTTGCAGAAATGTTACCAGTTACAGGTGGTAGGAGTGAGGTGAGTAGGGAATGTGAAGCCACTAGGGCTTATTTTTTGCCATTGTACTTTCTGCTGTTCACTTAATCATCTTTCCACTCTGAGATAATTGACATAAGGCCAGTTTCTTCAGATGTTTTTATTCTAAGGAAATAGTAATGAATATGTGAAACTGTTTTTGCTTTCATTACAGCCAACAAAATAGGGCTTTCTAACCAGAAATAGTGTTTTCAGTTGGATGAGAGATTTTCCTGTCTTTAGAGATATCATTAGTTTTTTGGATGTTAATAAATTATGATAGAAAAACTGAGGAAAGAAGATGCTCTGAAAAAGTTGATTTATTTGTGAATTAATGGGATTTATTTTCTGAGAAAAGCAGAGGAAGTTTTAGCACATAGGATGTATGAAAGCAAATTGGGATACTGCAAGAATCTATTATGGATGATTATTCCAAGTGAGTTAGGAAGGGCTGACTCTATGTGATCTAGTAGCTCCTGATTTGTATTTTGTATAATCCTTACCAGGAGTAGCTATTTGCTGTTCTGCTGATTTGTATTGCTAGGCAGACTTTTCTAGGATAGCTACAGCATTACTTATATTTAAGTAGTTAGAATAATATATGCTTTATTTGCTTAAAAAAAAAAATAAAAGCTTTGGAATACTCATTCTGGGTAAAACACTTAACTCTTCTCGTAAACTATATCACATGAAAAAGTTTTAAAAAGGCTACCAAGCCCCAGTCAAAAAAAACCAAGCCAACCCAAAGCCCCAACATAGCTGCCTCCAAACAAACAAACAAACAAACACACAAACATAACCCTCAACCTTATTTTTTTTCCTCTGATTAATGTGGAATGAAAAACTAAATGCTGGTCACTCTGAATTTGTCAGGTATGCACAGTATTCAACTGGGCATTTATATGTGAGTTATGTGTTTTCCTCCTCAAATATGATTTTACCAATCTCTTTACAGATGTGTGGTACTTTCTGACCCTTTGAAAGACTCTTCCCGTTCTCAGGAATCTTGGAATGCCTTCCTGACTAAACTCAGGACATTGCTACTCATGTCCTTTACCAAAAACTTAGGCAAGTTTGAAGATGACATGAGAACTCTGAGAGAGAAAAGGACTGAGCCAGGGTGGAGCTTCTGCGAGTATTTCATGGTCCAGGTAAGAGTCTCTTGATACTGAAGAAAATACTTGAGTCCTAGTTTTAAAAATGGTGCTTTTTATTGTTGTGGTTGAATTTCTGATACTTTTAATGTTCTGATCATTCTTTGAGGGCTGGAGCAGGAATTATGGAGACTGGTTTAAAAGCAGCATTTTTGGATCCTGTTTGCAGCAGGTTTGGGTTACCTAGTAATACAGTTAATGCAATAATACAGTTTGCTGCTGTTAAAAAAGCAGAATCTCTTCAGGCTTGTCTAAGTTTTATGAACCTCAGTTGAAGCAAATGAATTGCATCTAAAAAGTTTTAGTAGTTGATCTTGAATTTGGGGTAATGTCCCATTACTATGCCTGTTCAAACACACTCAAAATTGGTACTTAATGAGAATGCTGCTGTTTTCTTTTTCAGATTATTATCAGTATTTATGGAGATGATGTTTAGAAAAATGTCTGTTTTGAAGTAATTCATATAGAGAGTGTCTTGAATTCTATTTTTTAAATAGTTATAATTTTGTTTTAGCTGGTTTAGAGAAAAGCAAGAACCTCTTGTTGGATAAAATTAAAGGTCTTCATTCCTTTGGAATTTTCTGGTCCCTGTACAGTGCTGATCTCCACTGCACCACATCTTCATGTCTCCTTTGACTGCATGTGCTACCTTTTGCATAGGATAGATCTAATTTTGAGACTGTTTCTACTTACCAGTTTGTCTTTGTGTACAAAAACCCCTATTATGATACACTGCAATTGATGCCTTCATGGTGTAAACTGAGGGGAAAGCATTAGTACTATTATGGGAGATGAGTCTTCAGCATTTATTTATTTATTTATTTGAATTTAAACTTTTAATAGATCTATGAGCAATATCTTGTAGTGAATCAGGATCTGGATACACATCAGAATTTACTGGCAGAGCTATATGACTTCATCTCCTTTTGTGAACCTCCCTGAGTTAGGAAGAAATCTGCTCCAATGGCAGGTTTTTCTATATGTGTGAAATGAACATTAGAAAAAGTAGTTCCTGGAGCTCTGGGGATGGATGGGGACACGTTATAATACCAGTGTGAATAATGTCAGTAACATACTCCCTGTATTGCTTGTGTGCCAAAAGGAAGAACTGGCCTTTGTCTTTGAGATGCTGCAGCAGTTTGAGGATGCACTGGTGCAGTATGATGAACTGGATGCCTTGTTCTCTCAGTACGTTGTCAACTTTGGGGCTGGTGGTAAGTGTCTGAAAATGTGAAATTAATGTTGAGTGTATGAACTCCTTCACTGTGCTGAGCAGCCCTGTGCTTTGGGCAGTCACAGTGAGGCTGCACTAGGCAGTTTGTGCTCTTGTTTTATGCTGTGTGCAACCTCAAGTGTTGTTTCTCCTCTATGAGTCTTAGAAGCAATTTTTAATGCAAACCTGTGTTTTGCTCCAATGGGATGATTGTTACAACCAGAGCCCTGAACTACAAAATTACACAAATGTTGATCTGGCTGAGATACAGCTGCTGTTTTTACAGCTCACTGCTAGGTTTTTCAGTAGAGAGCTTCCTGGAAAAGTGCATTCAGTGTTGCCTCAAATTACACGAGATGTTTGGTAATCACTGCAAAACTTAATAGAAGTAGGTGCTTAATCTGCACTACAGAAGATTTAACTTCATTTTTGAGAAAAATTACTGTGCTAGAAGTATCAAATAGCTTTAAACTGTTTCAATGAGCTAAAGCACATGATGTTATATAACAGCTTTAATCAGATAGGTTTTATGAATCTGGTGAAAATGTAGTGCAGGAGTAATTGCAGTGAATAGATTTGTGCTGACTGAACCCAATGCAATACCTGAAGTGGGGGCACATCCATCCATGATGGCTGAGTAAGAAATACTTAAGCAGATAAAGTTTGGTTTTTTTGAACTTCAAGTAGGTTTAATAGCTAAGAAATAAAGAACAAACTGATTGCCAAACAATTGCACATACAATTAAGACAAAATGCCTATGGGAATACAGTGTTGTGGAATTCAGTTATCTTACCTCACTGTGGAAGTTCTGGTGGTGTTTTGTTTTGCTTTTTGAAATTAAGACATGAAGTCATTTATCCATGTGATAAACTTGGGAAGGACTAAGGCAGCTCACAGCCTCTGGAGGGAGGATGAAGATGCTTTCCTAGAAAGCAGTGGTTGATTCTTGGATATTAACTTTGTTTACTTAGATGGTGCAAACTGGCTGACGTTTTTTTGCCAGCCAGTGAGGAGCTGGAATGGTTTAATTCTGCGGAAACCGATAGACATGGAGAAGAGAGAGCTCATTCAGAACCAAGAGGCAACGCTGCTGGACCTGCGCAGTTACCTGTTCTCTCGTCAGTGCACCTTGTTAATCTTCCTGCAGAGGCCATGGGAGGTTTCCCAGAGAGCACTGGAGCTTCTTCACAACTGTGTGCAAGAACTCAAGCTGCTGGAAGTGAGTCAGTGTCATCTATTCCATTATGTGAATGATTTTATCCAGTGATGATCTAACAAGATGTTTCACGTTCAGCTGTCGGTGAGCAGCGTTCAATGAGCACTGGCTGGGAGTTACCAAAATGATACTGTAATAACAATTGGGCTGCAGTTGATTGTGTCATCACGAGGATGTCTTTGGCAAGAAATTTGGAGACATCGCATCTGAGAACCAAATCTGTTTAGTTAAAGTATTTTAGTCTTCACCTGAAAAGTTAACTTTTCTAAATTGGTAGTCATTTGTCTGTTTCTTTCCTGGATTTATTACCAATCTGTTGAACTGTAGTTCCCATAATTTATAGCAGTGTTGTATTGAAGGAAATAAGGGGAAGTGGTTGTTATGCTGTTATGCAGGCTAATCCTCTGTAACAAAAAGAAGAGATTATTTCTGAATATCATTTTGTGACTTGCTCATGTCCTGATCCCATGGGTGCTCTGTTAGTTTTATCTGTGCCATTATAACAGCAGCTGCTACCTTTTGCCTGTCTGACATCATGGTACTAAGTTCCATCTGTTTATCTGCATTTAAAAACTGCAAATCTGCTTCAGATGCTTTGCTGACACCTTCATGTGTTCTAAAACTAATGTGTAATTCCCACAGATAGTATGATTTGTGTGTGCATTTTGTGGTGGTTTTTTTTTTTTTGATTTCCAAAATTCAGACTTCTAGCTCTCTGGAGGTACTTCCTACAGTTCCCCTTTTGCTGCACTCCAGGTCTGCCCTGTGCCCCCAATGTTTGGAGCTTCCCTCTGCACTGTCTCTTATTTCTGCCGTTCTGTCTTGCTGTGGTGATCCAAAGTGAATGCAGTGTTTTGTGAGGCAGTGACACTTCATTGTGCATAGCATGTACTTATCCCTGTTGTGATCCTTTTCCTAATGCAGGCAAACCTCTTAACGTGGCTTGACACCACTGAACACACAGCAGAAATCTCAACTACTCTGTTCTTAGGATCTTTGTATTCCTGAAAATTCTTTCAGAATTCAGATCTTTATTATTTCTTCAAGTGCATTGTGCTCATACTTTGAACTTTCATATCCCATGAGTCACCTAGTTTATTATGGGGTTTAGGACTTTGATAGTCTTTCTAAAAAGAATATTTTTGCATTGGTAATTAACAGGATTTTGAGATGCCATTGTGTCTATATGCCATATCTTTAGTTACATTCATCTTTATCTTAATTCTTGAAAATATTCTAATATCAGACTCTCTTGTCTTTCTCTTTCTCTTTTTGTATGTGTTTCTTTGTTTATTTGTTTTTCATCTCCATTTTTTAATTAGTTGTCCATGACAGATGTCTTATCCTTTGATGAATAAGCTTATTTTTGTGAAGGAATCTTAGAGACTAATCTGTTTTATCCAGGTTTTTAACACTTACTGTATTTTTAATTTCAGTCTCAGTTAGAACCGATGTCTCCTTTGGAAAGTAGAAGTCTACTTACAGAAATTTTTCCTAACTCTGTTTTCCTTAAGCTGAGTTTTCAGACTTGGAATTTTTCCAAGACCTATTAGTCTTCCTTTCCTTCTCTTGCATCTTGATGAATGTATCAAATCTAGTTAATATGTTTCATGAACTAATATATATAAATTATTCAAGAGGCAGCGAGAGTTGGGCTGTGCTTTGTGTACTCGTAGAGTAAGCTCTTCCAAGAGGTTCTGCTGTGTTGTATCAAGAAAAGTACTTTTGCTGAAGCATTTTCTCATCTGACTATGGTTTATTTCCCAGTTAATTTTATCTGTTCACCTCCAGGTCTCAGTTCCTCCTGGAGCTTTGGATTGCTGGGTGTTTTTGAGTTGCTTGGAAGTCTTACAGAGAATAGAAGGCTGCTGTGATAGGGCTCAAATAGATGCAAATGTTTCCCACACAGTTGGCCTGTGGAGCTATGCCACTGAGAAGGTGAGTGAATGATGTGTTGGGGTGGTGGTATTACAGTGTTGAAGTAGAAAATTTGTTTCCCTGGAACAGATTTTGTCCTTTTTGTTGTGGAATTTAATACTGGGTTCTGTACATTGTCTTGAGTCTAGTTTAGGTGAGACATCCATGTTTATAGCCACTTTTTCCCCTGTCATTTGAAGGCTGGGAATAACAAGGGTTTGTCCTCCTCTTTTTCTAGCCCCCCCTTCCTCACCACTAATTAGATAATTAATCACTGGTTTGCTTAAACTCCAGAATGAGCTCAATCCATGTTGACTGAGAGGGAGAGCGTGTGAATTTCAGATACAGCAGAAAAAATGCCCAGATTTGGATGCATTTACCATAAAAATAGAGATTACAGCGGTGTGTTTACACAGTTCACTATTTCTCCAGTATGTTATTACAGCAGTAATAGACCCCTACCTTCATTGAAGGTGTTACCCTTGGTGGCTTGTGAAAGAGGCAAATAATTTCCATTTTTTCAGTCACCAGCCTTTACCATAAATGTTCTAAAGTGACCTTTTCAGTTTGGTTAAACTGCTTCCCTAACTTGTCAAGTTCCACTTGTTTCTATGAAAGAGATGATGTTTGAGGTTGCTAATGCTTTCCACTGTTGAAGAACATTTTAGAAAGAAGGTGAACTCCAGGAACTACTGGAATAACCTGCTGAGGTCTTTGTGGATGTTTTTGAAGACCAACATACATTCGTCCTCTTGTGGGCATAGCCTGTAGTATATTTGCTATTTATTTTAACCATAGTTTGCTCATATTTTAGTAGACTTAAGAATCCTCTAACTGACCCTTGTTTTATTACAAAAGCAGAGAAATACAATTTCACCTTGAATAATTATTTCTAAAAAAAAAGGAGGGGGGTGGAGATCGGAATAAAGGAGGTAAAGAATTGTTTAAAATGGCAATTGGTGCATCAGATTCTTCCCATTCTCCTTAGATGTTTCTATGGAAGATAATTTCCAACCGGAGTTGGAAATGTTTCTCCCATCCATCATTTTTCTAACACAAAGGGTAAAGGGAAGAATTTTGGGATAATGAGTAGCAGTAAGGTGGAACTGACTGAATGAAGAAATTTAGCAACTAGCGACAAAATTAAGTGGAGTTAAAAAAAAATTACAAAAAAAAAAGTTAATGTCCATCCCCATTTTTTATGGTGTGGAGTAATGTGACAAGCTGAGACCTTTATTCTTTTGTGGGCTTACCTTTATAGTTGACTGAGTTTTCTAAGTAAATTAACCAAATGGCCAATAGACAAGAGCTTCTTTAATTCTGGGTGTTGAGCCACCAGCTGCTGTCTAGAAGGGGTTTTATGGTAGTTAACTCTATTAACACTGTTAGATGTGCTAATCTCTTTTTCAGGAAGGTTTTCACCTGAATACAATACTCCAGGTGAATTTGCAAGCTGCCTAATCACTCTACTGGAGACTGCCTGCTTTTCTTGATTATACATTTTTCAAAAATATAGACACAGCTATTAGAAATAATCCTTGGTCATAGCTACTGAACATCTTGAGCTTTGTTTGTGTTTGTTTTGAAAACCAGAAGGATTTACTCAGATTAGGTGTTGTGCATGTAGGGATCTGTGTGTACAGGCACATGTTCCAATATTTGAGTCAGTAACTTATATGCAATTTAATTCTTTAGTAAGTTAATTTGTACTCTGAGAATAACAGTTAATTTTGAGATCCTGTAAGCAGCATAATATGAAAGCAATGAAAATGGAACCATGTAATAGAATAAGAGGGGTTTTATAATGATTTTATAGCCTATTGTAAGCAAGCATCTTGTTTCTCTTCTAGTTAAAATCTCTGGGTTACCTGTGTGGACTTGTATCAGAGAAGGGACCCAATTCAGAAGACCTTAACAGGACTGTGGATCTGTTGGCAGGGCTGGGAGCAGAACGTCCTGAAACAGGTACTGCCAGGAATGTAGGATAGCTGACATTGTCTTAAATACAGAGCATATAAATACACCAGTCATAAGAATTTTCAAGTATTCCTGTATATTTATATATACACATGCTGATAGAACTTTATCTCTTAGAGGTTTCTTTAATATGTGTTTAGCATTTTAAATTACCAGTGCAACTCCTTACTGTTGCAAGTATAAGTTTTCCATTGATACTCCACTTACCAGCATTTAGGTAAATTGTCTTGAACAGCACTGGATTTCAATTAAGTTCTTAATGCTTTCAGACAAGTATTTAAAATAAAATTATTTGAAAAACAAATAGAGCATGCTTGTTCAGGTGCAAATAGATAACCTGCACCTGGAGCTACAAAGTGATACTAGTTTTTAGTTTTCTCTCCACTTTCTACTGGAGAAGAAGCAGGGATGGGGTGGGATGAGGTGCATACAGACTCTTCTAAGAATGCATTTGTAAGTGACACCTCTCGTTCTGCTTTTTTCTAAAGCCAATGCATCACAGAGCCCTTACAAGAAACTCAAAGAGGCCTTATCATCTGTAGAAGCTTTTGAAAAACACTACTTAGTAAGTATGAGTTTTGCTTATTTATAGTGGTTTTGCATGTTTCCATTGTGCATTGAATAGGGCCAGAATTTTCAAGCCTGAGAAGATGAATTGAGAACATAAATCTGTATTTCCATATTTTGGTATCAAAGGTTATTTCTTGCATACTGAACACAGCAAGGCTGATCTGTTTCACAGCTAGAGCCCTGTAGGGGTCCCAAGTTTCAAATATTTGCATTAACTTTAATATTTACAGTTATGAGCTGGAGGTTATTATCTGTAGGTATGTACACTTAGATATTAAAAAAGCCAATGTCATGCCTATCATGTTCTGCTATCCCAAATTCAGAATTAACGGAATCTTTCCCAGAAGAATATTGATGTGTGAATTCAGCTTCCTTTTAAATGGTTTGGGCTTGCATTTTGCAGCGAGTATTACATGATTAAAGTTCTGCTGTTGATTTTTTTTTTTTTATATAAACTGTGGGACATCTGTGGATAATAGGGTTGTACCTGGCATAGATTGAGGCACAGTGTGTATTCTAATGTTGTGCATCTTTATTTCCTGACAGCTCCCCTGCTGAGGAGCCACTGTAATGATTTCAGGTTTTTTTGTTTTGCTGGTTCTGTTTTTCAAATAGAAGATTGTTAAATGAAGCAAAAAAACCTTGACTGTCACAAGAATGTGTTTGATTTTTGGGGGGGCTTGGTTTGACAGATTTTGTTGGGTTGTTTTGTTTTGGTTTTTTTTCCTTAAATAATTTTCTGTTAAAATTTCTCAGATTTGCAGTACTGCCAATAAGGTTTTCTGGGGAAAACTGGAAGGAAAATGGATTTTTTTTTTTAACATGAAAACTATTTGATAGTTAATTTTGCAAAGTTTTATCAAAAGAAAAAAATCTCAAAACATTTTGTCTGAAGATACTGGGCTTCACTTTTGTTCTTCATTTATTTATAGGACTAGTTGTGTAGCTGGATCAAAATTAAAATCTTCAGAGTTGCTAGTTGCTCTTACTAATTCAGTTCCAATATACACCTGAAGTCTCTGCTAAGCTCAGCAGTAACTTCCTAAATATAAGGAACTAAGTGGGATCTGTGGTGTTTGCCAGAGGAATTGCCATTTCTCTTTGTATTTATGACTGCACTTTTATGCAACAGAAATTCAGATGTCAGATGCACTATAAAAAATTGTTTTCTGTGTAGTTGTCACGTAAATATGTACATTTGATGCATACCCATATTTAATTCAATCTTGTCCTGTATTCAATGGAGAAAAACATAGAATTAGCTAAAAATTCCAGATATAGCTAAGATAAGTTATTTGCATTAAAAAAAAAAAAATCTTCTCAGTTTGAAGCCATTCCCCTTTGTCCTGTCATGATGTGATGTATTTTTTATATTTTTATTTATCTGGCCAGAGGTTATTTTGGACTTTGGAAAGAAGTTGGGTGGTTGAATGCAGTCAGTATATGTTGTAACTGCTAATTCTATGAGAAAGGTTTGCTGCTGTTATTAAAGCTTAGGGCAAGGGGAGGAAGGTGAGCAGGGGGAAGAAGGTGACACTTGGACACTGTGGCTGCATAGGAAATTACTCTTAAAGATGAGGGATACAATTCAATTTGGGAATGCAAGCAAAATTCCTTTTAGGCACTCTGGTGAAAATAATTATTCTGATTATAAATTAGCATTAACAGATATGGGATAATGACCAAGTGCAGGAGGAGTGAAGGTGACCTGTTACAAACTGCTGTGTGTTGTGTGCTCAGGGCAAATGTGACTCATTCTGGGCATTTTGTTGCAGTAACACAGTCACTGGCTATGAGTTTGTGTGAAATACCATATAGCTGCTAAAAATACATAAAGCTTATAATGGTTTCTTTTCTTTTAAACAGGATCTGTCCCATGCCACCATTGAAATGTACACAAATATTGGAAGAATTCGCTCAGCTAAGCTTGTGGGAAAGGACTTGGCAGAGTTTTATATGTAAATGACTCTTTAAAATGTCTTAAATGCACTGCCTTTGAAAAGTTGGAATATTATCCCTGAGGAAAATATGCTGTACTTAAAAAGGAATTTTAAAAAGTATTTTTTAAAATATAAACAAACCCTATTTCAGGTTGTATTTCAGGAGAAAAGAAAAACAAACCAAAAACTAGCAATCTTTAACAAACTTTAATTCTCACCTCATGATTTTGTACTCTTACCTTTAACTATCCTATGTTCTTTAGCTTGATCCTTTCTTATTCTCGGGGAAAAAAGGGTGGGAAAGATAACTATAAGCTTCAAAACAAGTCAGAAGCCTCCTTAGAGAGCAGGCTATAGTAAATGCAGAGTTATCTTAACTACATATATGGACTGCATCTATCTAAAACAAGCCAAAAACCATGTCTTTGGAGAGTAATCCATTTCATATTTGAGGTAACCATTGCAAAGTGGTTGTTTCCCCTCCTGTGAAACAGTGATTTTATTCCTGATTTCCAAATATGTTTTTTGTTTATCTCTCTTGTTAAAAATCCACTGAGAAAACCTCTTGCATTTTGTTTTTATATAAATGCTGTAGGATTTTATAATTGTTTTTATGAATTAGCCAAATAAGCACAGGTATTGTTTAGGTACTTAATAATGTTTTTTGTTTTTCTTATTTGGAAGACTTCGAGGGTTTTTTTGGAAAATATGTTAGGGCATGCTTCCCACCAATGTTTGCTTAAGCAGTCTGATCTCCAAGTTGCAACAGATTCTCCTAAATGAACTTAAGTTTTCAGCTGAGGGAATAATGTTAGGTTTAAATACTGCCATGGAACTGCTGTGTGGTGATAAAATTTTCATTGAAGTTTTTTTCTGCTTTAGAATTTTTGAGTAAGCAAATTTTTAGTTAACTGTCAGAAGCTTTAGATGGCTTTTGTTTCATTTGTGGGAGGTATTTTCACGTCATTTCCTCTAACTTGGTATATATATCTGGATATAAAGCCTTTCATTGACTTGGAATATTGACATTAATTGCAGTTCTACTTGCGTAAGGGAATTGCAGTAATGGAAGGCCCCTATGTTTATCTGTTACCAGAAAATTAAAGATCATAGTGGTTCACTGCAGTTTGTCCTGCATTTACTTGGTGTTCCTCCCCCATCACCACTCTGAGAAAAGATGTAGACAGTTTTCATGGCTGAAAAGTTTCTTACATTGCTCTGTGCTCATTTCTTTATTTTCCAAGGAGGAAGAAAGGTCCCCAGAAGGCAGAGGTGTATCTTCAAGGAGCACTGAAAACCTACCTTGCTGAGGGCTGGGCACTGCTGGTCACACACACGAGGAAGCAGCTGGCTGAATGTCAGAAACAGCTTGGGCAGATAGAAAAGTATCCTCTAAAATGCAGATCCAGAACAATCAAAACTGGAGAAAATGAGGCTTGGGATTATTTTTCTGACATATCTCTAACTTTTATTTAACAGTAGAGACTGCTCTGAGTCTGAGCTGAGACAGCTGAGTTATTTGATACCATAGAGTGTATTTTGGGGGTTGTTCTGTTGTGCTGATTTTTTGTTGGTTTGTGTGCTTTTAGAACAAGGCACACAATATACATATCAGCCTCCTTTGCAGATTCTCACATCACTTTTAAACATGCTTAAATTTTTCTGCTTCAGTGCAAATGCTCATAAAGAATCTGAGCCAGTTCTGTTGCATTCTTAGCTAAATATTCAAGTGATCACTTATATCCCCAGCACTTAAAATTGTAAAGAATGTCTTATGACTTGGTTATGGAAGTGATGCTGTAACAGCTGGCAGATTCTCAGTCAGGTAAATTGGAATAAAATAGAATACTCAAGATTATTTAGTGCTAAATGTTGGGCAGTGTAATGCAAGACACTGTGTCTTGAACTTGCACACTGCATTTATTATTGTCAAGTAATGAATCTTCTATGCTCATGAATCTTTTTAGATGAGGCAAGATTGCACTGGTTAATAATGGATCATATTTTTAGTACATCTGCAAAAGAAGTATTGGGATTCTGCAATACTCTCAGAAAATGGTAAATCTTCCATTGTTTCTTGTCTAGTGGAAAAGTGTGATGATAACAGCAGGTCTTGTCTCTAAAGATCAGAAAAGCAGTACTTGAATGTCTTTTTTTGGGTTTCTGCCTCGTGGTTCCTTAACCTCATTAGTTATCTCCAAACAAGCAGCCTTTTAGCTGGTGATAATCACCTAACAGAAGAGGAACGCAAAAGATTTTGCCAAGAAATACTAGATTTTGCCAATCAGCAAGCAGAGAACCAAGGTAAGTCTGAGTGTTAAAATTTAAGCATCTGGTTGTTTCCTAAAGGTAGACGGGGAGGCCTTTTCTTTTTGGGTTCATTATTTTGTTATTATTTCTATTTTTTGTTATTATTTCTATTATTTTATTATTATTTCTAAACTTGTGATCTCCAATTACAAATCTACAGTAATTAAGAATAGTCAAAGATGAAAGGGTAATTAACATGTTCATCCTGAATACTGCAAAGTCTTTGCTTTCCTTCAGTTATATTTCTCTGCTTTAACAGCCCATAATTTATTGTGTGTGTTGGGTTTTTTCAATTCCTAACCTTTGTCTCTCATTGCTGGCATCCAAGTGGCAGCTCTGTGATGGTACTTCCTGGGTTTTGATGTTAGATCTGTTCCCAGCCACTTGCAGCTTATTATTTTGTCCATCCCATTTCCTGTATTTATTCTTCATGCTGCTTCTGTACTACCTTCTTGACAGATATTAATCATAATTCAAATTCTTAGGGAGTACTTCCTGTAGATCTGAAGACTGCTTATTTTTATGCAGACATTTTTTCTTAATGAATAGATGTACCATAAGTAATATGTTACTTTAGACTTGATTCTCAATTAATTTTTGGTACTGCCTCAGGGTTGTTTTTGGAATGTAGAAAAGAGAATGAAAACCCCTTTCATAGCAAAGCTGCTGGCTCAAAGCACCAGCCTGATTATTAGTTTCTGAAACTTGTACAAGCTCTGGGAAGTTTGTCACTTAATGCTGCTGTGTTCTGTACTAGTGAAATGTTCAACTTCTGCTTGGACAATCTCTCTTAATTCAGTTGGTTTTAATAGCCTGGATATGGAAATTGTAGTCGAAGTAACTGTTGGAAAACAAATCTCAGTATCTTTAAGTCTCATGCAAGATAAAAAATTGGAAAGCATTGATTTGTTGTAAAATGATTCATTGTGAAAAGTTGTTGATCCGTTTAATTCCAGGGTTTCAATTTTTAAGAGAAAAGATTTGCTCATCTCCAGCAGCACTGGAGAATAATAAAACTGGAGAATATTAAAACTGGAGAATAATGAAATCCCTGTTTTTATTTTTCCAGGTCAAAAGGTTATTTTGCCTATGCACTCCTTTGCCCAGCTGAAAACTCTGCATTTTGACCCTCCAAATGCTGTTGTCCACGTGGGTGGAAAGTTGTGCATTGAGTTGACTTTGCTGAGCCAAATGCCCATCCCTGTCCAGGTGGACCAGGTTGCCATCCATGTTCACTTCAGCATTGAGAAGAACAGCTACAGGAAAACAGCCGAGTGGCTCACCAAGCACAAAACTTCCAACGGTGTCATCAGCTTCCCAAATGAAATTACAGGCCTGCCTTTGTCAAGAAACAACCTGCCAGCCCTGGAGCTGTGTGAGATGTACGAGCGGAGCCCCTCAGACAACTCCTTGAACACAGCAGGAATCATCTGCAAAAACACCCACATGCTGCTGCGGAGGCAGGAGAGCAGCACTTCCCTGGACGTGCCCTCGGGGGTCACTTTGGAAGATGGGGCTCATGTGTTGAAGTGCAACAACTTGACACTGGAACCGGGGGACAATAAAATAACCTTCAATATTCAGGTATGTTTTCGTAGCTGGGTGATTGTAGCACTCGTGAAGGAAAAATTAAAAATAGTGGCTGAGGAAGAGCGTTGTGCTGGTGAGTGGTGCCTGTATTGCTTCCTGTTATACTTGGATCATCCATTCCCTTTACAGCTTTTTGTTGTTCTGCACCATCATTTCCCTTGCAAGGATGCTGTTGTGTTTATGCTAAAACCTACAGATGACTCTTCTACTTGAAATCATTTGAGTCAGCCTTCCTAAACTTATTTTAAACATCTTGACTATTGCTGCCAAAAATTACACGGATAAATTTATATGTAATATAATGTACTGCTCCTGAAGTCTGCATACACTGTTGAGCTCATTCAGAATAATGTCTAAAAGCTTTGATGTGGATTCTTTTTCTAGCCCTTTAGGAAGTGATTGTGTGGTTAAATTTGGTTGACAGCCTGTTCTTCTCTGCATAGAGTGGTAGAATAATTTTTCACTTGGTGGATGTAGTGAACCTTCCTGTAAGAAGTTGAGATCAGCTACAAGTATTTGAATTTAGAAGATGTTAGAATTAAAATTGTCCCCATTAGTCATCTTATCATCTAAGTTAACTAACTAATTAGTTATTAGTTATCATCTGTGGAGTGGCAGTAATGTCATTTGAACTACTTACTAACCTAATTTCTGAGGTTTCTCATCCTTTCCAAGGATTGGGACAAGTTAATGGGATTTCGACATGTCAGAGGCCTTGGTGGCTGGAAATGCTGTTTTCTGTAAAATTAATTAACATGTATGTAAAACTGGATTTCAGATAAAGGAGCATTACTAGAGAAAAGCTGTTAGGGACTGCCCTGAGCAGGCATTTGGGCTTAGTGGGATCAGGAAGCAATTGGAAACACCAGGAGAAGAGATCTGAATGACAAGCCAGATAGAACTCTGCTTTGAATTTGCCTGGTTCTGCTGTGCATCTGATGGCCACTGGAGGATGGACAGCCTTGCATTTATAATTTTCCTATTTTCCCAACCTTTCCTTCCAGAAAAGAATTTTGCTTGGGAAGACTACTCAGTGTAAATCCCACAATATCGTTGTTTAAGGCATGATTTACCTGTCCTTAAAGGGAAAATCTGAGCATGTTATAATTTTAACAATGTATTATTAGATAAAACAATGAAAGCGTCTCTAGATTTGAGCTGCAGTATTTACAAAATATTTACTAAAAATCCATTATCATTGTAGTCATACACTGTGTCACTTCTACTGGATTACACAGCTGGCCAGAGCATAGAAGCTGCTGACAACTTGTTTTCTGAATTTTCTTAAAGTAATGCTTAATTGCACCACTTCTGCAGGAAGAAGAATGACTGTGCTTCTGTGATCCAGAGGGAGTTTGATCCTCTCTGTAGCCCTTACACTTAAGATTAGCATTATTTATGCTGACAGCAATCTTCCAGTATTTTTTTCCAAGCCTTAAAAGAGATCAGAAAGCATTGTCTAAATTCTTTAGACCAGTATGTATATATTGTGAATTACTTTACTCATGCTTTTCTGGTTTTTAGGGCTAAAATGTAGTGACTTTAATGTCAAAATGCATAATACTGAATTTCAGTCTGGATTTGCTGTGTAAATAACTGCATGAGGTTTGAATGTAGAGTTGGTACAGCTTTTCTCCATAACTTGTAGACTTATTTAATTACACCCAGCATTGGTATTTATGTATTATACTTGGTAAAGTGACACATAAAAAAAAGAGAACACTTCCCATTCCCTAGCAGTCCCTGAGAGCAAAGAATAAATATACTAGCAGGTGTTACAGATTTCCTTTTGTTTTTAATCTTATCGAGAAACATCCAGAATCCCATTACTCAGGGTATGGGAAGAGTTGAAAATGAAATATGTATGTTTTACTTTCTTGTAAACATTGGCTCAGGGTGTGTGGTGGGGAATGTGTGAAATCAATAGCTGGAGCTGAAAGCTGTGCCTTATATAAATGCTGTAGGGTTTTATAATTGTTTTTATGAATTAGCCAAATAAGCACAGGTATTGTTTAGGTACTTAATGTTTTTTCATGTATGTTGCACTTTGTGGGGGGAACCAACCAACAAACAAGGCAAAACACATCCCAAAGTAACAAATATACAGCATAGCTACTATATGAATTATTCTGATTATTAGTACTTGTTAATTAGGATGTTTCCTCTTGAATCAGACAGCACTCTAGAGCTTCTATCTCAGTGGGGCAAAAGGTGCTCCTTTGTGCAAATCTTGTCAGCATACATATCTGCAGTTTTAATTTGCAAATCCAAAATACCTTATAAAAATGAGATGGCAACATGCTGGTCTTTAGTAAAGGGTTTGTTCCAGAACTATTTTCTTAAAAAAACCATTCACATGTTTTCTTCCCAGGCCAAAGAACCTGGGACATACACGCTCAGGCAGCTGTGCACTTCAGTGGGAAAGGTGCAGTTTGTCCTTCTTCACATCTACCCGATCGTGCAGTATGATGTGTACTCCCAGGAGCCCCAGCTCAAAGTGGAGCCCATGACTGGTAGGTATGGGACAGTGGCTGTGCTGAAGCTGCTTTGATGATTCCTCTCATGCTCCTGTGGCATTAGAGAAAGTGTTTCATGGCTTCAGTATTACTCAGTTCGCCTTATTCTGCATTTTGAGTCTAAAATACAACCTTGCTTTTCCAATTTTCCATCATAATGTCCTGCCAGTGGTGGCTGGTTTTGAACAACTGATTCCAGTGCTTGGCTCTGGACACACAGTGTCACTTTTGAACATTGACTTGAACATCTAGTGTCACTGAAATACCAGATGTGATTTGAGCTGCCTCACTGCTTAAAAGTGAATATTTACATTTGTAATTCACTGAGCTCCTTACTGGTTAGTTTTGTGATCACAGGATCAATTAGGTTGAAAAAGACCTCTGGGATCGAGTCCAACCTGTGGCCAGACACCATCTTGTCACCCAGACCATGGCACTGAGTGCCACATCCAGTCTTTCCTTAAACACCTCCAGGGACAATGACTCCACTGTCTCCCTGGGCAGCCCATTCCAATGCCTATTCTCCCTTTCTGTGAAGAAATTCCTCCCAACTTAATGCTACAGTCCCTTTGATATTTATAAGAAATAAGTAAGAAATGGGATTCTCTAGAGAGATAATAATATAAACTTATTAAAAATGAATACTGAATACATCCATTGGTTTCAGGGACAGCTGAACACTACTTGTTGTAGTGTTTAAGTGTTTATTAAAGTGTATAAATGGAAGTTAATAGTGGTTTATTTTCAGGCTACTGAGTGTTGGAGCTGAGGAGTTAATATGAATTTTGTGCTGTCATTTCAGTCACAGGGGTTGCAGTGTGTGGCGAAGGAAGGACAGGCCTATTGGGAATTAATAAAATTTGGGACCCCTGTGAAAGTGATAGCCATGATTCTGTGTGCACACTGGCATTCCTGTTAGGCTGATCATGTAAATACAGCATGTGGGTATGACTGGCATCACAGGTGCAAAAATACAGAGCTGTCTGCAACCTGGAGGACTTCAAAAGCTTAGTAAATTCTTTGGGGTATTGTATTTCACTGAATTCTGTGCTGCAGAGCCAGCTCATCTAAGCCATCCAAGATGCATTGGGTTTGGGCTCTGAGGTTGAAACCAGCTGTTTTCCCCACAAGTTGTATCTGAGCTGTGTTTAATGTGTCACATAACACCAAAACCTCACACTTTTCAGTTACCCCAGTGTGTGACCAGCTGTTTGCTAACAAGCCTTAGTGCATTGTAACCATGTACTGGAATCTGTTAACAATTCCTGCTCTGTCCTTCAGAAAGCCTTTTGGCTGGCATTCCCCAGAAGGTGAAGTTCACAGTGACCACTGGTCACTACACCATGAAGAGTGGGGACACTCTGCAGCTCAGCAATGCGGATGCCATGCCCATCCTGTACCACCCTGAGAGCAAGGCAGTGATCTACTCCAACACCAGGGGTAAGCCAGGTAGTAAAAATGAATAATCTTTAAAAGGCTGACAAGTTCAGTCATTCTGAAGCAGCCTGTACTTGCAATATTAAGAACACTGACACTGTTTGTCAGTAGTCATTATTAAGAACAATTCTAGGGATTTGCAACTGAGTATTTCACTCCAAGAAATGTCTTAAATTTTCACCCTCAAAATCATAGTGTGAACTTTTGCAAACATAGCTGGACAATTTTAGTTTTGTTGATGAAATTCAGAAGGTATGTGAAGCTGCTGCATGTGTGTGTGTCCAAGGTTGCTTGAAGTGAAATGATGAGACTTAACGAGGTGCTTTCACTTTGTAAAAACTTATTTAAGTGTCATATGATGGGCTAAAGTAGCTCTTTAGCTGGTTTGAAGTTTGTTGTTAAATTCCCCTCTTAGTTCCTTCCTGAAGATTAGAAGGAGAATTATTATGTGGAATGTAGTGGTTACCTTCCTGCAGTTTCAGAAGGATAGAGCATTACTCCTGGGAAGTTAATATTTAACATGTGCAGATTATAGCTGGTTTGAAGAGGTTACTGTGGAGTTTTATAACAAGGTTTCTCATTGCTGTTCTTGCAAACCTAGCTAGGAGGTGGTTATGGCACCACATACTTTTCTATGAATTTCTTTTTTTCCCTTTGTACACAACTATAGAAAAGATCTCAGAGTCATCATTAAGGATTCAGTCTTCAGAAAAGATCACAAGCATCAGCTTGCCAGTGGCTCCTGCATATCATGTGATTGAATTTGAGCTAGAAGTCATGTATTTGCCATCAGCCACAGAATCTGCAGTGGAGAAGGAAAATACTACAAATAAAGAAAGTCACAGAAGAAAGAAAGAGAAGCAGAAACAGGACAACTGCATGGCTACTGTTGATCAAAAAGTAAGATGTAGCTTGTAGTTTTCATTATGAAATGTATTTGATTACAGGGGTAAACACTTCACAAAATACAAGTGGTGGTGAGGGGGAACTTGCTTGTTTGGAACTTACTTTCCTTCAAAAGATATATATGCAAAAACCATAGCAGATGTTACAACTGTAAAGAAATTGTAAATATAACCAGAAATATACACTGCAGTTAATAAATTGTCAATTGCTCCCTTGGCTAGTAATCTAAGTTTTAGTGTTTTAACACAGTTTGCAAAGCATGGAGGGTACCTGTGTCTTTGTAAAAGGTGGCATGGTGGTCTTTCAATTCCAGCTTCTGATTTATGGGAAAAATAAAGTCAAGTATGCTGCTTAAAGTTAAAACAATTATACATTAAATTCATTTTTTAAAAATATTTTGAGCTTGTATTTAATAAATTAAATTATTATAAAGATATTTGACTGATAGATCTTATAGCAGTTTATTTGATACTGACCCTTACCAAGTTTTTGTACTAAGATGCCATTGGTGTCTTTTATCTTTTCTTTCTTCTATTCCCCTTCCTTTATTTATAGTCTTCAGAACTGGGTATGTCAGTTCTTAGAGGAAACACTGCTTTGAGATTTCATATCCCACTCACAGGCTAACAAAAACCTGTATTTTTTCAGATTAGTTTTTACATACTGATTTTTTTTTTACTTTTATTTCTTCCCCTCCTGGATGCATTAGATGCAAATACTTGATGAGAAAAGCCTTGCTTAGAAAGGAGAAGAAAAGCAAAATCATTGTGCCAAAGACCATTGCAAATAAGAACTGTGTTCCCTTTTTTCTTTAGGTGACCATTGATTGTCCTTGGTCGATTTACTCCACAATTATTGCATTAACATTCTGCATACCCTTTAATGCCAAGCATTCCTTGTTGTCAGCTGGCAAACGGTAATGTACTCATTATTTATTTATTGTTTCTTTCTTCTTACAAAGTATGGAGCTGGGCTTTCATAATTCATATTTATAGCAGCCTTTTTTTTTTAAATATATAAGTTGGGCTTTTACTGTCTTCCCCCCTGGAAGCATGTGCATCTCCTCTCATGTTCTTTCATGACAATAAAACAAATTTGTGGTTTTGGAAGTAAGACCACAGGATAAACCCAGTTAGGCTGTTTCTGTGTAGTTCTTTGGTTTTGTTTAATATGAAAGAGGATGTTTTACAGCCTTGTTTCATGGACATGGACTCTTCCAATGTAACTCTTCAGCTTTCACTAAACAAACTGTGTCACATTTTCCAGGAAATATGTGCAAGTCTGTGTACAGAATTTGTCAGAACTCTGTTTCCAGCTTTCAGACTACAGCCTAAAAAATTCTGCTGAGTGCACAGATTTGCAGCTGGTACCTCTCAACCCTGCATCTCAACAGGTAAAAATTCATTTGGTGGTTTATTGAATTTATTCATCTTATGGTTGCAGTTTGTTATTGGGTTTTAGGAAAAAAAAAACAGGTAGAGACAGTTTTCCAGTTAAATACTGGAATAGCTGTAAGCCAGTTCAGTTGCAGAACAGTTTCTTGCCATAGAATCATTGAATGGTTTGGGTTGGAAGGGGATTTGAAGATGATCCAGTTCCAATTCCCTGCCCAGGGCAGGGACATCTTCCACTTGACCAGGATGCTCAGAGCCCCATCCAACCAGGCCTTGAACACCTCCAGGGATGGGGCATACACAAGTTCCCTGGGCAACCCTGAAGTTTCTTTCAGCCTTGCCTGAACATATTAAATTGTTCATTCTTGGTGGCTAGAAAAAGTATATAAGAACATACTATAATTTTATTAAATTTGACTTTAGATTAAAATATTTTCAGGGACATTTGAATGTGAAGTGTTTCCTTTTAAACATTTGATTCTGACAGTGAAATGGATCCTTCCTTTTTAAAAAGATGTGCATTGTGAAAAAGATTCACTGTTAGTCATTTTGGTTGCTATTTCCCTAATGCTTTATTGAGTTTGTTTCTATAAACTGTACCAATGTCAGAACAGACAAACATATGCATGTGTGCATTTCCCCTTCTTTGTGAGAGGAAGGAAGGAGCTAACACTCTAAACATTCTCTTCCAGGTCGTGTACAGTAAGCAATCAATATTCTTTGTATGGGAATTGAAGTGGACAAAAGAGCTTCCTCTCTCCTTGCAGTGCCTGTTTTCAGTCAGCTTTTGTCCAGCTACCTCTGAAGAACAGTCTCTTACCCTGAAGCCGTTCACTTACGAATTCCAAGTGGAAAATTTTTTTGTAAGTACTCCTAAGTATGGGGTAGCATATTTCAAGTGAATATGGTTTCCTAATAAATGAGAAGGGAAAATCAAGAAATACATTAGAAGAATTCTGTTTATATAATGAGGTTGATACCTACCTAGAATCATTGGAAAGTCAGTTTGTGAGTGACAAAACTGCAGCCTGATATGATACAGTGGAAACATATCCTTGCCATAGGAATGTGGTTGGGGCCATAACACTTGAGCTTAATCTTGTTCCATTTTTTTACTGTTTTCACCTTCTTGGGTTGGTGCCATGGAGATTGTCTGCAGATTACTGAGCTGCTTTTTCCCTGCTGGCTTAAGACTGCTCTCCAAAGCAAATTGCAATTTCCAAAATATCTTTGCTATTGAAAGCATCTGAGTTGTTTTTTGTAGTGCTTGAGATGAGCTTCTCTGATGAAATATTTAGCGTTTTCTAGGCCATTATCTGAAATGTTTCTTCTTCCCCTTTATGGATAAACTTTTAATTCCTTTGATCAGCTAGGAAGCTCGTAGGCTAGGTAAAATTCATTTAATAGGAAGTTATATCAACATCATTTAATCTCATCTCTAAATTCAGTGTTACCCTTTGTGATGCTTGGGTAAACAGCAGCATCATGAGAAGACTCTTGTTTTGTTAAGTCCTTTTGTCTGTTTTCAGTGTTTTCTTCCTGCTTATTGCAAACTGGCCCTGAGCACTATTTCAGGTGTTTGCCTACTGGCATGTAACAACCATTTTTGGCACCTCTATCAGCATCTTCATGGGGTTTTTAAAGACAACTACCTGTGTTAAACAGTGGGGGTTTTCTGACAGAAGTTTAATTGTGTAGGAATTAAAAATCAGCTTGATAATGTGGGCACTGATATTCCAGGGACTATGACAGGAAGAGGGATAAACTAGTTCTGTAGTGTAAAGAGAGGAGCTAAGAAACTGATAAAAATTGTTTAAATAGTAAGATTAGTGTCAATTTAGGAGCATTGAAAGGCTGTGTTAAAGCACAGAAGTGAAGGAAAAATTGGTATTCTCACTGCTGGTATCAAAAATAGATTGAATCAAATTTGATTTATCTAGTGGAAGGTGTCTCTGCCCATGGCAGGTGGGTTGGAACCAGATGATCTTTAAGGTCCCTTCTATTGCACAGCATTCCAGGATTCCATGTTCTATGGTTTTCCTAAACTGAGCAAGATAATGAAGTGAACCTTACTTACAAGTGATTCTCCCATTAAGAAGATTTAACAGGAGGTGTCTGTTACATGTAAAGTTAAGTTGATACTGTACCCACTGTCCAGTTCAATTTAAACACAAGCAGAATTCCCCCTTTTTCCAGATAACAGCACTGTTTTCTTCCTGACAGACATTATACCATGTGAAAACTGAAATCTTCCCACCCTTGGATGCAGAGTACTGTAAAACAGGCTCGCTCTGCTCCTTAGAGGTGTCCATCACCAGGCTTGTTGAGCTCTCCGAGGTTGACAGAGATGAAGCATTAACAGAATCAGATGGATATTGCACAACAAAACTCATGTATGAAGGTAAGAGTATTTTTCTTAAGCATTTTGATAAATTTCCTCCTAATTTTTTCTTGACAATGACATCTGCCAGGCTTGCTATATATTCCAGTATTGTGGGTACAGCTGCTCAGTAAAGCAGTTTGCATTTTGCTAGACTGGGAATATTTTATTTTCTCCTCATTAATCTACCTTCCAGTGGAATAGAAATGTTTTTCAGATTGGATGGATACATGCATGAGGCCCAGCTATGGTCCCTTCTGTGTAGGGCTGTTTTCTTACCTTGTACAGCTCTTCACATATAAAAGCTGGTGGGCTTTTAGATACTGCTAAAATGCAGATTTTCAAAGTGCTCTAAAACTATCCTGAGGGTTCTCCATTTTTCACAGAAGATCTTTATAGTGTTTTCTCTTTATTCTTGCAGTTGTTGACAACAGTAGTAACTGGGCAGTCTGTGGAAAGAGCTCTGGAGTGATTTCTATGCCTGTAGCACCTCGAGCAACTCACAAAGTCCACATGGAAGTGATGCCACTGTTTGCTGGGTATCTGCCTTTCCCTGATGTCAGATTGTTTAAATACCTCCCTCACCATTCTGCTCACTCGATGCAGCTTGATGCTGGTAAGGCCATTTTGACCTCATGACTACTTACAGAAATTACTCTGCTTTCTCTGTGTTCTTGTGTAAAGAGAAAAGCAAGGCAAGAAATATGTTGACAATAGATGGACTTGGTCATATATGGACCAGGTGCTCATGGGTGTCTTTGTTACCTTCACTCACAGTCCTGATTTGAAACTTGCTCTAGTGGGAACTTTGAATTTGGGTTGCCACCTAAATCGCTGAGGAGGAATAATAAATGCATTGTTCTCTTATATTTCCTTTCAAGATTAGTGTGCAAATTAGTAGTCACTGGATTTATAATCAAGTGAAAGCTGTTTGATAACCCCCTAATCCTGCAGTTTCCCTTTCTGTAAATTGTGTGCCTTCACTAGCTTTGAAATTTTTTCCCAGTTTTCAAGGGATTAAGTACAAAATAAAAGAACTGCTGAAAATTTGTGGCATATAAACCAGGTCAGATGAAGAGTTTAACTTACCACAGCCACGTAGAGTATTTATCTGTACTGTTGAGGAGTCCTAGAGCTGTAGTGAGAATTCACTTGTAGGAGCAACATAGCTTTTGTCAGTGGAGCTGCCAGTGTCCATCCCTGTAGCTTGTGACAGATGTGAGGTCATGCTGCTGAAATTCTACTTTGAAAGCAATGTAATTCACTCTGTTACATCTGCTGGCCAAAAGCATGCAGACTGTTGCCTCAGCAGAGATGACCAATAACTGTGAACATGTGTTAAGCTGACTGACTGGGCTCTGAAATGCCCTGTTAAAGTTAATTGGTAGAATAAAAGTGTGGGGGTTTTTTTGTTTCCAACAGATAGCTGGATTGAAAATGACAACCTGTCTGTGGACAAGAATGTGGATGAGCAGGCTGACAGCAGCAGCATCAGGAGCAGGGGGAGCCTGCATTCCACAGCCAGTGGGGAGCACAAGGGTCTGCCCATGCCCCGGCTCCAGCCCTTCTCCCCGGGCCAGGTCTTCAACAGCAGCACAGGGATGCAAATCCTTGTCATTCCCAGCAAGGACGACCACGTTCTGGAGGTCAATGTCACGTGACAGCTCAGAGTGGAGACCAGGAACCCGTTAGGAACTGGATATGAAAGCACTTTATGGGATAATGACCTGCTCAGTCTTCGTTGCAACATTAACTCCAAGGAGACCTGTGGCACTGGCGTGTACTGGCCATGGAAGCACCAGACAATTGTATCAATTTCAGTGTACAGTGAGGCTTGTGTCAGCTAGTTTATATTGCCACTTTAGTATGTTTTGTGTCAGCTATTGGGTTTTCTCCCTGCAGTCACATCCCTGCATCACAACAACACAGGGCAACAAAAAGCAAAAAATCCAAATCTTTGGACCACTTCTTTATTTTTGTCGGGCAGCTGAGAGATTTGTTTCATGCTTCCTACATATTTTAGAATGTAGAGTTGGATGATATAATTATCCAAATCTTGAATTTTTATGTAATAATTTACAGGCTTTTCCACACATGTGCCAGAAACATAACAGAGCATACAACAGCACATTCACTGGTGTAACAGTTGCTTTTCTGGTTTGGTTTTCTTTTGTTTGTTTGTTTGATCATTGTTAATTCCTGCCATTGCAATTTTATATTAAACTTCCATCATTTGCATACTTAGATGCATGGAAGAGCTACTGCTATAAACAATCTTAACTGAACAAAATTCCTTAATTTTCTGAGGCTTTCTCCTTCACAGAGTAGACACTGTGATGTCACATATTATATGATTTTTTTTTTTTTTTTTTTTTGAGGTGGGCTTTGGGTCATCCTCTTGCATATTTCTTACCAAAGAAAGATATTGATAGAATTTAATAATAAATTATTTGGCTTATTGAGTTCCCAGATTAATTTCTTTTATTACCATTTCCAAGTGGCTTGGTTTGCTGCCCCAGTTTTTAAGTTGGGGCAAAAATTTCAGTATGATGTGATACTTGAACAGTCAACCTTTCATCATAAAGGCTTAGTGTAATTATTACTGATTAGAGGCCAGACTTGTGCATTCATGATGAAAGAAGGAGGTTGGTTTGATATAGGAAAGCTTGCAGATGTAGAATAATCGTGAAGCAAAGTTAAAACATGTAACTTAAAGAATTTCATTATTTATATCTGAAATGTAAATACAAAAAATGTAAAAAAAAAAAAGTGTAATTTTTGTGAATGTTGCAAATCCACCTGTGACTGGAAAAATTACAACTTCTGATGTCCTGCTTCTGATATTGAAACTTGTGCATTTAATGTGAGAATGACCTTTTCTACTTGCAGATCTATAATGGTGCGTTGTCAACAGACTCCACAGAGGAAACAGTCCCACATCAAATACTTGTCAGCAAAACTAAAGTGAGGAGCTGCTCATTAGACAAATTCATTGTTATTATTTTTTTCTTCTTCTGCTAAATTACAAAGGGGAAATAAAAAACAAACCCTCTTTCCAAAAAGAACCACAAGTAAGTTGAAAAATGAATAGGCACCCTGCACTGGTCTATACTTTTTTTTTTTTAAATTTATTTTTTATTTAAAAATTCTAAATAGATATATAAAGTAGACCTGCTAGCTGAAAATGTTCTTATTATGCATCTTCTTTCTGTGAAGGAATGCCCTTTCTCTGTGGAAATCATACCATTTAATTCTGGATAAAACCCAAAGCATCATTTAGTGCAAATGACTGCTGGGATTCTTTGACTGGAAAAGGTAACAAGTTAGTGACTTTGACACTGCAGGTATTATTAATTCCATTTTCATGGTTTGCTATTAAATCATTTTTCACATTGTTCTGTAATATACTGTTAGATTAAACACATTGTACTAAGATTGTTTAATGAAATTGTAAGCGTTACAGTTCTAAATATACATGTTTTAAAAAGAAATCAACTTCTCCACTGCTGTGAGTTCTGTTTGGTCTGGAGGAGTGATTGATTCATCTGTTTTAACCAAAGCTGCTGTTGTCTGCGAAAACCAGATTTGTTACCTGGTGTGCAATTACACACACATTATTTATTTATTTCAGAATTGCACAATCCTGGAGGCTCCATGGTATTCCACAAATCCAGCACACCCCTCCAGACTTTTCCTGGTGTTATTTATAAACAGCAGTTCAGTGTTAGCAACCTCCCAAGTACAGCCCCGCTAATATGAATGGTTAGTAATTTCCACACAAATTGTGTAATCCCAGCTGCTTTCTGTGCATGCTCCAGGGGAGGATTTTCACCTGGGCAGGGTCTTTTTGCCCTGTAGGTCTGAGTTTTAGTATTATAATGGAGATAGTTTAGTCATAGTGATGCCATGAAGATTTTTTCCTTTTCTTTTATACCCGTTATACCTTTTTACAACTTCTGTATTCCTAGTGCTTTTTGCCTACATTCTTGGACTTGTTTGTCAAGCTAAGAGACTGAACATTTTAGAAGTTTTGTAGCCAGGGATCAGTGTGCCCCAGACCCCAAGGTCCTCTCCAGAACACATTCTGTAAACTAAGATAGAACCATCCAGGGACAGGTTCCTTGGGGAGGGGAGCTCACTTGAGCCTCTCATTGGGGAATCTTTGATAGATCTGCTAATTAGTAAAACCTATAATGTTATACCCAATGTTGGGGAGATACAGACTCGGCGGGGTGCATCTCGATGCACATGACCTGGATGTGTGCACCTAAGGGTCCTTAAAATAAATCCCAAGGTAAAATCCCTTTTCCCCTTCTAACCGTGTATGACTCTTGATTTTAAGACCAGGAAAAGGCATCAGTAGGATACGTGTTGCCAAGTTGGCAACATATACATAGATATACATCCCCATCTTGATCTGCTGCATCCTTAAAGCTCGTTAGTTCCAGGATATCCATAACTAAGGGACACTGCTCTCTGTTCCACCAATTAATTCTCCTTCCTTGCTGACTAGGCTTGAAAGTATACAAAGATCAACCATCAAAGAACATCCTGACTTAATTTTGACATATTCCACATTTTGCAACACTACTTTAAAACCTGTGAGTGATTATCCAGGGACCCAGCTGAAGGAGTGTGGACAGTAAGGAGTTAATGGATTGCTATGCCTCAAACACCACTAACCATTCAAGTGGGAAATACAAAGGTAGGGCAGCACCCTCCTGGTGCAAGTTTTGCTGTTCAGGTCCATGGTGACCACACAACCCCCAGTGCAGGTGCAGAAGTGGGGTCACGGAGCGGGCAAAACCAAGAGGAGGGGATTGAGACCACCAAGGACCCAAGAGCACCCATGACACCTTTTGAAACTCTTCCCTCAGAAGGTGATGCATGCCCCAGTCTTGCCTCAGACGTGTAGAATTCCCTCCCTGGGGAGGGATCTGGGTGTTCCAATGCTAACCTGAATGTACATAACCCGAGGAACTTTTTGTTTTGTGGGCCCCCATCCCCAGAGGATCAAGACTGTTTATCACTCTGACCAAGGGACATACAGACTACAACAATCAAGTCTCATTAATAGATCCATGGGTGGTGATGTCTTTCCACTATCTACTCTTATCCTTCCCTTTCTTTCTTTTCCTTACATATTTTTGTGATATTTTTACACTTTAATTGAAAATAACCAAACCGGCCACCAGCATCCTTTCCACTGCAATTAAACTGCTTTAAAAAGAAACCTTCCACATCTATACACTGGGCATTCAGTGTAGTTTCACTTTAATTACAGGAGCACAGAATAGTCAGGGTTGGAGGGACCTCTGGAGATCACCCAGTCCAACCCCCTGCCAAGGCAGGGTCACCTGGAGGTGACACAGGAACACTTCCAGGTGGGTTTGGAATGTCTCCAGAGAGGGAGACTCCACACCCTCCCTGGGCAGCTGTTCCAGTGCTCTGCCACCCTCAGTATAATGAAATTCTTCCTCATGTTGAAGTGAAATTCCTTGTGTTTTATTTTACAGCCACTGCTCCTCATCCTGATACTGGGCACCACTGAACAGTCTGGCACCATCCTCTGACACCCGCCTGGGAGATATTTGCAAGGATTGATGAAATTTTTCTCTCAGCCTTCTCTTCTCCAGACTAAACAGGCCCAGCGCCCGCAGTCAGCCCAAGGCATTTACTAAAAAGCATAAATACCGTAATATATTTACTAAAAAGAACCACAGTTCCCCTGGCTCGTAGCGGGTGCTGGGGAGGGCCGGGAGCGGCTGGCGGCGGTGGCGGCGGGCCCGGGGATGGGGAAGGAGGGCCGGGGACGGGCTGGCGGCGGTGGCGGCGGGCCCGGGGATGGGGAAGGAGGGCCGGGAGCGGCTGGCGGCGGTGGCGGGGGGCCCGGGGATTGGGAAGGAGGGCCGGGAGCGGCTGGCGGCGGTGGCGGCGGGCCCGGGGATGGGGAAGCGGACTCACAGCAGGGCCACCCCGCGGGGCTGACGTTCTGCGGCGGCGGCAGCTCCGCTCCCTCCCGTCCCGTCCCGTCCCGTCCCGTCCCGTCCCCTCCCCTCCCCGCCCTGCCCTCATCCCCGGCGCATGTGCGGATCCCGGCCCAGCGCCCGCCCCTCAGCGCCGCAGTTCCGCGGCCCCGCTCCCCACGTGCGGCCGCCATGCGCTTCGCGTACCGGGTGAGCGCGGGGCGGGGGCCGCCCCCCATCCCCACCATCATCTCCCCCTCACCTCCCCATCTCCCCGGCCCCTCTAACCCTGCCCCTTCCTGCCCCCGCAGTTCTCCGGCCTGCTGGGCACCGTGTACCGCCGCGGCAACCTCAGCTTCACCCGCGATGGCAACTCCCTGCTCAGCCCCGTCGGCAACAGGATCTCCCTCTTCGACCTGAAGAAGTGAGAGAGCGGCGAGGGGCGGGGAAGGGGCTGGCGCTGCCGGCGCGGGTGCTCTGGGGGGAACAAAGCTCTGAGGGGCTTGTGGAGCCCGACCCGTGGGGCTCTGTGGGATGCTCGGCCTTCCAAAAAATCCTGGAAAGCGTCTGCCTTAGCGTTTAAAGGTAGAAGCCTGCCTAGTGGAATTCCTGTCACGGTGTTGTGCGGGTACATCCATATGGAGAATAGCAGAGGAATTATGTAAAGCTGTATTTCAGAGGAAAAAAAAAAAAAAAAAGGGAGAAAATAGGTTTGTGTTTGATTAGTTGTGTGGATTGCCTGCGTGCTTCTGTCTTGTCTGTAACAAAGCTCAGAGCATCATCAGCCTTTCCCGTGTGCCAGAGGTGTGATTGCTGCTCCCTGTGCCTGTATTCCAGTCAGGAGCCTGTCTCTTACATATAATCACAGACCATCCTGAACTGGAAGGGACCCCTGATGACCATCGAGTCCATCTCCTGGCCCTGCACAGAACAACCCACGTAGCTGGTGTTGATGGGATTGTGACAGCTAAAGAAAGTTATGGGGGTTTTACATCCAGATTGTCTGTAGCTTTTAACAAAGACATCAAACCACATTTCATTGATACCGAAGATGTTCTTCCTACATCCCTGTCCCCATTTTACTGTTCTGTGGTTTTGTTGCAGTAACAAGTGTGAGACGTTGCCATTGGCTACACGGCTCAATATTGTGTGTGTGGGGATCTCTCCAGATGGAAGCCTTGCCATTCTAATTGATGAAGGTACTAGCACAAAGGAGACGTTTGTTTTGTGAAAGAATTCAGTAAAAATGCAGCCTTGAGTGGGGGAAATCTGAATTGCTAGGTGTTCAACCCTAACACAAAATTAGAGGTGGTCTGCTTTAAAAATTACTTACGTTAGAATTTTTGGGGAAGATATCTTTATTTACAAGAACTGAAAAATAACTTTACAGAATTTAGTGTCTCATCATTTGGATTGTATTTTTTTATTTTAATAATATTAAGCACACTGTCTTGAAAAGTTTCTGAGGAGGTGCTTCCCCCCCCCCCCCCTTTAAGGAAAGAAACTAAGCATGCTAGGATTATGATTTCTTTGGGACCACAATTATTCTCATGATCCTTTTTTTTCTGCCCTAACAGAGGGAGCTGCCTTGCTTGTGAGTTTGATTGGGAAATGTGTGATACATCAGTTTTATTTTCACAAGCCAGTTCACAGTGTCAGCTTTTCCCCTGATGGCAAGTAAGTGAAGAGTGCATTCTTTATGACAAAACAGCAGGAATTGCCCCATAAACTACTTGTGATCATGAAGACACCCTATAACCAATCTGTGAATGTTTCCTATTTGTGGATGAGGGGAGATTTCAGGCTTATCAGAGTTGCTTTGTAAAATCAATAGGGGAAGAAAAGAAGGAAAGCAAAGCCTTGGAAATAGAATATCCTGGTTTGAGTGTTTGAACTTTTCCTTCTGTTTTGAGACTTGGAGAATAAGAATTTCATTATTCAACTTAAGTGATTTTTACTGAAGGTTTTCTCTTTTATAATGCTTAAGTTGGGGGATAATATCAATGTGCAAATACTTTGTTTTTCATTCAAAACCAATCCATTTTTATTGTTTCAGTAGCACAGGAACCTTTTTATTATTGTTTTGTTTCATTATATTGTCTGTACTGAACAGTTGTTTGCTTTATCAGCTTTGTGTGCAATGATGTTTTTTGCCCTGCTTATGCCAGGAAATTTGTGGTTACAAAAGACAATCTTGCTTACCTGTACCATGCTCCTGGGAAGAAACGAGAATTCAATGCATTTGTTCTGGACAAAACCTACTATGGCCCATATGATGAAACCACTTGTATTGACTGGACTGATGATTCCAAGTGAGTTGTTAAATTGAAGCATTGTCTACCTCCACATGTTAATATTTGCAGGCATGTTGCAGTCCCATTTTCTTTCCTCTGAAGTATTGTACTAGCTTTAAAAATTCTGTCTCTAATTAAAAAATATAATCAGGCAGACCAGAAGGTATAAAATATGCATGTGTTGGGGATCAACACTGTATTCTTGCTTGAAAATGCATATTAATTCATAAAAGGAGTATACCTTAGGAATGTGAGCATGGTTGACATTTTGAATGTGTTTAACCCTCTTCTACCTCGGCTACAGTCACCACCCTCAGCTTACAACTCTGATGTTTGTAAAATGAAAGTGGTGACTGGTGAATTTGAGCTCAGAACATTCTCTACCCAGTGAAGAGTTTTGCAATCCAGTGTTCTAATTGGAATTGGCTTTTCTTTGGCAGGTGCTTTGCAGTGGGGAGCAAGGACATGTCTACGTGGGTGTTTGGAGCAGAACGATGGGCAAACTTGATCTACTACTCTCTTGGAGGCCATAAGGATGTCATAGTAGCCTGCTTTTTTGAAGAGAACAGCCTAGATGTATGGATAATTGCACAACATGCTTGAATTTGAATATTAAAATAGTTGAAGCAGAATCTTATCTGTAGATGGCTATTTTGACAATATCTCAGAATTTAGAAAATACAGAAGTGTCTCTTGATTGCTCTGCCATAATTGTGTGTTTAAATTTGCTCCTCCAAAACATTATAGCTTTAAATATGAAAAAATTATTTAGCTTAGCTGTAATGCTGACTGTAATTTGGTCCTTGCAAAATTTTTCTGAGGGCAGGTAAAATAATTCACCAGTTCTCAGGACAAGTTAAATTTCCAGTTCAAAGCACCTCAGATCCCAGAGGACTAAGTAATGTATTATCCTGATGAGAAAATGCACACTTGCTCACCCTTCTGCACGTCCATATTCATATTTTTGCAGAGCACAGAGTGTAGGTATTGGACAATAATAATTTGTGTGTTTGTATTCTAGCTGTACACAATTAGCCAGGATGCAGCTCTGTGTGTGTGGCAGTGTGACACTGAGCTGGATGGTTTGAAGCCAATGCCCCCTAAAGATGCAGCAAAGGAAAAGAAGGCAGCAGAAGATGATGAAGAGCTGCTTGAAGAGCCAAAGGGTGAAGAAATTCATGGGAAAGCTGATCCAAGTGAACAAGAGACTAGAAATAAGGTTAAATATTCACGTGTTGCGAAGTAAGTGGTTTTCAGTTATCAAGTCAAAGTTGTAATGGGATTTATTGTACTGGGCTCTTTTATTCATCTGTTATAACTTATTCAAAGCAGTATAAAATTGCCCAGGATTTAGAAATTCACTGCAGATCCCGTTTTAAGTAGTACTGGTAGAACTCCTGTCTATCTTACCTTGATTATATGAAGGGCAGTACCTTTCACCTTCAGAATAACAAGTGTAATTTTAATGATATAAGAAATACTGCCTCATGGTGTGTTAGTGTTTAGAACTCAAAAAGTGTAAATGGGATCTTTATTACAGTACCCTTTCTAAGTCTGGAGGCTTTGATTTCTTGCCAGAAGGGGTCAGTTGACTTCAGGAGATGGCCCAAAGGTGGCTCATCAGCCTCTTTGGTGAGCTGCTTGGAGATGCAGCTCTAACAACATAATTTTCTTTAACATTCACCTTGCTTCTTTCTTATTTCTTGCATGCCAGGTATTTTTTCAATAAAGAGGGAGATTTTAATAACCTGACAGCTGCAGCATTTCACAAGAAAACACATCTTTTAGTCACTGGTTTTGCCTCTGGAATCTTTCACCTCCACGAGCTTCCAGATTTCAATCTGATCCACTCCTTGAGGTGGGGTATGGGGTTGTCACTGGTTTTGGTTTGGTTTGGGGGGGAAGGGAATAAGTTTTCTTGGGGAGGGTTCTTGTTTGTTTGACTGAGAACACATCATGCTGAGCAGTGAAGGATGAATAAAGAGAGGACAAAAATCTTAAAACACGACTATCTGTTTAATACTGTAATTTCTGGAGAGGTAGAATCATAAATGTATGTAATAAATACCATATAATTCCACTCTATAGGTTATTTTGGAAAAGTGAGGTCTGAATAAGGAAACTACTCAGGAGTTCCTGGTTGTTGGCTATAGATTTCTTTAACTCTGTGGACTTTAATATTTTCAGCTTCTTTGTAGAAAATATTATTATATTCCATATAATTATGGAAAGGTCTGCACATGTAAAATGATCTGTAAATTGTGTCTAAGTTGAGAAATCAAATCAGAATTCTTTTCCGTAGCTGTAGGATGCCAGCTAAACAATTTCCATATACAAAAGTATTTTATTTTCTTAGACTGGGGAGTTTTACTCTCTGTTGGCAAGTACATCTTTAGGATGCAGATCCTCTGCCTTCATTCTGAGTAAGGAATGTTTGATGGTTTGGAGTGGAACAAAGGAAAGAACTTTGTGGGTTTTGATTTTACAGTGGTACAGAAGTTCAGTAAAGCAATCAAACAACTTGCTTGAATAGAGTTAATAGGTATTAAACTTCAAGTGTTATCACACAAGATATAAAAACACAGGTTTTTTTATTGGATAATCCTCTTACTTTAGTATTTCAGACCAAAGGATAGCTTCTATTTCTATCAACTGCACTGGTGACTGGATTGCATTTGGATGCTCAGGTTAGTCAATTTTTTTAGTCTGTATTCATGGAAAAATGAGGAATGTGGTGGGCATGAGGCCCAAAACCCTCTTGCTTGTCTTGATTCCGAATGTTAAATAATTTATAATCTCATATCTGTGGTGTCTAGGTACAGTAAAGCAAGTATCACTTATCAATCTCTCCTCACAGAATTCTGATAATTCAGAAAAGTAGTTTGTTGGTACAGGAAAAAATACATATTTCATATAGAAAAGCTCTAACAGAGTTAGGGGAAAGCCCAGATCCCTTGTAGTTAATTTCTGCTTTCGTTCTAGGCTGTTCTCTCTTCCTTTGCTGCTTGTTGCACGTGGCATTTTACAAACCTGCCTGGATGTTCCTGCATTCCCACCCTGTCCATAATGCTTTGCATGAAACCCAAAATTTTACCTTTATATGCAGCCCTGCTTTTCTTTCCAGCTCATTTATCAGCTTGTTGGTAACGTTGCTGTTGTAGCACTAAAAACATTATTCCAAGTAACAGTTCCTGGAGGAAATTGTCGAGGAAATTGCCTTGACATTTTAAAGGAAAAAGCTCTTATTAGGACAGAAAGATGCAGAATTCAACCTGTCTGCATCAACCTTTGGTTTTTTTTAACATTGCTTGCCATTGTGTGTTTAGTGGCTTGCATTTGCAGGGTCATTGTGTTCATGATTGTGGTAAATCCTGCTGTGGTTACAGGTTTGGGGCAGCTCCTGGTGTGGGAATGGCAGAGCGAGTCCTACGTGCTGAAGCAGCAGGGCCATTTCAACAGCATGGTTTCCTTGGCATATTCTCCAGATGGACAGTACATAGTAACTGGAGGGGAGGATGGGAAAGTAAGTGAGAGAATATTGCTGGAAAATGAACTTTTAGTAACGTACTAAGCAGCTTGACTTTCCATTCTATGTAGAAAGCTCTGTTACTACAAAGTCACAAATTTTTATTCTCTCTTCCCTTAAATGTTTTGATTTTTCTCTCTAGAGCATTTTGCTTTGTTGTTACCTCTGTCTACAAATTGCATCACTTGCACTTTCTAGCAGATAGTTTTTTAATTATCATAGGTCCAGTCACCATAAAACCAAAAATATCTAATTCATTAAGTGTTAATTTATTTATGATTCCATGATATTTTGGGATGAATGAACTTCAGCCACCCAACTTCTTGCCCTTTTAATAATTGTTTTTGATATGAAATTAATTTCAAATTATTCATAAAAATGCAATTTTTTTGTTTAATGTACCATTCCAAAAGCTTGTTATTTTAAAGAAAAATTAACTTCTCATGGATGACTTGCATTGAAATAATAGGCTGTGTGTACAGGTACTTTTATTTTAAAAGATGCTTTGCCACAATGTCTTGGCACATAAGTGGGACAACAGTAGTAGCTGATTTCCAATCAAAACTTTTGAATGTCAGAAAAAGATTTGCCAGTTCATGGCTTTTGCCATTCAGATTGAAAATTGGCCAAACCCCAGAAGCCTTAAACTGCAGAAAGCTAAATGCATAAGATATTTGTTCAGGAAAAAAACCCCACCTGAAATACTGTCTCAATTGTAACTTCTGTAGCAGCTTTGGAGTTGGTTTTGAATTTGACACTTGTCTTAGCCCTGGCAGTACAAGCCTGGAAGCTCCAGATGCTCACCAAGTGTTACTTTCCTTGAAAACTAACTTTGTTTCAACTTCATTTGTGTCTATCTCCACTTAGATTTTTATGTTGCAAATGTGTCTTAAGAGGCTTAAGGATAAGCTGTGGCCTCTTGACTGATATTATTCAAAGTCTTTTATGCTGTTGTAGAGTTCTAGAACTAGTTTTTCTTTACTCTGCTGCTGCCTTACCCTTGTTTTCTCTCTTTGCTGATGGAGATTCCAAGAAGTCTTTCCTTGTCTGTCTTGCAGGTGAAAGTGTGGAACACTTCAAGCAGCTTTTGTTTTGTCACCTTTACAGAACACAACAGTGGAGTAACTGCTGTAACTTTCACTTCCACTGGTTATGTTGTTCTGAGTGCTTCCCTCGATGGAACAGTGCGTGCCTTTGATCTGCACAGGTAACTCTTTACATGAAAGCTTTTGTGTCTCATTTAGTCCTCAGCTTTCACACTGCCCCCAAAACGCAGCAAACTGCTGATTGCTTGCTTGAAGTCGCATAAACATGAACACTGCCTTACTGGTTTTTGATTTAGCCTTTGATTTAAATTTAGATATTATATTAGATATAATTAGGAATGCTGTTACTCCATCCAGTTTCTGTGAAGAAAATCCTGGAGAAAGTTTCCTCAGAGAAGCTGGAAATCCAGGAAGATCGTTGTCTGGCTCTGTTCACATGGGGAGAAGGCACTTGCCTAACAATATTTTCTGCAGTATAATACAGCTGTGCACAGAATTGGGTGTGTTAACAAGCCCATTTTTCTAAACCACTGACATGTGCTATTTGATAGAAGAAAGCTCCTCTGAGTATTTCTGTCTTCTGTTTCTGCAGAGTTTTTCATACTTCTTTTGAATCTTGTAATTATGCTGAGTCATCACATCTAATTTTATACAAAGAATATTTTGTAAAGACTTACAAATCTTTACAAAACAAATGAACTCATTTTTTAAATGCACTTGTTAAACACACATTTAAATCTACTTAAAATGTTCTCACAATTTTTTTTTCACCTCTTCAACAGGTACCGCAATTTCCGTACCTTTACGTCCCCACGACCAAGTCAGTTCTCCAGTTTAGCTGTGGACTCCAGTGGCGAGATTGTGGCAGCTGGTTCCCAGGATTCCTTTGAAATATTCATCTGGTCGATGCAGAGTGGGAGGCTGCTAGATGTAAGGACCCACAGTGTTGGGAGGGCTTGAATTTAACACAGTGTGGAGTGTGGTGATACTCAGCAAGTTTGGGATTAGTTTCGAGGGTTTCAATATAACATGAAGTGTTTTGTTACATTCAAAAATAAGCTACACTGTGTTGCTCTCAGCATTTTTTTTTTTAAATTTATTGCATGGAGATCACCCTGAATTTGTGTAGGAAGTAGTTCTTAAATTTTTTGAGTAATGAGCTCTTTCTAGTGATGAAGTAACACCGATATTGCTGAGCTAACACATGGGCATGAGAGTCTTTCCCTCCTTGTTCAGAGATGTTCTTTTCTACATATTTTCTGCAGGCAATGAAGAAATTGTAGTTGCTGTATTAAGACTGATACAGATTTCATGGAGGGTTTTGCTGCAGCACAGCAGGGCCATGATTTTTCAATTATTTTTTCAATTCTTAAGCATTCCTGTACATCTTGTACAAGTAGAAGAGCTCAGTGATTCACTTACTTAATTTGGCACAGCCATGCAATACAGGTCACTTCAGTAACTCAGGATATACTTGACTGGATCTCCAGAGTTTTGAGTTTAGTTTCTTTCCTTGATTTTGTTTTTTTGAGGAGTAGGAGCTCCATGAAATGAAAATCTGTTACTCTTATTCTCAGTCTTTTTTTTTTTTTTTTTCTGAAGTGTTATCAACTGCAGGGGATACTGAATTCTCAGAGCAATGGCTTGATTTTTCTCAGTTGGTCTGATTGTTTTGAATGGAGGGAGGAAAATGGCACACTGCATTCCTAAAGTGTGCACATAGGAGTGGTTGTAGATGCTTATATAGTGGTAGCACTTCAGGGAATTTTTTTAAAACTTCTGAAAATAAAAAGTTGAGAATCACTGGTGTGTATCATGCCCTGTGTCCAAAAGTGATCTCAAGCATGTGTGGACAAGTCAGGCATGGTTCAATGGCTATATCTGGAGTTTACTGAATGCAGACTACACAGAATCAGTTTATTTCGCCTAATTCCAGGTTATTTTTGCTTCTCTTCTTAGGTCTTAGCAGGTCATGAGGGTCCCATCAGCAGCTTGTCCTTTAACCCAATGAAGTGTGTTCTAGCCAGTGCCTCTTGGGATAAGACTGTCAAGTTATGGGATATGTTGGACAGCTGGAGAACTAAGGAGACACTAATAATGAACTCAGATGGTAATCTGTTTCATTTCTCGTCTTTTATCAAATATAAAAATACTATGTAAAATATGTTAATAAGAACAGAACATGTCAAATACAGACAGACTCATTCTTGGAAATGAAAATCTGTAGTTGAGATACTTCACTCTAGGACTTGTTCAACAGTGCAGTAAATATTTTTATTTAATTCTAGCTCAGCTTTATAATTAGCCAAACATTTGTATGTTGTCCAGGAGAAAAAGTACAGTCATACTTGTTACTCTTAAATTTTTTCTAATGGTTGAGATAAGATCCTAGAAAAATTAAGGGTATTTTCTTAGAAAAGTATCTGACTGCATTTTTAACTGTTATTATTAAATTCTTTGCAGTTCTTGTTGTTGCCTTCCGTCCTGATGGCAAGGAGCTCGCAGTTGCTGCTTTGAATGGCCAGATAACGTTCTGGGATCATGAAAATGCAGCACAGACTGGCTCCATTGAGGGCAGGCACGATCTCCAGATGGGGAGGAAGGAGCTGGATAAAATAACTGCCAAGCAGGCAGCCAAGGGCAAGTACGTACAGGGGGCTGCAGTGACAAGGGGGTGCCATGCTGGGGTGCTTTTGAATTGTTTTTCCATTTGTTTTCAACACGAAGATTTCAGAGTGCATCTGCTGTTGAGATGTTTTGATTCTGATGCTGGATTTGAAAAGACTGCCTGACACCTAGATGCCTCCCTTTTGTAGTTTGCTGTGTTCTCTCACTGATCAGCATCACTCTGAGCACGTATTCTTTCTCCTCAGTTGTGAACTTGGGTTGCCAACGTGATATTAAGCTTCTCAGGCCAAGTTGTCAATTTGCTAGGGGTAGGTTTTAAAGTAGATAGCTTCCTACAGAAATACTAGTATGTAACCATTAGTGTGTAGAAACTATTATGTTTTTTGTAAAAAGTAATTAAAGTATGGGGTTTATTACCTGTTGCTATGCATGTGAAGTAATGTTTAAAGGCAAGTTGAATTTGTGTACTGTCAAAAAGTGTATTAGAGAAATGTTTTATTCTTCTCTTTTCCCTTTTTTTTTTCCTGTATTGCTTCCACTCAAAAAACAAAATCAAAAAAAATAAAGAAACAATGACTTTTTGGAAAAAATAAGGGTTTTTTTTGTGATGAGCTCTCAACCATCTCTTTCAAACATGCCATGGCACTGGTTTTTCTGTAGCTCTCCTGGCTGTGCAGGGTGTTGTGTAGGGTGTAGTTTGAGAATTCCTTCATTGAGCTGGGACTTAGAAGTATGGATTCAACTTCAAAAAGCTGTAGAACTGTAGAAGTTCTAAATTGTTTGTGATTCATAGTAAAGCACCAAATGCTTTGTAGTAAATTTGTGTGTAAAGCACATACTATGTGAATGAAGATCTCCACTTTTTCTGTGGAGTGGTTCTGAGTCTTCACACTGTACTCATGTCTTCTAGCTCGATTGTGACAGTGAAATTAACTGCTTTCTCTTTTTCTTTACCAGATCTTTTACAACTCTCTGCTACTCAGCAGATGGTCAATCTATTCTGGCAGGTGGATTGTCAAAATTTGTCTGTATATATAATGTCAAGGAACAGATTCTTATGAAAAAATTTGAAATTTCATGCAACTATTCTTTAGATGCAATGGAGGTATGTGAGCACAGGAGTCTTTTTTTTTCATTTCCCCACCCCCACAAGACTTTGGTTTTGGTATAACATCTCATTAAGTGTGATTCATGAATGGTTTTTTAAGAATGGGCTTATTTTTGTGCAGGAGAGAGGGTAGGAAATATTCCTCTTGGAACAGAATTAATTCCTGAAACTCTTGCCAGATTTGCAGTGTGCTTGTGTTGAATGGGCAGAACTCTCAGGCATACTAAGTTAGTTGGCACTAGACTTAAAATGGAAGTGAAAATTTAAATTATCAACATTTTGTGCTAAGCTAATTCCCCTGGTGTCAGTTTGTGTTAGCAGAGAAATGAAGGATTTTTTTGTGGGCATGGAACAACATCACTGAGCTTTACAAACTCTGTTTCTGAATATTGCCAAATGCCAAATTAAATTCCTTCAAGAGTAAAGTCAATGATGAAAAGCATCAGAAGGAAAAACATTCCAGTAACCCTTTTCAACATCCCCTTACCTGGGAATGATGATTGTTCCAGTGTTCGTATCAGGCTGTATTTGACTGTGGTTCCAAGTACACTTCTTTGTCAGCAGTGGTTTGTGAGTTACTGTAGCTCAGCATCTGGCTTGAAAGAGAGAGAGCCAGCTGAAAAAGAACCCTGGAGGGGATGGGTTTTTAGAAATGAGGGCCCCTAAAATCTCATTTACATTGTGAGGTCCCTAAAATCTCATTTGCAGTGTTCTGGCCACACAGCCCTTGAATTAGCACAGTGCAGGTATGGAACCTGAAGGGCTGAAAGAGCAGGGCTGCAGCTGAGGAAGCAAACACTGCATCTGACAGAATACAGTTATAATAATGTGAAACCAAAGCCTGAACTGAGCTCTGCCATGTGGGAAGAGATTCAGTGCAGTGAACAGAACTTGCATGTTTTTCTAGGAGTACTTAGATCGGAGAAAAATGACTGAGTTTGGCAGCATGGCTCTGATTGATGAAGGGGGTGGAGGTGACGAAGGTGTTGCCATCCCTCTTCCTGGAGTAAAAAGAGGTATGGCTTTGGCTTTGCTTTCTTGTTTCTAATTATATGTAGATCAAAACCCTTAACGTAGACAAGAAGGGTTTGACTTGTTGAGCTCAGTTTTAACATCAGGATTACAAAATTCAACCCCGCCACTTAAGCTGTAGGATCTCTTGGACATGGACTGTCCCTTTCTTACCCGGTCTTTAATTCTGCCAAATTTTACCATGCTGCATATTATTTATTGGTGACATCATAGCCAGAGTTGATAACTAGACTGTGAACTTGTGGTGAATATGTTAAATCACTTCTAAACTTCTCTTTTAGGTGACATGAGCTATCGACACTTCAAACCAGAAATAAGGGTGACTTGTGTGCGATTCTGTCCTACAGGTTGGTATCAACAATTTATTTAGGATTTTTTATTCCATCTAAAACAAGCAAAAGCATAGAGCATTGGAGGATTATCATTACTCTTCTGTTTCCATTCTAGAAAAGTCATCTTTGTTGTTAAATATTGTTATTTCTCTTCTAGGACGAAGCTGGGCAGCCACCACCACAGAGGGTCTCCTGCTCTATTCACTGGACTCTGGGCTAATTTTTGATCCTTTTGAGCTGGACATTGATGTCACACCCAGCAATATACACAAAACACTGAGTCAGAAGGAGTACACTATGGCTATCGTCATGGCCTTCAAGCTGAATGAAAAGAAATTAATTCAGGAGGTCATAGAGGCTGTCCCTAGCAGTGAAGGTGAGTGGGTGGATCTTCCATGAAACTGGGCTGAGCTAGCTGTAAGCAGACATGTGCAAGCCAAAGTAAGTTGAGGTGTAAAGACAGACTTTTTAGTGTTAACTTATGTTTCAATTTTACCAATCTACTTCATGCTCATTTAGTGACTTCTCAGCATGGAATTTGATCAGGCCTAGATGTGCAGGCAAAGTTTTTGGATGCCAGTTCTTGGAAGCAGCTGATGTTGAAGGGGCACAGCAAGTTTAACGTGAGTTAGCACTGTGCCTGTGTGATTAAGAACATTAACCAGTATCAAGGATGTAGTCAGTAGTTTGAGGAAAGTCATGAATCTTGTCTGCTGAGCACTTGTGGCACCACATCAGGACTACTGTGCCTAGTTCTGGGATTGACAGCACAAGAAAAGACATTGATATTCAGAGCATCTGATGGGGGGCTTGGGAAATGATTGGAGGGCCAGAGTCCAGCTGAGGAGAGGCTGTTGTAATCCACCGTTAGCGGGATGATTGTGTGCCTGTTTCTTAAACCAAAGCTGTTTATGAGAGTGGATTGTATATAAGGAGGTCATTTAGTTATATGTGAGATTATTCTGAATGCTTCTAAATTGTGTTTCTTTGTGCTGTGCAGTTGCTGATGGCATTCAGACACTTCCTGTGTGGGCAGGTGACTTTGCTGTCTTTTCAAGTATCATTTACTGCCTCTGATTGTTGTGCATAACTAGTTCCACTGAATACAGCAATTTGGCTGAAGTAAGGAGCAGCAACAATAAAATCTTTTACACTGAAAGAGGAAGAAAGGGTGGAAGTAAAAATTTGGAAGGAGAGCTGCTGGGGGGAGTGCTCTGCTCAGAGGAAGAACTTGGAGAGGGAGGAGTCAGTTTCTTGCATTTAAATACAGTAGTGTTTGGAAGGTTCAAAGAAGGAAGATTTCTCTCCTTAGAGATTGTGGTGCTGTACCCTGAAATACAGCACTAAATATCCACTACTTGCCAAGATACAGCTTTCTTCTCCTTCCCCTTATGCTTTCCTGTGGTCTCTTTCATGTTATTCCAAATAATAACTCAACTCTATTGAGTGTTTATGGGCTTCTTTTTTACCTTTTTGCACAGTTGATGTTGTCTGCTCATCACTGCCAGACCTGTATGTGGAGAAGTTACTGGAGTTCCTGGCCTCTGCATTTGAGACCTCTTGTCACTTGGAGTTCTATCTTATTTGGGCTCATAAGTTGCTCATGCTGCATGGACAGAAGCTGAAAACAAGGTGAGATCCCATGAAAGTGAAAATGCTGACAAGGATTTTAAAATTAAAATAAAAACCTTTTAGTTTAAGGCTTTTATTTAACATTTAGTGACATTCTAAATAATGCATACACAACAATTAGAACTACTTCAGTTTTACAACTTCTGTACTAATGGTAAAAGTTACAGTTTGGACTTGATCTTAAAGGTCTAAAAAGATTCTAGAAAGTGTGTATGACAGAATTGGGATACCTTACTGGATTTGTATCCAAGATACAAAGATACATTGCAGTAACATTTTTCAAATATAACAGATAAAACTTTGCCTAAGTTGCTTAGCCAATAAATGTATAAAGATTACAAGAGTGATAGTAGGATTTTGGCAATTGTGTTTTTAAACAATTATTCATCTTAAATGTAACTGAAAGGTAACATGCAGGTACTGATTGCATTTTTACAGACTTAGCTTGTGATTGTAGCATGCACTCTCAGCTGGTAGTACTCTGCCTTCCTACAGAGTACTTTAGAACTACATGGGCCTGGTCTGTGAATTCTATTCAGCCCACCCATAATAAGGAATTTTTAGACTTTCAGGAGCAAAAGCAGGCAAATTTACAATGGGCTGAGTGAGAGGCAGTCTAAGAAGTCCTGCAGTTTAAAAAACAGTGCATTGTAACTCTTGCCTTGGTTCAATGTGGGTATAGTGTTTTAGTTACTGAAATGACTGGAACAAATTCTCTCCTTTTGTTGCTGCTAAAGTAGAGGAGGAGCATTTAAAACAAACTCTCCCTTGTTCAGAAAGTATTGTAGTATCTGGAAGGAACTGTCATTGCTACAGGAAGTAGAATTAGCTCTTCAAGATGGAGTTTGTCATTAGAAAAAATATAGTTTTCACAGTATACTGCTTGTATTGAGTATAATCATTGAGGGTAGAGTACAAAAGAAAGAACTTCTGTTTATTTAGTATTAAAAAGTTTGCATTGAAGTTAATGTGTGCTTGTTAAAACCTTGAAAGTATTGAAAAGTTCTAGATCTTCTCTGAATTGCACTGCAAATTGCATGTTTTCTCCATCCAAGGTCAGTGAAGCTGCTCCCTGTGATACAGTTCCTTCAGAAGAGCATCCAGCGTCACTTTGAAGATGTTTCAAAACTGTATGTATTGTTATATTTGAAAGTTCAAATCAAAAACCAGGTGTGATTTGGGGGATGATAGTGTGCTGTTAAAACTTTCCAGACAGACTTCTTTTAGAGGTGTTTTTATTTCAGGAGGGTAAACAACGTGTTCCTGTTTATTTTTACAGCTGTGAATGGAATATCTACAACATCAAATACGCGCTGGCCATTTCTCAACAGCGCGGCATGAAACGTCCAGCAGAGGAAACACCAGGAGATGATGAAGAAGAATTAGATTCTGACAGTGATTATCTTATGCAAGAAGCTCATAAGGATAATTGAGTTCCTAATTACTCTTTTTGAGAGGGTGAAAACCTCAGACAGTATTTTATGCAGTGGTATTCACTGAGAATGAGTGGCCCTCATAGTGGCATCAGTTCCTAACGGTGGGATGGAGTTACATGGGAGGTAGTGATGGAAACGTGGGATATGCCATGGATGGCACTTTTTGCCTATTTCGTGTACCCTTTGGCTGTAAACTTGACAGCACTGATTTCTTGATTAACTGATTTTTTTAAAAATAATACCTGATTTCAAATAAGAAAACAAAAAAATGGTCTTAGTGAAGTTGGAAGTATGACTGGATTAATTCTTTATTAAAAATGCCTTGTACATTAAGTATTGTGAATTTTGTAGTGCAGGCTTGTCCTATATTGGACTCTTGAATTTTAAAAAGCATAAAAATATTTTCTGAATTGGAAATGTACTGCTCTTAACTTGTTTTAAATCTTGTTTTACTTGGATTTAATAGGTACATATTTCTGGAACGCTCTTTTCTTAGTTCTGTGACTCCCAGACATGATGAGGTTTCAATAATGAGGATAAATGTTAGACCCATAGCAATGACTACGGGACAAAATTTACTGGGCTTTACAACTTTTGTAGAGGTTTGACTGACAACCTTGAGATACTATAGTGAAAATTTGTTTGGACATTACCAACTCAATAATGTAACTTAAACTGTAAGAGAATGTGTTACAAAATGTGGTGTTTTATTTGGTTTGGGGTCTTTTGGGTTTTTTTGTTCATTTGGGTTTTTTAAAGCCCTTTCTTGTCTTTTTTAAAATGTTGCTTTTTAACACATTAAAACCTGAAACTTTTGATTCCCTTTGTTTTTGTGAATTGATGGGAGAACTGGCTAATAAGAGCTGGGTTCTGAATACAAAGAATTGTGTCTGTCCTTGTAATACTTTCAAGCCATGTGTTGAAAGGGCTTTGTTAATGAAGATACTGCAAATATTACCAACGATCCAGAATGTATTTTATCAGCATATTCTGTTATTCTGGATTTGTCTTCTGGTCGCTTTTGACTGTTGGAATAGAAGAGAGGTATAAATATTAAAGGTAACTGTGATGAGGTCTCAGTCTCCTCCAGGCTGAGCAGACCAAGTACCCTCAGCTGCTCCTCACACGGCTTCTCCTCAAGGTCGTTCACCATCTTCATTGCCCTCCTTTGGATACTCTCTGATAGTTTAATATCTTTCTTTTCAGCCTTTCATTCCCCATCCTGTCTGTACAGCCAGGATTGCCCCCTCCTAGGACCAGAATTCAGCACTTTTCCAATGTTGAACTTCATTCATACAGTTGGTCATTGCCCATCTCTGTACATTTATCAAGGTCTCTCTGCAGGCACTCCTTGCGCTCGAAGGACCCAGCAGCTCCTCCCAGTTTTGTACCATCTGCCAGCTTGCTTATTTTCCTCCCATTATTTCCGCACCGTTCTCTTTTTACCCTCAGTCACCTTCCCACCGCTGCCATTCCCGGTAACTGAGGGTCGGGAAGGGAACATCGGCCCGCGGGCCCCGGCGCTGAGGTGGCCCCTCCCCGCCTCCAGGGGGCGCCGCCAAGGGCGCAGCGGCCTCGGGGCGCGGCCTTCCCCTTTCCCGTCGGTCTCACCCGCTGCCTCTTCCCGGCTCCTCTGCTCCCGCTGCCCGGCTCCTCTGCTCCCGCTGCCCGGCTCCTCTGCTCCCGCTGCCCGGCTCCTCCGCCGCCGCTCTCCCCGCCCTCAGCCATGCTGACCTCCCGCGGCCCGGCCCTGTGCACCGCGCTGCGGCGGGCAGCGCCCGGCGGCCTCGCTTCCTTGCACTGCTCCGCTGGACGCTGCCGCGCCGCCCGCGTCGCTGTGGTGAGTAATGGAGGAGCGGGGGCCGCGGGGGCCGGGGCAGCGCTGAGGAGAAGCGTTTGTTTGTTTTTTTACTGTCTGGCTCTCCACAGCCACCCTCGGCTGTAGCCGGAGTCGCTCCGGCGGTGAAGGGGAGGGTTCGGCGGGGCGGCGGCCTGGGAAAGCCTCGCCTGGTGCCTGCGGCAGCTGGAAACCCTGCAGAGACGCTGAATTTGAGAAGAGAAAACTGCTTGCAGTTTAGAAACTTGGAGGAGGCCAGACCAGGAGTGGGAAACGTGTAAAAGCTGGCGTCTGTTGGCCTGGAGCTGATTTGGGAAGAACCTCAGAACAGAATAACACGATGGGTCGGGTTGGAAGGGACCACGGTGGGTCACCAGGTCCAACGTCCCTGCTCAAGCAAGGCCGTCCCAGGACACATGATACAGGATTGTATCTAGGTTCTAGAATACCTCCAGTGAGGGATACTCCATACCTTCCTTGGACAATCTGTCCCAGTGCTCGGTCACTGGACAGTAAAGAAATTCTTCCTCATGTTCAGGTGGAACTTCCTAGGCATCAATTTATGCCCGTTCCTCTTGTCCCATTGCTGGGCTCCGCGGAGCAGAGCCTGGTCCATCCTCTGACAGACCCCATTTAGATATTTATACACATTAATGAGGTCCCCTCTCAGTCATCTCTTGAAGATGAGCAGCTCCCCCAGCCTTTCCTTGTAAGAGAGATGCCCCAGTCCCCCACTCATCCTCATTGCCCTCCACTGCACCCACTCCAGGAGCTCCCTTGTACTGAGGAACCCAGGAGAACTGACCATGAAGTAGTTTATAGTGAAACTATGGGAGGTACTGGCAAGGTATGGGAAAATATTTAAACTGGGTTATGCTCTTCTGCAGAAAGGAGGTAAAACATGTTACAAACACAAAAGAAAGCGAGGAGATGGAGGAACCAGAAGTTGCAAAGGAAAATACAGGCTGTAAATAGTGTCCCAAATGGATACACAGTTTTGGGGCTCAGTGGACAGTCTTTGAAGCTCGAGCTTTGCATAGTCTAGACAGCATTAAACATAAAGAAATAAGAAGGCATTACCTGCAGGGAGAAATCTGTTTGGGGCAGAATTGGCTTGGGAAAGGGCAGAATACAGGTCCAAATGGCTAAAAAGTAACCCAGCAGTAATGCTGTCATTTTATCAAGTCACAGCTTTTTAAATGGAGATGGAAAAACAAATGTTATTTTTGACATCAGCGATGTGTATTTCTGACTGTGGTAAAAGACAGATTTGTAATCAAGCAGGTACTGAAAGAACAGAAGAGTTTATATATAGAGGAGTTTATAATAACAGTGTTACTGTGTTTTGGTTTCACCGAGTTTCAGAAACATTTAAAGTGTTGCTCACAGAGCATAACCTTAGCACAGTTGCTTATCTGTTCATTCAGTCTAAATTAAATGAAAGATAAAACAGAGTTGTGACGTAGAAGGCAGATCTTAAATATCAGAACAGGATTAACATGGACAGAAGAACACTCATGGATTTTGCTCATTTGGTGAAGTGATGGGGATATTTGGTAAAGTGATGCCCATGATAGCAGACACCTGGGTATTGTGACCTGAAAGTCCCTTTAAGTCTAACATTTCTAGCTAACACTGTCAGCTGTGAATTTCTTTTCAGTTGTGAGTTTCTGTTCATGTGTCTGTGTTTTAAAAACTCTCAAGCTTCAAAAAACTGAGGTAAAACCAGGAAGGAAGAGATTAAAGGTAAAAAAAAAAAAAAAAAAAGAAAAGGAAATTGACTTCCTAACTGGATTTTTTTCTTTCAGAACAAAGAGCCAAACAAAAAACCCCAAAAGAGTACATCTATATGCTTTCAGGAACTAGATAAACCTTTGGATTTTTTTGGTTTTGTTTAATTCTTATAATGGCTTTTTTAAAAAAAAAGTCATTTCTCCTTCTACCTTGTCAGATTCTCCACCCACACAAGGGTAGCTGACTGCTTTGTGATTTTTATTCTCTGGTGTGTATAAACAAAAGTATTATTTCCACATTTTTATAGAAAAGTATGGCCAATACAGCATAATTGTGTTACTGCATTAAAAGTGATTTAGCTGTTGATCTCTGATGCAGATGCTCAGGTAAAATACAGCAGCAGGTAAAGTAGTTTATTTTAAGTGCCCCCTCAAAGTGCATTTCTGTCCCTCTTCTGATTGATGTGCACCTGGATGAGAAGGTGTTTCACGTGGATGTGGACACTTCATAAAAAAGATGAATGACACTGTGTGCACAATAAAAACATACCTAAAGGTAACATGTCAGTTTATTAACTGTGGAATAAATGTATAAGCCAGGAAATAAATAGTGGTTATTTCTGAGCCCTGTCATGGGTTGCTACAAATAGGAAATGCCAGTTCTGCAGTGTGTCTAGTGGTGACACCAGTGCTAATAGCATGGTGTTCACTGGCATAGCAGGAGCTTGCTGTTAAGTTGGGGGTTTTTTTGTTGTTTGTGAACAATGTTTTAAAACCTTACCTTGTGAAAGATCCTGTAGGGAGTTTTGTGTCACCTGCAATACTCTGTTGATTTTCTCACTGCAGGTCCTGTCTGGCTGTGGTGTCTACGATGGCACAGAAATCCATGAGGCATCAGCGTAAGTTGCCTTATGGGACTGTAGACTCCAAAAAAAGTCTCCATTACATTGCAGCCGTCTGTTCAATTTAGTTTTGCTGTCTCTGGCCATCAGAATTACCCTGAGGGATGTATGATGAAGCTTTCTCACGGTTTTCTCACAGTGTAATTGTGAGCTCAGGCTGCATTCTTGTAGAACTCAGTGATTGACCAAAGATGCAGCACTGTGCATGTGGTGCCAGAACACTGAGTTTGAGAGAGACTCTCTTCAGAAACAGAACTTCAGAGTTCCAGTTTCAATCTCAAGAGAGTTAAATACAGACTTAATTTCAGAATCACTTTGAGTTTCTGTTCCTGGGGCTAAATCTGACAGTAGAACTGTTAATGCTTACGTGGAATTAACTCTTACTGAGAATTAATAAGAAATGTGTCACCTAGACCTAGATTAAATATTAATGGCTATGTGGGATACTTCCATAACACCTGGGGACTTGGAAGAAGGAAGCTTTTGTTGTTCCTGGTTGCCTGCTTTGGTAGGATATGTGTTTTTCCTCATCTTTCAAAATCAGGCGGTGGAATATTTGTAGCAAGACTTGGGGCCCAGATGAAGCCTCTCCCATAAAAGTTTTCTGCTTGTTTTATGTCCATTTTTGTAGTGTCCTGGTACACCTGAGCCGTGGGGGAGCTGAGGTTCACATGTATGCTCCAGATGTCCCTCAGATGCATGTCATTGACCACAGTAAAGGGCAACCAGCTGAAGCTGAGTCAAGGTAAGTCTGTGATGTGTCAGGCATTCTTTAGACATAGCAGCCTGTAATGCCTCTTGTAGCACTTTGCTGAATGCCTTTAGTAGCTTTATGCCAGCTGTGGTGGTTTTCTTGGAGAGGAGATATTATATGGCTTTTCTGGACTTGATTATATACAGTCGTCGGTGCTTATGTTTCCCAGCAGTAGCATTTCAAAACCATCTACAGCTTCAGTTACTAAATACCAATGTTCTTGCTTCCTCCCTTTCTCTCCCTCCTTTTCCTCTCTCAAAACTTTATCTACACTGTTCTGTGTGCAAATGCTTAATTAATCACATTTTTTTATTTCTGGTTCTTCGAGGAATGTTTTAGTGGAATCTGCAAGAATTGCTCGTGGTAAAATTACAAGCCTGGCTAAGCTCACTACAGCAGACCATGATGCTGTGATATTCCCTGGTGGATTCGGAGCTGCCAAAAACTTGTGAGTGCCAACTAAGCATCAGATTCCTCAACTGATATTCCTCAATATTCATAATTAACTATGGATGGAGCTTGGAGCAACCTGGTCTAGTGGGAGTTGTCCCTGCTTATGGCAGAGGGGTAGGAATGAGATGATCTTTAAGGTCCCTTCCAGCCCAAACCATTCTATCATTCTATGAACTGTGATTCACACAATAAAATCAATAAATGGCCTTATTTACTACATAAGTAACTCCTACTTAGTATGGATAATGCCTTTTAAAGTCTTGTCATTGTCTTGTTTTAAATTTTCTGAACAATGTTGATGAGAATTCAAGTTGAGATAATGCACAAGAGGTCCTCCTTCCTCCCCCTGGTGGTGTTTCTTTTTAGGTCTGAGGGAAGCGAAGGTAAAACTTCCATAAGTTCAGGTGCTTGTAATGTTATTATTCTATTTCTTCCTCTCTGCCTACCCAAAAAATCCCCTCTTGTTTTATAATGTAAAACAACAGCTGGCTCAAAAAAAAAAAAAAGGAAACAAAAAGTGTTAGCCACATGGAATACTGATTATCTTGCTATTGACATGCTTTTTTGTTGGCTTTGAGAAACATGAACGTTACTTCCCTTTTCTTCTTAAGTATTTTTCTTCTTTGAAAAGATTACTGTTCAGCTTCTCAGTAATCCTAGAAAGCTGAGGTGATAATTCTCATTTCTAGATGTTTTTATTTAGTAAGGGACTTTCTAGCAGACCAGAAGCTTAGAAGAGAGACATTTTGGCTAAAGCAGTGATGGTCATCTACAGAGTGTTTTTAACCAACTGTTTAGTAGCTGTTAAGTTTGGGATGATCCTTTGGAGCCAGTCTCAGGGCAGATAGGCAAATACCTCTGTTTGTAGGTTCATACTGAGCTTTGTATAAGTTTCTTGTTGTGACAGATCTACCTTTGCTGTTGATGGGAAGGATTGCAAGGTGAACAGAGAAGTTGAGCGAGTCCTGAAAGATTTCCACAAAGCAGGCAAACCTATTGGGTATGTATGTTAGTTGGATGGCATTTGTTTGAAAGTGTGAGCGAGGAGACAACCTGTGTTTTGTTGAAATGTGCAGCTGTTGTTGTCAGAACTGGAAAAAGTATCTTCTGTTTTGTATCATTTGCACCCTATTTTGTAAATGTGTTTTTCAGGATGTGTGTGTAGGCATTTGTCAAAGGAGAAGCTGAGGAAATGCTGAGAGCAAGTTGCCTTGTGATGTTTTTCAGATTTTCAAGGCTATGTCCATTTGAATCTTTTCAGTTGTGAGCAAGTTCTGGGGTAGTGCTGTTGTAGAATTGCTCTTAAAATTCCTTCTGTTGCAGCCTGTGCTGCATTTCCCCAGTGCTGGCAGCAAAGGTGCTCTCTGGTGCTGAGGTAACTGTGGGCCACGAAGAAGAGGAAGGGGGCAAGTGGCCTTATGCTGGGACTGCAGGAGCCATCAAAGAGCTGGGAGCAAAGCACTGTGTGAAAGAAGTAACCATATCCTTTTCTGGTAATTTCCACGTTGGGAGACAGTTTAGAAATGTGTCATTAAAGGAATGAGCACATGTAGGATCTGTGCTTTTCCACTTAGATTTTCATGGGAATGTGCAGTAGTGTATAGCAGTGGTACAGTACAGGATTAGAAACTCTTGTCTACACAGCTGTGTAACTGGTACTGTGCAACAACACACTGGGAGTTAGAAGTGGTTCTCAGTCACCTTCCCTGGACACCCAGTAATGCACTGAATTTGCACATAAATGAATGTGCTGAATGAATTTGCACATAAAACTGGCATGAGTTTCAGCTGGTCAGTTCTCTTTGAGATTTTTATTCTTCTCCTGAAGTCTAATGCTGCAGTCAGGCTGTTCTCAGAGACATCTTACTACAATCAGTGAATTTTGTAGGTTTTCTTGTGGTTTTGGGTGTTTCCACAGGTTTCTTGTGCAGCATTTGTATTACTGGCAAAAATACCTTGTCATAGGTTGGATTACAGGTTGTAGCTGTCTTTACAGCTGGATGGTATAACATATTTGGAGGTAGTTTTTATAGGATAGTGGAGTTGTGAGATTTTCAGCGCTGGTTCATTTTGCAGGCAGCATCTGCAAGTGCTCTGTTTTCCTTAACTCCTTTTTTACGAAGCTCATGTGGATACAAAAAATAAGGTGGTGACCACCCCAGCATTTATGTGTGAAACAGCATTACACCACATCTTCGATGGCATTGGGGCAATGGTAAAGAATGTGCTAAAATTAACTGGCAAATAAAATCAGATGTGTTTAAATTTAGGGCGTAGTATCAAACATATCATGGACCAATGGAGACATTTGCACCTGCTTGTCCTGTTCACACTCTAGTGAATGCTGATGCAAAGCTGATTGATTCCCAGCTGCAGGATTTTCTGTGCCTTTTTGAGAGAGGGGCATTACAGAGGGCAAGGAGCCTGGCCTGAGACACAGAGCATTTTCTTGAGCTTTTCCATCTGTGGAGAGCAGTCTGGATGTGTACTGAAACAAATCTTCCAACACACCAATGTCAAACCAGTTCTAAGGGAGAAAGAGAGACTCAAGGCCCTTTCAGAAGCTAAGGGCAGATGTGTTGTAGGGATTTGGCACATGGCAGCATATCTAGTGGATGGAGAATGGGAGTAGAAAGGAATGAATGAACGGTTCCAGGTGGGAACTAAAAGCCAGGATCAGCTGCTGAGGAAAAAGACATCTTCCACACCTTCATTTAGCTCTGTATTAATGAAAAGATGTTTTTGTTTCTATTTGAAAGAACCCTGTTTTCACAAAGTCATTCTGAACACCAGTCAGCAGCAGGACACAACTGCCACAACAGCAGCACTTTGAAAAACTCATCCATTGGCCCATTATAGTTTTAAAAGGTCTTGAAATGAAGAAGAAAATACCGCTGATGTGACGCACAACTCTTAAGGACAGCAGCATCCCTGTTAAAGCAGTTGTATGACAAGTAGTGAATGGAAAAAACAATCTCAAATTATCCTAACTTCCCCTGCTTTAGGGTAATAAAGCTTTCTCCAAAGAAGTATTATTGAATGTCTGGAATAATGATGTATAAATAAATAAATAAATTTCTGCCTTTTATCTCATCCTTGTCCTTTCAGTTTTGTTTGGGAGCTGCCTTTGGTAACTTAAATTGGTTGGTACATTTTAGCAGTTTTTCTGCTTTTCAGTTCACCCATTTTGTACATTTTTTCCATATAGAATCCAGCAGAATCTTCTCCCCCTCTTACAAGTTTTTTGTCACCTTTCTGTTGAGCAGGACACAATATTTCTCAAATTCAAACTCACAAAAAACAGTCAAAATGACACCCCTTGCCTCGGATTAAAGTTTCTCTTCCATGACAGACTTGCTGAAGTGAACCTGTATTTTCAAGGGAGAATTGTGTGCTTCATAAATTAATGTACAAGACTTAGACTGAGTTGGTGTTTGGCAAAGGCTGTCTGTGGCTGAACACTTGCCAGGGGTGTGGAGTGTCATTTTTTTACTGAGGGGAGCAAAGAGAAGAGAAGCTTGAGAGTGTGAGTGTTAGGCATGCTGAGCTTGCTCTGTCAGTGTTCAGGGAATAAGTATTTTTGCTTCTGGAGCCTCTTAATGATTAATTTTTTGTCACTAAAAATAAAAACCCCATTTGGATTTAGAAGATTTGAATTTGTACCGCAATGCTGACTCTGTTTTCTTGGGGGATTTCAGAGATTCCCTGTACAGACCACCAACTCCAGTGAGGTTACAGAGGAACCACACACAGACACCAAGTCCTTGTGAAAGTAGGTATGGTTCATAAAGTGGATTTTGGACATTCTCTGAAACCTTTTTTGCTTATGCCTCAAATTCTTCATGAAATTTTCAGTATCAAGTTGGTAAGAAACAGGATTTAAAACACTGCCACTATATAATTCAGTGCAAAAACTCATTGTGATCTTTGCTTGTACAAAGTGGATATTTTTAGTATCAATTTTATACACAGAGGCTCAGCAGAGGATGGGAGGCCATTGTTCATATAAAATGTAATAACATTTTAAAGTGCATGTGTTTCCCACATCTGCAGGAAATTTAAAAGAAATTTGGTGATAGAATATCACACAACGGAAATGGTATTGAAATCCCCAGGGTAGAAGAACAGCTGTGTTAGCTGTGCCTGTGTTAACAGCACCTTCCTCTGCTGCAAGAACTCACCTCTGGGTTAAACCTTCCCATGAACTCCCTCACCACAGCAGGGCTGAGGGTTGGACTTTAAGGTTTCTCATATCTACAGATCCCAGTAAGTGCAGCGGTGGTGACACAAAGCTTTCCTAAATTCTGAATCTTGGATTCAGGTGCCCTGGGGAAAAAGATGATCTTTCAAAGAAACTGTTACCATTCAGTGACCAGCTGTGGGAAGTTGGTGGCTGGATTATTCAGATGGTGCTTCTTTACAGTCCTCAACTCTTTTTACTCTTCTTTTTTTGATTTCTCTGAAATTAGAGAGAATGGGATTTTTTAAAGGACAAAGAATCATGCACCAGAATTGCCTTTCATTTTTAAAATCTTCTCTCATTTCCCAGTAATGACCTGACTACAAACCTTTGATATACACATTTTTCAAGGGTTTGGTGCTGTGGGTTTTTCTGGTTGTGTTTGTTTAGTAAGTGGGTTTTGTTTTGGTTTTGTTCTTTTGTTATCAGTAGAAAGTTGTTTAACTTTGGTGAAAGATGTAAGATTGTCATCTTGGCTTTCAGCCAGTGTAAATTTGGAGGGAAATTCCATGTGCCTTTAGAGATTATTATTAGAAATTTGTCTGCAAAACTGGGATTTTTCTTTCCTTCCGTAGGGCAGATTGGAGCTGGTGAGGGGTTTGCTGCTTTCAGCCAAGCGGACAGGAATTTATGTTTAATATGTTTTGTTACATGCTACCAGAAATAAGAAGTGAAAGAGGCTTCTTGAAGCCTCCACCAGGAGTCATGCAATACCTGGCTTATGGATTCCTGACATTTCTCATCTTTGGGAAGCATTTAAGAGTTTTGTGCTACTGAAAGAAAGGGGGTTATAGTAGTTGTGTTCCTGCTCGAGTTGCTTTTCTAGTGCTTGCAGGGTTAACTTGCAGGGATGGGAGGAGTTGCTGCCTCTCAGCTGTGATTCTGCCCGTCCCCTTTTTGCCTCATTGATGGTTACACATAAACCCCGTTTAATGAAAGGTTTCTCTGCGGGTTGTTGCAGTGTTTACAAATTTGGCAGCGGTGCTTTTCTAAAAGCAGAAATGAGAGTCGGGGTTTGAGAAGCTCGTTTTGTTTTTTACCCTTTGGTTTGTGGCTACAAGAAACGCTTTTTTGGGAGAATAAAAAGCCAGCAGAGGGCACTTGGTGAACAATGTTCTGTGCAGGGCTCCGCTTACTTAGGGACAGTATTCCAGCTGTATGACAGCTGGAAAGTGGGACAGTTCTGTAGGACACTTTTTTTTGGCATTTTGGATGCATATGGAGAATAAAACAAATATTGCTTCCTCCTGGCTTCACAGAAATAAATAGGACATCCAGTTCCATTGCAATGAATGCATTTGTCCTGCTTGAAGAGACAAGATTAGTTTCTTCAGCACACTTATTTATGCCCCTGAAAATATAGTAGCAAATACAAATAAATAAGTTCTAACCCCTTCCTGTGATATAGATATCATGGAAAAAATGAGGAAAAGTGTAGTATAAAGTCATAAAGGTACACAGTGAAGTTTGGGGTTTTTTGATGGGGATGGTTTTTTTGTTTTCTTTTGTTTTCTTGTCTGGGTTTTATTTAAACAGTAGTGGTGTTATAGCCAACATGACTGCAAATGAAGGTTTGTTGGCAAGGACTTTCATCAGGCCTAGAAATATCCCTGGAAGGAAACACACAGTTTCTTGGGTGTCTGTGTTTTTGCAAGCTAGCAGTATTTTATATGTGTGTATATGCACTTATTTATTTTTGTTTTCAGAGTGGGAACTTAGATAATCCTCCACCTGCAAATAATTAAGAGTTGCCTGCATTCCAGGGCTTGAGCCTTTTGTTTGACCTGGTTTTCCTCTTCCAGAGACTTCAAGTGCCCAAGGGGAAATGTGCTTATTGTATGGGTGAGCCTTAGCCCTCAGAAGAATTAAGGAGATGATATTTGGTTATTTTTTCCAGGGTGATTTCAGTGGTGGCCAACATCTCTGCAGAAAGACAGAGAGAAGGGAAGAGAAGGGTCTGAACTGGGACTATCCCAAAAGCTGAAACAGAAGTGGCAGCAAGGATTGCAGCACCCATAGCAACGTGATTCCCTGCTGCATATTTAAAAATAATCACCTTCCTTGCCTGTTTTCAGTATTTTTCAGTACTCTTTGTTCAACTTCTGAGTCTCAGGCTATGCAATGACTGCCCTTAGGCTTAGCTGAATTAATGGTGAAAATTCCAGTCTAGGGAAGGTGTCCCTGCCCATGACAGGGGGCTGGAACTGGATGATCTTTAATGCCCCTTCCAACCCAAACTATTCTATGATTTTATGATTCTGCATCGAATGTGTCCACATTATTTTCTTGCTGATGTTCTCTATGGGCCATTTCTCCCACATCACGTGAAACTAAAGGGAGCTGACAGAAGAAAGCATTACCAGTTAATCTGGCCTCACTGTTAACTTAGAAAAAGATGATCAAACTAACTCGTTGTTGTCTCTTAGCAGTGTCACTGCCAAACATTGAAAAAAAATTAACTCGCTTTTACAGCCATTCTTTGGCAAGAATAATGTCCAAAGACCTCTTAAAAATTTCTTTAATGTGGCATATTATCAGCCATATGCTCCTGCCATATGGAATATGTAGGTGTGGGCCACCAAGGTACTGCAAGTGAGAGAAGTGGAGATTACTCCTTAAATGTGTGAATTGTTTTTGTGCTCCTTAGTTTTCAAAGCAATCCCTCTCGTTCCCAATGAAACTCTGGAAGACACAAGAACACTCCTCACATTCTGCACATTGAGTGAACTCTCAAGACACTTCCTGTGTCATCACCCAGGCAAGGAAGGATAACTCAGGGTCTGCTGGTCACTCAAGCATTCACTTGAAGGAATTAGGAATAGTGGTTGTAGAAAACCACTGGGAATGCCATTAACTACAGCTCTGGGAAAATACAGTGAACAGGGACATTTAAACATCCCAACTGTTGCTGCAAATCTGAGTCATAAAAAAGGAGAGTTGTAAACAACATTTAGAGGTCACCCAGGCCCTTCTAAAGTCACACAGCTCACACTTGTCAGTGGAGGTGCTTACACAGCACAGAACAGCACACAGAAATCACAGCAATAATTAAATTTAAAAACAGATGAATGATACAACAAGGAAATAAACGTTATTTTCCCAACAACATCACAGTATGCGGACTCAAGTATAAAAAGTTTATGCCAAGCATCAGAGTCTTATTCATATCATGGCTTTACAAACAAATTTTAATGGGCTTAATTTACAGGTGATAATCTATTAACACCAATTCTTTCAGTAACTTTTCACAGCAGCCATAAAAGCCAACTTCTACAATTTTTTTTGTAAAGTTGGTAGAAATTAAATAGTATATAATCTAGCTCATATGTCTATATTGGGCCTATTACTAAAACTTTTTATTTTCACTCTCTGAGAATGAATACATGATTTGTATTTACATGATTGGACTTTTTTTCAGTATGACCAAGAAATTATGATGCTGATAGAATGAATGCCCAATACTATCCAAAGCAATAGCTAGGAAGTTTCTCCTGCTGTTGGTACAAAACATACCCAAAACAAAGTGGGGAATCTTGACAGATTTTTCATCTGTCAACAACATCAGCTGAACAAATTGCACTGCTTCAGCTTTCTCCCCCTAAACCATGAATTACTCTTTTCCAGCACTGTGCAGGGATGGTGTTGGGGAATTTATAAAATTCACCAATTATCTCCCTGAATTTATAAAAATGCTGTGAGCTGCCTGCATCAAAAAGGCTTTGTATGGTTTGTTGATGGGAAAATGCTGCCACTGATATTTCTGCATTAGTGTGTTCTGGGTTTGAGGCATTTGTCTCTCTTCTGTGCTATAAAGGGATTCCTGTAAAAGATTCTGGTTTGGGCCTGAAATTGCAAGGTTTCTTTAAACATGTAGGTGTTATTGAAATGGGTTTCCTTGTGTTTTAATTTTCTTCTGCTTTGTTGGAGGGTACTGTGAAAAAAGGGCAGCAGAAATCCTCTCTTTATTCCAGCAATAAAGGTGCATCTGGGCTGGGAGCACAAGAAGGACCCTGTGCTACGACTCTGGATTCCTTAAACACAATCTTAAGACTATTTGCATATTTGGTTTTGCAATTTACATAACCTATTTACGTAACAGTTTACATTACATACCTATTTACATTACATTTCCAGTGATCTATGGGTTCCTTGTGGCAGGGATGCCCATGGAGCAGGGCAGGTGAAAACCAGCATCTTCCAGTGTCCTGGTGGAATTACTTGAAAAGAGGAGGTCTGGAGGCTGGACGAGGCTGCTGCAGGTGGCCCCCAGTGTTGCTTCTGTCCTTTAGCACTGAGCACAGCCCTGCCTGGGCTCCTCTGGGTTATTGCAGATCAGTTCTTGCTGCTGCCCTTGCACCACTCGTGCCCTGGCTCAGTCTCTCTTTCCCATCATTGGCCAAGAAGCCCAGAAGAGCAATTTTTGGCAGGCAAAAAAGATTGGCATAAGTAACTAACACATTTAAGAAGAAAATCAAAAGGAAGTGAGACATGCACAGGTTTCCCTTAGCCAGAGAAGAGGAGGAGGTGAGAACATGTGAGGGAAACAACACAGAGACACCAGGGTCAGTGGAGAAGGAGGGGCAGGAGGTGCTCCCGGTGCTGGAGCTGAGGTTCCTCTGCTGACCATGAAGGCCATGGTGAAGCAGCTGTGCCCCTGCAGCCCGTGGGGATCCCCAGAGGACGCAGAGGTTAGTGTAATAATTTGGAAAATACCATGAACCTCCTTCTCTTCCTCCCTTTCCTCTTCATTTGTTTGCTCCAGATCCTCATTCTTAAAATTCTTGCTCTTCAGGGAACAGGAACTGCTTGCCCTGTGTTCTTATACCATACCCTGAGTGTGTAGTGATACATTCATGATAGTCCTTTCTTCTCAAAAGGTGAAACAAAAACAGAATTTAGAAAAAAAATAAGAGAAAAAGTAATTATAAGCTAGGTGTGGGAATGTTTTGGCTTGCCCAACCTTGGTTGGGATTTTTTGTTTGTTTTTTGCCATTTCAACTTTCTTTTGTGACTCTTGTCAAATGTCTTTCCTTACTAAAAAAGTATGGAAAACACCTTTTCAATTCCATGTAAAAGTGGAGAGAAATGCTGTTCTTAGTATAGAATTAGTATAGGCTAAATCAGGACTCACACAGTGCCTGTTGATCTAGAGGGAATGAAAGGCAGAGCTGTGACTGATGTGGGGAGAGGAAAGGGAGGAAAAGGGGGAGAGGGAGAGGTTTTAGATGTCTTATGTACAGTGTAACTGGAAGGCACCTGGGATGAGATATAAACCCAACATCTGCCCATAGTTTGGAAAACAAACGTTAAGAGAAAAGGTTTAGGGACAAGGAAAAGGGTAAAGGGAAAGGAGAAGAGAAGGGAAAGGAGGGGAGGATATTGTTAAAGGAAGCAGACAGCCAAGTTACTCCTGCACCTCCAAAAAAATGTCCATCTGCATTGGCTAAAAGATGTGACCTTGTCTTTTTTGATGTGGCTGTCAGTGCACTGATTAAGGAATTTTATAATTCCAGTCTGGATTGTTGCTACATACAGCACTATGTGGGAATGCAATTAGCACAGCTAGAGCAAATTATTTCAGGATGTGCTGTTTCAACATCCCTTTACCTTGTGGGACCCTTTGCAAAGAGGAAAGCTTGCTCCTAAAATGCACTGGCTTCTGGTTTGTTTTCAAGTGTGAAACAAAACACAGACCTTAGCTTATAAATTAGATATGGTTTGAAGTCCTTGCTTCTGACAGAATGTTTTTTTCCTAGGAGCCCCCTGGACAGGGGCACTGCAGGCAAAGGAATTCATCTCTAGTCTCTCTCTGCCTGATGATCCATCAGAGCCATGCCTGAGCATGTGCCAGGGGCTGTCTCCTCACACACACATCTGGCTCCAAAATGTTGAGATTCTTTAACTGAACAGCCACCCCTGGGGAGATTTAAAAGATGTGTAGATGTGGCTCTGAGGGACATGGTTTAATGGTGGACTTGGCAGTGCTGAGTTAAGGGTTGGACTCAATGATCTTTTCCAGCCTCAACTATTCTGGGATTCTACACCTAAGAAATGCTGGGCTGCCTAAGTGGCTATGGATTTTTAGAAGTCATAGAGTCCTTGAGATGAGGGCAAGCAGTCCAGACTTTTAGGGCCAACAAAACTACACAGGTGTTAGTTATCCTTTAAACTTTCTGATTGCAGAGGAGCCTCTCTAACCGTAGGAAAAACCAGAATACAAATAAAGAACTCTTACAGACCAAGCGATTGCTCTCATCAGGGCTTTTGGTTTTATTTCAGGTTTTTATTTGTAATCAAATTGTGTCTTGAAAAATACATGAAATCTGAGGCAAACATTTGGAGGGTGGGACACAAAAAGTCACAGTATGTACAATTCTTACAGTCAAATCTCTCTGTGCAGTTGGACCCCAGCTGTTGCACTGAGCTGCTCTGTACACAGGGTAGCCAAGTACCAGCTGAGCTTCACTGCAGCACCAGCACAGGCCGTGTGTGGGATTTTGTTTCTCTTCCCCACCATGGGGAAAGGGCCTTTAGTTAAGAAATTCAAAGGTAACTGTCTCCTTTACATCCATTCTATGCCTGATTTATTCTGTCCCTTCCTTGCAAAAACAGTCTTGTCTCTCCGTTGGAAAAAATGATGCAACTGTTCCAAATCAAATTGGCTTCTTGTGCATCCTTGTGAGTCACTCCCCCAGCCCGAGGGCTCAGCAGGAGGGACGTGGTAAGTCACTGCTGATCACCAGCCTGTGGGGAGTAGTTCTGTTCTCTGGATGCTTTTTGGTTGTGAAACAGGGGAGTTGCAGTTCTGGCCCCAAACAAAACTCCTGCATTTTCTCAACATTGTATGCAGGATCCTTTTGACCCAAGTTTTACGCAGGACACCTATGCTACCTGAACTGAACATTTCCAGAAGTAAACCCATTCAGTTTGCATAGGTATCAGTTACAATGATTCTGATGAGGTTTTGAATGTTTTTTCCCCTCCAAAGGTACATTTTTTAAACGAGTAACATTGTCACAGTATCAATTTCTCGTTGCACAGTTCCAGCTTAAGAATCCAGCTTTGCCGTGTTTCATGACAAAAAGAGATAATGCTGAATTCAGCCTTCTGAAGTTTTTTGGCTTATTTAGCAGTGGAATTTTAAGTAATACATCACTTCCTTCCTCTATGTGGATATTTTGTGAACTTCTACCATCTTTCTCAGTCAACTTTACCCTTTCACTGAAGAAATACTAAATTTCTTGCGGAAAAAAAGGGTTCTTACTGATAACTCATGACGCTTAAGAGTGAAAACGGAAGCTGAAGTTCCAGAATCAAGTTTCATAAGGTTTCCATCCTTACATTTCACAAAATGGGAGTGTCTTCCTACTTCCAGTTTTTGTCTGACACAGAGAGTAGTTACCCCCACTCTTCCTTTCCGTTGTCTTGAAGAACAGCAGATGAGAGGCAGAAGATCTCACTAGGATCAGTTATCATGTGATCCTGGAGTTTTGTGAGCCTTTCATCCTGTCATTAAAGCAAACCCCCACAATCCAAAAATATATATCCTGGCAGCACTAAAACTGGACTCCAAGAAACAAATGCAAAAGCAGACTTGCCACCTCAGAATTTTGCTGCCCTTGGTTTTGTGGAACACCAGAATGTGGGACGTTAACACCTAATGCTTGGTCTGTTCTCAGCTCTTGGTGTTTCTTCCCTGTAGCTCTGGAACAGGTGTCACACTGACCCCACAGACTTGTTCTGCCCAGAAAGGTCCTCTGGTGAGGAGAACTTCCCGAAGACAAGGTTGGCTTCCCCAGTCACAAGTGCCAAACCCCCAGGGGGACCAGGAGGAGGAAAGAGAAGGGAAGCATAGCCAGACATGGCACATCCGTGGGGCTTCCAGAGCAAATCTGACTCTGCCCTGAAAAATTAAAAGAGACGAAGTCAGCATGTAAGTGGTGGCTTGACAAAAAAGTGTATTTGAAGTTTGCATGACACATTTTACAGAAATGCATTGATGGAGGATTGTTTTTAAAACAATTAATTTTGGCTCATTTTCAAAATTCTCCTTTTATGTGCCTGTGCACAGTCCAGACAAAACAGTCTCAAGGTACTGGGACAAGTTAAGTTTTTCTTCTTCACAGAAAAGGCACAGAAACTCAGCAACAATTAATGCAATTTTCCTGGATGACTGAGAATCCTTGCTTAAAATCCTGATAGAAAAGCAACAACCAGCCAGCTGGTTAGTGGGAGCTGTCCCTGCCCGTGGCAGGGGGGTGGGAACTGGATAATCTTTGAGAAGCCACCCAACCCAAGCAATTCTATGATTTTAGGATGAAAATACATTTCTATTCTTCCTACTCAGGGCCTGAGGCAGATGTTTTGATTAAGAGTCCATAAATAATGGTAATAAACATTAAAAAGCCTAGGTCATACACACTTTAGGTGGTAGCAGCACTGTGCCACTTTTGGTACAAAACCCACAACGTGGACACAGGGCACAAATTACCCTCGGTGCAGGTGGAACCTTCAACCTGTGCTGGATGTAGTACACAAGTAAAAAGAGATTTTCAACCCCTGACTTAAAAAGAAGAGAAACTTTTTCTATAACTGTTCAGGTCCTAATCCTTCTCTGGGAAGATCAGGCTCTATATTGGTTTTTACATCACCAGCCTAAGGGCTGTTCCTATTGCTGTGGTATCAGCTGTCAGTATCTCACTGTAGTTAACTTATCTCTACCCAGGGTGCTTCCTCCCTGTTCCTGGAAGGAGTTTGTGATATTAATGTGGAGAGAAGAAGTAAACATCAGGTATCCTCAGGAATGCTTTGAAATAAATCTAGGGTCATAACAACAAGCCTCCTGGCCTTTTGTGTCCTCTTCCAGGCCCAGACCCTTTCATTTTTCCCAGAGAAAGTGTTATACTAGTTTTATTGACCCTGAAGGACTCTTGCAAGACATTCAGAGTGAAAATAAAATTTGGCTCTTTAAAGTAGTTGGGAAAAATAATCCAGGCAGCAAACAAACAGAAATGCAGCCATAGTGAAACAGATGAAAACTGTTTCTGTTTTATGTAAAAATAGTATTTGTTGATCTGGTTGACTGTGAAATGTGAGAACTGTTTCTGCATATAATGCCTTTGTTCTCAGCAGGTCATTTTTAATTCTCCTAAGTCCTTTCTCAAATAACAACTAATATAAAACAGATTCTCTTTCTCCCTTTCTCAAGAAATTACTGAAAATAAATAAGTAAAAAAATAATTTAAAAAAGAAAGGGAGCTATAGCTGATGATTTTCTTCAAAAGAAGTTGACAACAGGAAATATTTTTTTCCTTTTTGCCAAAAATTACATTTAAAAAGTTAGGCTTTTCTTTCCTCATCCCCAAGTCCCTCAAAATCCTGCAGTACAAGAACCATCAGGTGTCAAAGGTGTGTGATTCAGTTTGTACTCCTATAACAAAGTGAAACATTCCTCCTTTGTCCCAGTAATTTTTTTTTCCTCAATGAAAATACCTTTTCATTATAAGAAATAGTTTATATTGAGGGAGAGTTGTCAGAAGGTTTTGGCTGAGCCAAACACACATAGAACTATCTCATTGAAATACAACCCACTTACATTTGGTTTTGAGAATCTTCCACTGCTTCTGCATTAAAAGGTTTGACCCTTGATAATTTCTGATTTCTTGTGGAAGGTAACAACTGGAGATATTCTAATTCCTGTTCTGTTTGCTTTTATAAAGTAATGTGAAGGCACATAATACCATCTTGAATTTAACTTCATGTTTTTCAAAGACCTTTGAGCCAGCTAGACTACCTATCTTAGGTCTAAAAATGGATATTTCCTGTATTTTTTCAAGCTGGTTTTTTGTTCATGAGACACAAGAACTTTTTTTTTTTTTTTCTGTGTGATCATGAGATAAAACACTGGAACATTTCTCTTTCTTAGTTTCTGTTTGAGTTTATTGCAGCCTAATCTGTCTGTAATGCCATAGAGTAGCTGAACTTACCATGTTACCTGTAATATTATAATTGCTATGTAAAGTTTCGTATCTTCCAGCTCCACTGAGTAAAATACAAATTGCAGCTCTTGATTTTATATGACAAGTGTAACAGGTTTGATGCCAATTTAAGGTTTTGTAGCACTAATAAGAATCATTTGGCTTGCAAGGAGGATTATTAGGGAAGAACTTACTGACGATGGCATGTACAAGGTGTACATCCCTTCTGCATTGAATTCACTCCAGAAGTGTTTACAAATTATCTTAGTGTACTTTTCTGTAATGAATAAACCTATGAACATCTGTACTATATTGCAAAATTGCCTTTGGATGAAATCTACCTTAATTTCTCAGAAGAATTTATGTGGAGTCACTAATCATGTATTTTTTGAATATTTATTAGCAAAAGGACCCCTCACATTTCTCAGTCTGGTAGTTTACAACTATCTGAGAGGAAGTTGTAGTGTGATCTCTTCTGCCATGTCTCAAATGAAAGGATGAGAGGAAATGGCCTTAAATTGTGCCAGGGGAGGTTCAACTTAGGAAAAAAAAAATCACTGAAAGAGTGGTTATAGGCACTGGAATAACTTGCCCAGGGAGTTGTTGGAGTCACTGACTCTGGAAGTGCTCAAGAGCCACCTGAATGTGGCACCTGGGGACATGGTTTAGGGGTAATGATGGTGGTGCTGGGCTGATGGTGGGACTGGATGATCTTGCAGGTGTCTCCCAGCCTTGATGATCCTATGATTTATTCATACCAAGGTAATTCACAAAGGCCTTAACTCCCAGAACCGAGTGGCTGCTGTGTTGTTTTTTACTGATTTTTATGATGCCCATACTAGTGAGTGTCTTCATGGACTCGTGACTCCTGGCACTTCAGCATCCTTCTCTCTGCAGTTCAGGTCTGTCTCAATGGTGGAGATATTTTCCCTGTCTGGCACAGCTGTATTTTGCCAGGCTTAGTAAGAGAGAACAAGCACCCCAAGTTTGTTGGACTGTGTCTATTCAGCACATTTTGCCAATCTTGCAAATGCAAAATAAAGCACAGGATAACCACTCAGACACTTAGCAAGTTAAGGAGTATTGCCTTACCAGAAGGGGAAGGTGGTTCCTCAATCCTAGATGGAGCTGGAGCTGGAAAAAACCCACAAGAATCAAAGTTAATTGTTGGAGCCTAGAACTTTTTCTGGTTTTCTGATAATTGATCTAAGGCTTAATGTTCTTTTTTTAAATTTATTTATTTTTTCCTGAGGAAGAATACATTTATCAAACAATCTCAAAGTTTAAGTATGATCACAGAATTATATCAGACACCTTACTGCTCCCAAAGTTTAGATGATGGAAACATTTTGATTCTGCATTTTCAAAACAATTTTTGTCAGTTTGAAAACTGCAAAACATGTCACTTTGAAATTTTTTGAACAAATGTATTTCCCTTTACATTTTGAAAACATTTTTCTCTTGGGAATTATGTGCATTAAAAGAAAGATATTTTTTTTTTCTATTTTAAGCAGAAGTAAATCTGTGTGGTTGAACATAATGAAGTTTCCAGCTGATTTATTCAAGCAAGACACCTGAAAAAGGTATTATTTGTTTTGATATGTATCCCTTATTTTTTTGATTTTCTTTTTCAGTTGGTCAGCTGGTCAAACTCAATGCTTCATCCTTATGGTGGCTTGTAGGTAGTTCAAACATGATCTCACTTGTTTGGCATTATTCAAACATGTATTATGGTCTCACTCATTTTCCTAAGAAGGGAAAATAATAGTTCTTGTTGCATCTGTCCAGCCTTGCCACCAGATCCACATCTTCCAGCTGCAAGGGAAAAGGAAAGTAGCCACTGGCTGTCATCCCTCTGAAAGGGTCTGTGACCTGGACTTTGGATCCAATTGCCAGAGATTAAACTTCTGCTTCACAGACCCATGGGCAAACAGTGAAATAAACTCTCCTGTTCCTCTGGGGCAGAGTGGATCAAAGACAGTACAAATCCATAAATAACCAAATGCTTAAATTTGGGGACATTATTCATTAATGTCTCCTGTGAAGGGAGGACGAAGAGGCAGGGGCCTTGCCTTTAGGAGTCCTGAAGGGCTGAAGCTTAACAAAGAAAGATTTTTCTTTTCTTTCTCACATATTCTTCCAACAAAAGCAAGGAACAGAATGAAACTGAGTGAAAAATTGCTTTAAAAGTTGAAGTAATCCCTGTCAGTGGCCATGTATGGCTTATCAACAAGAAATGGTGCCCTCGACTCACTCCCTCTGAACTAAACAAAACCTTACCTGATACATTGAGTTTAATTTTAGATTTCTTTGTTTCATGACCCGCAGTCTGTTTGTAGATGCAGGTGTATTCTGCATTGTCCTCTAACTGGACACTGGAGATCTTTAAGGAAAGGTTGCCATGCTTCATCTGGTCCAGAAAAAGACTGGTTCTGCCACGGAAATGTTTGTCCTGGCTCTCCAGTGAATCCTGCCCTTTCTGAAAGAAGTGCACTATCTTCTTGCCAATCTGCCAGTAGAGCATTGACTCGGCAAGGGTCAGGTCTCCAGGAGGGGTGGTGGTGCAAGGCAAAACCACAGTTTCTCCAACAAATGCATGGCATGTGGTGTCTAGCTGACCTGGAATAAAACCCAGACAATTCCATCAGTGTGCAGCAGAGACAGGGGCACCAGGCTTCCTGTAATTTGGCTTCACCACATCATTTTTGGCACTCTCCCTCCCAAGTCCTCCTGTTTCCAGCCAGGAGGGCCATGTGTGCTCAGAGCCCAGCCAGCTGTGCAGCAGGACAGATGTTGGTATGTGCAAGTTGCCTTCACTTTGTAAGTGAGGCTTTTGCCTGAACTTGTTCCCACTTGTCTCCTTAGCTGGTGATTTTTCTTCCAGCTCCTGGGGATCTCAGTCTTTGGGATTAGGTGTCTGATTTGACTTTAATAAATAGGTCAGTTCACAAGAGGAAAAGGGGATGCAGGGAAGTGGAGAAGGGCAGATATGATTAAACAATTCTAGTTTTGTAGGAAGTCTGTCTGAAAAAAAAGGAGAAGTGTGAAAACAGTGCTAGACCAGGAGAAAACTCCTGGATGAGTTTGGTCCAGCACAACTCCCATTATTTGGCTACCAGACTGTGATTCCCAGCTTGTAAATAATGTGCTGGGGGCTCCCATCTCCCTTCTGCAAAATCTTGCAGAGGGTTGGATGGAACAGGGCTTTTTTCTTCAGGTTTGGCTTGGTGCAGTCTTGCTAACCCCTGTCTGGGGGTCTCTCATACTCTTTGGTGGTAATCTCCAACAGCCAGAAGGAAGAGTCTGTCATTCCCACTTTAGATAAATGATTTTTCCAAGACCTTGGGGAGACTTGGTGGGTGTCCTAGACATCAGGCAGAGGTGTTACCAACCTTCCCAACCTTCCCAAGCAATTCCAGCACATGCAAGAGCCAGGGTGATGGTATCCTGCAGCTGAACAAACAGGGGCACAGGCAGCCAGCTGCACCCCACTTACACACACTGTTCATTTAATAACTTTGATGCCAATTATTTCTATAAATCCTTCCCAGTTAGCTGAAAGCATACTAAAACTTGCACAAATGGGTGAGTCTGCCACTATCAAGCAGGACAATTCCCACCAGATTGCAGTGCTACATCTTCTAGGGGAAAACTGGGTTATTGAAGAAGGTTTTTATGTATTCATAAAGCATGAACGACTAGGTATTTCCAACACAGAATGTGGGCTTAAATTAGCACTCTGACCAAACCTGTTGCATAAAATAATTTTATAAATTAAAATGCAGATTAATTAATTTGGAAGGAATAGTTATTCCCAGCATGGAGCAGAACAAAAGCAGCACGAGGCTGTGACTGCACCAAGAAGAAATGCTAAAATTCACTGTGAAACAACTCAATCTGCTTCCATGGCCAAAGTTCTGTGAAGCACATGGGACAAGTAACTAGACTCAATATTGAAGTAAGTTCTTCTTGGTTGCAGTGGGGTCATTCCTGTGTTCCTGGCTTGCATCAGCTCTCTGCATATGTCAGGCTAAAGACCAAAGAGAATCCCACTTCCCCCTTGAAGTCAGTGACATCAGCCAGGACTCAGCTTGTCACATGCTCAGGCCCCTGTTTCCACATCAGTCAGCCTTCTTTGGTGTCACAGTGTGTTTATCCAGACATGAAAGCAGAAGGAAAAGCGTGATACAGACAGCTAAACCTCAGAGCCAAGTAAATGTCTTTGGTTATAACTCTATCACCACACATCTGCTTTCCTTTGGTTTTCAGAGTTTTCAGCTGAAAATCCCAGTCCAATTTGCCCAACAACGTCCACTTTTAGCTGAAAAAAACCCACATATCCCAAGTGTTTTTTCTGGTTAGTGGTGGAAGGAGAATCCCCTTGTTGTGTGGAGAACTCAGCCTTTTGGTCATTACACTTTGGCCATGACAAAAAATTCTTTACAGGGTGATTAGACCTGGGAACAGGCTGCCCAGGAGGTGGTGGAATCACCATCCCTGGAGGTGTTTAAGGAAAGACTGGACATGGCACTCAGTGCCATGATCTGGTTGACATGGTGGTGATTGGTCATGGGTTGAACTTGATGATCTTTAATCAATCAATTCTGTGATTCTCTAATTTTCATAATGGATCAGTTGCCGACCAGGTTTTGCTTCTCAAAGGGAACTTGAATTATGACCAAGCTCAGCCTCCACTGTTCTGTGCCCTTACTGCTCAGCATGTATCACCCTACAATCCCCATGCCCTGACAAGCCCAGGCAGGAGCATCAGCTGTCCCCAGCATACCTCAAGGGCCACTGCCAGATCAGGGAGGGGAGGAAGGGCAGGGAGCAGCCCAAGCCTCATCCCTGAGCTGTTTGGGTGTGGGGAAAGGCTGTGCTCAGCAGAATGTCCCTGAGGCAAGGCCACATCTGAGAGCAGATTGTGGTTATGGCTGGCCATGGTCAGGAAACCACAGAGGGAGATGAGTGTGCCTGAGGCTGCTGCAGGTGGTTGGTAGGCAGTGGAAGAAATGAGCCTCCAGAAGAGGAGGGAACAAGACTTTTCTGGTGGGAGAAGTCCTGTCTGCAGGGTGCTATCAGGAGAGAGAGTGCTTGCGTTGCATGATGTCGCACAGGGATGAAAAAAAGATGATAAACAGAACTTGTAGCTCTATTCAGAAAAATGGACAGTAAGGATTTTCTTAATGAGCAAAAGAGGGAGAACAGGTGTGGGTCCTATCTCCTGACTGTGGACACCTGTACATTTGATACTGGTTTTGGAAGTGCACCTATTTGCTCTTGATTCTTTGTCTGAAGATGGAGGACACCAGTATTTGGCACATCTGAGCCACACCCATTCCCTTTCCTCCATGGCACGGTGTATAAACCTTGTACCACTTGTGAGGAACTCTATAAAACACCCACAGGGTTCAGCTCACCCTGCCTTCACTGCTTCCAGGTGGTAAAACCAGGGCAGAAGGAGACAAAAAAAGAGGCACTGCTGAAATTGGCTGGGACAGGGGCAGGTGACTGAAATCTGCTGTAATGAGTTATTTAATGAGCACAGCTGTGTGAGGCCTTTTGTTGATGGGGAGAACAGACTTCTGGGGGCAAGTCAAGTAAGTGTCCTTACAGAAGCCAGTCTTGAGGAGAAGAAGGGTAAAGTCATGCTGAAGGCTGGTGATACTGGTAAGCTTCCTACTGAGGTGTTGATGTACCAGATGTGGAAGCAGGGACCTTCCTGGCCAGAAAACTGAAGCACCCTTGTGGTGGCAGCTGCTGCTGAGGCATGTAAATCAGGATTAATAGTGCTTATCTCACCTACCAAGTAAGGTTTGCATGTGGAAGGGGCAGTTCTCTATCTTGGAGAAGATGAATGTTGGCACACAGCTTTCATTTGCAGTTGTGAGGCTTGAATGGAAAGTGGGATGAGTGTATTTTGTGGATTTTTTTTTAAATTATGCATTTTAAATATTGCTGAAATGCTTAAGCCTTTAAGATTAAGTTGAATGAGACAATTTAACCAGTCTGTAAGACTCCTGTAATGGGAAAACACTCCTACATCAGCAACCAAAGTGTGGTGCAGGGAAGCTCATTAAGATTGGGCTTTTTTGTTCCCCCCTTGTTTTCCAGGTGAAGTGTAACCTCCATAACCACCACAGCCTCTGGTACATGTGAGGCATTTCTGGGCAAAGAGAGGAATCCTGACCACACACAGAGGTCTTACTACTGCTGACTTTAAACCTCGATAAGAAAATTATACCTTGTATAAAATTCTCTCAACAGCATATACTAGTTTATCCTTCTTATAGGGAAGGAGGTATCTAATTCATATGTCAGGAGCTCAACTCTGCTAAAACTAAGCAGAGCATAAGTAAAGGCTCAGGGAGAGAGTCTGCTGCTGAGCTCTATTCTTTTCACTTACCTGATTATGCCTGTAGAGAGATAAAGTCTTAATGAGTCTAAATACAAAAGCAGATGCAAGATGGTTGGGGGTTGCAAAGGGTGAAATTCCAAGTGATCTTTAATTGTATGAAAATGGTAGGGTACTTTTAAGGATGTGGCACGATAAACTTCACAGGTAAAGGTTTATGGGTCTGAAACACCTTAACTTTGAACACCACTTCTTTTGGATACAGAGGCTTATCTGAAGGTTATGACCTGTACTTGAAAACCTTGGACTGGGATGAAATATATGCAAAGCATTGCATTCATTTGTTCTGTTTTGCTCCAAGACTCTGCTTGCAGCTTGTGTGTTCATATGTAAATGCCTCTGCAAATTTCTAGGTGTGCATTATGGTATATTTACCTCTGGGCAGAGATGCAAGCAGTAAGCAGGCAATCATCCAGAGAGCAGTCTCCCTAATGAGAAGGAGAGAGACAAGAGAAAGGTCAAATGCTTTGTTAGAATGCTAGAGCAGAGATCAAAGACCCTTCCTCTGGTGTAACTTACGACATCTTTCCCTGCACCCTCATCTGTGAAGCTAATTTGAGTATGAAACTGGATGGGTTAGAAACCCTGGCTTGTTTTGCCATCTAGTCTTGGTGTGGGTTTTATCTCCTGCCTGTAGAACTGGGGCTTCTCAGTGTTCATGATGGGCCAAGGCTTCGTTTGCCAATGCCAGACCTGTACTTCCTTCTTGCCTTCTCATATGGACAAAGTCAATTGCATCTATATAGTCATAGTTTGATCTTGAGATTATTCCCTGTTGGTAATTAAAAGAAATTCCTTCTGCTCCCAAACTTCATCTGCTTCCCAGCCCAAGGAAAAGCATAGCTTACCATTTCATTTTTGTGCCTCCCAACACTTGGGAATCCGTGCCTGTCAGAAGCTTCACCAGACACTTCAGCTACCACTTGTGTCCCTGCAAAAGAGTGAAAGGCTCTTAATTTTTGTTGTTAGAAGTGTTCCTTATAAGACAAAATAGGTTATTTGCTGGTGCTCCATTTGCTGTTTTCTTTCACTTTGTGTGTGTAAAACATGGTGTGTTATTATATAATTTCTGTGTACATATCGTTTACACTCTGTGTATGTAGATTCCCTGTGTGTTTGCATTCTGGATACACTCTTGCAATACAAAGAATGTATTTTTTTGTGTAGGATGGATGTGAGTCACAAGCCCTGCACTGACTAGTCCTCAGCTTTCAGCCCAGTGAAGGGATTCTTGTTCTGCAGCCAGCTGTGATCAAAGAAAGTGGAGAAACCCTGGTGGGTGTTGTATTTATCAGGAGGTGTAGGCACCATCCTCTAAACTGCCAAATACCACCAAAGCTGCACATCTACCAAAAAAATAAGAAGCCTATAAGGAAAATGATGCCTAAAAGAGCTTTTTCTTTGAGGAGGCTTTTAAATTAGATACTTTCTCAAGAAAAAAATCTGAAATGGAGCAGGAGTGGAGATGGGGATGAACGTGCAATTTGGGCTTCCTTTTTCTATCCTCATAGGAATTCATAGGTTAAGGAGGATGAATATCTGAGTGGTTGTTCCAGAGATAAACGTGGTGGTGGAAGGAGTGGTTTAGCCAAGGTTCTCTTTCCACTGAGGAAGTTTTTTGTGGTAAAGGTGCTGGTCATATTCTCCTGCCTGTTGCTCCTGGTGCAATGTGGCTTCCTGGGGTGAGCAAGACCTGGATTTGTGTGTTCCTCCCTCTCTCCTCGTGGCCAAGCCCTGATTATAGATTGTTCAGCAGCCCCTTCCTGATACCCAGTGCAAGCCATCTGCCATCACTGGCTTCTTTGATGTTAGTAGTGTGTCCTACCTGTCTCTGATGAACTCCTGTCTGCCTCCCCACTGGAGAAGGTTATTTTTTGAGGCAATGTTCCATACATTTATGGAAGCTTTTTCCGTGTTGGTTTCCTTCCTGCCTATCTTTTGTCAATGAAACTGAGGCACTGATGGCCATTCTTATCACAGAATCATTTAGATTGGAAAAACCTCTGAGGTAGAGTCTAACCTTTGTCTGATCACCACTTTGTCAGCCAGACCAGAGTGCCATGTCCAGTTTTTTCTTGAATGTCTCCAGGGGTGGTGACTCCACCACCTCCCTGTGCAGCCCACTCTAATGCTTAACAACCCTTCCTATGAAGAAATTCTTCCTGATGTCCACCCTGAACTTCCCCTGGGACAGCTTGAGGCTATGTCCTCTCATCCTATTCCTGGTTTCCTGGGAGAAGAGCAGAGTTCATCTGCCCTCTCAGCTTTGTGCAGATGCTCCACTCCACATAAGGCTGCAAAAATACCAGGAAAACTTGTTCTGCTGCTCCAGGGCTGCACACCAACCTTTCCTGTTAGGCAGCAGCAAGGTCTGTCCATGCTGAAGGTGTCTGGCCTGGCAGCTGGTGCTCTGTGGTACTGTGGCCATGTTCACTCTCTCTCTAGGCAAAGGTGGTCCTCATGATAATCTCCTTATTCAGAAACAGCTAAAAATTTTGGTATGTGTGGCCAGCTAACAGGCCTTTTTAAAAGTGCACTAGCAGCAGTGGGAATGACCCACAAGTCAGAGCTCCTGAAAGCTGTGTCATTCTTCTGGAGGGTCAGTCATTTTCTAAGAGTTTTCATTCTGACTCAGGAAAAACACAAGGATGGTTGTTCCAGCACAGCTGGTTTGTTTGTGTCCCTGCCTTTGGCTGCCTTGCTCCCACAGAGTCCCTGGGGTGTTTCTGGTTCTCACAAGTGTCTCTCTGGAAGTTTTGGGTTAGGGAGTGACTGAGATCAGAGTTGAAATACCAAATTGCATCTGAATTGCGTGTGAATGTTGAGCTCTCTTGCCATCCACGAGCTGGTGTTACTTCCCTACTGAAGTCAAGCTTGTGCATAAAGAGAGAGCAATGCAGGTCTTTTTTAAGGAAGTAGAGTCTAACCACAGGAATGCTTCAGATGGGTCTAGCTGGAGCACCTGACCCTTAATTTAGCTTAATTCAGTGCTGTTTAGTTGAAATAACATTTCTTTCTGATTTGAGCTGACTTAGCTTGATGCTCCTCCTACCCTAAAGGAGAGATTTGGTCCTGTCTGTTCAATTCAGCTGGTGTTAGATGTTTCATGCACCATGTGGATAAGCACTTAAAACAGTTTCTATTTGATATTTAATTTTTCTTATTTTCCAGTTCTGGTTTAAATAAGATGAAATTCTGGAGACTAACAATTTTTTTTTCTTTGTAATTTTTTTCAGATTTAAAATTTGACTCATTTATTGTTCATTTTAATCATTTTAATCAGATGAAGGAATTATTTAGGACTTTTTCTTTTTTTTTTTTTTTTCCCCAGAGGTTAAAGTAATTAACTGGGTGAGGTTTTGCAATGAATAAGCACTTCCTGAAGAATTCAAATGCTAATTAATAACTCTTTAACACAGTAACCCAACTGAAACAACTAAGGCATTGGGTATAATTAAAGCATATTATTAAACTGTAAAATGGATGATTAAATTGTAAAGCATGTGATTAAATTGTAAAATCATGATCTTCTTTACAATCTGTCATCCAAGTTTTGCATCATGTGCACGGCCATTTATTGAGCATGATAGCTCAGCCTGCAATAAAATTAAATTAGTCAAGTACTGAAGTAACCAAATGTTCCCAGTAGAATAGCAGGGCTCTGTGTCCCAAAGAAAATGGATTCCAGCTGTCCCTTTCCAGTGCAGGAGGGATGAGGGTGAGGAGTCTAAATGCTACTATCAAAGGCTTTATGCTTTTGGAGCACTAAAACTCTCCCTGTGTGGTGACCACAGAGTGACACTGGTATCAGAGTTGCTGTGAACTAAGTGGGCATGGCAGACTGAAGGAAATTATTTGTTTGTCAGATCTTCCCCTTCATTTGCCACCATCCAGCACTGGTTGATGCAGCTGGGCTCTGAGTGAATGGTGATACAAGGTGGAGAAGGCATCAGTAATTCTGAAGGGATTAGCCAAAATCACCTAGCAGATGAATGAAGGCCGCTGCCAAGGTGAAAACTTCTCATTGTGCACCTGGCAAAGATTGGTAGCTGAGTCATTGGTAATTTTTTCAAGTATGTTTTTTATTCCCCTCCCTTGCTTGCCTTTGGGTTTTTTATGCAAAGGGACTGTTGTTATTGATGCTTGTAGGAGGGTGAGGGAGGCACCTTTCTCCGTGACTTAGTGAAATCCTGAGTGTACCCTGAGCAGAAAAATGCCACCTTGCTATTCCTTACCCACATCAAGACAACTTTGTCATTTCTTTAAATGCTGCTCTCTCATGTAACCACAGTAACAGTCCTTTCACCTTTAGGCAAAAGCCATTAGTTAATAGAAACCTAATGAGTGAGTTTGCAAGTGGAAATTACAGTCTGGTTTCTTCGAGAAAGTTTTATGATGTAACAGCCTGTACTGAAACTGGATGATTACTTCTGGTCTTACCTGAAAACAACCTATAAACAACATGAGGCATCGCTTGCAGAGCTGTCCTGTAATTAGTTCAAGTAGAGAGATTTAAGTCATCTTGGAGAGGGATACATGCTGCTAGACAGTCAAAAATGACAATGGCTTCCTCTTCAAGGGTTTTAGGTTTTGAAATTACCCTAATTTGAAAGCAGGCTTCTGGAAGTTTGTGAGCTGGGGCAGCAAGTGTTTCTGTAGCCACCCTCGTGGCTCAAGGCAGTGGGAAGAACTCTGCTTCCCTGGGGGACTTCCCTGGGGGCTTCAAGCTGCAAAATGTGCTGTGGTGACAGCTGAGTCTTGGATTGGGATCCTTATCTTCAGGTGCCCTGCTGTGGGTGGCTAGCCTGGTTTTCATGTTTGTTTGTTGTAGCAAACTTTCTAGGGTTGTAATTCTCTGAACTTGCCCTTATCTGCTGTGCACTGGAGTTCTGTATACTCTGTCCATGCTCCCTCCCTTCCCTCCCTGTGCTCCAGTCACACCAGCCCAGCTGTGGAGGTGGTGGGTGGGGTGCTGCCTTTGGGCTTTCCTGGGTTTCCCCATGCTGCTGGAATTTCCCATCGGCTGTTGAAGGCTTGTTGTGGGCCACAGACAGGCTCTGGGGACTTAAAGATTGTCAAATGCATTTCTGATATGAAAAGATTTTCCTTCTTGGGGATAACAACTGAATGAGTGATGGTGCATGATTTGCTTCTGGTGGAAAGCTGAAGAATCATAGAATTGTTAAGGTTAGAAAAGACCTTTAAGATCAAGTCCAACTGTCATCTCAGCTCCACCACTGTGTTCACATTAAACCATGTCCTCAAGTGCCACCTCTATGTGTTTTTTGGAACACTTCCACAGATAGTGACTCCACCATTGCCCTGGGCAGCCTGTTCCAGTGTGTTTCAACCCTTGTATTTTTTTCCTAATACTTCATTTGAACCTCACCTGGTGCAACTTGATGCTGAGTTTGATGAAAGTTGTGACAGCCGCATTTACAATTGGAATAAGGCAGGACAAGTCGCAGTTTCCGTGTTCACCCCTTGGTTAGCTGCACCCAAACCCTTGGGGATATCAGTCACCTAGGGTGTTGGCTAAGCAAACAGGCCAGTGTGACATCTGCCACTTTGAGTGATCTTTTAAAGGATAAGGAGACTACCAGACACGCAACCCTACAGAATCGAGCAGCAATAGACTACCTACTGCTTGCCCATGGACATGGCTGCCAAGACTTTGAAGGGATGTGCTGCTTCAACCTTTCTTCACACTCAACATCCATCCAGGTGAACATCCAGAAACTACAAGAACTAGTAAAGGACCTAAAAGTAGATAAGAGCCTAGACTGGGTCAATGACCTTTTTGGACGATGGGGAATAACGGGATGGATTGCATCTTTTATTAAGGGAGCTTTGTGGGTATTCATTGTAATTATTATTGTGTTGCTTATGTTCTCTTGTCTCCTATGTTGCTGCAGAAAGGCTGCCAGGAATGCTTTTTTAATAAATACAGAAGGGGGAGTTGTGGGGTATGCCCAGCCCCTGCCCTGGAGGGATCTCTGCTGAGATAAGGAGAGTTCCTAAACCTCCCAGCGGAACTCCCCTGGAAAGGCAGCCACTTTTTCGGTTACGGCAAGAAGAAGACAGACCCAGAATCCTCTGGGAGACCCTATGCAGGTCCTTTGTAGCCCATTGGCCTTTACCCTCTGACGCCCACCTCCTGTATCCCTATAAAGCTTAGCCCCCTGCCCCTGCAAGGGCAGAGAGCTGCTCGTCCCTGGCTCCCCTTTGCCGAACTAATAAAGCTGCCTCGTGCGGAACAGCCACACGGGACTCTCATCTCTCTCTCTGGTCTGGCCTGGAGACTGCCCTGCAGAGCTGAGCTGGAATCACGAGCTGACAATCACTAAAGAGCTGGCAGCCTCTGCAAGGGCCCTCCTGCCAGCAGCTGAGGGAAGACACCGGGCCTCGGGAAGGCGATTCCTTTCGGGACCATCTCTCTGGACCAGTCACAGCTTCCTCGGTCAGAGCTACTGACCCCTCACCAGCTGTCATAACTTGAGGCCATATCTGGTCTTGTCATTTGTTGTCTGGGAGAACAGGTTGGCCTGCACCTGGCTCCAGTCTCCTTCAAACAGTTATAGAGTGAGAAGGTCCCCCTTGAGACTCCTTTTCTCCAGGCTGAACACCCCCAGCTCGCTCAGCTGCTCCTCACCCGACTTGTGCTCCAGACCCTTCCCCAGCCCTGTTGCCCTTTGTTTGCCCCACTGACCACATACAGGTACTGCAGCAGGAACTTGGAGCCTCCCTGGTTTCTAAAAAATAGCTTTTGGAAGGAAGAATTTGTGTATGGAAATAAAACATGTAGGAAAACCAGGAATTTCAGTTTATAATTGACCAGTTTCCAGAATTCAAACATAAACACCTTCCCAAAGGTTTGAAGGACAGTAGCAAAACTCTAGAGGTGTCTGGCCAAAAATGGATTCTGTACGACCTCTCACACTTAGCAGACTGGCAGCCTCAGGAAACTAGACTGTGTTCTTGATTTCAGAACAGCCATTCTAAATAACTCTCAGACTAAACTGAAGTAGTCTGTGGCTTTGTAAAATGGGAAGGGTTTGGTGGCTCAGGGGACTGATGCTAAAAGTGGCACGTTTCATTTCAAGTTTCGGGGGGAAGGAAGTACGCTCTTGGTATGCAAGTGAACAGAATTCAACCCTGAGCAAATAATGCTACAATCCTGCGGGTATTTAGTGGTTTCACATTAAGTCTGCTCTGATTGAATTCTCAGTCAAGATCCATGGCATCCATATTTCCAGCTCTTATTTCTGAGAAATTTTGTGTTTGCCATCTGCTTGATTCCCTTGAGTGAAGGCAAACCCAAGAACAAGAAGGAAGTTTGTACACAGATTCCAGAGGGACGTTGTGTCATTGTTGCCTGGGGCGGTCAGTGTTAGGCAAGTTTTGCATGACATCTGTCTGTAATTTTCAGTAGTGGGCCCTCATCCCATTCTCTTAAAACAAGCATCCCTCTGTGAGATAACTTTTGTGCCAGATTGAGCATTTAGCTTTTCAAGAGACCGCTGCTGCTGTCTGGCAGGGCTGTGCCTTTCATTTGCTTTCTTCTTGTTGGAAAGACTCTTGGCATAGGGAGGAATTTCTTCCCTCTAAACCCCTAGCAAGTGTTCCCAGCCCCACCTATCCCTATCTTGCATGTCCTAAGCCCTCCTGGAATTGAGTTCTGCAGGTCTAACACTCTGTGACATCTCAGGAAACACAGCCTAAGCAGCATGAGGTGTGTCCCCTCCTTTGCCTGGCCTTGTGCTCATTGGTGAGACTTATTCCTTGTGACTGGTGGTGTGTGGTGGTCTAATGCCCTTTGATGAAGCTTCTGGAATGAGACCAAAAAGCCTTTGTTCCTTTTTGTGAAGTCCTTCTGACACCTCCCTCAAAAGTTCTTCTTTTTCTCAATTCCTTTTTGCTTTTCTGAGAGTTTCCACTGCTCTTTATCTTCCAATTCCAACAAAACATTGTGGGTTTTTTTCCTCTCTTTGTGAATAAATTATTCTTCTCAAGAATAAAGATCTCTTCTTTCAAGAGATTACAGTTATATGAAAAAGGCATAGGTGTGTGAGGCTTTACCTTTTAGGAAACTGTAGCCTTAAAGAAGTAGCTCCCAAGTGACAATGCAGAGACAAGGATTCATTCAGCTGAATCTGTTATATATTTTTTTCTTATTTTGGAGGGAGTTCCTGCCTGAACATCTGCTTCTAGTATTCTCTACAGTGGTTTATTTTACTGTTGTTTAACCTACAGAGGTATTGTAGGCTAGAATGTTAACATGGAAATAAGGAATTAACTTTTTTTTTCTTCACTGAGGGCTTTTTTTTTCCTCTGGCATCTGCTCAAACTAACCCTTAAATCAGTGGTATTACCTGACTCTGGAGCACTCAACAACCAAGCAGCTAAGCTGATCCTTAGATTAAATTATGTGAAGAGTCCTGGAGGCATTATTAAGTTAACTGGTATCAGTAAAAATATTTGGATTAATACAACACTGACCAACACTAATACTTCTAAAGTGGATGATCTGGAGATGTGAAAATGAGACCTGGTTTGGAAGAGTGATGATCCAGTTTGGGTTACCAGCACCACTTTGGAGCAGAGAGCTCAACTTCTGTGCAAGTGGGTGCCTACTTATTGCAGTAATCTCTGAAATGATTACTTAGCCTTCTTACTGACTGGCACATGTGTGAGGTTCTTGCTTGACACAAACTGGGGAGAAACTTATCGGAGTAGGAGAGAAGATAGGTGAAATAAAAATACCTCACTACCCTTCCTCTGGCCCTCTCAGGTACCTACAGATGTATTTTTTATTAATTATGTCAGATGGTAGGAATCCCTGAATATAGCTCCTGATAAGCCACATACAGGCAAGAAGGACCAAAATGGATGGAAATATATGGGAAGTTCTTGCACAGTATGGGTGTGGTTGGCAGGTTTTTCTCCTTGCTCCTTGTCTCATGGTCTTTCCCTCCCACTGCAGTTATCACTTGCCTTAAAGGGTTTTGTGCCACCTGGATTAGAGATTCCCCACGTGAAATAATTCTGTCACATTAAAGATGAGAAGGGCAGCCTAATCCTGTTGTTAGTCTGTTGCTTGCAGAAACCCACCTACACCTAAATGTCTCCACCCAGTTTAAATTTCTGCAAATAGTTTGCAGCTCCATTATTCAGTGGGCTGAGCTCCTCTACTTGTATTGGAAATCTCATGATTGTTTGAGCTCCTCCTTTGTTACTAAGCTCCCACAGAGGGATAAGGTACCTGCACAGCTACATATGTACAAGGCTGGTTCAGACTTCTTGGAAAAGCAGGGTAAAGAGGGTATTGCTGCCTGAAATGATGGAAAGGGCAGAGCAGGGCTAGTGGCTGCCAGAGAGGTGACATAGGATGCTGCCTCTTGCTAAGGAGGGATGAGCATCACAGAAGCAGCAGCTGCCTCTTACTTCCCAAGTCCAGATGGATTCCAGCCCTCTGGTTCAGCCAGGCTCTGTGATTTAAGTGGGAGTATGTTTTGGCTGCATTTTCAGCTAGGGCCTGGAAATGCTGAAAGCAGGCATGTTGTCTGACCTCTGCTCTCTGCCCAACGCCTGGGATGTCTCAACAGCCTTGATTTCTTCCACTGCTTACAGCTGCTAAGTGTCTAAAAGCTCATAAATGTAATTCTTTTTATCTTTGGTCTCCATCTTGACTGTCCAGTGTCTTGACAGAGTGCAGCTGAAGCACCATAAAACTTAGAGAGGATGCAACTTGACAATAATTGAGTTACTGAACACTGAGAAAGAACCCAAGGCCAGGCTGGATGGGGCTCTGAGCAACCCAGTCTAGTGGAAGGTGTCCCTTCCCATGGAGAGGGGTTAGAATGAGATGATTTTTAAGATCCATTAAACCCCAGATAATCCTATGAAGGATACTGGGCTGTTAAGACTGTATAGCTCCAAAATGATCCATTTTACAAGTGTGTCTTTTTTCCTCTCCAGGCAGCAGTTACTTTTCACACTGAGCCAGGATTATAAAACCCCCTTGGTAAATGTAATCAGCACAAAGAAGGAAAGAGGAAAACTCCCTCCCTTGGAAGTTTTGAATTCAGGTAGTGGATATAGCCTAATCACAAGGGAGAGGAAGAAAGGGAAATTCTGGGGGAATTTCCTAGGAAGAAGAAGGGAAACTGTTTCAGGCTCAAGAGACTGCTTTGAGCTAACAATAGTCAATAAAATGTCTTTATTACTTTTGTTTGATGTCTTATCTAGGAGGAAGTGTAACACACTAATGCCAGAGAATTTCTATTCTCCAAAATTACTTTCCAGCCCAACACTGTGAGAGCAGGGAAAATCCTGACCTGCAGATGTTTATTTTTGCTAGCAACAGGCTCCAGGATTATCAGTTTCTTTTCCTTATTGTGATTCTTCTCTTCTCTTAGCTATTTTTTATTTGCATCATGTCTCAAAGAGAGGTTCTTTCTACAAGATGCTGTTGTTAATGAGACATATAACAATCCCACCAAGGCTCAAGTCAGGGTTTTCTTTTCCTCTATCAGACCTGTTAGGAAAATATCTGTCATCCCTTAATTGTAATGCCAGAATCAGTTGGATTTATATTTTCTGCCAGGAGAGAAGAGGAAGAAATTGGACCAAGTTCAGAAAATGTTTTTGTTCTAAGTATTCATCAACAAATTGATGAGCCTCACAGGTAAATGAGGCTAATTAGCAGCATATGCTGTTGAAGCTGCTGCACTGGGTGTGGAAATGCTGTGAATGGTGGGTCTGAAAATGGAAGTTTAGGGTGCCAGGGTGAGAGGACAAAAAGAAACTCAAGGCTGGTGTAACTTGTCTTGGCTCTTGCCTGGAGAATGATGTCCACTGAGGACTGACGTGACAGAGTCCCATGCCAGGCACCTTGCTGGGGGCTTGTACACCTGGAAGATAAACCCTGACAACAGCAAGAGAAACCACCTGAGTCACATCCTGGGTTTTTCTACTCAGCCACAAAATGCAGTTGTTTGAACATGTTTATAAGCAACTGTTCATCATAAAGTTTTTATAGACCTGGAATGAATCCTGGGGCCAATCAATGACATTATTTATTTCACCAATGTCAGAGCTACTGAACCAAAAACAGCTGGTCCTGCCTGAGCTGTCTTTCGAGGAGCATTGCTGTCTTAAAGCAAAAGTGAAGGTGTCTGGGTCTTATTTGTGGTTTGTTTTCTCACAATTCTTGTAAGCAGACCTGCAACTGCAGTTTGTGAGAACTTCTCAAGGAGGGAGAAACTGTTTATAGAATAACTTCTCCCAAGTAATTCATAGTATGTACCCAGTAGTATTGGTGTGTTAGTGAATGATCTCTATTTCCTCAGGTTCTGCTGGCACCTTTCTTTATGCAAGGAAGAAAACAGATGAATAAATAATTAAGAAATGGAAAAGCTATTCCCTTCTCCAGGAGCCCAACTTGGCTTTTTCCATAGGTTCCCATTGTAAAGTACAAAGTACTCATAGAATACTTTGTATTTGTAAAAAGATGAAGTCCTAGTGGTTCAAGGACTCTTGAACCAGTGACAAAAATAAGACTGAGAGTTGCCAAATATTGCAGGCTTAAACCTGACCCCCTCCTCCCAATGGAATTGCCTTCCCAATGCCAGCTTTTTGAAAACATTTGTGAAGCTGAAGCCTACACAGTCTTTTAAACCTAGCTGCTCTGGTATAGGAGCAGGAAGCTTCCAGTTGTATGGCTGTGTTACAGCTATGGGAATATTAATGTTCAATTTATTTTTGTCTGTCAGACACAAACAGGATCCTAAGCATAGGCCCCTTAAAAGTGCCTGTAAACACTTCATGCTTCTTTTGCTAACCTGTAAATAATTGTTCCAAGTGGAGAACAGTCATAGATATTTTGCCCAGGTGCTGAAGGACTGTAGACTTTTGGCTTAATAGCTGAGGTGGATGTATTTGTTTTGTCTGAAGAAGAGCTCTGTAACAGTCAATTTGTGTAAGTAGGAGAAGGAAGAGAGAGGATCATAAGCACTTCCTGCAGGCCCCATAATCTGGAATGTTTCTCAACATTCTTAAAGCTTTCAGATCTTTTTAATGCTTGGTTCAGATTTAGTTCAGCCAGATGATTTTCCATCTGGAGCACCCATCTCTCAAGCATTGAGTAAGCATGATCAGATCTTGTCTCGTTCTTGTCTCACCAGCAAAAGAGCAATTTCTGTTATTAGCGCAATAACACTAATAGCATTTTTTTATCCCTGGCTGTAATCACAGCCACTGGCTGCTTTTCAAAGTAAAAAGCTTGGGGTTTGGAAGCAAAGCAAGGAACTCCTCCTTTGTTTTGAACCTCTCTGAAGGACCACTTGTTTGCTTCCTACTTATGGGTTTTTATTCAGAACCATGGCACGAGAATGAGGTGGCACCTTCCCCCCTACCCTTTTCTGACAACAGTGCCCTATTCTTCCTATGGCTGTGTGCATGTAAGTTAATTTTCTTGTTGCTTGCTCTCTCCTTTAGGTCTATGTGGGGACCTACTGCAAGTTGTTTCATTATTGTTATCTGTGCATGTATCTTCGTGGGGGAAGGAGTGTGTGTTACTTTTGCTTTTTCTGTGGCGGCTCAGTGCCTTGACTTTCCTGTTGGAGACTGTAGCACTTCAGCAGGATTCTTCTGGTGAATGATCTTTTAAATGAAAGCTGTACTCGGTTGAAGTGTTGCTCTTCTAGAATTGGAAGATGACCAACAGCTCTGGTTTTAAAAAATGCAAACCCAGCTCCTCCCATTCCTTCTGTCCCCTTTCCCCCAGTGGACAGCAGAAGGTCTCTTCCCCCAGAAGAAAGCAAAGCAACGGTGTAAGATGGAAGCCACAATTTCTTATGCTGTCACATTTCTTATTGCAATTTCTTTTTGTGACTTCCTTTTCCTATTGCAAATCAGCACTGGCAGCCTTGCAAGCTCTTACCTGGGATAACTAGGACAGAGAGAATAGACAATCCAACTACAACAGCATTACAGATGGCTTTACAAAGGATGACTTTAGAACTGAGAGACACCAGTACTTGACATGGAAATGTTTTGCATTGGATGTTGTATTCCCTAATAGACTGGTTGTGTCAAAGGAAGGCAAACTTTGTTCCGTAACCACTGGGAGAAAAGTGCACGGAAGTGCATGGAAAAGGCAAACGAATTCTGGCATGGGTTCTTTGATGTCTCCTGATGTTAATGCTTCTGACCTCAAACACAAGTTCCCTGGACTCAAGACCTGACTTTACAGCACTGTCTTAGTTTTGTCTTTTCTCTTGCCTTGAGAGGAGAATCTCTTTGGGGTTTTTTTATTTTCTTATTTTTGCAAGATTTGTCAAAGGGCTACAAGGGATGCTGGGGAGAAGAGGGAGGAATTAAGCAGGTGCTTTTCTTGATCACATGAACCTTACTTTTCTTAAGAAACTAGGTTGTGAACTGTTAATTGCATCTGTGTACAATTGGCTGGTGCTGATCTTTGAGTTGTGATAGAACAGGAAAATTAAGCCAGTCCTCGAACTTAAGAACTAAAGATGACAACCCAATATGTAAATTTATTATAGCTTCCAAGACCTAGGGGAGGATGTAAGTCCTAACAGTTACTGACTTTTTAAACAGTCTTTAGTTTGCTCTTCTAAGGTGAAATGGTTCAGTGAGAATGGAGCTCTGGTCATGAATTGTCACATTTCTTCAGAGGATGCTTATTTCAGTTGTAGACACATAACCCTTTCACCAGTGAGTATGTTTAATACCAGAGAGCACGATTCTTTTCATCTGAAAGTAGGACACAGCTGAAAGTAGGCTGGAGAATTAACATCTGAAAGCAGCCACATGGTGTCAGGGTAATAAATTCTCTCCAGATGTCTTGTGTGGCAATAGCATCTGATGGTCACTCGGCACTGGACAGTAGGGTCATTCTGAAGAACCATAGGGTCATCCTGACCTGTGGAGATTGCTTTAGATATGGCCCTGGGCCCAAACAATGTACCTTAGCAATGAGTCACTGGATCAACTGTGTGCACCGCTGCTATAAAGGAAACTCGCTGGCTGTGTAGGCAGCTGCATCGACAGCCGGGGAAGTGGCGCTTGGGTGGCTGCTGTCTTTTCTTTTCTGTGTTCTAGGGTGCACCAAACTAAACCTTTCTCAGTGTCAGAGACGCCAAACAGCACTTTTAAATGCTTATTATGCTGTTTGGAGCATGTTGGTAAGTAATGACTTGAAAAGAAAGAGCAGCAGTTTGTGCAGAACCACAAGGTTTCATGCCATGAAAGATCAGCCTGACCTCTTTGCGGTTCTACACTTTCAGTGTAGGAAATCCCCCTGTGAAAGTTTTAGGTGAACTTAGTTTTGCAGCCTATTTTCAACTAGCCCCAAGTGGAAGTTGAGGGTGTGAAATGCACAGCCCAGATAAGGCTTGAAAAATCAGCAGAGCACTGACCCTCAGCTGGGTCTTTAGAACTTGCCCTCCCTCAAATGACTGAGCCCTTTCCTTTCCCAGCAACATTTACCTTCGCCAGTGTTGTTGAGAGGTCTTGTCAGTGCTCTGGCTGAGGCACTACTTGAGTGACACCCCCCTGCTCTCAACACTAATCCTTACTTCCCTTTTGAAATCCTGCTCTTTCCATTGACTAACACCCAGTGAAATACCTTCTGATACCATCTCACACTAGGTTGTTTTCTTTTCTCCTGGGATGATCCAGACCCAGTAGCTGCTTCTGCAGGGGTGGGGACAGGTTGCAGCTTCACAGTTGTGATCTGGTATCTCTGGGTAGCCACAGGAGCTGTTTCAGTCTCTGCAGTGCCACAGACACAAAGCTCCTCTGCACAGTAGCCAGTGCCTGTGGCACATCTGCTTTGGCACCCTCGAGCTCTTGGCTGGAATTGTCCACAAGTGATGAGGTTTTGCATCACCTAGATAACAACTGTTCTTTGGAAATCCAGGAAAAAGTGGGTTGGAGCACTACAGTGATAAAGGCTGTGCCACTGATTTTGGAAACACTGTTAAATATGTGTATTACACAGCAGCAATTTGCTAGCTGGGTGCATGATGTGCCTTGGAGTATAAAGAGCAGAAAGATGCACTGGTTGTTCCAGGCATGCCAAAAATCAAGGGGGTGTGTGAGTGGAAACCTCACAAACAAATATCAGCTAACAATTCTGAATCCTTGGGTATCTCCAGGAATGTGAGAGAACCAATGTAATTTATGAGGCCATCCATAACTGAGCAGATGGTTATGGCTATGCCGTGTCAGGGCCAGCCTCCTCAAATGTTTCTCTGTTCACAGTTCCTAGAGTCATGACATAAACATTTCACATCCAAGTTCTGATAATTTTTAAACTGGTTACTCTCAAGCTCCTCTGACAGTCTCTGCTTCAGTGATCTCTTAAGGTGCAAATCCACCCAAATCAGAGACAGGATCTGAGCTTTCTCTCATATCACACACATTGAGAACTGTAAATACCAGTGAATAGCCCTGTTTTCTGTGAGAGCAAGACATGTAAAGTATCAGATGAAGGAACCATTTCTATATATGTGAGAGATCATTGTTTATCTTTGGGTTTCTCTAATTAAGAATGCCTGCTGCACTCCCCTTAGAAAAGACTAACTCCTTTTATTCGGTTATTGCACAAAATGTTTAAAATCATCGGCCAAATACTTTATTATTTGTCCATGTGCAGGGTAGAGGCAGGACCATATTTGGCTATTCTCTTTTGGCATCTTGTAGTATGCTGTGGATGTTTTGTTTGGATGGAAGGGATGTCCTTACTTGCATGTCCCAAAGTATTTATCAGTGTGTTTCCATTACAGTCAAACCCTTCTAAAACACAATATTATTCAATGTACAGCTGTTGCTGCTAGAGTAAACAATTGATTTTTCTGCTTTGCCATCAGATTCTAGGGAAGTAGACACTTCCAGGGAGATGTCTAACAAAGCTGTATCCAGGAGGATTTTTGTCATTTCAATGTGCTACTTTTAGTCTAGACAGATGTCGCAACTGAGTGGATCTTCCTATGGCTGGCAGGAGGTGTTGCCCCTGAGCCAGCCCTGTTCCCACAGCTGGACTGTCTGAATTTACATCCTGTCTTGACACCAGTGCTTCACAAAAATCTATCTTTTCAATGTGCCCAAAGCTTGAGTTCTGAGTATTTGTGGTAACAGATGGCCAAACTTGGGCCTTCAGAAATGACTAAACTTGGAGTGAAAACTGCACAGAAACTTTGATTTGGAACAGCAGAATTCCTTGTGCAAATTGTCTTTGCTCACTGGTAAAAAGAGCTGATGTGCTCAATGAGAACTTGAGCTGAATTGATCCTTGACGGGAATGTGACAATTACCTACTGCTTACCCAAACTGCATCTCACAACTTCAGCTGGGGCAATGGGGAGGAGTGTTGGGTGGGACTTCTGTGCAACCTACTGCACCCCTAACTCTCAAAGGAAAAGGGGTGTGATGTCCTCAGACAGGAAAGTACCAAGTGCTAGTTGATTAGGTATGGCATTGTGCTTATTTTACAGGCAGCTGCCAAACATCTTGAAACCTCATTATAATGCAGGCAAAGTATTGTGTTTGGATCTTCAGAGCATTATGGAATGGCATTAAACATTACAGCTGCCCTTTTTGTAGGCACAAATGTCCATTTGTGAGAATATGTAATGGAATAAGGTTATGTTTTTCCCTCCCCTTGCTGACAACTTTCCACAAATGTAACTAGTAATTATTAGGTGTGATTGGTCCTGTGCTTTAACTGACAGATATTAAACAAAGTAGTAGTTTGTGGGTTCAGCACAAGGGAGAAAGGATTTGTAGAAAGCACTCAAGGTATGTAAAGTTTATGTTACCTAGTTTTGAAGCACTTTCTCAGAGCACTCATGGAAATTTTCTCTAGATGTTAACATGCTGATCTCGGACTTGCAGTTCAAAGTCCTTACATTCCTGTCCTACTACCAGATGGGATTTGTAGAGCCTTGTTAAGTTTGTTTCTTTCTTTAAGGAACTCAAAGCTGACCTTGGTGCTTCTAGGACTGTTTATTTAGAGGGCTGAACTAAGAGTGTTACATGCTGGCCTTTTTATAATCCTTCATTCAAGCTGTAAACCATCATTTGAGAGATTGAGTTGGCAGCTGAATGGCAGTGAACACTTCACAGCAGCTCTGAAGCAGAACACAGGTTTCAGAAATTGAAGCTATCCTATTTGTCTGCAGTTGTTCAGGGATGGCAAAATGTCTGGGCCTTGCAGTCCCCCAGGCTCTGGAGCCACCTGAGATGAAATACCAGCCCTGGCCCAAGCAGGGTAAGACATGGGGTGTCTCTGATCCACCCCGTGCTGACACGGAGTCAGTGGTGGTCTTGCCATGATTTGTGCTCCCTCACTGAGCTCTGTTTCTTACAGCTGCTTCATCCCAAAATCCCTGCACCATGGGCTGCAAATGCAAGGTGGATTGAAGCTGAAGTTAACACAAATACCTCCTGGAGATGACCCTTGACATGAGGACTGTTTCTAGGTGGAAACTTGTTCATGCCTCTCTCAACACAGAAGAGTAAGAGAAAATAGGAACCAAGATAATAAAACTGAATTTGAACCAAGGATATCCTAAATTAGATCCTTCTCTCCCTTCTGAGGTGTGGGATGCATCTGTAGTTGGTTTGAGGCAGAGACATGCTGCCATGTCATGCCAGCAAAGCTGCCCTGACTTAGATCAGCTCATGCAGGTCACTCTGCATCTGAATTGAGTTGTTCAACTTGAGTGAAAGCAGTATTTGGTAAACACCTGTAATACAGTGGCTTCATTCCATGACCACCATGAAAATTGTAGCTGCAGTGAGGTTCTCAAAAGGTGAAGTTAACTGTGTGGAGGATAATCTTTGAGGACAGAAGTTTCCCATGAGGAAATTCAAAGATCCCCTAGGTCCCTGAGACCTACCATACAACCCTGGTAGCTCTTTAATTAGGTATTTTGCTTTTTGGTTTGAGAATATGAAGGTTTGATCCAGGCACTTGTGCAGCTCTATCCTGGTTTCGCTCAGCAAGGCACTGCTTTCCTTGGCATTAATAGATCCCAAGTGTGGGCCCAAGCAATGTTTATGAAATCAGGCTTCCCCAGAGTACACTTCTAGGATGGATGACATCACTCTAGTACAAATCAACACACTCTTTCCTGCTTCATTCCTCTGGTGAGTGAAGAAATGGGAGAGGATGTAGTAAAATGTTAGAGCACAGGGACTTTCATGAGTCTTAGTCATGGATGAAATGGAATGCTGACCCCTGATAATCTAGCTTGGCTATCTTGTAGAGGTGACCTTTCCAGGAAAACCTTTTAGCCCTAAAGCTTTTAATTTCATGCCTCCCCTCCCCTTTCCCAGCAGAGGACTTAGAGTATAAGAGGAGATGCAACAAAACATGGGAACCCCAGGGAGTTTTCACTCCCATCCTCACGTTGGTTCAGACTTTCTTGTCAAGAAAAATTCCTTCCTCATCTTAAACAAAAAATCAATCTGTAAAAGAATATGGATTTTGTTATAGGAGACAATAGAAGCTCTAATAGATTCTACTCTATAGATCCTATCACTGTGGGGTTTTAGAGTAATTCAGGATCATACTTTGCTTTCAAAAATCTCTGAGAAATATAAATAAAATGCTACTGATAGTCCTGCCAGCTGCCAGGAAAACTTAGCCTGCAGCCTGAGTCTTCAGAAGCATCACTATGAGTGACTGAGTGAGGAGCATATGGGAGAGAATTAACCATGGAATGGCCCTTGCTGGATCTGAGGTAGAGCTGGAAAAGTGGTGACATTCCTGTTGCCATTTCTTCTCACCTCTTGGGTTTCTCAAATGCTTCTGGGCATCTACTTTTTTCCCCCTCATCACTGCTATTGCTATTTAAAGAAAATGTCATCCTCTGGATAGTAAACTGCATTTGGGTAAGAGGAACAACCAAGTTTAGGCTGGTCTACCTCAAAGGGGGAAATATATGGAGTTCTGTCTGCTCTTCCCTTTCCTGGTGTCAAAATAAATCAGTCCTCTTTGGAGAAACAATGGGAAGGATCTGCTTGGCTCTAGCTCTGATCTCTAACTGTGATGACAGCAATCATTGGCCTGGCAAGAGTACTGATAAAGGAGCTGAAAGCAAATTTGCTTTTATAAAAAAAACTTTTGGTTCAGAACTTAAGCACATGCCAATGTAGAACAGGGGGAGCTCAGATGTTAGAAGAAAAACGAGAGCTGGAGATTATACTTAAAGGCACATAGTTGAGAAATGTGTTTGGACTCTACAACTAATTAACTATATTCATAAACTGATGGGAGGCAAAAAAAAAAAAAAAAATCAAGAAAGCAGCAGTCTCCTTCATCTCATTTAGCCTGGTCTTTTCAGCTGTCTTGCAAGGAAATTGTAAGTGGAGTAAAATAATATGGAAAATGGCATGGTAACATATGCACAAGGTCGTGTGAGAGGAAAATAAAGGCAAAACTAAGTTGTAGAAATAATTTTAAAAATTAGAACCCTCTAGATTATAACCCATCATAGTTACCTAGATGAATAATCTGCCTGTTTTCTCTGTCCTTCCCATTTAATAAAGTTTCATTCTTCAACTACACCAAGCAGAAGCTGAATTATACCACTCACCAGTGTTCTTTTTTTATAGAACAGAAGTGAATTTGGAGTGAAACTTTGGGTATGGGTGAGATGCAATTAATAACTCCAGCACATGGAATTTATGCCCATGCAATGCTACACTAAGACAATGGCACTCCTCCAGCCCCTGTTAGCACAGGCACCACACCTTGTTTTGGGTTTAGGGTGTTCCTCAAAGTGTTGAGGTGTTTTAAAAACTCATGGGCGGCAGATGTGAACTGAAATCAATGATTGGAAGACTCTGAGGCTCAGGCTGCTGTGAAAAATATGACTGCAGGTACATTCACCACATATACACATCCCCAAATGCCTCTGAAAATTGTCAGTGTTCAACAAGATACACTCAGTGAAGTATGTTCACATCCAGCATGTGTGTTTATATTTAATGGATTGTAGCAGAAATGTATCTCATTGCTCAGAGGACAGTTTATATATATTTTTCTCTCCTCCCCTTATTCCTCTCACCTGTTGAACCAAAGCTCAGTCATTGACATGTGCAGGCAGTGTCCTGTCACCTGAATGTTTTGGTGGCTGTTTAGGAATGCTCAGCTTCCATGGGAGGCCACTGCTCTGTAGGCTCCTCAGAGGGAGGGAAGGCTGTAATGATGCCATGAAGATTTTTGCCTTTTCTTTTATACCCCTGTTATACCTTTTTTACAGCTTCTGTATTCTTAGTGCTTTTTGCCTACATTCTTGGACTTGTTTGTCCAGCTAGGAGACTCAACATTTTAGAAGCTTCGTAGCCAGGGATCAGTGTGCCCCAGAGCCCAAGGTCCTCTCCAGAACACATTCTGTAAACCAAGATAGAACCATCCAGGGGAAGGTTCCTTGGGGAGGGGGGCTCATTCAAGCCTCTCATTGGGGAATCTTTGATAGATATGCTAATTAGTAACACCTATAATGTTGTACCAGATCTTTTGGGGCTGTGCATTGCGGTGTGCATGGAGGTGCATATGACCTGGATGTGTGCACCTGAGGATCCTTAAAATAAATACCAAGGTAAAATCCCTTTTCCCCTTCTAACCATGTTTGACTCTTTGATTTTAAGACCAGGAAAAGGCATCAGTAACACAGTTCAGAAAAGGAACATGAGAGGGGTGTGAAAGACAAACCAGCTCAACTTTTTCAAAGGATTCTTAAATGCTTATCATAGAAGCATAGAATGGGGTGGAGGTGATGAAAGATCATCTTGTTCCAAACCCCTCTGCCGGGGGCAGGGACATCTTCCTCTAGAGCAGGTTGCTCAGAGCCCCATCCAGCCTGGCCTGGATGCCTCCAGGGCTGGGACATCCACAGCTTCTCTGGGCAACCCAGTCCAGTGCCTCACCACCCTCACAGTAAAGAATTTCTTCCTTATGTGCCTCTACCCTTTTTCAGTTTAAAATCTTTGTCCTTTGTCCTGTCACTACAGGCCTTGGTAAAAAGTCTCTTTCTTAGCAGCCCCTGAAAGGCCCCTCTGAGGTCTCCATGGAGACTTCTCCAGGCTGAACAGCCTCAACTCTCTCAGCCTGTGTTCAGAGGAGAGATGTTCCAGCACTGGCCATTTTTGTGGACTTCTTCTGGATCTGCTCCTACAGGTCTCTGTTTTATGTTAGCAGTAAGCTGCAGATGCCATTTACCATGGCAAGGTGGGAAAATCCAACAAGGCCCCTAAAGTGTTGACTGGACCTGTGTGTGTGGTTTGGTGGTGGTTTGATTATATTAGTTTTTCAGGATTTTTAAAAGAATATATGGGTTTTTACTTTTGTAGAGTGAAATGTTCTCCCACCCATCCCTCACACACCCCTAACCACTGAGTGGCTTCTCTGGAGATAAAATGTCCAGAACTGGTGGCTATTCTACCAAAAGATCAGCCTCCTGAATGTAGTATACACCTATGCAATCATTTTTTAGGCATTTCCCAACTGGGGAAAGTATATCAGAGATTTTTTTGTAATGCTTATCTTGGTAAATATTTCAATAACCTGGTCTGTATTACAGGAGGAGCCCTTGGAGCTGAAAATTTCTTATCACCTCCTTGCCCTTTCCAGAAATAGAAAAATAATTTCTCTAGAATGAAAAATCTGTGCTGATCTTCACCTTTGTACTACTTCTCCTTGTGTTACCAAGATAAACTCCAAATAATGGCAAGCTTTTTAACTGAATGAGAACTGAAATCTATAGCCATGTCATTTCACTTCTTCCTCAGGATTCACTTTTAGTCAAATGGTGAAACACTTCTATTTAGCTTTCAAAAAGGCAAAATTATCTGGCATGAGCTGGCTCTTGAGGAGGGGGTCTGAGTTCCAGAGTCACATGGAGGAGGTGTGAGAAATTGGACTTTGTGGCATCTGTACTTTCTCCAGGTGTGTCTCTCCTACCTTCCTCTGTCCCTGCATTAATTTGGTGGGTACAGTCTCCTCTCAAGGAAGGGACAAGCGATCAAGAAGAAAATTAGATTTTAAGACTGGAAAGAATTTTTAAATGCCCTGCATTTTAAAATGCCCTCCTATACTGGCATGTACATCTATGGCTGTGTAGTTTTTGTGGGGTTTGTTTGTTTGTTTTAATTTGTCTGAAATTTGCAACAAGTTTGTCTGAAACCTACTTGTGCAACAGAAGTTGGTTCTCTCTTTTTTTTTTTTTCCCAAAGTCCACCATCACTTGTAACAGAAGCTGCAGTGACTCAGCGTGGAAAACCCCTCCTGTGCAGTTGTTTGCCCTCTTTCTTGTCTTGTCACTCTTACCCTTGACTTCTTCACTACCTGCAGCCTGGACCTCGGGTTCTGTTGTGTGTGTGCTGCTCAGTACCCTGGGACCCCTTTTCCTTCCTCTTTAGCTGCTCTTACTCTGCCCATTTGTGAACAGTGACCATTCAGAACCTGAGAAGTTACCTAGCTTCCTTTTTTGGTGTGGCTACTATGCTGAATGTCTTGAGCCTTTGCTCTTGCTCAGGTGACATTTTGAGGCAGCAAGTGTGATTTGATTGTTTTCAGCCTAGTGTTCGTCCTCTGAACGTCACTATACCGAAACTCCCTGTTCAGTCACTTGTCAGTGTGTCACTTTAATGACTAAGGAAAAGTAAAAAGAGCAGAAATAAAGGCAAAGCGGGACTCGGTGAGAAAATTAGTTGGAAATGCCTTTAGTTTTAGTGGTTACCTCACTTTCTACTTTGCAGTCTAAGCACACCCCCGCTGGGAGCCAGTACAGGGGAGAGGAGTTACACAACTGGGAACCCCCTCAATCTGTAGCTTTTTCTCCCCAGCAAACTGTCGCTTATGACAAGGAAAAAAAACCAAACCCCACACCAAATCCAGATTGTTTCATTTTTCCCATGGCTGCATCGTCTGAAGCAAGTGTAAAAGACCTTAGCCAAACCCCATAGCCCAAATACTGCAATTTTAGCACTTTCTCATGCAAGACAGAAAACTTGATCTCTTGCTTACCTCTGTGGAATCTCTCTTATTCCCTCTGCGTGTGCTGAGATCCAAACGTGCTGCAGGAAGGAGCTGCTGCTGTGAACGAGGAAGTGCTGGAACAGGGCAGGATGTGTGAGCAGTGACTCAAAAATCAGGGGCTGTTTCTCCAACCAAGCTGAGAAGTAAAAGGAGTTTTGTTGGCTCTCACTGTAGCGTGTTCAGCTGACGTAAGGGTTTGCAAGCTACCACTTTACCAATAGAAAAAGCTCAGGAGCATCGCCCTTTGATCTTTTCCCAGAATTTAGCTATTTGTGATAATGCAGCATTCAGGTATTGCAGTTCTTTCTAGGAGGACTGCCTACCTTTTTTCCTAGAGTTAAACATTTCTTTGGATGAATGTGCTACTTGAAAATGTTCAGAACAAGGATTTTGCCAATGTTTCTAAAACAACTCTTGTCTCTCAGCTTAAGCAGGCACTTGAGACTTTTCTTAGTTCTTTCTACTGAGAAAAGAAAATAATTTAACAACACTCATCTTACAATTAGTTTTGACTGATGTTCATGTATTTGGTTTCCTGCACAGCTGAGCACAGAGGCTACCACTTGCAGTTTCTAAACATGCCTTTCCAAACTCTACATGCCAAAAAAAGCTCTTTCTTTTATTTGCTCTGCAGTCAAGCACTGCTTTTCTCCTGGCTCTCTGCTTTTGATGTGCAGGTACTGAGCAATATTTACCCCTTATGTTTTCAGCCAGCCATGGCAGAAGCCTTTCTTTTTCTCCTGGAGAGCTGTTGCATCTCGCTGAGCTATGGGCTCAGCTGTGAGTCTGGCATGGTCTGCTGTGGCATTTCATAAAGGAATTTTAGTTTTTCTTTCAATGGGCATTTTCTGCCAAGGGCATTGCTTCACTAGTGTGGGTTTTTTTGCACATAGTTGCCTAATTGCACAATTCAGCAGTTGTGGAAAAATATATTTGGTGGATTCTATCCAACACTTATTCAAACTGCCAGTTTCTGGGTAGTGCCTCTTGCATTGAATCCTGACATCTCTTTGTTTACTTTATAGTTGTGTACACACACTTCTTAATGCACTGTTAGTGTTGAAATTCACCTTATATAAACATGCCATAAAAGGCATACTCATTGATTTGAATTATCATTAAAAAGTATTAAATAATACTTTTCCTGAAATATAAATAGTAGTATTACAACCACTGTTCCCATTAATCTCAGATCCTCCTCTGCTTGGATTAAATAGAGATCTTGCTATTTAATCATGCTGGATGAATTTAAATATTAATATGTAACACTCATACAAAAAAAAAACTTAAAGTCTGATTTATTTTTTTTGTATTTAAGCTAGAAGTTAAATAATTGAAGAAAGTCTAGAAAGTCATATTTCATTATGCTAGAAAACAAACAAAGCCACCCACACTCTGCTTAATAGTTTCAAAAGGAACACTTGATAAATCAGTCAGCTTCAGGTAGTATTTCAGCAATATGTGGTGTCTCACTTCAACTAGGGCTGTAATGGAGTTGCTCATTTTCTCCTGTGGCAATGATAATCCAGAGTATTTCCTGAGGCACTTCACTTTCAGAAGGCTTTGAATGCCTGATGCAACTCACATTTAGATGAGTGGAAGACACAGCAGAGGAAAAAACTTCATAGTTTGTAGAAGTTATTTTCTCTCTAGCACTGAAGCACAAAAGTGGAAGGCTTAAAACCATCTATGGCTGCACTAACGTTAAGAGAAAGTAATATTGCTGGGTTTTTTTCCCCTCATGTCTTCTGAGAGCTACTCTTCTGGAAGACCCTAATCCTACTCTGAGAGGTCCTCTCACAACAGCAGAAGTGCTGTCCAAGTTAATACAACTGTTGGAATCTGACTCAGAGGTGCCATGTCCAGATAAAAGAAAATCACTCCATAGCAAAGTTTCAGGATGTCTCAGTGTACCCTTAATGCTTCGCAGGCTAATTCCTTCTGCATGTGCTTTCAATAAGCCTAAATTTAAACCATCAGCTGAGGTAATTCCCCTGTGTGTCCAATGATTTCAATAGCCTTTTCCACTACGTTCCTTTAAAGTCCTGTGTCTTTAAATACAAGTTTTTCTTGTGTTTTGTGTTTGAGGTGCACTGTCTTGGTGATTAAGTACCACCTGGCAAAAATATCATGAGGATGGAAAGGCTACTGTGTTCCAGCTTTGTGCTTAGATACCCTCTGTGTCTTCCATTATTTTCTCACATTATTGCTGTCCTCCTATCTTGCAGGAGGAGGTAGCAGATATGGATCACTAACATGTTCTTCCAAAACCTCTCAGTGTACAAAAATGCAGGAGCCACAGACACCTGTGGTCTTTAATGGTCTGGAGTGAAGGCCGCAGTTCTGGTGGGCCTGGCCATAGAGTTATTACTCAGTTTGATTTTCAGTGATAAATACAAAGGATCACACTGATCTGTGGTGAGTACTCACCAGGATAAAGCTCTCCAGAGTGTGGTTGTGTGGTTGTGCTTTGGTTTGGAGTTGGTTTTTGTTGGGGATATTTTTTTTCCAGGCTCATTGATGGCTCATGTCACAGATATTGTGATTGCTCAGTGTTCCACCATGCTACGCTGAGTGTAGTCAGAATTGAAAGAAAATGAGGACCTGGCAGCAGTGCAATACTGGCTTATAGTTGTTTATCTTGACAGAAAGAATAGACTGAAAGAAATATTTCTTTCTTCCTCCCCTTCCTGTTCTTTCAACATTGTCCTATTCAACTTAGCGTGGGTTGAGTGACCTGAAGGAGACTGCTGTTGCTATGGCTATACACTTTCAGAATCCAGTCATAAATTTTGCACAGTCCCAGAGTGGTTGAGGTTGGAAGGGACCTCTGGAAGTGATCTGGTTCCACTCCCCTGCTCAAACCAGGCCACTTACTTGATTTTCAGACAGAGCCTCCTGTGTGTGCCCATTTCCTCTGGTCCTGCCCCTGGGCACTACTGAAGAGAGCCTGGCTCTGTCCTCTTTGCACCCTCCCTGGAGGTATTTCCATACACTGATGAAATGCCACCTGGGCCTTCGCAGCCCCAGCCAGAACAGCCCCAGCTCTGTCAGCCTTTCCTCACAGAACACATACTCCAGTTTCTTCATCATCTTTGTGGCTCTTGACTGCACTCTGTCTCCTTTAATGTATTTATTATATAGGAGAGCCCAGAACTCCAGGCAGGAGTGGCCTCATCAATGCTGAGGAGAGGGATCACCTCCCTCAACCTGCAGGGAGTATTTTGCCTAATGGAGCTCAGGATACCATTAACCTTTGCCACAAGGAGACAATGCTGGCTTGTGTTCAATGTGGATCCTTTTTCTTTCTCTTTTTGAAGACAGGGGTGATATTTGTTCTCCTCTAGTTCTCTGGCACTGCTCACAATTGCCATGATCTATCAAGGATTATCAAGAGTGGCCTTGCAACGGTATCTGCCAACTCCCTCAGTACTCATTGGTGCATCCCATCAAGACCCTGAATGGATCCAATTCCAAGTGGATTTTTGCTTTCTTAACCATGTTTCTGCGTGCTCAGACAGTGTCTCTTTGTTCCTTCCATGTTACCTACCCTTGCTCCACCCTCTGCATGCTTTCTTCTGTGCCTGAGTTTTGCCAGGATCTCCTTATTCATCCATACAGGCCTCTTGGTATGTTTTTTTTCCTTGCTTCCTACACATTGCAACAAACCAAGCACAGAACAAAACTTTGTCGAGACAAGCTACCAAGTTGACAGAAATCTTTAAGCTGACTCGTGTTATAGACCATTGCCTAATGTCTTGCTGGTTTTCAGTCCCTGGGGCTCCTCACTTTTGGTGTTTGGAGATGTTCAAATGATCAGTACCTTGGTCATGCTGCTTTCAGGTTGTAGAAATGTGCTTTCTGCCCTCCATTTGCTATGTCCTGCGTATTTGCTAAAAGGCTTCCAGCAGAAGCAAAATACAGCCTCCTTTTCCACAGAGCACAACTCCCTTGCTTTGTTACCAAACACAGTTGCCCACACATCTGCTAATTCAAACACAGTGAATCAGATGCTTTCCACAGTCAGAGCCAGACTGTTTTCATCACCTACAAGTGAATTGATGGAAGAATGAACGATTTATATACTTTAATTTCCTGTATCTGGAATATAAACTTGCATTCAGCTAAGTACTGGTGCAGACTGGACAAGGGATCTGCATAGTTTAATTTGGTGTTATGTTAGCATGTGGCAACCTTGCAATATTCCTTTTTTTAGTTGTCTATTTCCCTCTGCTTGTGTGTGTAGTCAGAATGGCTTCTAAGCCTGCTGGCAGAGTACCCCCAAAAGGTGAATCTTTTTTTGACTGTTATCCATCACAACTCATTAATGCTGGTGATCTTACAATAAATTTGAGTTTTTTTCTCTTTGCCGCACTCCTGGTTTTTTATCAGATGAGTCAAATAACACAGTCTTAACCAAGCTCTCTTCAGAAGTGAAAACTCTTCTTCTTTTGTCATTCTGAGCAGAAGACAGCAAGGTTTTTTGGGTAAGGCAGTACAGACCAGGAGTAGCTGTCTCTTGCCATGCTCATCCTCTCTTTTTCCTATTGCTAAACCTTAATCCTTCTCCAGTTCAGGTGGGAACAAAAAGACTGTTTACATCAGGCTGCTGAGTACATGAATCTGTGTACTTTATTTGTCATTTTTGGCTGCAGACTGAGGCTTTCCAGCCCGTGGGAAGCAATCCTGGTTGTGGCTGGTTTCACTTGTTTCCACAAATTTAGCTAATACCTTATGTGGTTAGGACTCTTATCCCAGGATGAAGGCAGATGCAGAGATATGAGAAAATAATGAGTTTTCATACTGGCTTTTGAACCACTTGAGCAACTGTGGAAGTATTTTCATGGCGCAATCAGAGTAGCAAAAATTGAAGCAGCATGCTCATTTGCAGAGGAAGAGGCAACAATCAGCAGCATTGCTGTCTGAGAGATGTCCTAAGTTCTGGCAATAGGAGATACTTGGCAAGAAATATCCATTTATAACTGAGGCCTAATGACTTGAACATGCCAATAGGAGTGGGAACTGTGAGAAAGGAATGACTGTGAAGCTGAATTTTGCTGCTTTTGTCAGTGTGATCCCTTAAATGACAACACTTTCAGGCTGATTGAAGGTGATTCACGGCATCAGGAGGTGTGGAAAGCACAAACATGTAGGTGTTGAAAGTATCAGTTGCTCCATGGTTCTTTGCTTTCTGCCAAAAAAAAGGTAAGAAATAGAATAGACTATTTCCATTGGAAGGGACATCTAGTCCATCTGCCTGACCACTTCAGGGCTGACCAAAACTTGTTAAGGGCACTGTCCAAATGCCTCTTGAACACTGACATGCCCAATGCCTCTTGGGCCACTGACCACCACTTTAGGGAGCCTTTTCCAGTGTTTGACCCCTCTCTTGGTAAAGAAATGCTTTCTTGTGGGAAATCTGAACCTCTCCTAGAATCATAGACTACCTTGAGTGAGAAGGGACACATAAGCACCCAGGTCCCCCCTCCTTGCAAGACTCTCAAACGACTAAGAGCTTTGCCCAGGTCCTCTAAACTCTTTTAGGTATGATGCTGAAGGAGCAGCAAGGTCACCCCTCAGCATCCTTTTCCCCAAACTAGACAAAATGACATTGGCAGGCTTGCCTGGTTAGCTGAGCAGGGCAGGGGCTGGGTGGGCTGAGCCTGCCCTTGTTGCAGCAAGGGGAGCCTGATTGTTGCTTGGCAGATCCTTGTGATGAACAAAATGTCATCACAGGCCTCACAATGTGTACACCCCAGCTGTATTTTGACCTCCCCAGCTTTCCTGGTGCTGCCCCATCTCTCCAGCCCTCTGGGCAATTCAGTGAAAAAGCATTTTGTTGCGTTTCATCTCTGTGTGTGGGACTCTGGCACATCTCAAAGAGTGAAAGTCTCTATCTTAGCCACTTCTTTTTTCTTCTTTTCTCCATTACAGCTACTACTACACTGTCCTACCCTGGGCTGACCAAAACAGGGCTCTCAAATGTGCTCAGGGTGGAAACCTGAGCTGGGGAGGGGGAGTCTGGTATTGTGCATGTGGCTGCTTCAATCAGGTAGGGAGAGGGCTCTGCTTTGCCTAGAAATGTGTGGGGAGCACACCCATCTTTCAAAAGGTATTTAACATTCCAACCAGCTTATTTACAACTATAATAGCATTTGGGGGTGCAGCTGGGTTCCTCTGTGGGCCTGTGAATTGTATAAGCCAAGCACTGAGCAGAGGTACCTGGGGGGGAGGTTCAGCACAGTCCCAGCCATCCCAGCCATCTGTAGTCCTTCACTGATGCAACTGCTCAAGCTAAGGCTAATTATAGGGACAGTTCTTCCATTTAGGCATGGCAGGGATACTGTGAAGTCCAAGAGCAAAAACACCCTGCACCTTGGTTTATGCTCTCACCACCTATGCTCTCTGGTATCCTGTGTGAGTTTTGTCAAGCCTAATGCATTCATTTCTAAACACAACTGCAGATCCAGCCACTCTTGCTATATTTTGCAGAGGGTTTTCTGCCTCGGAAGGGTTATGTGTTAGTGTAAATGTTAGCAGCAATTAAAGTGCCCATTCTGCAGTTGTTATCTGCAGTCCTTTACCCCTGACCTATCAGAAGTTGGTCAAATAGTGGGAAAGTTGTTTAGTTCAGCAGCACCTGCTGTGCTGTGAGTATCCTTAAGGCCCAACACCTTCCCTGTGGCTGTGACCCACAGAGACACCAGGGTCAGCAGGAACTTTGTGATGGGCAAAGTATATAGCAGCAGCTTTTCAGATCTTGGACTTCACCTTAGCTAAAAATCATTTATTTCTAAATTTCATGAGAGGAAGCACAATTTTTCCTAGTGCAAAAGTTCAGGCAGGCTCTAATCACTGTCTGCATAGTTAAGTTGCTGGTGTTCTGCCAACCTGTGGGGTGCAGCACCTCAAGAGGGCAAAAAACAGTCTGTGCTCTCTTGGCAGTGAGCAAGGACACGAGCTTTGACATGTTGGGGTGTGGGGGAGATAAGAAAAGAATATCAATCTACCCTCCCCAAAAAATAAGTAGTCTGAATGAAAGCAGTGACGTTCCTGTTGTGCTTGCATCCAGTCTGTGGAAGTTCTGCCACTCAGACAAGGATGTTGAGGGAGCCACATGATTTCTTGCTTATCTCCCTGCAAAATTTGACCAGCATTTTGCACCCTGCTAAATTACACTTTATCTCTGTTCAAATACACTTTTGTGTGCGGCTGCTTTGTGCTCACCTCTGCAACTGTGCTGACTGCTTGCATGGAGCTTCCAGCTGAGATATATCAGGGATATGTTATGCAATTATTTATTGCCAGTCTGGGTGCTCTATCCCATCACCTGAGAGTGCAGAGATTAAGATTATAGTTTGCTTTGTAAAACGGGTAGTGAGAGATGAATAAGATTGCTGGGCTGTAGAGCCAGACCTGTGTAGGAGGGGTTTAGGGCCCATTTCTGGCTTCACAGCCTACTTCTTACCTGGCTTCTGCCTAGGTGCAAAAGCTCAGTGGTTCCCTCCTTGCTGTTTGCAGCAGCATTGCCTGGAGACTAAACCAAACAATTCCTTTCCTGCCCTTCAACCCCACCCCAAAACTTCTGAAAAATATGCAGGCAGGGGCACACCTCTTGTGCCTGGTATCCCCCATGGCTGTGGCGCGCTCAAGCCTGAGCAACCTGTGACCTGGGAACTCTAAAACCAGTTTGAATGCAAAAACTGGTGTAGTATAAAGTACTAGTGGAGGTATTCGACATGTGGAATATCTACTACTGTTTCCCAAGACTTGAAGGTCTATTGATGCAATAAATACAGCCACAGAAACTGATGGATTCCTTTGGCCAAGTTTTCTGTTTCTGAGGAATCATTGTTTGAATGTTTGTTTAGAAATACTTTTCTATCCAGATTATGTTGTGATGCAGTAGGAATTGCTCAAAAATGAACCTAAGGCACATTGTATGAAGCTGGTCAGCAGTTGCCAGATTGCCAAAAATGCCGATGAAAGGCACTGGCTCACTCTGTGCATGCCTGGTGGTTTTGTGGTTAATCATTCCAGCTGGCTGGACTATGTGTTTATTATTGGGAGCTCTTCTTTAAGGACTACTTTAAATAAAAATAAATTTAAAACCAATCAATTTTTCCCACAGAGCTTTATCTCCTGAGGACTGGCAAATTGTCACTGGGCTGGAGCAGATTAAATGATTTTAATTATTTTTTCCCCCCCTTTTCTTTTTTCTTCCTCCTCTCAGCTGGATCAAACTGTCCCATGCAAAATACCATGGGCAGGCAGCTGTCTGCCTCATGGTAGGCGTGAAAAATGCAGCTCCAAATAAATAAACAGATAATCTGAAGTTAAGCAGAACAGTTGTGAAAAGTTTGGGGGTTATTTATTTATGTATTTAATTATGTATTCTTTTAATTTTTCCTGCTCAAAGGCACTTACCCCTCGGCACTGGGGTGTGCCCAGGACTCCGTATAGGATCCCCACCTGCTGAGAAGAGACCTGGCACCAAGGCTCACCCTGCCAGGGATTCCTGGAGACGTGCCTGTCTCCAAAGCCACTCCTTCACCTTTCCCCAGACCTTCAGTTTCTGGGCATGCAGTTTCTGTGTCAGCTGGTGCCAGGAGTGCAAGAGACCTTCCTGGGCTGGTGTCTCCCTGCCCCACCCTGTGTAGAAACAGTCAATGAATTCTCCTGGTAAGCACAGTCACTTTCTGGCCTGTCCTCCTGCCTTGTTCAGTCGGTCAGAAACCAACACAGGGCTGGATTTTTCTCATGGTTTTGATAAGAAAATTCAATAATATTCCTCAAATAAGATAGCTGCCCTCTGTGCTGCAGATAGAGCCAGGTAGAAATATGAGCATGCCCAGACTTAAGTCATGAGGGCATGGAAAACTAAAGAAAAGGCTTTGAAAGGTTTATGATGGGACCTGTAGTACTTTGCTGATGCAGAGTTTAATCACTGATCTGAGCTGGTTAATAAGACTTCCAATAAGGTGATAAAGATATTTAATGTTTGCCTACTGTTATAAAATTAGCTACAGCTCAGGCATTTTGCACCTTTGTTCCTTGACCGATTTTTAGTTACAGTAACTGCAGTAACTGCAGTGGTGATGCATTTTAGAAGTCAGGTAACACAATAATGGTAAGTCTGACTGATAAAGGAATTAATTGAGAGGTATAGAGTTGCTTCTAGTCCAGCATGAGGCTGTGAAAAAGTAGTTCTTGCAAGCAAATCTGATCTTCTTTCGAAAATGCACTCTCAGCTTTGTAAGAGGGATGACATGTGCCAGCACAGATCTGGCAGAAGAAATGAAGAAGAAAATGTTTGCAGTCACTCCCTGTCCACGTTATGGCTGTGTGTTACTGTAGCCTCTTACTGACAGATTCTTAAAAGATTTCCAGTCTGAATGAGAGGTATCTTTTCCTCCCTCTGAATCTTTTTTCAGAGGTGGACTTTTTTTGTGCAGTGTAATCCCATTCAAAATTAGCAAACAGCTTCAGTTGACTTATGATGTCTACTGGAGTGAACGCTACAAAGGAGCAGACTTTCCAGTCCAGCAAGAGGAAGAAGGTCTCTGCACTGGAGATACAAGCACCAAGTCAGCTACAGACAGCCTTGTGTGACTCTTGAGCACAATTCTGTGTCCAAGTTTGTCAGTTATACAATTGTCCTAAGCAGCGCTTCTTGGAATTACAGAAAAACAAATAAGTAATTTATTAGTAAATCGTTTTATTAGTAAATTGTTGGCACCTATTTTGGGCAAGTTCAAAGGTCAGCCTAAGTGTCCTTGATATATGAGCATCTACCTCTCCACAGCAGTTTTCTGTGCCAGACTAAAATGGGAGACAGGCCCTTTCCTAACAATATGCAAACAGAGAGTTTGTGATTAATGATAATGTCACATGAGTAGTTGCCAAGGACTCACATTTTACAGCATGGAGCATGGCTCAGATACAGCAATTATGCTAAGTGGTGCTGATAACACAGGAAATATTGGAAGCATTTTCCTGTGTTGGAAGGTAATTGTACAAACTGACCTGTTGTCACGTCAGTGCGTCCTGAAAGATGAATGAGATAGAAGCTACTGCTCTGTAATTCCCTGGGATGCAAGATGCAGAGGAGATCACCTCAAAAAACATGTGGGGTGCCTTTTATAAACACAGAATGGGTAAGTTGGGAAGGGACCACAGTTGGTCATCCAGTCCAACCTCCCTGCTCATGCTGGATCCCCTGGAACACGTTACTCAGGATTGTGTCCAGACAGCTTTTGAGTATCTCTGGGGAAGATCTCCACAGTCACTCTGGGCCACCTGTTCCAGTGCTCAGCCACCCTCAACAAAAAGTTCTTCCTCATGTTCAGGTGGAACTTTCTGTCTATCAGTTTCTGCCCATTCCTCTTGTCCTGCTTCTCAGCACCACGGAGCAGAGCCTGGTCCACGCTCTGACCCCTCCCTGCAGATAATAAGGGACATGGCTGAAGTCCCCTCTCAGCTGTCTCTTCTTGAGGCTGAACAGGCCCAGCTCCCTCAGCCTTTCCTCATCACTGAGGTGCTCCAGACCTCTAAGCACCTTTGTACCCTTGTTCCAGACTTGCTCCAGGAGCTGCACAATAATCCTCAAATGGAGACCAGATTACAATTATTTCATCCCATATATCATGAAGGTGGTGAAGGCCCTAATGCCCACCACATATTGAGAGGAAAAGTCCTAAGAGCCTAACACTCACGGGGGTGGGGGTGTTCTCTCCCTGTGGAATTAGGCTGTACTCAATTATTCTTTAGAGCTGTTTCTCTTCCTCTGGAAAAGAGAGAGGTTCCAGAAAGTACACTTAGGGGGTAATGTGAACTTCTGTGCATGTTTGCTACAAATCTGAGAAAGATTCACTTTGAAGGCTGGGAAAGCAACTAATAAGGTTTCTTTGACATAGCACAATGGCTGCTGAGAAAAATTATTGGAGTCAGGGTTGTTAAGTGGAAAAAGGAAATGCTTTTTTCAGCAAAAGAGATATTTCAGCTCTCACAGGTAAGAAGATTTAAATAGTGAATTTGACAACAGGACAGATGGATTCAGATCACTAAGTAGCAACACATGTTTTCTCTTGGGGCTTTCCATTTGTGGTTTACCAGCCACGCCACAACAAAAGTCTTTCGCTTTTCTGTGAAAGTGAATCCATTTTTTAGTTTTCCTCCAAAGCTGCATCAAGTGTTGCTTTCCTGTGCATGTGTTTGTTGCTTGGGAGATGTGGTTCATGTGAGCTGCTGTCTTTAATGAAGGCAAACAGAGGGATGCTGGTGCTCAGGTGCAAGACTGATCTGAGGGAGCGCAATGAGCTGGTTTCAGTTCTGGAAGCAGGAGTGTGTGTTGTACCTTTGCTCTTCTTGGGGTTGTAAAGTTGGGTGAGAAATGGATGAATTAGCCCAGGCTTAGTGCTGTCTTCAGGCTACTGTGTGGCTTTTGTGGAGCTTGTTGTGTCGTTCAAGGGGTTTTGTTGTGTGAGCCAAAATAAAGCAGAGGAGGTCAGCTCTGTGTTGTGTTTGTCTCCCCTTATCTGAGGGCTTTGAAAAGGAACACTGAAGGATGTGGCTGAAAACTCACTTTGGGTGGGGGCAATGGCTTGGATTGATCTGTCTGTGTGTTAATAGGTTTACTCACACATCCAGAAGACTGAATAGATTTTATTTAAGATATAAACATGGCACGTGATGACAAAAACTCTTATTACAGAATTCCCAAGTCCTTTGGATGGTAACAACCATCATCTAGGATTTACTTACCTTCAAGAATAGCTGGAACCCTAAACTAAATGAAAGCACAGAGTTTGCAAGAAAAGGCTTTTATATTTAGGTGTATCCATAAAGTAGCCCAGAAGTTAAGAAACTCCAACCAGTCCAGATTAGTTTTTAATAACATATTGCAGAGTGACTGCCTGGTCACTTCTTACATCTCTGAACCATTACAGTTGCAGAATATAAAAGTGGAAACTCCTTATAGAAAAGGCTTCTGTTTGGTACAGCAGCACCAGAGGCTGCACAAAACAACTTCATGTGACAGATAAGGAGGAAATGGCTGCAGGACTTTTTACTGAACCACTAGGAAATTGTTACCCTGCACATCTACACAGATGTTGTTCACATTTTTGAGGTGTCTGTAAGCTTTCCTCAAGCAAGTTCACTTTAGGGTTTACTGAAGACTCGATCTGGACTCAGAAAATATCTAATATCTGGATTCATGGACATGAGAGAAGCACAGCTGCTCAGCTGGGAGCCTCCCTGGGGGGGTTATTGCTTTGACAAGAGAGAACTGCTACGCTATTACCAAATGGTTCTGGATTCCACATGATGTGAGGATAACAAAATTTTCATTTGGCTGGGACTTGAAAGCTGATCTTGATATGAAAAATCAGTGTCTGAGCTCAGAATTGATACTGGAGCACCTCAAGTGCAGAGCAAGAACAAACAAGGCTATGACTTATTCACAAAAAATCATTAATTTTAGTCTACCACTGGTGCAGGAGAGGTCAAGTTTTTCAAGAGCTCAGTTTAAAATAATAATCTCCATCCCCCCATGACAAGATGGGGAAACAGTTCCATCTGTGTAGGAACCCAGAGTGCCGAGAGAATTTCTCTGCCTGTTTTTAAGGGTTCTTACCCCCCTGCACAACACTGCTTTTACCTCCAACCTTGGAAAAAATTACCAACGATCAGACAAGAACTAGAAAATACAGTGGTGTGAATTAGGTGATAGACTACTATGTAAGATTGTCACAGGGTGAAAAATTTAGAGGTTTTGGGCTTCTCTTTGTAGTCAATAGGTAAGAGTAAAAAATATAAAAATGGAGGATTCTTGTTCTCTAAACCTTCTTCTCCTTCTTCTACTACTCCATGTTCTGCAGTAAAAGTAGTTTGGAATGATTGGATAGAGAATTCCGCAGTTCCTGCCCGTGTTACTGAATAGTTGGTAGGAAAGTGAAAATAATGTATGTTTTTAGTAACTATTGGTTAAAATATCTTTAAAAGGCTGTGTAAATCTTGATAGAGAGACTTCACTCCTGCTTTCTGTGCTCTATGCTGTACCTGGGTCACACTAGTGGCTCTGTTCCTCTGATAAGACTTAATAAACAACTATCTGGAAGCATTGAAAATCAAGGAAAAGTCTCGGTTTATCTTTGAAACTCCTTGCAAGGACTTTTAGAAAATTCTCTCCCATCAGGAGGGACTTGATTTATGGCACGGTACAGTGTCACATCTGGCCAAGAGAGCTAGTAAAAATTCCTCTTCCTTCAAAATTTCATATAATCAGCAAAGTTTACTGTTTTGCTATTTTCAACCAGTCAGTTTGGCTGACTTGGGGCTGAAACAGCAAGGCACATGCACTGGCACAAGGAAACTGCAGTTCTTGGCTTTCTGGATATTCATGGACAACACACTGACAGAATTTGCACTTTTTTTTGTTGTTTTGTTGGGTGAGTGTAAGGATGAGAAACAAGCACAAGTTCAGTTTAAAACCTTCAGTTTAAAATCTTCCCCAGAAGCCACGGGAAAGTGCTCAAAGATTCAGTTGAATCAAGCAGAGGTCAACCACAGTTTTTGTTCCATCCTGAAAAGGGTAAGTCCAGGTAACCTGACATTAACATAGCAGAGATCACTATTTTTAATTGGTCAGATTTCCACAGCCTGTTTTTTCTCACAGCTGGCTCCTGTCGAAAGTGGAAGTCCCCTTTTTGGTGGAATATTTGGTAAAAACCAAAATGTTGCTATCAAGTGCATTTAAAGAAGGCACCTTCCCTTATGTTAACACATTCAGTACTTAACCCCATTAGAGCAACTCCCATTTTTGGAGGACTGGATCAAAGTGTTCTGCCTGATTCTGTACACAGCAACATGAACCTGGTGAAAACAGACAATGGAAGAATTGTACTCTAAAGAGAAAGAAACATGGAAAAGGTCACAAATCTCACTTTGCAGAGTCCTTCAGTTTTCTTTCTTTGTTTTTAGCTGCCTTTCTCCACATGCAGCAGTCATCCTCAGGGTAAGGTGACAGCAAGAACTTCCCACGCTCCTGAAACGCGGCTGCTTCTGCTCCTGACAAAGTCCTCAAGGATGATGATGAGAGACTGGACAGTCACCAGTTTCCAGTGGTCTGGCACAGAGCAGCTGAGTCTCAGGCTTTCTGCTTTCCCCAGTTAGAGGTGCCCAGATCACCGACAATCACAGAGGACTGTTCAAAGTGCTGAGCTGGAGTGGTGACACAACTGTCCACTCTTCTGTGGACACAGTCAGTGGCTGGAATGAAAATCCAGCAGATTTTCTTGTCTCTTGTGTTCTAGAAGCTTTTTTGTTTGTTTTTTTTTGCCATCTCTCTTGGCAGAAATCTGTCACTTGTATTACAAACAATGCTGCCACTGAGGGAGTGATGCTTCTCTTGACACATCTCCAGCTGCCCAAACTGTTGGCAGACCTTCCATTTAGGCAGGTGCTCTAAAAACAAAATAACTTCTTTTTATAAAAAAAACCAGACAAAAAGCTTCCCCAGAAATAATCATTCCTAGTATTGTTTTTCCTACGTAACCAGTGGAACAAGCTGCAAAGCTATGGAAAAGACATATTCATGCTGCTGAGAGATAACTGACTGGGGCAAAGTCCTGCCTGGATACCCAAGACACTGAGGGCTTTCTGTCCTCATACCACAGTCTGGAAGTGCCTCTCTGTGCAAATGGAAAAAGTGGTCTCTTGTTAACATCCCCCTCCCTTGGGAAGGGATGTCAGTGTCACCTTGGGTTCATTTTAAACTATTTCAGAGAATGAGGTGCACAAAGCCCAGCTGTGGCCAAGGGAAAACAGCTTCCCCAGGCTTCTCTCTTCACCAGAGCATCCTGCCCCACTGGCTGGAATGAGTGTCTGCAGAGACTAACCCCACCAGGATGGAGTTACTCTTCTTTACAATCTGCCTTCCTCACAGTTTCCAGACTCGTTTTTTTCCTTTTTAACAGCAAAGTTAGTTTCAGTAGTCTCATTCGGGTTTGCAGTATTCAGGATTCTCACTGCCCATGAAACAATCTGACCTCCTTCATAAGGTGCCAGAAACAGAAGTGCATTTACAGCAGTATTGAAAAGCAAGATGCTGTGGCACACCACCCCCCTGGGTGCACCTCCCTAGTGCCTTACCCCCATCTACCACATATAACTGGCTTGAAAATACCAAATGATGACTGAATTAGGCTAGAATTTCTCCTAGAGCCCATCTTTTGTACCAAAGTAGTACCAGCTTTATTTCTAAGTAATTTCTGCCAGATTTTCTGTTAGGAAAAAACAAAGCAAAAAAACGGAACTGATGGAGACTTGATAGCTGGACAAACTCTCTGCCTCAGTGCTCAGCTACCATTACCCTCAGACATATTCTTCTAACATCTAGCTTAAATCTCCTTTGTTAAGTCTGTTGTTCCATAAGTGCAGTGTCAGCTGGGTTAGCACAATAAATAACTTGTCCCATCCTCTATAAAAACACTCTGAACAGAGTTGTTATTGTGTCCTCAATCAGCCTGGCCTTCTCAGCCTAAACAGACATAACCAATCTCTCACCAGAGATCACATTCCCTGGATCATTCTCATTTCTCTGGTATTGGTCCAAGTTGCCCTTAAACTGGGATGCCCAAAAGATGGCCCTCAGAAGTGGGACAGCTTTTGTCATCAGTGAGCCACCAAAGCTGCTGTCCCACATCCACAAGTGGTGTGGAGACATGTCAAGGAAAAGACAGCATGTGGAAGTCTTTGCTTTGTTCTTTGTGAACAAATCATGCTACAGCAGCCTTCAATACAAGATAAATATTTACTCTTATTTATGTCACAGAGGTTTTTTTACTTATGGGCTCAGTCCAGGGATCTAATCAAGAAGGGTATAAGTAAGTCTGGAGAAGAAAAAGTTGACCTTAAATTGACTGCTTTTGTTACGTTAATGCAGTTCACAGGAACAAAAGGAGAAAATGTCTCTGTTTTAAGGAGAAAAATCCATCCTCCTCCACAGATTATGCTCTGCAGGAGAGAGTGCAATGCCTGTTGATGTTTAGCAAACACAAATGTTGGCTGCGGTCTGGAAAATAACTGACCATTAACCCAGTTTCCATGACTGCCAAAGAAGTTCCAGAAAAGATTTTTTTAATTTGAGGGTCATTTTGCTTCTGCATGATACTATGAATTGGGTACATTCACAGCATCTGCTACAGCAAACTATGCTTTAACTATTACAGTTTTGGTGAAACCACAGTATTTTCTGCCTTTTCTGCTGACTTGTTTGCTCCAGTAGAAATTACCAAATGAGATATAAAATAGGAAGGTATTTCACTCTCTCTGTACTCTTGCAAGTCCTCTGTGATAGTTTGTTTTTCCAAATCTCTCCTTTTTTTACCCAATTTTTATTTTTCCCCTACTATAAATAATAAATGAATTAGTAAACCAGCTGGCCTGCAATATTGCAGTCTTGCTTATAAAAATATGAACATGGTGAAGGTCTGAACAGCACTTTTTTTTCTAGGAAAGGAAAGGGTTTTTTTTTTTAAATTGGGTGTGTATAGGCTCAGGTTCACACACATGAAGCAAGATCTTCTAGGATGTAGTGCCCAAAAAATGTTTCAGTTTGTATCATCCAGCAAGTCTAATCTAAAGGCTTGTGCTGAACTTGAGTCCTGAAGCTATGAAGTTAAGTTGCTCTTGAGACAAATAAAATAACATATTATTAATACTTACAGCTGAGTCCTCCTTGGTCTTCTTTTGGTTGGACATCTGTTGAAACAAATGCATGGGTTTCAGCATGCAGGATAGATAACCACAGTCTTCAGACAAATGAGATTAATATTAAGCAACATCCACTAAATCTGAAGGTTCAGTGTGCTAAGTGTTCTGTAAAATGCAGTCCAATATTCTATTTGCTTACAACCCAGGCTACCATTTCAGGAAGGAGAGATTTTGGGATTGAAGTGATTGCCTTCCTCCCTATCTCGGGACAAAGTCCTGCCTCACTCTTGGATTGTCTCCAAGGAAGGACATGACTTCTACAAGAGCTGCTGCAGATCCTGGACAAGATCTCTACCCTTCTTTCCCCTGATCTTTTCTGAGGCACCCAGGCTTGCTGGCATTGAGGAAGAGGTCATGGACTGAAAACATGGATTGTCCTTGTCCATGAAAAGTGTGGTTGTCCTGGCTCCCTTAGATGTTAGCTCCTGGATAGCTGCAAAGGGGCTTAGAGCAAGTACTCAGGTACATTGGCAGACTCAGTCTGGTTCACAAGATGTCTTTTAGAGCTTTTTAGAGTCACACGTGGGCAAATCCAGCTACACAAGAGTACACACGTGACAGTGAGACAAGCTACATTTCTGCTTGATCCCAGTGGGATCCTGACCCTTCATCATCCAGCCAGTGACTCTAGAGCTCTCAGGACTGAATTATGCTCTGGTTTCTGCTTCAAGCTGTGCTCAGCTGAGTGAGCTACTGACCCCAGTCCTGTTTCATGCCATCTGTCCAGAAAGAGCCTGCAGGGATCACAGCTGACACACCATGGCCTGAGCAGGCACAAAGTCTGAGTTACTCTCACATCCAGAAATTACTTCCTGTGAGGCTCAGGCACGGGAGGAAAAAACCATAAAGAATAACATATCCTGGGCACTACATTTCCTCCCCAGTGCACCCCAAGTTTTTAATAATGGCGTGATTTCCTGCTGCCATGTGCAGGCAGCTTAGTCATACTTTATCTCTTCCTGTTGGATAACATTAAGTATTTTGGCAAGTGAAAAAGAATTCTTAAAATTTGGTCATGCAAATGAAGTCTCATTACCTGTGTACGACACTAGATTAGAGGACCTCCTTCTCCACAGCCAGCAGATTAAAACAGTTAGAAGACCTATCAGAATGACAATGGCAATGATGCCAGCTGCTTGAGCACCTCGTCCTTTTTTTTCTAGGTTTTTGTCACTTTCTGTGCCAGAACCATTGCTTCTCTTCTGCTGCGTGTCTAGAATAAAATAGAAAAGAATGTAATAAGGTGTAATTTTTCACATTTTATACCAGGCAAATATTTCACCACATTTTGCATCCATAAGGAAATTCAGAAGGACTAAAGATTTGTGCTATTCATATAACTGTGATTCTGGTGATTCCTTCTGAGCAAGACACATCTCCAACTAATTATGTCTAAATACCAGTTTACTCTTCCCTGTCATCATATTGCATCCATCCTTCTTTCTTCCTTTTTCTTCTTTCCTTACAGCTTTGAGAGACTGTATGTTTGGGCTTGTATCTAGACTCAGCTGAAAATAAATCTATACAGAATCTGTAATGTAAATCTGATGGTATTCAGAAAGATGGGTGAAAACCTGTTTCCCTGAAGTTAGTGAAGAATCTTCTTCATTCATTGCTGCAAACTGAAGGATTCAGATTACATCTCTTACTCTTTCAAGTGTGATGGTGAGACTTTAAAAAAAGCCCCAAAAAATAGTAATAAGAAGGTCTTTTCCCTCAGAAGACAATATGACAGAATGCCATTAGGAAACTAACGATGAGGTTACTTAATTTTCCTTTAATTTGGGAAGGAATTTTAATTTTATTTCCTTTAATTTTTCTTTAATTTGCACCAGGGTGCAGAGACCTGTGAGAGAAAGGTGTGGCTGGAGGCAGGACCAGGAACAGCAACGAGATCAAACAGCCACCTCCAGATCAGCCTTCCCACTCCAGACAGATTCTCTACACAGCTTTCTGGAAATAATGAACTGCATCAGTGGTACTGTAACTATAAGGTCTTAATAGCTTTTTTTTTTTTAAGTAACTTTCTGGTTTTGTGAACAGTTGAGTGACTAAATACTTGCTTTTACTATTAATCATCACATCAGCAATAACTAGCATATTATACTTGTGCTATTAGGTACATTGTTCTATTGAGCTCGTACTGCTCATTTGCTGCAGACCTAGTTTAAGTTGTGCACTGTATTAAATTGAGTTTTGGAGACTGAAAATTGAACTAGGAAACTAGGCAGAGTAAAAAGCAAACCTGAGTGTTCCAAGGCCATTGGGTAGGGGGTCAGAAATCATGGATCTGCTCTATGGTGGCCCCTAAAAAACAACCTGATTCCCCAAACCATCATGTTCCCGAGGAACTAAAGGGTAAAGCCCAGAGACTGCCTCAGATGCAAGAGCTTCTCAGTGCTGTTGTCATAATACACTTGGTGGGGTATTCACTTCAATGTGGAAGAATTAAACATCAAGTCCATGGCTAAGCATAACTAGAGCTTGAAACAAAGCCTGGGATCTTCTCAGCACTTTTTGGAACTACTGAATTAATGCACAGCCCTCGCTAATGCCCATCTACAGACAGAGACACACTAGTTGATGTTCCTGCCACCTAGAAAACGTGAGGCTGCATGAAGGGACTTACAGTTGGCTGATAGATTTTCCTGCAGCATCTCATTTTCTATGGAGCACTCTATTTGCATGTTAGAAGTGGCTTTCACCTTCAGTGTGCTAAAAACGCTGAAAGTGCCATCGCTGTGGGGCGTGATCTGTAGCTCTGATGGATTCAGGCGACTGTTGTTCACTTTATTGATCCAGTAAACTTTGGGCCTTGGGTATCCATTGCCAGACCTGCAGCTGAAGGTCACCTCCTCTCCAGTGCTGCTACTGTTTCTTATTGGTCCACTGAGTATTGGTTGGCTGTAACTCGCTGCAGAGCAAGAAAAAAAAGAAATAGTTGTTGACATTTTGAAACGTACTGACAAGACAGAATTTTGACATGGCTTCTGAAGGAGAATTGCTGGATTTCTCAACACCCTCATGACTTGAAAGGGAAACACCTGCAGATTTGGTCTGTATGCCAGAGAGCTGTGAGGATCACTGGGAGGGCAGAAGCTTAAAGCCAAACCCAAAGGAAGAAAGGACCAACTTAAGCTGCTGTCACCCAGTCACGTGCAAGAGCCCTCATATCCATGAAAAACAAGAAGAAAAGAAACAGACACTGAGTAAACACTTGTTACATGTATTCTCCAATGTTTACATTTTCTGTCTGTAACATTTAAATTAAGCAGACTTCATCTCAGGAAAGGGCAGAAGTCTGTTTCAAAGTTAAAGGTGTGCTTAAATACGACATTGAAATAGCGCGACTTTGAAAAGCGGAAATGAGAATTTGGGCAAAGTGACACAAGTTCTTACCTGCTAAACTGAGAACCACTTCTGCCTGGTGAATCACTTGGGTATATTCAGTTTTCTCCTGTACCACACATTTGTATGTATGTTCATCTCTCTGGCTGACATTTAGTAATAGCAGAGAAAAATCACCGTTTTTCAACCTATCCCAGAATAATTGAGTCCTGTCTTTAAAGTGAATGCACTGATTACTGTTATTGTCTTGGCCAGAGATCAGTGCATGTACAACTGAACACTTTCCTTGATCATCATCAGCTAATTGCCAATATACCCGTAGATTTTCTAATTGCAAGCTGGTTTTGTTATAAATGCAACTTAGTGTGGCGTTGTCTCCAAGTTTACTGATGATGTTCTTCTTCTCTAGTGCAATAACTACAAGATTAAAAGAGAGAGAGAAAAAAGGGAGGTTATGTAGGGAAAAAAGTAACTATTTTCAAGTACATTCTACCACATATAGACTCTAGTACTAGTTTTATAGCAGGTGGGTGAGTGTGCTCGCTTCATAGTCATTCCTACCCCCCAAATTGCCAGTGGCTAATTCTCTTCATGTCCATTTGTCTGTACATTGTCCAAAGGGACCTTTTCCCTGAAGGCCAACCAATCTTAATCATTCCCAGCCCCATGGATACCCACATTTCACTTTGCCCACTGACTGCAGACACATGCTTTAATAATCACTTCTTTTTTTTTTTTTTTTATTAAGAAAAATGCCAAATAACTCCACTTAAATCACAAGTGGAAACATTGATAAGAAAGAGTGCTGCCATTATTTTGAGACCCACATAATTAAGAAGGGGAGTAGAAGCAGTGTTTCTCAAAGCTGGCATGACAAAGCAACCACATTTTACTGCTACTGTTGGTGGCACCTTCTCAACAAATGCACTCAGCTGACAAATCAGCTTGCCCAGATACCTCCAGTGACACATTCATTAGACATTTACACCTTGAGGGTCACTTGAGCTAAAGTCAGGATCGTATGTGGCTTTCAGAACACATTTCCTGCCTTCTAGATGTGACAAAGGCATCCTCAGCTCCAGGTGAGCAAGGCAAAGGCGTGAGGTGGCTGACAAGTGATGCAGACAGCACAGGTCAGTGAGTCCCACAGGGCTGGGCAGCTCTGGCCACAGCCTCCCTGCTGAGGATCCATCACCTCCAGCCCAGCAGCCAAAACCTCACTGGTGCAACTGGTTGGTGGCACCAAAGCAGTGTATGTGTTGTAAGTGTCAGGCTGGGGGGCAAGAGGGGGCCAGGGATGGGGCTGGATGGGAGAGATTACAGCTGGGGGAAGGGATTACGTGGGTGGATGATTTAGGGAAAGGGAGATGAAGGAGTGAAGGTTTGGAAATGTAGAAACAGCATGTGGAGGGAGGTGACAATGTTAAAGGGGGACCTGTCTTTGTGAGGGTGTGAGGGTGCACTGGACTCAGAAATAGCTCGTCTACACAGCTGAGTTGGGCACCCTGGTCTAAAAGCACCACTGAGGCAGACACAGCACTTGCAGGGAGAAAGGCAGGATGTTTACCAGGCATGTGAACCCTGTGCAGTGGGACTGGAAGTAACAGGCTTGAACTGCAACACAATTTCTTGGCTCAGACTTTGGGAAACCACTTGGAACAGCAGGAAAAGTAATGCCCTGGCACAATGGGTGCACCTCCATCACTGGCCAGAAACAGGCCAGCCAGCATCTATTGAGACTCAATCTGGTACAGTTTGTCATGATATTGGGGCCAGGGAGTTTCCTTGGTGACTTTATTGAGGTCCTTCTCACTGATTAAGCAATAACAGAGGAGAGAACTCTAAAAACATTTATATATCATCAGGTGATGTGATTTAAATCTACCTTTGTTTTACAAGGGGTATTTTAGAACTGTAGTAAAATTATTAATAGTAGTAGTAAATTTACTACTACTAGTAGTAAGTAGTAGTAAAATTACTAATATTGGCTACTTGATACCGTGATGTATAATTCTAGCCTTGAGTATACATGCATGTTAGATCTGCTTATCAGCAGCTCTTATTACTCCACTTCTAAGGCCTCTTGTTGACAGAGATAAGAACACAGGGAGGTCTCTGAAACAAGCAAAGCAACCTGAGCATCCATACGGTCCCTTGCTGTTCTCTGCAATGAAACTGATAGAAATTGATTGTTTCTTCTTTCCCTGATGCATGTCAGAGAAACATTTCACACTGAGGAATTCTTCAGTATCTTGTAGAAAACACACAGATGTTTGTATTGTTCATTTTACAACTACTTTGTTCGTTTGGCCAAACATATTAAAGGGAGGGCAGTTTAATTTTTAACTGAGTTTTTCTGAACTTACCAGCTTTCAGGATATGAAGGAGTAGTAACAGAAATCCATACCTAAGATGGAAAGCAAACAAGTGTTACAAGTGACTTTGCATCTCTGTTGTTTAAATAAGCAATAAACCCAATATTGAATGTTTTAATATAGTGGCAGAAGTAGGTAAATTAGGTACTGCTCCTGTGTAATGCCCCATTAAGTATTTGCATTTTTGACAGCTGCAAAACTTCTGTTTATACAAGTCAGCAGTGGTTTGGTGGCCAAGGCCACAAATAGCAGCAAAATGCACTAATATTGGAATCAGGGCAGAGGGCATGAAGCTGGTGTTGTGCCTGTCTTCTCTTGTGAAAGAATCAATTGGCTTGCTGGACAAACAGGCTCTGGAGCCTATCTGGGTCACTGGGAAGGACAGTGGCTGCACAGGTCAAAACCCAGGTTCTCCAATCTTTTGCTGAAACTCCAGGAGTTATGGTTTTATCTGGTTAAAGGACAAATAGCAGCTGGCCATGCTGCCCACCAGCTTATGCACTCAGTAAAAACGTGTAAACAGGAAACCTGCTGATAGTGGAGAGCTGTGCAAAGGTTTTTGCTGGAAAGAATTTGGTGTGTTTGATTACTCAGGAGGGGCAAATCTGTGCAGGAGTTACCCCAAAGGAAAGGATGCCATAGGAAAACCCAGTTTAACCCATCTATAAAGGCCAAGTGATTTAACTTTCATCCCATAGGGGTTTAAGGGACATAAATGGACAGCACTTCCATGTGAGTTACTTTAAAATAGCCTTCAGCCACCACATCTAGTTACACATTGTGCTCTCCTTCCTCCAGACTGCTGTAGGAAGGGAAAGGAAAGAATGATGGAAAGGTTTTGGAATGTGAACTGTGTGGCTGCAGTTGCTCACCTTGATATTGCCCCAGGTGCAATAAGGTTGCAAAGCTGAGCTGGTGGGCGGAGTGACAAGAGCACTGCTCTGTTACCAGCATACCCAGCTCGCCTTTGGCAAGCAGGCAGGATTGTGAGGCTACACTGCCTGGGTACAGCTGGCTCCCTTCCCCTGGTGTTCTCAGCCCTCAGCCAGGCCCAGCACTGAGCCCAGGGCTGGGGCAAAGCGGACAGCTGCTCCCAGCAGGCCATGTCCACCAGGATGGAGCTCCAGGGTCTCCCACCCACATTGGGAGCTGCCTTCCCTTCAGACCAACCCTGCCCTGCCTGGCCCTCTTCCCTCTACGCCCTAACCTAAGCTCACTCCCCAGCAGCCATTTCTCACCTTGCTGTGCTTTACAAAACCCCCTCTTTTCCAGGCTTCCTGCCCCTTCCCCACAGCTTCAGCTCCTTTATCTGGCCAAGCATAGAAATTCATACATCACTTCCCAGACACAGCTTTGATTCTGCCCAGCTTTACTCCTACCTCCTGCCTGGGCACAACCTGGGGCTCCTCTGCTGCTGCGGAGTGTCTCTAATTCCCACCTGACCCCCAAGAAAATTATCATCTTCCCAAACATATTCAGCTTCTCATGCAGAAAGCAGAAGACACTCCTGACACAAAGTCTACCTCTGCTTGAAGCCCCATTTCCAGAGACTGAGCTAGAGAGACTTTAGGGGTGAACCAGTCTGAATTGTATTACTTTTTGTATAAAGAAAACACTTTATTTTCTTTTTATGTATCCTTTGAAATGATTTGATAGATGAGGCTTGAAAAATTTAAGTGGATGCCCAGAGTGGAAAATTTCTGCTCTATTACTTCAGAAAATCTGCAGCCAGTCTCAAAGGAAGTCTCCCAAGGAAGCACACCTAAACATTCTGTTCTGTCTCTGACAGTGGCTTTTACACATGGATTTGTATTTTATTCCTGCTGTATTTTTTTATACTGTGCAGGAGTCATCACTTTTGTGCCAGCCTTGTAGACATTTGTTTTGGCAAGGTCAGCTCATGTAGTCCTCAATCTTTCTTAATCCCATGTCTGTGTTTGCTTTATTATTCCCCACACAAATTAGAAGCCATGGATATAGCAACTCATTTGAATTGAACAAAAACAGTATCTGACTGATCTTTATGGGACTCCCTAGGGAATTTCTCATGGTAGGCATTTCTTAATGCCAACAAACACTTAGATTTTCAACCAGAACTGATTCTCATATGTATTTATACAAAGTGGATTTTGATTTCTTATTTTTAATAAGTGATGCCACAGCCAAGGTTGGACAGGTCCAGAGACACCTCATCCTCCTATCTGGAGGAGGTTGCAGCTGTGGTTTTGTGGGGGCAATATCAACCCACAACGTTCCCCTGGAATAGCTTTAATTCCAGGCTTCTATTGGAAAAGGGTAGAAATGTTCTGCCGGCAGAGAAACCTCCTTTTTGCCCACTACTTTCACTCAGCTCCTGTGTCCATCACACTAGCAGTGAGCTTAATTAAGTGCTGGCATAGCTGCACTACCTTCTTAGGTTCTTGCTTTCCTAATTTTTAAAAAACATTTTAATTTTTTTTACTTTTTCAATTCTTTCCCACACCTTCCTCTTCTGCAAGTTTTTTTAAATGCCATGTGAAACGGGAGAAAGTTGCACTTCCCCTTACATATACATTCTTGCTGGCTGAGATGATTCTTCCTACCAGCACCTCAACTCTTTCATCGCTACTCATCTTAGAGCCACGGGATGTTGCTGATGTGGCACATTCTACCCAGGCAAGGAGATATCCTGATGCTTGCAATAGCAACTTCGGGGTCTTTGCTCCACTTTGTCCCCTAACCTTGTGGCGACACGGCTCTTCCCTTCCCAGCAGGTGCCCATAACAGGTCACCTGCGGAGCTTTCCTAACACCTGCTGTAAAGCAGCGCTACCCGGGGCAGTACAGCCCAGGCGAGCCACGTCCCATCGCAACCCTTCAGCTGAATATATCCATAAAAGGCCCGCTAATTGCCTGGAGCCCTCGATGGCCGCGGACGGACAGGGGACCCCTGCCCGGGCTTGATGGGGGGCTCTGGCAACACCCGGCTCCCCCCGCCCCGGGTCCCCGCCCGCTCCCGCGGCTCCGGGAGCGCTGCCGGCGGCCGGGACCTGCTCCGCAGCCTGTCCGGGGTCCGGGGGCCGCCCCTGACTCCAGCGAAGCAGCCCAGCCCCTGCCCGCGCTTTCCCTGCCCGCTGCTGCGGCAAAGCTCGCCTTTCCCCAAGGGGGATGCGCATCCCTGCCCGGGAAGCGGCCGCCGTGTCCCCCCGCGCCCACGGAGCGGGACCACCGACCCTTCCCCCGCGGCCACCACTCACCCTCGCGGCTTCATCGTGCCCGAGCCGTGCGGAACCAGCCGCGCTGAGCCGAGCCGAGCACCAGCTGCCCGCCTCGGGCCGTTCCCTTTTCCCTCCCACGCCTCCGCCCCCGGGGATTTCCGCTTTCCGAGCGCCTGGCGCGCTGCGCAAAGAGGGGCCCGGCACAGCCCGTCCTGGCGGTGCCGGGGCTCAGGCACTCGCCCATCCCCACTGACCGCTTCCCAGAGCCTCGCTGGTGCCGCTGGATGGGGATCCCGGCTCCCGCAAATCCATCCTCCCCGGAAATCCATCTCCCCCGCGGGGAGGACGCCGGTCCCCGTCAAGCGGGACGCCCCTCACCGCTGCTGGGAAGCACTGGGGAGCCAGGCCGGGGCTGCTTTTGCCCTAGCACGGAGACAGCGGAGTCCTCTTGGCCCTGCGAGGCGCTGGAATCGGTCCCGCAGCCCCGGGGAACGGCAGGGACTGCACCCGGTGTGCTACGGGATCTCGAAGAATCCTGCCTGGGAACCGGGAAAGTTGTGTTTCAAAGTACATTAGGTGTATGTTTGCATAAATAGCATATGTATTCTATATTTATATTTTGTAAATAACTAAATGGGATTTGACAGAGAGCACAACCGCACCTGGAGCTGTCGTAGGTGTGTTGGTGAGGGGGTGTTTTAGCACCACCCGGCTGCTTGCGAGCTGCGGTTCTCAGGCTCAGCAGTTTCGTTTTTGGCTCCACATCGGTGGCTGTGTTTGCCTTGCTTGTTGTCAGGAGCTTCAACCCAGCTGGGACCCCTTTGCCAAGGGGAGCGTTTGTGACACACAGCACAAAGCTGCCACAGCATCAATGGTTAAAGTCTGCCACGCTCATATTTTATTTTTTTCTTGATTTTAGTCACCCTGGGAATGCAATTTGTGCACAATGAACATGAAACTCTGGGGTTGTGCAAGACCCACAGGTCTCAGCGCCATTTCCGCTGCCAGCCAGCAGCAAGAAGGGGGATTTCAGGTTTGGGTCTTAAAGCTGACACTACTTCAGCCTCTCTGTTTCACTGATACCTGCACATCAGTGATCAGTTTGGAAAGGCAGGCTTAAATCTGTGCTAAATTTAAAGAAAGATAAACATTCCTATGGAATTATGCCTGAATCAGAACATATTTGCAACAGCAAATTCATATCTTTCACTGAAATATTTTCTGATGGGATATCTTAGTTTGGGAACTACTCTTGATATTTTAGGTGTTGTTTTAATAGCAGGCATTTGGTGAATGGGGATGAACATGGAATCAGTTCTTCGTGGCTAAAAAACTTCTTGACTTTAAATGCTTGTGACTTTAAATGCTTGTGACTTTATACGTGGATTTTTACAGTTCTGGATATAAAATTGTTCTTACTAAGATGCATAGTTTGAGTGAAGTTTTCTGCTGTTCTTTGCAATGGTTTCTATCCTGCTTTTTTCATACATGGTAAGAGCAGCCTATTACTACACATATGTCCCAATTTTGGTGGAAAGAAATTTCCCAATAAGCAAGAAAGGCGAATATGTCTCCATAGCCAAGAATCTCTTTAGGATTTGGAAAGGTCAGATTGCAAACCTCTTTGCTGCCTGCATCAGGGTTTTGAATGTGCATTGCCTGATGAATTTTTAATCTGTAAAGCAACCTTGTCTTCTATTTCCCTTCTATATGATGTTCATGAAGGCCCAGCCTTAGACAGGTCCTAAGTTGCCCCTACCTGCACAATTCCTCAGAAGACTTGAAATATAAGGGTATTCTTCTGCCAGTGGCTCCATTCCTATGACTTTTATTAACCCTGTGGTTAATAAAAGCAGGTTCTCAGTGACAGATCATTGCCATTACATATAGGATGTTTTTTGGGGAGTGCTTCCCTTTTTCTTCCTGCACAAGCAAAAAAGGAGAAGCAGCTGATATGGTTCCTTGTATTTACACTGAATAGCATACAATAAAAATGTATTTTTATTCTTTTGGACACAGATTTGTTAATATGGCATTTGCTACCGATAAGTCAGGGTATTTGACTCAGAGTCAAAACAGAGACCTGAGTGACATGATCTTTGCCCTACAAGTATCCCATCAAAGATAAGGTGGACAATAACAGACAGGGATGTTGGAAAAGCCTATGTGAAAAGTTTTCATCACATGTGGCTCCTCATCCCTACCACCATATGCTTATAGAAAGATTCAGAGACAGCTGAGTTCCTAGAGTGATTTTAAAAAAAATATTGTTGACAGCTTATTTGTCCTCTCTTTTGTGTGCAACACTTTTTCAACCCTTTTTCTCTGCCTCCACAGAAGCTAACAGAAGCAGCAAATGGAAGGAGGACATTGCATCTTAATAGAGGGTGAGGGGAGAACAGTGTACAAACACAAATTGTTTCCTTAACTAATGGAGCCAGTGGAATAAAACAGCAAAGCTGACTGCTAAGAACAGTCTGGTGATGAGGGAAAAGATGCAGTTGCAGTACTTTATGATTCTGAGAAAATAATTTGACAGAAGTGGATGAACTAGGAGGAAATAATTGTCTGTCTGTTTGCTCTCCAGCTCACATTTTGTTGTCACACCAGGCACTCAGGGCATTGGCCAAAAATATCACTTTTAACACCCAAATTCCTAGACTGTTCCATGCAAAAGAAGAAGCCTGTAGCCCTGTAAAACACATGTTTTGAGAAAAACGTGCTCTGCGTGTGTGGTAGCAATGGCAATCCATTTATTTATACCCAGAGAAGGAAAGTACTGTATTGTACTTAGTTACATTTTTAGAAAGGAGCGCTGGTATTCACAGTTCTTTATTAGTTGTGCATGTTGAGATTTCCTGTTGTTTTAGGAATAGCAAGGGAATAACTAACTTGTCAATACTTTTCCCTGCTCACTGTGTGTGGGCATGTTAAAAAAAAAAAAAAAAAAAAAAAAAAAAAGGATTGACCACAGTATGTCATTGCTGAAAATGTCTCTTGAGCCTCTTGTATTCAGGCCATATTATCCTGTGTGGAATGATTCCAAAGAGAAGAGTGCTCTTGCTCTCTGAATTGCCCTCTGCTCCTTCGCTCACTTTCATTTTTACTGGATATCCTGTGCTCTGATCTTTTGCTAAGGACACTTGATAATATATCAAAGAATCTCTTCGGGCAGAGAGTTCACAGGTTTCAGGGTTCACAGGTTTTAGAGTGTGAAATGCCTTCTGGAGAAGGATTACTTTCTTTTGCCTAGGTTCACTACATTAACTGTAAGAATGACAAGAGAGGGAGCACAGCTGAATAAACTCAACCTCAAGCCAGAGGCAGGTGCCTTCAGCTGAGGAAGACGAGGAGCAAATTGTCTGAAACCATCCAGCAGAAGTTTTCCTTCTCCAAAAGGAAGTTGTTAGTTTTTAGGACAACTTCTTCAGCATGGCATTTCTGATCCCACATAACACACAGGGCATTGGAAATCCTCTGAGAAATTAAAAAAAAAACCCACAACAGCTAAGCCTGGATCCCAGTGACTGCCAAACTCTCTACAGAGAGCATGGAGAGGGAGTTCATGGTGCACACACTGGCTGCCCTCTGGTTAGAACTAAAGCATAAAGGTATTTAGAATCTACCAAAACTAATTTCAAACCTCAGCCTTCCCAAACTGTGGTAAGATTAAGTCCATAAAATGCCATACAATTAAGTTCTCTTTTTGTTTCTGATCATGGTGATCTTCTGTGAGGAGAGCTAATGAAATGTTCAGAGAAAATGCTTAAGAGCCATTGTGGCAATATCTGAACAGGTGTAACATTTTTCAAATGCAAACACAATTATGTAAAGTCTCAAGACTAATATTTACTCTAAGGACATAAAATGCACCATAGGTATTTGGTGTGCAAATCAAAGACTTTTGTTTCATATCTCACTGAACGTCGAGAGCTTTAAGATGCAGATTAAAAGAAAAATATTCTCTGTCATTTTATAGATATAATTGTAACTTGCTTATCATCATCATTATGTCAACATTACATTGTTAAAGTAAATGAGCTCTGATTTGAAATCATAAAACATTAAGCATGGGTTTGGAAACTGATATTTTGTTTCAAGTCTAAATGGGCCTTTTAGAAAGCTATTTTAAGAACAGGTATATTAAAAAATAATACTATGTTAGAAAGCAAAGATGTATCTGTCCTGCTATAAGCCATTGCCATGAAAGAAAGAATCTAGCAAATTTTGGAAACCAATCTCTGATATGAAAGTATTCCCTTTTGAAGAAAAACACAGTTGTATTCCTGGATACATTAGTATCAGAGCAAAACAGTGCCCATCACATACCAAAAATTATGTTTTAATATTGGCTTTAGAAATAAAAAATTTAGAAAAGTGTTTATTTCTCCTCATAGCACAGTCAAATAGGAAACCATGTAATGCAACAGGATATGATACGGGTGCCAAATAGTGAGAAATGGGAACTGAAATCTGTATGACTTAATGCTGTTTATTGAATTATTTGATAAAAAATAGTACTACTACTAGGATTTGATGAGAACTGTAGTTTCATCTTATTGTAAAAAGCTGGTTTGGCCCTTAAATAACTAAAAAAGTTCCCTCTGATACCACTTGCAGTAGCTGTAGGGTAGTGTGGCATTTGGGCTTTTGAAAATGTGGTTGCAGGACAGATGAGTGGTTGGGCTGAATTCCCCTAACAGCCCTAACCCCTTTCAGGAGGTGTAGTGGTAAGGACGTTGACATTGATTCCATAATGGGTTAGGCAGGTCGGTAGCTGTCAGTACAATGAGTACAGGTGGGGCTGTGAATGCTGCCTGGGTGTGCGTGTGCCATGCCATGAAACACAGCCATGGATGTGCCACCTCTTTCCTCTGTTCACAGCAGGACAGGGCACGCCCCAGAAAGTAAAAAAATGAGCAATATTGCATGGCTTATCAGCTGGTGATCAGCTGTCCAGCATCTTCCTCCAGCCCCTGGTGCTGAAATTCTTGCACCACTGACTGCATAGATGTAATGTTTTGTAATGTTTTAGTTCTGACTTTCCCAACCTCTTCTTTTTTTCCTGGCACTTGTCTGCAGCTAATATTGCAATATGGCCTCTTTGTTCTTTTTCCATTACTGATGTTGGTGTGATGTAATGCAAGCGAGCTTCGGTGGAGCAGTGAACACTGCTTGTACCAGTTACAGCTCAGAGAGAGAAGTGGTTTTTATTTCTCAGCTTTGTTTGTCTGATTATTGATTACCACTTTATTTTGCCCCCTTTGAGAGAGAGAAAGAGAGAGGAAGGAAGGAAGGAAGGAAGGATCTACCTCACAGAGCTGTAGGTGCTCCTGTGACAGGTGAAGGCAATAATGTGATCTTTGTCTATCTAGACACATTCCAGAGAAAATGCACTCTGACTTTCATTTCTGAAGGAGAAATTTTGAAGACTCTGCTCTTTTGTAAGAGAAGAAGTCATGATCTGCCAGAACTTGATGATATTTGAGATGAGTTTTTGCCTTTAATGATGCAGAGATAATTTTTCCTGGGGTAAAGAAGGATGTGATCTGGCAGGGTGTCAGCTGCTCAGTGAACTCTGCTCATTCTGATGTTACTTCCCCGAAATACTCCAGAAAGCAGTGAAAAGGAGATCAACTTTGCCACACATCTACACACTCACAGGTAATTCTTGCCATGCAGCTGTCACCCCAAAGGTCTGTACACCAGCTTTCCCCAGAGCAACTTTCTCATTTGCCCAGACCAGAGTGGGGCAGTTGCTCTGGTACCCAGGGCCACACACTGAGCATGGACAGGCAAGGGAACAAGGACTTCTGCAGGGGGCTGCACTCTCCAAAATCTCTCAGAGCCCTCATCAGCACATTGTGGCCACCTCCAGTAATGTGCAGCTCTGAGTCTGGGGACTCTGCCCAATGCAGAGCCTGATCCCAGAGAAGACTGGGATCCCACTGTTTTGGGCAATTCAGGAACATGGGGTACAAGCTCTCAGCAGCAAGAGGCAAGGAGCTGTCACACTGACCCTTGGGTGGTCATGCTGCACAGCCAGCACTGTGAAGCAAACACTGACCCCTGAATTTGTGACAGCTGAGGGGACCTTGCTCAAGAGAATGCTGGACACCCCTGCTCTGCCATCTGGCTCCAGCCCTTCAGCTTCACCAGGCATTTCTGGGAACTGACGTACCCACAGCTCCTGGGGCAGTTGGTTTCAGCCACAACACTCCCTTTGCTGCAAAGAACAAATAAAAACCGCCAGATTTGCTTTCTGAATGTGCTGCACTGGAATGATAAGAAAGCTGGCTGGCCCCCAAGGCTGGCAGACTTCTCTGGTGCCTCCACCAGGCTTTCATCAGACCTCATCCTTCTGAACCCCAAGGCAGTAGCAGAGGAAAGAGCGACTGGAGACTCCGGCATATTTGCTCCCACGGGTCCCTCACTCACCTCCTGTCTTGTTTGGGATCTGTGTTTGTTCTGGTGACTTTGCAGAGGCCAAAGGACCATTGAATCTGTTATTTTGGCTCCTCTAAGCCACCAGAGTCAAAGGGCCCTGAGCTCTTCAGCAAATGCTTGTCTAGAGCACCGCCTCCAGAAAGACCTCCAGGTTTAACCTGCAACTCCAAGACAAACAGATCCACATGGATCTGTTATGTCAGTCAGTGGTTCATTTCCAAACCTTATTGTTCTTACTCTTAACAACTTCTTCCTCACCCTCCCATGGCAGTGGCCTGGATTTGCTTCCAGTCTTTGGTTTTCCTTCTCGTTTCTGTGCTGGAGTGAAGAGCCTTGCTAGAGTGGCTACCTCCTCTCTCCTCTCCCTCAGCCAGCCATTTAATGGGCTTTGTGCCACAGCATTGCACTGAAATACATTTCTGTTTGTTGTGAACATTGACCTTTCATTGCATTTCTTGCTTTTCTGCAGCTTGAGAAATTGTTGATATGGCCTACTGTTCTTCACCAGTACAGCAGTGCAGCTAAAGGTGGAATAGAACACAAATTCAAAGGCAGCAATGAATGAGTCAGTACAAAAGGACTGATGGGCTTTAAAGGTGCAGAATCAGATCCTTTGCCTCTGCTCCATCAGAGGAGCAACATATCAGACAAATTGTAAGTCTATAAACACTTCTGTCTATTCTTAGCAGGGTACTGAAAGTGCTGTCTTTATTGCACTGTTAACAGACTGGCTCTTCCCAAAATGTTCAGTGGAAAATTGAAAAAGAAGAACAGAAAGGCAGGCAGATATACAGAACCCTGGTAAACCCATTTTTAAGAGCAGATGACTTGCATAAATAAGGCCAAATTAAGCTCTGACTTAAATGTTGTTGAAACTGATTCTGTGAGAAGGACAGACCAGAGTTCGTCTTTCCTCCATCATCTTTATAATATTACTGTGCCTCAGGAAAAAAAAAAATCCTTGTTCCTGTGGTGATCCCCAGTTTTGTTATTAAAAAAAATGCAAATAATTTACTCTCGAGATCAGTAGATAATTTTTTTAAAAGAGTCTTAAGTACATACATTTGAAATATTCTTGGTTGTACAGGAAGATTTTTTTTAAAGTGTGGTAATTCATGCTCTAAGTGGAAACAAGGAAATGTTACCCTTGTAAAGACAAATATTTATCTCATTATTGAAAGTGTAGTGCAGTCATTCAGCCTTTGAGGTCTGAGATTGTTGAGAGATGTTTTAAGATCCTATTCCAAATGTTTTAAGAGATTACAGGCTTATTTTTCTAGAGCACTTGTTAAGAGTAGTTTCTCTGTAGTGTGAATAAGTTGTAATCCCTTTCATTCTCCTCTTCGAGTGTGTTTATATTAGCAGGATCTGTCTAAGTCTGTTATTCTGCAACAAATAGGATTAACAGACTGTCTGCTCCTGCTGTACCTCAGATGGGGTGCAGAAATGTGCATTCCTCTTTCCCTCATGAGCACGTTTGTGTGTGTTTGGCACGCAGCAAGACCACGAGTGAAGGACTGCTGATGTATGAGCAGCTGTGTCCCTCCTCTGTCCTCCCTCTCAGGTTCTCGGGGGATTTCTTAGGAGCAAAAGCTAAGCAATGTTTGGACCTTCTCTGAGTGACTGTTTTAGGGATTGATGCATCTCAGCAGTGGTCGTTTCCCTTGTTCCAATCAGTTCTATTTTCTTTCCCAAAGTAGGACATTTCAGAGTTTGTGCTGTCACACATCTGCCTGAAGAGTTGTGTTTGTTTAATGTCTGTTGTTAGGATTTGCTGTATTTTGGCTGTGGGAGAGAAAACAACAGATGATTTAGGAATTTCAGGGGTGAATTTGCAAGGCAACTTATCTATGAATCAAAAGAAAGTTTGAGATTATTTTTCTTGCCCTAGTGGTTTTCACTCCCACTCAGTGTATAATTTATCAGCCTTGATAGAAAGGAGCATTGCCCTTACAGCTCATAAGAGTGCTCTAGAGAAAGTATTGGGGTTTTTTAAGTTTTGTGAGGTTTGTGGTTTTGGTTCTTTTTTTGCTTTTAAATGGACCAGATTGGGCATTAATTTAATTTTAGGGGAGGGAAGGAATCCCTGTTCTCTTGCATGCTGCTCATATATCTACACAGCAGATGTATGCAATCCATACTTTGTTCTGATTTCAGAATATCAGGACTATGGCAAGGGAAATGCATGTATGTATTCACATGTGCATGGATCCACAAGAAATATGACATTGTTGAGAAGCTCTATCTTTCCCTTGACCATTTTCTTCATGAGAACTTCCACCCATGAGCACAGGAGGTTAGAAAAGAAAGCAGCAGGAATGAAAAGCACATGAATACACTGGCAACAGAACACACATCACTGAGGCAACTCAAAATTCAGCGTACATTTATCTTTTACTTTGTTCTCTGCATTCCATACAGAGATTTTCACCCAGATTCCTATTTGCTGGAATAAAAAATGTGAGCACACATGAGGTAAGAGTGATCAGTTTCCCTATTCGTGCTAATTTCCCCACCCAACACCTGTTTTCCCATGCAGGGCCATGCAAGGCTTTCCTGGAATCACAGCTGGAAGGGTCTCAGTGGAGCATGCACGCAGAGCCGCTTCCTGTGCCTGTGCTCCTCACACAGGCTGCCCAGGCCTGTCCACCCACACAGCCACAAAAGCAGAACAAGCTGTGAAAACAGGCAGAAAATGGTGTACCAGCTACTCAGTGACACAAGGGAAAATGTTGTACGGAGTATGGAGCACTCCTAAATAAACACAGCCAGTAGTTGCAGGAATCTGTGAAAGTGTGTGAGTGCCTACATCATCTGTGGTGAGAGTGATGAAGGGCATCCCTTCCTGATGGGAATGTTGCTAGCAATGGAAATAATTTAAGAATTGGGATAATTCTGTCCCTGAAAGTTCTGCTATTGAGACCACAATACCAGATATACATCTGACATGTATTACAAATGTTTTTAACTTTACTATCTCCTTGGGAGTAAACAAGTCTCTTAATTTCTAAATGAGATTCCATGCCAGTAAATTTTTTTCCCAGCCAATATCAGACTCCAGTAAGTTGTCTGGACTGTTTGTGTTCTCATGGCTCCTAAATATATTTGTTCCCTTATTACTCCCCAACAATGTGTTTTAATTGCTTCTGAGAATCTTATCTTTTGGTTCATGACTATGGCTTTGTGTGGAGCCAGCCCAGTATGGTCTTGCCCAAGCAGAAGGCATCCATTTGGCATTCCTCTTGCTCCCAATGGAAGGATCAAAATATTTGGAAAGCCATTAAAAGGAAAGCGAGTCTTTCAGGGGAGAACATCCCCTGCTCTAGAACCACAGCCCTGAGCATTTTCTGTCTGAGTCATATTTTGTAGAAAATGTTAACCTTCTGCTGATCAGTGGTGGCCTGAGAAAGTGTCTAAAAAGCGTATCCTGAGGTTGCTATAGTGATTGGTGGTGTTTCACTGGGTTTGTGCTGAGGTCCAGCTGTTGAACTCAGGGTTGGCTGCGTGGCTGGGCTGCCTTTGAGGCTGCATTCAGAGATAGGCAGGGTTTTTACTCTGCTGATGGGGTGTAGCTGGGAAGTGAGAGGGCTGTGAGGCTGGTCACTGCCTGCACTCACGCCTCAGCAACAGGCTTTGCCAAAAGGTGATGGACTTTGAGCCAGGGACAAGGCCAGGAGGTGAATTTGTGTGGAGCCAACATCAAGAAGCAACAGCAGAGCTTGGTCTCCTCCCAGCTGGCAGTGGTGCTTGCTTTGAGAGTGTTTTGAATGGCCTTTCCTCAAGTGCTGAAAGCAATTATCTCTAATAATTATGCAGTAAAATAATAGTGTAGCTATAATTTAATGTGATTGCTTTGGTTCTGTGTCTGCTTCTCATCTGTTGCCAGACTGGATGTGAATTGAGGTTGCCCAGAACAAAACAGTAATATACAGATGGAATTGTCCTGGTTACATTGACTTTATATTGTTTTCCTGTCAGCTCTCAGGAGATTATATTTTCTGATTATTATCCTGTTTCTATTTAGATGTGGAAAACCTTGCAATTACACCATTAGAAGCAAGATAAAACACTTTCAAATATGTTTACAGGATGATTTTTAAACTAGTGGACTACAAAATCCTGTTCCTTTCTTGGATTCACAATTCTGTATAGTTTTCTCAAAATGAGACACATTTTGCTATTCTTACCTATAAATAATCATTGTTTTGGTAAGTGTTTGAAGAGGTTAAAGAGAAAGAATATTTTTGTATGCTAGTGTTTATGTAAAAGACCTGATGGATACTGATGGAGGTTTCCACCCTTCAGGCAAGTAGGCTTTGTAACTGAGTACATACAGGGTTCAGTGGGACTGCCTCAATAAGGGATTTACAGATTGAAGACCTCAGTGGTCTACAAAATCACCACAAAGGTCAGCATAAACAGTCTCTGGGTAGCTAATGAAATAACATAAAACCAATCTCAATCTCATGTCAAATAAAGACAATAATGTGGTTGTGGAGGGGAAAAAAAAAGGTGTGGTTTTTTACAGCACCATGGAAGAAATATGAATAAGGAAAGCTGCAGTCTAGATCTGAATCAAGATCATTAAGAGTCAACAAGATCTTATTTACATAAGTGAAATCTAAACCAAGATTTAAGAGTGAAATGACACAGAAATCTCATAAATTTTGGATAGTCCCTGACCTGAGAGACAACCTGTTTTAGCCAGTTTGCTTATCTACTATATATTTGCAACTGTTAATTGAGCTGTTCTTGTAGCATGGGGGGGATTATTAGTCCAAGCCAGGGAAGAATTTGTTAGGTCCATATTTTAAGTATGGCAGCAGAAAGTGTTATCAAAACTCTATTGTATTGAGAATGTTTACTATCCTTTTAAAAATATTTAAAAAGAATGTTTTCATAGTGACTGTGGTAGAAGTAGATTGTGAAACTTAGTCATGATTATGCCTAAATGAGCACTATCTGTGTGTGATTTAGCTAAAGAAAAATGTGACCTTATTGTCTTCTGTCAGCCTTGAAGAATTAAAATAAACATATTTTGTTTATCAAGGGAAGAGTTCAAAACGTATTAATAAGATTTTCATTGTATACCAAGTTTAGGGCAGTTGTGAGAAACCTCTTTGCAGTTTATGTGACAATTACATTCATTCTGAGATGTGGTTCAGGGAAGAGAATTGGTCTCAAAAAAACCCCCCATAGATTCTGGGAATGCAGGAAAAGTGAGGCAGACTTGTCTAGAATATAATTAATATCTCTGCTGTCTCAAGAGATATCTTTGGTTCTTTCAGCCTGAGGACAATAGTATAAGTTTCAGACAAGGTGAGAAAAATTTTAAAAGTCCTAAGCCAAGTCCACTGGACAATCAGAGGATCAGATCCTAATATGGTGCTAAAGTACCTACAGGTAACAGGGTAAGATTTATTCTTCAGTCGTAACCTGAGAATGACAGGAATAGCTGGCTGTTTCACCAGAAAAAGTAGGCCCAGAAATGAGAATTCTTGAACTCACATAAACCCCCTGGCTGGTCACCTCTGAGCAGAGGATGTGTTGTTTCTGTGATTATCCAGTTCTGGATGTTCTCTGTGTGATATCTCTGTAGGGTCAAGGCCTTTGTCTTTCAAAAGAGAAAAATGCACAGTTGTGTGCAACTCTCAGGCTACAGTGTCAGCCAGGTTTTAGTACTGTCAGGGGCAGTGGTGCCACTAGACATCATCTTTGTATTGTGGGTTGGATAGGAGTTCCCTTCTCTGGTGAAGAGACTTTTGCTGAGGCCAACACGAGCAGATGGCTCTCATGCTTTCTAAGAATCAGCATCCCAATTCCACAGGGATGGGCTTTTCCAACAAATAATACTCTAATACTGGTAATAAATTTATAATGCTTTAGCTTGTGTGGGTGGTTTACAGTTCTTTTAATATCAGATACAGAGCTATTTCTGGTGTGAAGAACTATAATTAGGAACATCTATTTCTCACAAAAGCATTGAAATTCTTGAAGAAATAGGTGCTGGAAAGTGATAAAGGCATACTAAAATCGGAATGTTTTCACTTTATTAGCTCATATTAGTGCATCAAAACTAGAAACACAGTCAGATGCCTGTGGCATGCACAGACTCTGTGGTTGCTTTTGTGCTGTTTTAAAGTCACTTAGTATTAATCTATAACAGACTTAGGCTGAGAACTTTGTCTAAAACTTCCCACAGCCAAGGAAGTTCAGATATGAATCCCAGTGTAATATGAGATTAATTTGTGCAAGATGGATTCCAGGCTTCCAACATCAGCCATTTACTTTCTCTCTCATCCTTGTAGGTCCTCTACTTCAAACTCTGGGTAGGTTCAAGCTGAGACCCTCCCTTCATTTTTAATCTGATGAGTGGTTGATGTTTTGGCTTAAGAGACACCACAGAGGCTGCTGCCCCCACCTAGACCGGGAGCTGAAAGAGCCTAAAGAGCAGGAAAAAAACTGGGGCAGCCTTTAAAAAAAAGAAAACATTGTTACTCTGAAGAACAAAAGGTGCTTCAGTCGGGAAGGACCTAGAGTCCAAAGTATGAGCGTGAGTAGTAAGGAGAAACTGGGTTTTCTGAGAACTTTCAAGGACTTTAAAGAGGAAAGAAACTGGTTGTTGTTGCCCATTAAATCAAGATTATCCACATACAACCACAGAAATGACCCCCCAACATTGCCAGGAGCTGGTGGACACTCCAGGCCATGGGGAGGAGGTGGGAGAGGCAGAAAGGGCATGGGGCACACAAGGCCTCACTGACTCAAGCTCATTAGAAGAGGCTCCCAAATTCTCTCTTTTGAGTATAGAAAGATGTGGCAGTGCAAGCTGTTTGAGAGCAAATATGCCACTTCTAACATGTATAAAGATTTTTATACAAGGTATATAAAGGTTTGGCTTAATTATGTGTATTGGGGAGAGCATGCTGGAGGATGCTCAGGGTCAGCACAAGGCCACAGACCACATGGAGCAGTCACTTCCACCAGGTTTCTTCAGACACTGGGTTTGGATGAGATCCAGGAACAGGCTGAAATGGATTTTGGGATGTGTTCTGTACTTGTAAGTGACACAGGGCCCTTGAGGTGAGGCCCTTGTGTCAGACAACACACCCTCTCTTGGACTCTGGTGGTGTCTACAGGAACGCCAAAAAACCCAAAAAGAATGCACCAGCTATAATTTGCTTGGGGTTAATCAAGTCTGTACATTAGTTGCTCCAGAGAGACCCTGAAAATAAAGTAAGGGAGAGAGAGGATTGTGTGGTGTGGCTCTGGAGTTGTTCCCACTGTTGCCAATCCCAAACCAGGTTGTCTGTGCCCGAGAGCCATGTCCAGTCATTTCTTGAACACAAAACCACTTATAAAACACTTGTAAAGCACTTATTCCTTTTATCTCAATCTAAATTGACCCTCTTGTAATTTAAAAAAGAAAAGAGGACTGGTAGAATGTCTAGCATAAAAAAATCCCATTACCTAGAGCCCCAGATTTTGAATTGCTGTGCCACAGAAATGGACAGGGTTTACACCACAGAGCTGCTATTGGCACTGGCAGGGAAATGAGCATGGATGCAGTCAGACACCAAACTGCACAATGTTAACACAGCTTCCATTTAGATAAGGATTTTTCCAACAGGCATAATTAAAAAATAGTCTAACAGAATAATTTATGTTGTACTGATTTGCATGAATGTGGAAGAAAATATTCAGCAGTTCCTGATGGGAAATATAAGCTCCTGGAATGGAGGCAGTGGCAGTGAGTTTCATTAAATCATGTATACTCTTAGAAACCCTTTTATTCAAGCAACTGCTTCTATTCTGGAGATATAAATCACAGTGCCAAATTTTATTTATTTCTATGCCAAAAATTGACATGCACAGAGTCAGTTTTCTGCTCCCTAAGGATGCATACTCAATAAGGAGGCTTTTTTTTTCTAGTAAGAAACTCCAAAAATTCTGGGCCAACAATGCTATATATTGCTTGTGTACTTGCTTTTCCCATAAGAAACAATGTCTGTGCATTATACAAATGCACAGAAAGGCACAACAGAGAACTAAGATAAAAAAAAAATATTCTACATGTCTTTCAATTAAAAAAAAAATTTTATTTGCTTGGTTGTGGTCATTTAGAGGAAGGCTGGAAAGATGATTTAAAAGTTCAGGGCTAATACACCCTATTAGAAATACTATATTGCAGGAGAACCTAGATATCTTTTGCTAAGTAGTTCTGTGCTAAAAGAAATCTTTTTGATTTCTTGTCAACTTTTTTTTAGGCTAACTGTAAGGCATCAGAAGGGAGACAGCTCTGTGTGCTTACCATAAGGTGGCACAAGCAACACCTACTTGTAATGCATGTGCTGTTTCCTCATTAAAACCAGTGGGGCGGAATTTGCTTGGTTAATCCCTGATTTCATACCGTGTTTGTTTGCTGACCTTAAGGCTTGTCAGGTGTGCTCACCTTGCACAGCATTATCAAAAGGGAAAGGACACTGGTTTGGGCCCTCAGGCAGATGAAGGCAGATACCTCTCAGGATGATTCTGCTCTGAATTAAAGGATTGCTTTGCATAATTGTCTGAGTGCTTGAAGTTGTCCGCTGAGGATAATAAAATGTACTCATTTGTCGGGAGCTTTTGCTTTTGATTTCCCAGGAGGACAGGTCTGGAGCGGTGTTGCTGTGGCTGTTGCATCATTGCTTGGCAGCTCCTCTTCTGGGGGAGATCACTCCCTGCCTGCAGGCAGCCTGCCCTCTCTTAAATAAATGATCCACCAAATACATATGCTCCTTTGTCACCCCAGCTCCTCGCGGCCTGGGAAGCTCATAAAACAGTTCTGTGGGCTTTGTATCCTTGGAGCAGCTGAAACTGTAGGTAACGACTCCAGAGTTAATGGTTTTACATCACGGTGCTTCACGAGAAGGTTTCATTTTCGGAGTCCCACACTTCAGCCTGTGCTACATGCTGCTCACACCTCACACCTGCCCACAGACCAAACCCTGCCCTTTAGGGTGGGCAGCAGCACATCCAAGCGGAGGATTTGGTGCCCAAAGGTGGGCAGTGGTGCCAGGACAGACGACCCTGGGCATCTGGGGGGCAATGTGGACCTAGAGGAAGCTTGGATGCACCTGGAGACCAAGGTGTCTCCAATGATATGAAAGTGTTCTGGCAATTGAATCACCCTCCTCAATTTCCAGCAGTGAAAATGGCCTTCTGTGAAAGTAGCACGATCCTCCTCATTATGGAGAGGAACCCTCCAGACAGGCTGCTGGCCCTGGATAACAGAACAGTTGCATTTCATGTTAATTGAAACTGATGTATGAGCTCGGGACTCCTTGTTAAAGCTCTGAGCAGCACATTTATGTGGGTGAGAGCAGAGCCAGAAAGGCAGTGTGGTTCGTGTCAGCTTCACCCTCCTATCGCTCAAGAGCAAAATTGCCTAGGAAAAAAAATAAAAAATTCCTCTTTGACCCAAAACTTAGAGCATTCTCAGTGAGGATAGAAAGATTCTCGTCCACGGCGGGGGGGCCCTGGGAGGAGACAGTTGGAGAGTATTAACTTCATTCCTGGGAACAAGTGTAAGAATAGTTGATGTTAAGGAATAAAAGATCCTTCCCACGCTTCACTTTAATCCACTGCAACTTTATTCTGCAACTGGCGGAGCTCGGCTTCCCTCTCCTGGGGACAGGATGGATGGTCAGGAGCAGGCAGAGGATTTTCCTTCTCCCGTTGCTCCACTGTGGAATTGTTTTTTAACTGCTGGCTCTGGATACATGTGGCTTTGTACTCTTAAGGGGCTTGTGAAGGGCAAGGTGATTTGGAAATCCAGCCTGTTGAAATAGGAGGAAATCTGCTATGGCAATGTTTTTGTCTCTTAAAAAATATTTAGTGTCTAGTCATCAAAGCCCACAGTTGCTGTTTTGAAATGATCAGTGGTGATAATCTGCATTGTTTTGGTGCTGTAAATAGAAACCCTGTCTACACCTAATAGAGAAGCTGTATTCTGGGTCACAAGAAAATCCCTTTGCCTTCTTTAACTTGAAAAATCCCCTTAAAGGTTGCAAAACAGTGATTTGAATGTTTGAGGCTAATTGACGATGATTTCCTGTTAAGAAGAAAGAGTGCAGGATCTGTTTCGAAAACAAAGGCATGTGTTATTGTAGCAATATGGACAAAGGAAGACAGTGTAGCATTGATCAGGTTCAGTAATAACATCAAGCCTTTCAGTTAATCAATCAAAAAACAATGAAGATTTATACCTGAACGGAGCAGCACATCAGCTGTGCAGGTTATTTCTGATTTCTTTTCAGTAGCCTGTGAGTGCTCAAGCGCAGACACAAAACGCAGCTGGTTACTCGTGGCTTTAACACTCATGGAAGTGTCAAGGGCATCCAATCACTTAAGGCAGTAGCACCTGTTCATATGAAACAGCAAAGTTTCAGGCTTCAAAGTTGTACAGGTCCATTTTCATGAAGGCTCAGCTTAAGTTTTTATTCCTCCTTTTAAAATCAAACCCAAGGGTATGAATTTTTTATCTCGGTTTTTCTTGTTTTTTTAAAGAAGCTCGTACATATCCCACCTTTGATAAAGTGGATACATTTAAATGACCAAAATCTCGGGAAGATTAAGAAAGAAACTACTGTTTCTTTATGCAAAACTTGGTGTATGGTAGTCCTGGAGGCACAAGGAAGTTTGTATTTTCATTAGTGGCAGCAATGCAACATATGTTCACAAATCTACTTATATGTTTTATTTTATTTTCTAAGAGAGCTTCCAGAAAAGTAAGATTATCACTTATTTGTGGAATTTGTGACACTTATTTGAGGAATTCAATTTTTTACTGAGAAAGGGAATTGGGGTTTTAAAGACACAGCTTCTTCCTTACTTCTTACCAAACTGCTGTCCCACAGGTAATTTGTCCTAATATATTTGGTGAATAGCAGGTACTTAAAAATATGTATTTGGACAAACATGAATTAGAGGCTTAATAAAAAAAAATCAGAAATTGACCATGTATTAAGTGGGTCATTGCAGCATGTTTCCACACAAAAGGTTTGTCTCTCATTTGGATTTGTGTGGCTTTCTTTTTCTGAGCTGCGGATTTTGTTGAGCTCTTGTGTCAAGAGATATGAAGGGTCAGAAATATCTCTATCAGATGCTCTAGTGGAATTACCTCATGGCTGTTTTTCCAGACTTTTAACGTGTAAAATAGTTGACATTTTACAATATTCTCAGTAGACTCCTGAGTACCAGCAGAAAGTCTGTTTGCTTCCCTGAGTCATACCAGCCAAATCATGATACACAGAAAACAAATATAAAGTATCTATTTAATAAGGGATGCAGGATATGAGCCTGGAAATTGCCAGACTAGATGCAAATTTCAATGAAAATACAAAGATGTTATTTGTGTCCTATGTGTTTATCTATTCAAAAGTAAAAATATTTTCCTGTGGCCCCTTCCTGTTTAGATATTCAGTTCTTGTCCACATAGACTGAAAAGCTCATAGTTCTCCAGTAAGTAGCTCTTATTAATGCAAATTCATCACGTTTGCTAGAAAAGAAAATCCAAGTCAGGGATGCACTTCAGTGTGTTAGAAGATATATTTCAAAGGATGTGAACTTGGCTGGAATATTACAAAGGTTCCAACATCAGAAATTCTCAGTTCTACACAAAAATAATCCAGTGAAAAGTACTTGTTATTGTTAAGATGTGCAAATTGCTATCTCATACAAACCAGCCTAACTTGCTGGTTTGCTTCCAGATGTGCCAGCTGTAACTCTGCTCCCAAGACCTTCATTTTCCAGTGTTACCTGCTATTGTCCAATCCAACAGCCAGTACTGCATAATTTTTTTTTTAAAGAGAAGGATGCTCAGCTTGCAGCTTTGATTTAAAGAAAAAAAACTGAACCAAACAACCAAAAACCCCTCCACACTAAATGTTTTAACCAGATCAATTTCCCCTTGGTCTTAGACACCTTCTGTGTCCCAACACTACATATTTGGAGGACCAGGTGTAAAATGCCCATGGATGCCCCTAAAAGGAGCCACAGGCAGCAGTGACAGATCACCCCGATCTCCATCCTTCTCCAGAGCTCCAGCTAAAACTGTTTTTCACAAAGGCTTGCAATTCTTCATTAGGTGCTGACAACGGCATCTGAATATTTTCAACAAGATTTCCAGATGATACAGTTTCCAGAATTTAAAAGCTTTGGAGAATCGACAGCATGGATCAGGTTTAAAACAGATGAATTGAGTGTGAAAGAATCTGTGAGCCTAACCCTTATGACAGCTTTTTTCTCTTACTGTACTTTTTCCTCTCTTTAATAATCCCGTATTTTTAGTTCCTTATTCAAGGGATGGAACTGAAATAAAGAACAACACTAGTGGGAGCCCTTGACTGACTGGACAGCACTGACACAGCCCTGCGACAAGACAAGGGGGAATGGCCTCACACTGAAAGAGAGTGGGTTTAAATTGGATATTCAGAAGAAATTCTTCCCTGTGAGGGTGGTAAGGCCCTGGCACAGGTTGCCCAGAGAAGCTGTGGCTGCCCCATCCCTGGAAGTGTTCAAGGTCAGGTTGGATGGGGCTCTGAGCAACCTGGGATAGTGGAAGGTGTCCCTGCCCATGACAGGGGGTTAGAACTAAATGATCTTTAATTTTCCCTTCCAATGTCCCAGGGCATTCTATGATGCTATGATTTAACTTTCCCTACTATCATTACCCCGGTTTTTAACCCCTGCTGTAGTCTGCTGAATTTCAGGGGTGTTTTTCTCTGCAGTAAACAGAAAACTTTGTATTTCCACCACCTGAGTGCAACAGTTTCAATCCATTTGCAGGGTATTTTACTCAACCTATGCTTCCATTTTAAGGGGTGGTGGCATGAATCTCCCAGGACTATTCCAGCCACTAAGACAGACCCAAGGCAGACTCACTCTGCCTGCACCATGCAGTAGGACCCGACCTATCCTTCTGTTTTCACTCTCCCAAAGGCTCTCCTCCTTCCATTCCCCCAAAAGATGTGACATATTATTTCATAAGATAATACAACCATAAGAATATGGCTAATATTCTTGGAATCTCTGTATTGCCTGAGGTATATACTATTTAATTTTTTAGTGGTAAATGCAAAAGGATTTTTAGCTCCTAGAAGTGATAGATTCTTGGTGATTTGTGTAAAACCATACATTTCTTTAAGCTAATTGAATTGTCAAGAAACGCCTGAGCTAATTTTATTGTAAATTTTTGCCTTATTAGAAGGTCCATATTCATGTCAGAATTTAATGGTGAAGATTTATTTTGATGTCTTTTACTCAGGATAGCAAACAGTTACAGTTTCAATCATCTAGAGTGCACTTGATTAAAACATCTGTGAACCTGAGTGTATTAATTAACTGTTTTCCTAGTTTGAGGATTTTTTTTGCATATAATTTCTGCCTGAATGGCAAGTCATCTTCCCATGCAATATCAGATAAACATGGTTCAATAATCCTGTCACTTATTTTCCACACAATTGCTCTCTTCTGCTTTTGTGGTGTGTTTTGCTCCTCAGTAATACCACTGGTCGATATGAAATCAATTATGGTTTTACTAAGTAGAGTTGCAGGTTTTTAAAAATTTTCTGGTTAGAAAAAGATTATCCAGGGCTGTCTTCACAGCTTATTATAAAATTCTGCTCCAGAAACATCACAAATTTCACATAATGAATGAGAAATATAGTTGTTTGTCACTGTCGTGATTTCCTCTGCAAAAACCCAAATATTACCCTCATTCATCAACTAAACCTTAATTAAATGAACCTCACAAAACCCTATCTCAGCAAGGCTCTTGTGAAATTTATTTTATTTTTTGAGGCCCTCAGCTGAAATGTGCTCTGCAGCTGCAAAATGCTCCTCTTGTCTATTGGGCAAACTCTATATCCACTGCCTGCTGCTCACACTTCAGGGTTGTTTTTTTTTTGGTGTGGTAAAAAGTGAAATTAAACCCATCATATTCTGTGTCATGTCCTGGGGAAAGTGCTGGGTTTTGTGCTGGAGGGATCTGTTGTACCAGTAGAAGTTGATAACAATGATGTCAGGAAGGACTGAAAATAAAATAAGGCTAAAGGTAGAATGTTCCACTGGAATGAAGGAATACTTTTCTGCTGTAGATGAAGAGCTGAAAGATTGTTCATGAGGGGTAAAGGTACATGTTGGGACCCTAAGGCTGATCTATGATCCAAATGCATGCCCTCGTCCAAGAAACTGAGGCAGACAGCAAATGTCAATTCCTTGCATCAGTTAAAGTTAAGATCTAATATATGCAACATTACAACATGACCTGTTATCTCTACCACTACTCCAAGAGAAAAAAATGTAGACAATTAACTCCAGTGGAGATGATATATATATTAATCCAGGAAGAGTGAAAAATAATAGATCATGTGTTTTCTCCATCAAGGTAATGAAAGATTTAGGGTTGACAAAGATATTAAGCAAGGGGAACTTTCTGATTGCATGCAAATCAATGACTTGGTGGGAAAACAGTGCTTCAGTTGGAGGAAGCAACCTCATGATAATTTTTGACCTTTCACTTTGAAACATATAGAAATATTTTACAGGCAATAGCATAAAAAAATCTTAGGGGAAACAGGTGTGGCTCAGAGTGCCCAGTCCTTCACTAATTTAAGCTCCCATTAAAATCAAGCAGGGCATCAGAGAGAAGTTTAATGATGAGGGAGAGACCACAGGAACTAATGAGTACTAAATCAACACATGAATTGTTCTACTGATACAGCAAATTAATGTGTGTTCTGGTGCAGTGAGTGAGGTGTGTTCTCTGCTTTTCTTGTATTAAACATAAGTAAATAAAAAGAGAATTTGTAAGTGTTTAGTGTGACCCAGTGTGGGAGGCAAGTGGTGCATCCCTAGTGAAGAGTGCCCACTTTGCCACTGTTCTTTCTCTGCCTGGAGCTAAATGCTGTGGTGGGAGAAGCCAGGTGTGAATATTCTCATTGTGAAACTGGTTGCCAAAGACAAACCTTGATGTAAAATAGCTGGCTAGCAACTGACATAGAAATGTGCAGGGGAAATCCGTCCCTGCAGGTGAACAGCTTTGTAAAATATGTCATCAAAGCTATCGTAACCTGTGTTGCAAAATGGACAGGAAAAGAATGGACTCTTCAATTAGAGAGGAAAAATGTTGCCCACTCCCCCCCATATGTACACAGACCACCTTAAAAAGACCTGGTTCTGATGAACTCCATGGGTTGGCAGTCCTTGAGGCTGAAATCCCACTCCTGTGTGCAGGCAGTGGTGGGCTGAGCTTACCCAAACCAGCCAAAAGTCTCAAGCTCAGACTCTACACAAATTAGGTCCTTGATATCCAAGGCTGTTAATTAGGATTAGTGGTGTGGTATAGTAAGTTACCTGTTTACAGCTGTTCCCAGACTGCATCCATCCAGGATACTGCATTCCCCTTCTCTTTCCCACCCTTCTCCCCTTCCTCCACACCTCTTCCCAGCAGCTCTGCCTTGGGTGTCAGCACCTGAGACCTGCCCCACTCCTCTTTCAGCTCACCCCTGTTTGTCCCTGCTGCTCCAGCCCAGCAAAGCTGCTTCTGCTCCTTCCAGGACTCAGTGCTGCCCTTCCCTCCCCTCTGCTGCTGATTTGTCTCCCCACTGGCAGCTGGGATGTCTTAATCACAGACCAAAATCCTGAGTTGGGCCAGGAAACTCAGGTCTTCTGAGTCCCCAGAGAGGCACCTAATGATTAAATATTTAAATAAAGATAACATGATTCCTAAGCCAAAGAGAGAAGCACATACCTCATCCCTTACTTTATGTTGTTAGAAAGATTTGGCTCCTGGTTTAGCGAACATAAAATGAACTTCTACAAATAAATAAATGTAGAAATGTATATCAAATACCTACACTTTAACTATACATGGGGTTTGGAGGGTTTTTTGGTTGGTTGTTTTTTTTCCTGCATTACATCAGTAAGTCTTGCCCAGGCTGACCAGAGCACATTGGTTGGCTCTGGCATGTTCCTGTTGTGCATTTATGCACAGCTCACATGGTGGGGATCCCTTCCCTGCTCCCAGTGAGGACATTTGCCTGTTTGGGCACTTCAGGTCACATTTCTCATGGTCCTTTTTCATAGAATTACAGAACATGCTGAGTTGGAAGGGACCCATCAGGGTCATCAAGGACACCCCAAGAATCCCACCACATGCCTGAGAGTGTTGTCCAAACACTTCTTGACTTCTGTCAGGTTTGGATCCGTGATCACTTTCTAAAACTGAAATTAAATATCTTGATTTGGTTTATCACCAGTTTCTTCCTTCAGTGATCCCACTCTGGCTCTCCAGTGTTGCAGTCCATTTTAGGTGGTGCTCCATCCCTCTGCAGCTGTGTGACTGCACCTGTATGTGCTGAAAGCCAGTCCTACTCTGGAAGCTGTTAAATAGAGAATATATGAAATAAAAATTCAAGTGTGAGATCTATTTAATCAGCGCTACTTTATGCTGCCAAGCAAAAGGAAAAAAGAAAGCACTGGAATCATGTACCCAAATTTTTCACAATTTCTGACAACACTGAGAATGTCTTTGGTTTCATAAATGAATGACTTGAACTGTTCTTGCCTCCAAGGCAAATCTGTGAAGTATCAAGAAGGAATGATGCCTTGAAGATACACTGATGGGTAAGGAGGATATTGCTGCATGATGACTGGCACTTGTGCTCTGGAAACAAAGCAGTGCTATTATAATGAAAGCAGAATCACCTGAAAGCAGATGTGTTAAGGGGGAAATTGCTCTTTTTTGCTGTATTTTTCTCTGAAGGAAGGAATAATTATTATATTACTGTGGTATCTTTACTGAAGATATTTTCTCGTCAGTGCTTGTCAAATTTTGATTCATAAAAGCTGGTTTTTCTTAGAAACCTGCCTTCTTTCACAGCACCATCTGCTGGTGCTTCCTGGGTCCCGTGGCTGCTGCTGGAGAGCTGTATTCCTCTTCATTCTCCAGAGGAGTGGAAGGGCCTGGTGATGTTCACTGCAGCTCGGTTGTGTTGTGAACCATAGCAATATTTCTGTAGCTAAACTTCTGTTCGGTATCCATTCGTCCTGCCAGAGTCTGCTTTCTGAAGGTAATTCTTGTTCACGTTATGAAAACCTTTAAAAGGAGCAGGCATGTTTGCATTATGGGGATAATGCTTGAGTGATGATTTGTGGGCTCAGCCTCGTTAAGTTTTGTGTAAATCCATAGCTCTGTGGCTCTGCAGGGAAAGAGGCTGTGCTTTACCAAATGGGAGCAAATGTGTTAAACAGGCTCTGTGTCGAACTTGTCAGATTTTCGATTATGTCTTTTGTTTAATGCTTTACTGCCTCTCCTCCCTGCTCAAATACAATTTATTTCTTTCATAAATGTGAATGAATTTGCCACATTTGAGGGAAATCAGTGATGACTGATGAAATTTTAAGAATTCGTATATATGAGATAATTTTAGGTCTGAATTGTGTTGAGATTGTCAAAGAATATTTATGTGGGTTCTAGCCTTGAACCTGTAGATGGGTTTATGAAGGTCCAGTGACCTTGTCTCAGTCAAAGTTATCTTTAGCTTTTAAACCATAGCACAGTTTTGGATGCCCTGTGTCTCCAAAAAACTGAAGAACTCTACTATTTCTAACCACAAGCTTATTTAAATGCTTTAAAGGATTTAATACTCATATTTTAATCATGTTCATGACTTAGTTGTTTTTAGAAAGAAAACTCTAACTGAACTCTGTGATACAAAGTCATCAAAATGTCTCCTAAAAATACCTATAAAGCAGTTAATGTTCTTTCTAGCATTTAAATGTGCCTGAAGACTTAACACTGCATTAAAGAAATGAAGTACAATTAAGAGTGTAGGATTATGTAGAGCTATGAAGTAAAAGAGGCTTTTGAAATAACCATTTTGTAAGCAAAATGTTAATTCTCTCTGGAAGAAGATGGTGTGAATGCTGTCTGAACCAGTGAAGTCTCTAAGCCAGTGGTGCATTGGAGCCCCATGCCCTGGTTCACTTGCTCCTCTGAATCTCTGCCCAAAGAGCCCCAAAAGGGATTGGTAAATCCTATAGGTCCCATTTCCCATGGCACTCCTTCCCTAACTCAGCCTTGCTGCTGTTCCAGCAGAGCGGCAAGAATGGACTTAAACTCATCATCTTTGTACAGAGGTTTGGCCTGGTACAAAGGCCCATCCTGTGGGGCTGGATGGTTCTCACAGGCCAGGAGTCCTAGGAGAATTAGGCCTAAACAGAAAGATGTGGGATCTTGCACCTCCAGGAAGCTTTACCAGCTGCAGGCACCTAAAACGAGAAAGAAGAAGAAGAAATCTGAAAGTTTAAACAGAGAATCTGTTGGGAAGATGACTATGGAAGGTCAGGTTGGGAATCCACATAAAATCCTGTTACTGAGTCAGGTGCCGCAGTTTTCACAGCTGCACGTTACATTGTATATCTTTATTTTACAACACTGCTGTGAGGTGGTGGTACTGTTTTAAGGATGGGATCTCTCTGTTTCAAGGACAGAGGTGCTTCTGCATTCAAGTAGGATATCTAAAATGCAGAAGAGAATGGAATTGGTATCATCTACATCCCAGCTGCACAAGAAATCCTTTGCTACAACCTCCATGTCTTAGTACAGAGAGTTTGGTGCGCCACTTCAGCTGAGTGAAGTTCAAATACTTCATTGTACTGTATTTTTGCAGAAATATGTTCCCAAATGTCAGTCCCAACAGTTAATTCAGAGGGCTTGAGGTGGAACACAAGTACAGTACTTGTCTTTCATGCTTTGTCAAATTTTGTGCGTAGGTGGCAAGCTCAAGCAGCACCTGCCAACTACTTATTGGTATTGGCTTGGTTTACATTTAGTTTTGAGGCTTCCATTTGTGTACTACTTTGTATCTGCTTTCAGAATTGTACTTTAAATCATCAAATTTTAGATTCAACAAAGTACACAGTCTCAAAGCAGGAGTTCTAATTTAAAACCACTTTGTAATAAACAAAGGAAAATTGGTCTGAAATCAGTTACCAATGCACATCTTGGTGGCAAGACTATATTTAAGATATGCAGTGTATCAGCCATTGAGTGTATAGGAGTGACTAAAGAGTTATATTAACATTTTTCAGACTGGCTTTTAGAAGAAGGGTTTAACAACTTGGGTTGTACCCCCAAGGTAATTGTTGAGACCTGAACTCTCATCAGAGTGTTCACCCCCTTATGCTTCAAGGGGTATGAGCACAGAAGCCTACAATAATGATAGGTTTTCTGTGACATTTTTAGAGAGTGTGTCTTAGCTGATAGCTGCAAAAATGAATCTGTTAGCTGATAACACTTTCCTCGTTCTTGCCACTTTTGGTACCACATGTGAAATTAGCTTATGATTCCTTTATAGTTTTATTTATGTGAGTTCTGACCAACGGGTCCCTCTCCTCAGACTCTGTTGCTGATGTGCACTTTGCAGTCACCTTCTGCACAGTCACTATTGCTCCCAGCTTTGTTTTGAACATTGTGTTCATCCCTATCAAGAACCATCATCCCTCTTCTTATTGATACATCTGTCTAAGGGGTATTTGGTATGCCTTGGGAGGTTGGTGTTAATGTACATCCCACAAGTAATGCAACATTTCCTTGTCTACCTTCCCTGCCAGAAAAGAAGTTTGCTTTGTTTTTTTGCAGTTGAGGTGATGCCAGATTTGCTGGATCTTCTGTTTGTGAATTTGCATTTTGGAAACGTCTTTACCCAACAATGATCAAAACTGTCACAGAGTTTTTACATGGGGAACATTTTAAGGTGTTTTCTTCTTTATATCAAGTGGTACCAGATTTGACAGTTATTGGAAAGACCTTATACCACATTAAAGAGCCTTTTCTGGAAAGCTTCTTCCAAAAAAAAGTGGCTTGCCACACAAATTGATTACCATGAATTATCCCAAGGCTTAGGTTGACTTGAAGCAGCTGAGTGGAGAACAGACATCACCTTGGAGCCAAAGCTGGTACCCGTGAGGCTGGCCCACAATCAGTTAATGTCTCTGTATTCATCTCCAAGTGTAATTCATGCCTTATACTTTGCACATTGATGCATGACAGAAAAGACAAAGTTTTGTCTCCTATTTGAGACAAAAGGCGATTTTTCAACTGCCCCCTTCATAAGGGATTGGTGAAACCAGCGTGGAGGTGTATAGGATCCCTTGGCACCAAGTGGAGGAGGATTGAGAGGGAGGGGCTGGTCTGCAGGCTGGGAGCAACGGAGAAGAGTCTCCCCATCCTTGTACCCAGGATCTCTCTGGCACAGGGGAGTGCAAACAGGAAGAGATTTGAGACAAAAAGTTCTGCTAAGAACCAGACAGATGCCATATGCCTTCCTTCCTTTCTGTGCTTTCATCAACTGTGCCCAAGTAGTTGGTTTGCCACAGGGATGGCTTAGGTTCTGCCAGAGCAGCTCTGGATCAGGGAGGGAAGCTTGATGGCTGTATCTCCTTGCTGATGCTCTTTTGCTGCCTGGTAACCTGTCTTCTTCTCATTTCTACACTACCAGATACATTGCTTTGGGAGAATTCTTTTCATTTTTAAATCTGTGCAGGAAACAGCCCGGTCTGTGGCAGTTTTGAGGGAGCGTTGTCACATCATAAGGTGCAGTTCTGGCTCTTGAACCAAAGCCTAATGTTCCAAGCACATACACACCATATTACATGTCTGAACAGCACTGTACTTGTTAAATATGAATATTTCCAGGACTGCTGCCCAGTTCTGCAGATACAGCATTCTAAGATTATCCATTTGCTGTCTTTGCATCAGCTGTGTTCATTGCAGGAATAGAGAGTATCTATCTGCCAGCCACGGAAACTCTGAAAGTCAAGCTATGCTCTTTCTGGCTTGTGAATCATCACCTGTGACCTTGACTCAGCTATCACAGGGGAACGCTTAGGCCATGGTTGACATATATTCTTCTGATCAAAAAGATTCTCTATGGTGCTATGTTATTTATTATTTCTTTAAAAATGCCTGTATAGAATCCTACCCATAATCTTTCAGCCATGATAGTTCAATGGAGCTAAGGGAATAAAACAGTGGAAGATTATTTTTAGTCCCTTCAGAGAGGGAGATTTGACATTAAGTATGTTTTGAATGCAGATATATATAAGTATGTTTTGAAGAAATCTCACTTTTCTGGCTATAGTTAACTGAAAATCAAAATAATATATTGTTTTAAGGTGTCAGCTTTTAGTTCCTGTGAGATATGATGTTCTGGCTAGAGGAGAAAATGTATACAACTGTGAGCTGGATGTGACAAGAATACTCCAAGAGATGGTTTTCTTCATTATTAATATATCTTTTGGATATTCTGTGATTATATATAACTATAAAAAGTGTGTTTTTCATCAAAGGCAATTATGCCAGTTAACAGCATGTTCAGGCTATGTTAATTGACTGAACAGTCTTTGCCCCTTTCAAACCTGTTGCTTGGATACCACTTTCTTTGAACTATTATGTACCTTGCTGAAAATTAAATAGTAAAGACAAGGTTTTAGCAGCGCTTTCCTTTGTCTTTTCCATAAACTCTCTATTACATAAGACTTTCAGAAGTGGAGACAAAGAGTTATGGCTTTCTGGCAGCAAAATACTGACAGAAACAGCTGTAAAATGCAACTCATGCACAATCTGAATTCAAACCTTTGTTTTCTAGATATGTTTTTTTTTTCTTTCATGCAAGCTTTTTCTTCCTTTTCCAAGAGAATTCAAACTTGAGATGCAGTGAAGCAACTCTCAAATTGCAGTCATCCAGAAGTAACTGGGTAATGCATCCAGGTAAGTCTCTCACTAATGACAATGGTTTGTTGCCTGCTCAGTTTTATTTACTCACTAAAATATGTAATCTGAAAGTGTGAAGTAGCATTTGTGGCCTGGAGTTTTTATATAATGAAAGGTTTTTTTGGTCTCCATCTAAATGCCAGGTATTCTATTATATCCTGCCATGAACTGCTGTGATTTCTTTAAGCTGTTAGCTGCTGCTTTGTCTATATGCAAAATCCTCTCAGAAACAACAGAGGATGCAAGGGCTTAGATTTGCCTACAGGATTCATTCCCTGGAAACCTCTAGGTTTATCTACTTAGTTTCCCTTCACTCTGATGCACATGAGAAGAAGGGCTGGGGGTGAATAATCTCGTTGGCTCAGCAGGCAATGTCTTTAGAATCACCTTTTTCTGGGATCATTTTATGAGCTGAGCTGAGCTTAAACTGAGGGCTTAAATTATGTGACATTGCTACCAGAAAACGTGAAGGCTTTCCAGTGAAGGTCCAGCCTTGATCAGGGAAGTCACTTGTCTACAGGAAAGATGTTGACTCAAATCCAGGCATAATGTTTGGGCCTAGATTAGGAAAAGAGATATTTATTAGAGATTTGTCCCAATGAGGATGCTTTTTTCTCCCCACTGGAAGGCAAGGAAAATCCCCTGCCTGTTCCCTGTGACCCTGTGCCTTGGGGGAGTTGTCCTGCTCCAAGCCACAGACACTGTGCTCCTCCCAGTGAGGTGCAGGGATGACTGTCAAGGACTGCCACAGACTCTTGGGAAGCAGCACCTACACAGTAAGTGAAAAGTCAGGACTCTGGTGCAGCTCATTTCTCCAGTGGGTGATGGGGCAGAGTTGCAAACACAGCTACAATCCAGTTGCCTCACGTATCAGCTCCTCTCTGCTTCCTGTAATCATGAAAATGAGCAGAAGCAGAGGGGAAGCTCTTATCCGGATACAGGGTTGGATCACAGACATCTCCCAGTCTGGATCTGGGGATTTGCCCGTGATCTCTAGCGCAAAGGGAATGTTTTGTCACTTTATGTTCATAGCGGAGCCATTCAGCAGCACTGCCGAAGTGACTCACAGCAGTGCTGAGATCATGACTCACTGCTGCATCCTCTCTGGAAAGACACTAATCCTCCTTTCCTGCTGCTTGGGCTGGTTTGGGAACCACAACATTAAGCACTGAAAGGCACATTTATTAAATGGCACATGCCAAGACTGGGTTTTGTTTGTAACAGCGAGGAAGTACTTTGTGGCCTCTCTGTGTGGACTAGACGCTGACACATCTGGCACCCAGGCACCAGAGGATGGAGGGATCTGGGCATTTGTTTCCCTGGTTAGATCTGGGTGTCAAGTCTATTTCAGTCAGTGAGTCTTTGGGCTGAGTTCCAGAGTTTTTCTTAACTACCAACATCTGTCAGATGTCAACTCCCTGAATCCACCCTTCCTGGTCATGCTATTTAAGGCACTTGTATTTTGAATACTACTACTAATACTACTACTGCTACTACTAAAACCCTTATAGATCTTTCTCTGAGTAATTTGTCCTCAAGGGACTTGGAAGCCCTCAGGTTTCCTCCTGACCAGTGGCAGGATGTGGTTTATCCACTAGGAGTCATCCAACCTTTTGCCACACAGGCAGTCTAGCCAAAAGCCTTTGGAATTGCTTGTGGAGCCGCTGGAGCTGTGAAGCCCATGCACGTAGTGAGTGGTACCTCTGCTTCCATTGATTATTGGTGCAGCTCTTGCCCTAAAGTGGGATATTTCTGTTCTAAACCAACACTTGTTGTTTTGGTCTCTTGGAGCCTTAGCTAGAGCAGGAATCATCTTGCATGCTCTTCATGTCTACAGACATTTGAAGAAGGTATCTTTATCAGACCTGATCTCTCTTGGGCTCCAGTTACAGTCAGTGGAGGGAGCAGGCATTGCTGGGTGTGATTTATATGTAAATCACATGTGACATGCTTTGTCTTTCCTCCTTAGGATGAAGAAGTTGTGTCCTGGAGGTACCTGTTTCAGTAATTTCTAAAATAGCTCATGAAGAGTCTGTACTGAGTCAGGTGACCAACACCCACATTCACTTAAATACACTCTCAAGATGAAATTTATCCATGGAAATGTCAGTTAACTCAGTTACCACAACTCTCTCCCAGGGCTTGGCCTTTGCATATTTTTTAATTAACTAGGGATATGGTAATTCTTTTTTTAACCAGCAGAGTAACGTATGTGAGGTTTCTTCTTCCTTAAGGGAGGGAGGCACATTTGTACCACTGTCCAGCACTGGTGTGGCTGCACTGATTCACTCAACTGTGCCAGTGTTTCTAATTATAGCTGTTAAAAAATCACAGAAGTTTTTCAAACAACTCATCTGTGCAAGTACCTACACACCCTAATCAACCTTAGCTGGAGGAATGACCTCTGCCTTAAGCCTCATTAGGGCACCAGAATGTGCAAGTTTCAACAATTTCTATTCCTAAAATATGAAGGGATGTGAGGCAGGGTCCTTTCTAACAAAGGAGAATGGGTTTGTAATGTTTGCTTTTTGTATTAAAAAGTTTAGGAGTCTTGGAAGAAAAATTGTTGCAAATCAAATACCAATTTTTCAGGGTGGGAGGGATTTTCAGTTTCTGCTTGTTGTTGAAGTTTTTGAGTATTGTTTTCAGGGTGAACACTGATAAAATTAAAACCAGCCTAATTTTTTCTTAAGAAGTGTCTTTTATGAAGCAGAATGGTGATAAAGCAAGTGGTGGTAAGGCAAAACCAGTCTCCGTGACAGTCTCATTTTTGAAGCTTTCTAGTGTTACAGGAAAAAGTGTAAAATAGCAATCAATATTAATTTAAAAAATATTATCTCCCTAAAATATTAAATAATGATGTAGTTTAAAAGCAGAAAAAGTATAAGGTTGGTATTTTACTGAAGTGCTATGCAGCCCTGCTTCATGTGACAGGTGAAATTGGAGGCTGGGCATGTGCCAGGCAAGGATGGTCAGGGCATCCTGTGAGCCTGAAGGGAGCTCACGAGGCCCTGCTTCCTACCAGTGTTTCATATGGATTTTGTTTTCACATGAAACCGTGTAAAGGTGGTGTAGCAGATGTTGGACTTCCAGCCATTAACAATTTTCACCTTTGATGGCACAAGGCTGTTCCATCCCACAGAAACACGAGTTCGCTTGAATTCCCACGCTGCCCATATGCCTGCATTTCAAAGTTTGCTACCTTATTAACTGGTGAAATATGTTCATTATAATAGTAGCAATGAGAAGTATTTAAGTGCACCTCAAGCAGTCAAACCCCAAAGATTTAAATCTGCAAAACCCATCTGCTCCGAACTCAGGAACATAAAATATGAAGGTGCAAAGGATTCCTATATTAAGTTTTGCAAGCACTCACTTTCAGCATTGGGGACATTGGAATTGCACTTGAAAGTGCAAGACAAGCCTATTTTTTTTCGTTTTGGTCTTCAGTTTGACTGGGCTTTATGAGTCCATGGGTGCTGACTGCTTCTGCTTGAGCTGATCATTCAATTCTGAAAACACTCTAAGAGCTCTCTAAGTTCTAGAAATTTTAGGTTCAGTTCCTTTCTCTAATTGAGAATTATCAGTAGTGCCTATCTAATCTGCAAGTCCATTTTGTGAGAAAGGTGGCTATATCAGGTATTAACTTTAAAAATAAGGATTTGGATCTGTGACTCCCAAAGTTTGGAGATGTTTCCTCACAGATGAAAATAATGCATCATTCAAAACACAGGTCTTAATGAGTGAGTACATTTGCTCTGCCTCAAATATGTGTAGCACTACCAATTTAAAAAGTAAGATTTTTTTTTTTTAAGACTATGGGAAAACTTCTCCTTCCCATTAAGAGGCAGCATGTCCTCTACTGGAAGATATTTTCCTTTTAAAACAGCAAATAACATTTATAATAAATATCTAGATTTGGAGAATGCCTTAGTTGCTGGAGCTGCCAGTTTTCTGAGCAGTGTGAATTCCAAGGTTTTAAATAAACTGAGGATTATTAAAAAAAGAGAGAATGCTTTCATTGTAATCAGCTAAATTTTCCTCCCTTCAAAAATCTGTTACTAACAAATAAAAAAATTCTATCAAAAGAGGTAATAAATGTTAAGTTTCTTCTCTGATTTTTTTAAAATATGGGATATTTCTGGTGCCTGTAACTGCCCTTTATGTGCAGAAAGATGCCATGATCTGATGGCTTGAATGCTGACTTGGTTCCAAGATAACCTGGGTTCTCCTCCCACAGGTTTCCCAGCTATTGCATCAAAGAAATGGCAGCAAAAACACCAAAAAGTGATGACTCAAAATGCAGAAAAAAATCAGGATAGAAATTAATTTGCTCATCTTTGATACCAAGTTTTTCTTCAACACCTACCCTAATGCCTTTGCTGCAAGGAGGGGTGGATGTGTCATACTTGTAGCAAGGCTGTGTCAAGGCAGAGCTTTGTGGTTTTTTAAGAGCTGTTTTAATCTCTTCTGGAAGTCTGTTTTCTGCCACAGAAAATCTAATCACACTGTTCTTTGCACGAGTGGTTTAGAGAATCCCTCTGTATCTTTCAACATGGAAATGCTCCTTGCACTTACACTGCCTAGCAATGGTGTAGTGCATGGAGGAAAATGCAGCAAGAGGAGCAGCCTCCTCTTACCTGCCATCCTGGTCAGCTGAACTACGATTTTTTTCCCCTTTTCTAAGTTTAAATCTTGTTTTTTGGTGGTTTGCAGATACTTCTCTTTCTTCCCACATAAATTCCAACAGTATGACCAGATGTCTACTTCATTTCTCTCAACACCCTTTACAGCCCTAATCTGAAATGTTAACACCAGCCACAAAAGGATCATATGCTTGTCGTGCAAATTACCTCAAGCAGATAGCCAAAACATTATCTCATGCTGGCCTAGATGTTACAATGCTTGCAGCTAAAATGCTCCCTCAGGATCCTGGGCAGATGTCTCTGGGCTTTTTGGTTGTTCTCTAGGATGGGCAAAGGCAAGGCTCTGTCATTTCCTCATGGAGGAAATGTGTTGTTGGAACGCAGGCTACCATAAGATCAAAAATATATTTCTTGGTTGTACCTTCACCCAGAGGGATGCAGATACCAGCCACAGAGGATGTCCCTAAAGAAGAAGACTTCATGTAAGTGGATTTTAGGAGGGAGAAGATGATCATATTGGTATCAGCCCAGCTGAAAAACTTGCTGTTTGGAAATCCTGCCACCTTCACCTGTTGGCAGTGGGAGCAGAGCAGTCCAGGACTCACTGGCAGCAATTTTGAAGACCACAAGGTTTATGCACTGAGAAACTGAGACTTTAACTCACCTTGATAAATTCTTGAAGGTTGGGTGCTGGGCTGTGGCTGTGAAACATGCTCTGCTCACCTAACACTGGCATGCTCATCTTCCTTATTTTTTACTTTTTATGCGTGTTTTTCTATTTGTAAAACTTTTAACTACATTAAACTTTTTGAGAATCACACTCAGAAAGTGCTGCTTAAAAAATGAGTTGTTCTTTCTGCTACTTGATTATTTTTCTTTCCCAAGGCCTGGGTGAGATTAGAAGTTTGAGTTTACGTGCCAAATGTGTATTATTGTTTTGGTTTTTTTTCCTAACCACTTCCACATGCAATCAGGTTTTATTGCCAGCTGCTCGCCATGGTCGGGTCTCTGGGGAATGTAGGCTCCTGTTGTTAAACTCATAGCAGTTGGTTAGTTTAATTTTTTTTCAAATTTTAATTTGTCAGGTTTGGATTTCTACCAGTTGTCTTTACCCAGCCAGAGGTGGGCAGTGGAATAAGCAATGATGTGTAAGAAGGGCTTATCAGAACCTCAAATTCCTGTAGAGGGAGAAATGGGCAAGTTTATCACCACCCTCACATCCTTTCTGTATTAAAACTAAGTATCTCGGAATTTTTCACTTCCCACAGAACAGGAATATGAAATTTCATTTAATTAATAAAAGAAAGATTTTTATTTTTAAACAGGAAAGGACAGAGGTCCCCATGATGATTGCAGCAGGGAGCCTGTGAGCCCAGACATGCTGCTCACCAGGGAGGCTCCCAGGGAGTCCAGGAGCTAGCAGGAAACCAGCCAGGTTTCCCTAGGAAGTGTGTTTGCTCACTGTTAGAAGATTTGATTCAATCAATCTGTTCCTGCAGAATATATATGCATATTTTTTGGGAACTGGCATTTTCCTATGGAAAAAAAGAAAAGGTTTTGCTGAGTTAAAATTGGAGATTAGTGCTTTTCTAGCTGCATTGGTGAGAAAGCCACATGTACTTTGTAAATGTATGTAAATGTATGACAATCTAACACACAGTTAGGCAGCTGTACCAGACCTCTAAAATGGGGCCTATGGATGACCTAAAATTCTCCTTAAGGATTTTTGTATTGCTATCTGTCCACCTAAAGCCAGCAGTGGAATGAGCGGACTATTGGGATAATCTTCTACCTTGCAGGGAAAGGCTTGTGGAAATGAGACACCAGAGAAAGCAAAAGAAGCCAAAGCCAGATATGGTGAGAATATTTGTACCCTCTTCAACTCTGCATATTCAATGGGATAGCTGTGGGTCCTGTGCATTTCCCTGGGGAGTTTATTCTTTTAAAACAATGTTCTGATTGTGAGCTTGATCCCATGGTGCCAATAGCTGGAAGACTTAAGGAATTGGGTGTCTTCTCTGGATTTAACATGAGTTTTTGGTACCAGGTGACAGAGACCTGACCACTGGCTGCACTTTCAGCAGCCTGAGGGCTCTGCTTTCCCCTGAGAACTGACAGTGTTTTGAAGGCCAGTGGCCAAGCTGCTGTGGTGCCAGCATGGGTACCACAGGAGGGACAGAGTGGTGGTGAAAAGAAGGGTTTGGGGCTGAGGGCGTAGCGTGGCCAATGTTCAGCCCCTCAGGAACTCCCAATGGATATTCCAGAGGATGGCACATGGAAGGGCTTAAGTGAAATCAGGGCAGAAACAGAGTGTCTGGCCCCAGGCACCAGAGAAGAGCTGAAGCAATTTCTCCTGTCCTGGTAGTTATTATGGACAAAGGCCTGTGGGTCCCATGTACTATCCAGTGTCTGGGAATCTAAACACCAACGAAAAAAGAGATTTTTTTCACATGGGCTGTTAAACAGACACGAACTCTTGCAAGGGTTTGCAAATGGACACTTTTCTGCCCTGTGCTTGCTCAGAAGACTCTTTGTAGGAACAAAAACCTGTGGTAAGGAAGGAAAGGATTTAACTCCTGAGTGAGCTCTGGAGATCCTGCAGCATTTCCTACCCTTGCCCTCATATTGCCCTGTTACTGTGGCTGTAGGCTTTTCTAGAGGAAAACTGGGTTTACATGGGGCTGCATATCCAGTGCTCCCAGCTCCATTTTGCAGGGAGCGAAGAGGAGCTGTGGTTGTGGAGTATAAAGCTTGTATATGGCTCTGTTTGGTAAGGCAAATGTGGGTGGGAGGAGTAAGACTAGAGCTCTAGTCCTCTGTGTGTGGAAGAGACAAGGAGACTGAGTCCCTGGGAAGACAGAGCAGTGTCACTGCCTGATGTGAAGGTTTTACTGTTTCATAATTAGATGAAGTCATCTAGTTTCTAGATGCAGGAAATAAAAGACTCTTTGACTTCATGAATTTTTACACACATAAAGCTGTTGCATTCATTGTCCTGGCTGAAGAGAGCTGTGTTTAGCGCTCAGCTGGAACTTGGTTTGTATTTCAGTGGAAATCCCTTGTCCCATAGCACTGAGCCCCACCAGTGACTCAGTGCTGACTCAGAAGAGAAAGTTCCATTCGCTGATCAGCCACAGAGCTGTGGGACAAGGTGAGGTTTTCCTTGGCTCTCTCCATCCAAACAGTGATCAGACCTGTAGATCTATTCCACTTGCTAGGTGGGATGAGGCCACAGCTCAAGAGGCTGAAGTTGCATCAGGACATATTTGCAAGGAGAAAAAAAAAGACATTTTCACCGACTTGCTTGTTTGTCCAGGATGTAGAAGGAGGTTTGATGCAGGGCACCCAGATTTGGAGCTCTCTGGATACTTATTTTAGAATTTTCTAAAGGGAAATTGTCATTTACACTTCAGAAATGAGAAGACACAGATACACTTTGGGGTCTTTTAATTGAACTATTATTCTAATATTCTGTCTGACTCATATTCTGTTTTCCCTGCATGAGTCTCCTTCACAATGGTGGGTTTTGAGTTTTGTGGACTTGTATATTTTTTTAACTCACCATTATATCAGCTGCAGTGCTTCTCATAGGGAGTAGTGGAAGATGCTAAAAGTTATTTTATGACTATGTAAGAGCTGGTATATTACTCACCTTTCTAAAATAAAAGTCATATAATGAATTATGCGGAATGATGCTGAAAAAGGTAATTTTAAGTTGAAACTTCACAAAGAAATTTTGCAGATCTGTTATTCTGCAAAGCATTTCCCTGCAAAGGTGATTGAGAGAAGATCCTTAACATGGTATTTGACTACATCTGCATGGAGTATGCTCCTTCAGCAACAGACCAAGGAATCCAGTCCCTTTCACTCTTGCCATCTGTGACTGCAGCAAAAAGAGCTGAATATTTGCTCCCTATGTATTTAATGCCTCGATAAATTTTCACTGGGCACTGCTGACCCTGTCAGACATCTGTTTTTGGTACTGGGCTGCCACACAGTGGCCTCCTTCAGAAACCTGGAAGAATGGGAGGAGGTAGGGGGAGTATCAAGTTGATAACAAGAATGAGCTAATACAAACGTCATGACTCAGTTTACAGTGGCTGTTAATTCCTTACTGGCTGGGGGAGCAGAGTTTTATTTTGTACAGTCCAAACCACAAGAAACAAACATGAAAACACAGAAAAAAAAGAGGTAGGAAACTCCTCAGTTGACTAACAAAAAGTTCTTTCAAGAAATTTATAAAGGAGTTTGTATGAAAGTAGAAGAGTTTTCTCTGGTTTACTAATAATTGCTTTATTTTCTTTGCTACTTCCTCTTTTCTCCCTAGATACAGACTAGTAAGATTTGAAGCGTTTTCAGATGAGCTCACACTGGGAGGATGTTCAGGGGGGAGGTTTGGTTTTGTACTGCTGGTCAATGGAAGCACAGCCACTCCTCAGGCAGTGGAGAAATCCTGTTTTGATCCAGACCTGGAAACTGTGTGATTTTAAATTTCAACTAAAGTTTTCCTTCACACAGGTTCTGCCTTTGTAAAGTGTCATGGAATGGTTTGGGGTGGAAGGGGCATTAAAAACCATCTTGTTCCAAACTGCCTGTTAGCAGCAGGGGTGCCACCCACTATCCCAGGTTGCTCGGAGCCCCACCCAGCCTGGCCCTGAGCACTTCCAGGGATGGGGCGTCCAGAGCTTCTCTGGGCAACATGTTCCACCAGGAGGGAGGTGGGAATGGGCTCGACTTCATCCATTAGGATCCTTTCTGGATTATTACTTTGTAACCCCGATAAAATGCATGGGTTTTTGCTGCCCTATAGGTTGAGATTTTACACCCTTCACTCCCCTATGACTTCCTCATTCCTGGAAGCAGGTAATCCACGCCAGGTGGTCAGTCCTGGAGACTTCTAATGCACCTGACCCTGAGAGCCTTCCGTGGCAAATAATCTGAGACAAAAGAAAATCTGACAGTGTCAGACAGTCTGATTGTCTGTCATTCCAAATATGCACTTCAGACCATCGGGAACCCTTAAATGACAGAGAGGATTTAGGAAGTTTGGACTGTAGTGGTTTTATGTGCCTCCATTCAGACAAGGTGTGTTGGTTCAAGAATATGAATTAATGCCAAGTAAGGAAGCAGAAAAGTAGGAAAATGAACTCTGTCTGCAAGAAAATACTTTTAAATCTTAAAAATAATTTCATGTGATTATATGTCAGGTTTAGGTCTATTATTTTATGTAATCATCTGTGATAGGAATGTTCTGTACCTGCTTGTTCTAAGAATAACCATCCTGTGCACTTTGGTTTGTCATAGTGTAAAGAGTCTGATGTTGTTTACAGTAGATGGATGTGAAATATATTTCTGTGAAAGCTCTGGGATCTTCCTTTTAACACTTGTACATTAGTGCTATTGGAGTGGTGAGTCTTTCCTTGGTGAAATTATTGCTTGCTTTGTCATTGTGCTTATAAGGCTGATTTTATTTTGTCATAAATTCCAGTGCAGGCAGAGAAGCACAAGTAACTGAGGCAGTTATTGCAGGCAAAATTGTCCCTACTTGGGGAATTTTTATTTAATCTAATTTATTGAGAATTAACACAAACTTCTGTTCACCTTGGTTCTGATGTTGAAAAAAGGGAGAAAACTAATCAAATAAACACTTCAGTAGAAAACCTTCCTGCCTCTTCCCCAGGCTCAGCAGAAGCTTGATCAGCATTCACAGGAGCAAAAGCCTGGATGTAACAAATGAGAGCCGGAATTGAAACTGTCGTAAAGGGACGTGGTGGGGCACCAACTTTCCTGCATGTGTATTTTCAATAACAGCAACCACTTGCTGCAATCTAATAGATGTCTCTTAATGGTCTGTTTATCTGAGAAGTGGAAAACAGGTTAATTTTGAAAGGAAAAGTCCATACTGGGCAAGTATGTGCATGCAAGATCCCAAAAGGAAGTGTACAGAGGAAACCAAATTCTGTATTCAACTCCGTGAGGTTTTTAGGGGCCCTCCTCATGAAAATCTCAGTGCAATTAGTCAGAAAAGAGTTTGTCAGAAAAATCTGATTAATTTTTTATGTGGAAATATGCCCATGTGGCATATTTTTCAAGCAATTTTACAAATAATTTTTTAAAAAAATTCAATTTTGGAAAATGTTTCAGAAGAATAAGGTGGTGCAAAAAGAAACTGCATATTTTGCTTGAAATTTGATTTCATTTTTTATGTGTGTTCTGTTAGTAAAAATGTGATGAAACTTTCTGCACAGAGAAAGAAGCTTTAAGCAGAAAGAAGAGCAAAGCCTTCAGTGTGCATTGAATTGCTACTGTCATTAATGATTTTCAAAACTGAATAAAACTTAGATGTTTTATGAATTAATGGGAGTAGTTATATTTAATTCCTGAATAACCAATTTCCTATATTTCCATTTGTTAAATAATATAAGAACAGTATATATGAACTAAAGTTAAGAATTTATAAAAAATAGTTGAAATTTCCTAGCTACTCTCTTTCAAAGAAACAAATTTCAGTGGTTTTATTCCATGGGAAAGTTCAGAAATCCTATTTTACTTTTCCTTTTAGAGTAAAACCTTGTTGAAAAATATGGAATTTCCCATGAAATAAATGCTAGATTTTGAGAAACTTCACAAAAAAGCCATGAAAAAGTTCAGTTGCCTGCTGGAGAATGGGAGTTGAGTCCTGCAATCTCTGGGCACTAATGAGAGACTTCTTGTCTGGTGAGAAAGAAAAGAAAAATCCCATCATTGGGAACTGGAACGTCCCTGGAGGTATCACAATGTGCCCTTTGAAATGCTCATCCCATTGGTCATGCTTGGAGCCCAGAATTTTTGAGGGATGTTTGGAGCAAATGGAGGTTATGACACCCACGTCAAAATCCTACTGGCTTGAGAGAGAGGGTGCTTGTGTGGGAATGCTGCTATCCCAGCTGATTTAGGGCCCTCTCATCTTCTCCTGCCATGGGAGTCTTAAAAGGTTTGGGAAACATCTGCCAGATGTGTTCTGAGTGTGGGGGATCCCTCCTCGGTGCAGGGAGAGGTTCCTAAATGGATTGTGAATTTTCTCCCTTTATTTCCCATCCGAGGTGTCGCAGCAAGCGGTGGATGTGGGGCCTCTCACCGGTGTGTTGTTCCCTGGTGCCTGCAGCTGAGTTTGACTGGATGTGGGTTCTTTCCAGTGGGTTCTTTGCCATGTTTTTGTTGGAAACCTGTTCCTTCAAACCATATCTTCATCAGTATTCCAGGGCATTGCTCCAGTCCCGCTCCTGCCTTCTCCCCCAGGAGTTTTCCCCCGAAATGCAGAGGTTTCTCCTGGATGCCTGGTCTCTGGCAGGATCTGCTGTCAGTGGTTTCTGTTCTTCCAGAAAACTGCCTCCTGGAGCTGGGGTAGGAGACTGAGTAGAACACAAACCACAGAGAAATAACCTGTGGGTTAATCCAAACACAGAGCTGAAGTGGTGGTGGCTGTAAAATCCATACGGCAGGTTAGAAAAACAGTGAGAGCAATGCCATTTAAAACAGTGTCAGCGTGCCTGGGGTGGTGGAAGGAAGGTTGCTACTTATAAGCTCCTGGAGAGAGAATAGAGTTACACAGGATTTCAGATGGTTTTTCCCTGTATCTCCTGTGACTAGAACTGAAGGTTGAGCACTTGTATTCCTGGCTGAAAAGACTGGGAAACAGAGGCTCCCAGCTCCACTGGGATATGCTGGTTGCAGTGTGGGTACAGTCCTGATCTTCAGTAGATTGTGAAAACCCATGTTTGCAGCATAGCAAAGCAGGGACTGTCATGGAATCAATAGCAGTAAAGGAATGCTACAAATTCTGGCCCTGCAGTGCTGTCCTTCCTCACATCTGCCCTTCCAGTGCTTCTATTTAGTAAGTTCAGGTCTGAGGAGATGCCTTGCTTTCCTAAGCAATAAGTTTTTCTTGCACTTCTTATCATTCCTATAATGGCTTTTTGTAGCACCCAGCTTCTTTTTTCAGCTGGAAATAGGGCTATTCTAAGTGTAATTTTGAGAAGTACAACTTAAGAAACTTTAACTGACACCACAATGCAGTATGTGTTCAGTGTCAGCAGTATTTGGTGTGTCACAAAATATTCCTTCAGTGAACTTTATTCTGTCTATCTAATGTCTGTGTTGCTGTCCTGACCCCTTTGCCATCAGTCAGGCTGATTTAATCAATTTAGAAAACAGGGGAGCACTGGAGGAGTAGTGTGTCAAACCAAGCAAAAGCAGAAGTGGATCTCAAAATTCTATGCAACATCTCTAGAGATCTCCTACATCACAGATAATGGCTCTTCATGATCCTTGTGAATTCAGAGGTGTTGGCAGGTGAGTTTTAGGTTGTTCAAATTTAAGAAACAATGTTATGCAATATATAGAGCTTGAGAGATTTCTGAAAGAAGGAATGTGTTAGTAATGACCTTGGGTTATTTCATTTATATGAGGAGCATCTTGCTGTGAAGGTGCTATCCTTTGTAGTACTACTTTTTTTAATAATACCAGTATTTTTTACAGTATGATACTCCCATGTTCTTCTTTTTCAGCAAGAAGCCTGTGCCTGATTTAATGTAGAGGATAGCTCAGAGAAATGCACTTCAGGGTTTCTTAGCAGTGGGCTTTTTGCAGTGGTGCAAAACGGAGCTAACAACGTTTTATCGAGAGATAAATGTATGAGACCCATTTTAATTCGCTGAGTGTCATTATGGGTGCAAAAATCCAAAGAGTCACAACTGAATTAAATAAATCACCTCACCATATCTTTTGATTTTAAGCCTTAATGCTTATTACTTCTAGATTGGTCCCCATCCACCATGTCCTTTAAGGACTGCAGAGCAAAGATGACCCAGCCAGCAGTGATGGCAATCCATGGCTTTTGCTTGGACAGGTCTTCCAACCCTAAGGAATTACAGGCAATTGGGGAAAAGTGTAACTAAGAAGAAAGTTGTTGGGTTTTTGCTAGAGGATGTATTTGCTTGAATTGACTCAAATTTCTTCTTTCTTCTATTTTGCTGCAAAATATTATTGCCACATGTTATGTCCTTTGGAGTGTGATCCAACAATCAGAGTAGGAAATAGAAGGGTGATTTATATGCCGTAATGAAAACAAAACTCTCTTTAAATGCCAATATAGGGAGTCTTCCAGTGGAACTTCTGCTGGACTCCCTGCAGAAATGGTCCAGCCCCATGGAAAAAATGTAGCTGAATATGATTATGCAAAAGAGTAAGGGATTTCCACCTTTGATCACTGGCTGATCATAAAATACTGAATAAAATATTGAAAAGAGTGGTAACAGTAGATTTAGGACTGCAGTGTTATAATCAGTGAGAAGCACAGTACTTTGCCACCCTGGCAAAACACAATGCATCTTTATTTTTTTCCTTCCTTAACCAAGGAACGCAGCGTGTTTGACAGCTCACAGCCTGAATGGGTTTGCCTTACATGAGGAAAAAATAAACATATGTGGGGTGTGGAGGTGGTGTTGTTTCCGTTTAATTTGTGGTGGGGTGGTGTTGTTTCTGCTTAATTTGTGTAAGGTTAAAAGCAGGTATTTGGGAAGTTATTTGCCGTCATTTAGAAGGTGTTACAGGGAGGTCTTGAGCAGGAAATTGTGAAAAAAAGTTTGTATGCCTTCAGATTAATCCTTTATAAATAGGTGCAACCAGAGGGGTTGAATAAAGGCTAGGATTTATTTGCACAGGAAAGTAAATTATGCATGTTATATATATAAAAGAAAAGGAGAAGAGCCATGTGGCAGGGAAAATGTGAGATGTTTCTATAAAAGGCTGTTTTTTACTTTTGCACAAATGTGGCACAGTGTTGACAGCGTGCGTGACATCATGTGATGTGTATGATGTCAGCAACTTGGTGTCATGCAATTGTGTATTTTAACTTCCATTTCAACAAGAAAAAGACAAACTCTTGGGTTTTCTTTAAAATGTGAAACATAACGACTCCAAATTAAAAGGCAAATAAAAATAGCCCACAGTCCCCACCAAAATGTCTTGCTCCAGTTTGGGGGAAGCTGGTCTCCATCACCCAGCACAGGGAGGCAGATGTAGGTGCCAAGGAAGAGATGCTCTTCTCTCTGCTTTGTGCTGAGACAATTTCTCTGGTTTTAATTACTTTCTCCTTCTCCTGCCCAGTGAGATCAGAACCAGTATCCAGCTTAGAATGGCAACATGTCAAGGAAGTTGCTTGTAGTTAATCCATAAAGTAAATCTCTTTCTTAGACATTTATCTCTTCTGCAGTACTGACTTGGGTGATAATGAGAGGGAAAAAAAGCACCCCTCGGGTAAGAAAGTGAATTTTTTCATTTCACACTGCTTCTGAAGAGCTTCCTGGTGCTCTGCTGGCAACAGAATGATAATTTTCCACTCTGCTACTTCTCAATGTAAGACTAAAAATTCTGTTAATGGTGAGCTGTTATGTTAATTAGTTAATCATTTAATTGTTTCTAAAAAGCTGTTTCTACTAGTGCAAGGTAAAGAGATATAAATCTAGCTATGCATATTTATTTACAAATCTGGAAGAGAGGAGGGTTTATACCTGGATGTATGTTTCTAATTGGAGGGATTTTCTAAGAACCTGATTTACAGAGAAAAGATATTGACAACAGACTTTAAGCTTTTTCCTTTTGGGAACTCAAAATCACTCTTCAGTCCTGCCTCTTGATTTCTTTATTTTTATTGGCTTTTTTTTGGGAAGAGAACATAAAATAACTCAAGTATGCTGTGCTTTAGTGGTTCTAACTGATTATAATTCTGCACTTAATTAATGAGAAATTATGGTAAATAACTCTTACTGTTCGGCATTCATTGAAAAAAATTCCTGGAAATAATGGAGACCAGATGAGAGAGAGAGAGAATTGAAACTCTGAAAAGTGGGCTGGTGGGGCAGCTGCTTTCCCAGAAGCCATGTTCTATAACCCCATATATGCTTCTTACAGCTTATTTATTTAGGAAGTTGAAAATTTTGAAAGGAAAAGCCTGTACTGAAGAGGTTAAAGTCTGATTTTACATCCCTATTGTGTATGACAGCCTCACCTTTTGGTCTCCAAAGTTTGGCTGATCTTTCGAGGTGTTCTGCAAATGGGTAGCTTGAATTTGTGGTGGCAGGGGAATTCCTTTGGAATCCAGGTGATCCCCACGGGTTGTGTGATTCCTGGTGAGGGGATTCCTGTGTGCTAAAGGAGCACAAAAATGTAGGTATGAGCTAAGAGTTTTTATAGATTGTAGGTAGAGGAGTAATGTTAGGTTTTTAAAAACACTGAGTGTATCCCAACTACCTCAGTTATAACCTGGTGCTGAATGTTCTATAGCATCACAGCACACAATGCTCTTTGGGTGTTACAAGAAAAAAATGCCATCACCAGAGCACACTCCACCTTCCTTTAGTGTTTTAAATTTCACCACTGGGTTTTTTTCATGAGGTTCTATTGAACTGAGCTGTGCCTGTGAACAGCACGGGTAATTAAGCTATATCTGAAGTGTATTCAGGCTCCAGAGATATGCTACTTTCAATAAGTTCACAGTGCATTCTTGAAGTAAATGAAGCAAGATTTCTGCAGTCTACTTGCTGAAAAAATGCATTATGCATTGCCAGCTAGCTCTACCAGCCAGGTTTAAGCTGTTCATACACTGCTTTGTTTGTCTTACTTGTGACTTTATCACTTTACAGAGTAAATTACAGATGTCTGAAAATCAAAAACCTCCCAAATGCCTGTTAAGAAAATTTAGGATAGAAACCAACATGAGTGGGCAGTTTAGGAGTTTGCTCCTGTTATATCATTGAATAAAATCAGTTTGATGTCTTTAATGAAATGAGACAGTCTGAAGGCAGAGAATAGCTCATGTTTACACTGGGGGAGCATTGGAGAAACCGTCTGTTCTCAAATTCAGGGTACAAATTGTTTTGCAGCTCAGGGTCAAGAAGAAAATTCCCTCTTTTTCCCCTCTCCATATCCTGCAGGATGCTATGGAACAATTAAGTTCATTGGGGGTGGGGGGGCAGGATTAATCCTCTTACGGAAACATCTGGAATTGGTAAATAACTGAGGTAGGAGACCCTCTTAGAACAGAATATGAAGGATTTCCACAGTGGAACAAACCAGCTTTTATTCTTTCCTTTTCTCCTGTTCTCAGCTCTTTGTTAAGTGACAGATTTTAAGACCTGTAACATAGAAAAAGTGTGTCTGTGCTTAAGGGGGGGATAGGAAGGAAGAACTTCAGCCAAAATGAACATTATAGACCAGACAGAGGATATGCTTATTCAGGATGGGATGAAAGAAGAAAATACCTCTCATGGCATGAGACCATTTGAACTTTCAGATACCTGGAAATAACACTGGTAATGGCAAAAGACAGTGGAAGTTTCTTCTAGAAAGTAGAAAAGCAGGGGGTGGATGGAAGGGCTGGTTTGTCTCAGAAGGACATTTCCCCAAACACAAGTTAAAAATCATGAGTAAATGGGAGATACTTGCTGCTGACTCAGAACCAACACTTCTTTTTGTCTTTGTTCCTCTGTCATGGTTTTCAAAATGTGTGTAACAGATATATATTCAAAAGTGCTATTTTTTATAGACCCTTATATATCCTGCCTGAGAAGTTACTTCAGAGCAGAAAACCTGAAACTTCCTGAGCCTCAGGCAAAGTGGAGCCATATATGATAAACTCTGCAACTGTAATTTTACATGGCTTATTTGGCTCGTGCTTATTATGATTTCTGCCTGGTTTTCTGGTGAGTCCAAACAGAAGAGGCTGATTCTGTGGTAATGTTCTCTTCCAGCAGAGTGTAATAGATACACCAATACAATAATTTTTCTGCAAGGAAATTATTTGTCTTGGTGTTTTTGCATCAAGGCTGAGAGGAAGCAAACTGAGTCTGTCTCAGCTGATGTTTTGAACTGACTGAGACCTGCCTGCCAGACTTAGGAAATTTAATAAATGGGACTTGTGTGGTAGATATTATACTATTAAGCTTCCCGCCTATCTCCTGCCAAAAGCAATTTCAATTAGAGTGCTTTATTTCCAGGACTTCCCCCACCCCAACCTTCTCCTCAATGTATCTGTATTCGACAGTGGTGTTATTTTGTAAATATATGCACGAGTTTAGCACAAACTGAACCAGAACTGGCTGTGCTGGAGAAGTGAGAGTTCCCTTCAGGCATCTACTAAAATCCCGTTTTTCCCCAAGAAATTATGATTTTTTTTTTCTGCTGAAAACTCACAGTATGTGGCATCAGTGATAAATTGACTTGATTTACTCTAGATTTGTTAAATAACATTTTATTTCTATTGAAATAGTAATGTTGGATGCAACCTGATTCTTTCTAAATTACTCTGTTCTCAAACTTCTATCAGCATGTTTAATATAAATTGCTATTATCAAATTAAGATGTTACAATTTAAAAGTGTCTAAAACGTTTTTGGGGTTTTTTTCTGTCATATGTAAAGTAAATATTGTGACAGCTGTCTTACTGCAGATGTCTTCATAATCCTCCTGGTAGAATTTCATATTAATGAGACTTTTTCTGCCTGTAGGTTTGATTTCATGGATGTAGGGCTGCTGCTGGGTCCCTGCACTTGCCACTATTTGCTTGAGCAAAACACCAGCCTATAAATGTGCTCCTCTGCCTGGGAGCTGACTCAGGCCAGGACTAGAAAGTTGTTGTGTGTCTTCAAAAGACTGTGAGGACATAAACACAGTCTCCTCATGAGTATCTGAATCATTAGAGCATCTGAGACTCTGCATAAGGCACAAAACACAGCCCCAGCTTGCCCCTTGCACTGGCCCAGGGATTTCTATTTGATTATTGACGTGGCTTTTGTGAGCCACTTCAGCCAAATTTCCAGCTCAGATGTTTGGGTGAGATGTGGATGTGAGACTTGAAAGTCACCTAAGACTACGGTCTGTCTCCTTCTCCCAGAAGCTTTGCTTGAAGTGTTCCAGGAAAGAAAAATAATCCTCCAAAGGGTTTTCTGATCCTCCAGAGACTGATTGGTGTGACATGAAGAAAGAGCAGTTAGCTGTAGTTACTCCTTATAAATTCAGGAGAGGGTGAAGTCAGTTCTCTGTTTAATAGTAATTTTATTTAATATTGCAGTAAAGACTGCAATATAAATTAAATAATTTAATATAAATTAAATAAATTAAATTTAAATAATTAAAATAAAGAGTTTTTTGTGATGCCTGTAAAAAGTGCTATAGAAATGGAAGTGTATTTTATATTCTCAGAGATACAGCAAGCTGCATAGAAACAATTTCTCTTTTCCCAGGTTTCACATCCCATTAGATGTGAGGGAGACTTAGGTAACCTCTTTTAAGAAAACTGGGCATTTCAAAAACACTCAAGAACCAGGAAAGGACTTCAGAATAGAGCAAACAAAAATGAAAGAATATAGCAGCTATTTAAAAACTGCAGCCAAAAATAAATTCTTGTCAGGAGTATCCAACCTACTCAGCCTCAATCTGTGGGGCAAGGAAGGATGCTGACAACTAAAACTTATGGCAGCTGAAAGCCAGAAGTAGCTAATAAAGCACAGTTATTAGCTGTGGTTTGCTACGATGCTTTAACCCCCCCCAAAAAAGGCTGACCCAACAAACTAAAATTCCTTGTCGCCATCTACAATCTTTTTACATTACCACTAACACTTTAGCTAATAATTAGGAATTCCTCTGGTTTTCACTGTCACTGTATGAATCATTTGGTTTAAATGTGGGCACCTTAAGTGAGTCTGAATGACTCTGCTGGAATCAGCAAATTAAGTAGACCATTTAATCTTCTCAGCAGCATTTACCTGGCTAGAGGAAACCTGGCACAGACATTTTGAATGTTAATGGGAGACTTGTAAAAATGAAGGTTCTTCTCACTTTTGTAAAGGTCAGCAGAATGAATGGCACAATTCACATCTCCTGAAAAAAATGAAAACATCTTGCAAAGTGTCAGAAGTGAAAAAAAATTAGTGTTGGAATGGATAAACATGTGAAGGAGTTAAGTGAAATGGGCACAGAATTTGCTTTGGGTCTAGGGATGAGCAGCCAGTGGGATCTGTAAAAGGAAATCAGTTGAATATGTGGAGATGAACCTAGATTGGGAAAGCTAATTCTAAATAGATAATTGGTCTGCAATATCTTCATTTCCCCCTCCCCTTTACTGAATATGGGGTCATTGGTCAACCAGCATTTTTAATGAGTATACATTACACACTTTAAAGAATCAGTTGTGAGACACAAATAAAGAAAATCCTGTGAATGGACTCTAATGGTAAAATACATAATACTCATAACTACTAAATGTTGAAAATCCCACCACTTTTGCATTGGTAATAAAATAGGTGATCTTGGAAACTACATAAAATAATTAAACATGGGATGCATTGAACTTCTGTTTAAGTATCTCCTTTGAAGTAGTTGCTATTCTTTTGCTTAATTGAAAAAAAAGAACTTGCTCTGCTTATTTCCTGAGAGGTTCCTTCGTGTGTTGCATTTCCCAACACACTTGTGCTTTCAGGATTTTTAAAAAATTATTTGCTTGAATGGTTCATTTCTGTTTTTTTTTCTTCTTTCAGTTTTTCTTCCATGCAACTGCTTCAGTACCATTTTCCTGCCTCCCTGGCCCCAGGCTCAGCAGCATCTGTAGGTCAGCTGAGTTTTGTGCAGACTGCTGAGGAATTGCTGTAGGCAGCAGAGTTTTGTGTGGAAGGAAATGCTGCAACTGTTTTATGGGAGCAGATTACATTTCTCACCTGAGGGGCTACCAGTGGTTAAATTGGTTCTGTCGAGCTGTCTGTGGGTTCAGAGCCCTGCATTTATTCAAAGTGCTCTTAACCAAAACCAGCATTTAACTTCCTTGCTTATTGGAAGACTTTGAGCCCATCTGCTCCAAATGGGTCTTTAGGTATTGTTATTAAAATATCAGCAAAGGATATCACTCAAGACCGGAGTGCTCTTGCTCTGATTTCTGTGAAAACACAGACAAGGAAATATTCCCTGCCCCAAAGAAATGAAATGGGTAAGACAAAGCAAACAGAAGTGTCTGGAAGCAAATGAACTTGGTTGCAGTCACACAGTGAATAAATCCTTGGCACACCTCAAGGTCTCTTGAATTTTGTGTGGTTGAATTTTTTTTTTTTTTTAATGAATGCAACAGTGATTTGAAATGGTATCCACAATGTCAGAAATCCCCTTTTCATCTCTTGTTATTGGTCCATAGCTGGAAAAACCCTTTCTGTCACCTGAAGTGATCTCACTGACCTGCTGTACTCCCTAATCCCTATCACCTGCCTCTCTTCCTTCACCTACCCTGTGATGTAGGAAAGGTGTGAAAGAATAGAGCATTTGTTATCTTGCATCAATAGCTGTTTATCAGAGACAAATGAACTCCAAAGTGAGGAAAAAAGGAGATACTTTGCAGTAGCTTCATTTATAGAGGTGGTAGCTTCTTTTGAAAACCAGGAATTTGGTCTGTTGTTGTTAATAATGAACAGATCGAGCTATAAATCAGTTTGCCTAATGTCACAGATTGCAAGAGGAATAAAAACAGTGGAGACCCCAGACATACTGGGTTTTTATATTGCTTTTTCATCTGGTTTCCAGTTACCTTTTCTACATATTTGTCTCCTCACCATCTTCCTGTCTCCCATGGTGGTATTTTGAAGTGCTACTGGACTCCTTTATGTAGGAAGTCTCCACCAAGGCAACTGAGTGAAGCTGTAGAAGCAGTGCCACCAGCTCTGCTTTCTGATGGGACACAAAGATCCCTCTGCTTTCAACCCAGCTGCCTCCCCCTCTCCTTCATACTTGGCACCTTATCTCCTAAATTATGTGGAAAAAATCATAATTAGTACTGATGGGAATGCACGTGCACACACACACACACACACACATATGCACATACATATATATATATAAAGTTTTGGGCCAAGATTTACACAAATAAACTTAGATTTTAAAAGCTTTTTTCTTTATAGTGATTAGGTCCCTGTTTCAAAAGGCACTTTGGGGTCTCACTCATGCAGAAAGTCATGAGAAACGACCACAACATGAAACAACAGCAAAGCTCCAGGCAGTACTGCAGATTCAGGTGCTGAATTTGTGTCCACACACCATGAAGCCAGTCCTGCACAGTGTAGTCATTATAGTCCCCATATTGGGGTGTTCTGTCACATCAGCTGACTGGTTCTGCCTGGTTTACAAATAATCTTTCTTTGGTAAAATGGCCTACTTTTTCTACATTAATATGAGGCTCCATCTGCAGCAGTGGATTCATTCAGGCATTGCAAAATGTGTAAGTGACCATTTTCAAATTCAGTAGCACCTTGAGGTGTAAGTTAGGGTCAAAGTCCCATTATACAAGCACTGTAAAAACTCACAGGAGTTTTTCCTTGACAGGAAGTTTCTCTTATCTAAGTATTTGAGAATAGCCAAATTTAGGAGGTGAAATAGTGGTGCAGAGAAGAAAATAATTTGTCAACATCATTTTGCAAGACAACAGAAATGATAATAAATTAAACCATAGTCCTGATTCAGTGTCTTATTCAGAACCACTGTTGTGTTCCATAATTAAACAGTAAGACTTAATATTATATTTAGTAGAAGAAAGGAATATTTAGGAATAAAGTAGAACTGTACACCTTAAACCACCTTTCTGCTTTTTGTGGTGCTCTGGACTTTTCTTTCCTGCTGTTTGCCTAATATCTGGGCAAAGAGTTGACTTGAGAAATGTGCACTTTTATTCTGCCCCAGTTATGGACTTTTAAATCTTCCTATCCTTTCCATCATGGAGACTTTTGATTGCCTATTTTATGCCTGACTCTGCCCCTTCTGACCAGAGGAGGTCATTTAGGCTCCTTGCCCCTACTGCTCCTAGGCAGGGTGTTTTTCACCTTGCTTTTTGTATTGCCTTGTGTGGATGGTGCTTTGTACTGCAACACCTCTGCTCTGAGGCAGCTGCTGGTTCTTTACCTTGTTCTGTGCAAGGGTCTGTGCAGAGCATGATTTTTTCCCTGCAAGTTTATCTCCTCTTGCTGTCTGCATGCCTTTCACAAGGTTGGATCTCGCCTGTCTGCTTTACAAACCAAACCTCTCCTGTTGGCTGGAGTAAATGAGCCACAAATGTGCCTTTAATGAATGAACTTTTAACAACTCCAAAGTTATGTGTTGATGTGTGAGTTCTTGGTTCAGTAACATGAGCATGCAGCTCATATTTTGCTGCTTAACTTCTAGTCCGAGGCCTCTATTCCGTCACAGGAGTCACGGCAGTTCATGGTTGGCTTTGTGGTTACTCCTGTCAAAAGTGTGTGTCTTCTATGTCCTTTCTTCCCAACAAGACAGCAAAAGCTCCACCTTTCCTTTCTCTGTCCTGCTCCCTGTGAGTAGATTTGTTTATGGGCTTCATTGTTGTTACTCTTGCTCCAGTGCATGAGCAGATTTGTAGACTCAGAAATGTAAATGCTGCTTTGTTTGCTGTTTAATCATAAATTTTGTTCTAGTGTGTGTTCTGCCTGGCTGACCATTGGTGCTGTGCTTCTCATATATTTATTAGGGAATAGCAAAAGAGCCAGAGTCTCTGAAACTACACTCACTCCTTGCCAGGGGCATTATTTGCAGAGATGCTGCAGGTTCTGCTCCTCTCCATTTAAGCACGCACACAGGCTGGTTTCTTGGCCTCTTCCATTAAACTGTTCCGTTTAGGGCTTTGCAGTTTTACAATATAGCAGGAGAAATTAAAGGGTCCTGATGAGTGGAGTCCTTCCTTACTGTTTTCTGTAGCTCCTTCCCCACTAAAAGAGAATGGCTGAAACAACACAGGAATGAATTAATGGTAGAGGGGATGGCCAAAACAGGAACAGGACTACAAAGCAGTGAGTGCCATGCATTGCAGTGTGAAGAATTTCAGGGTAACAGCATTGACAATGCCTGAGTTAGGAACTGGAGGATTTAGGAGGAGAAATGTTCCTCTGCAGAAGATCAAGATGTCCCTATATATTCTGTTTCTTGTCCTGTGTTTAACATTGATAACACCAGAAGGAAATCCCTGTTTTCTCTTTCATCTACAATTAGACATCCTGTATTTCACTTACAAGTACCTTTCAAGTAACAAAAGCAAAACAAACCCCTTTTTGATTACTCCTGTCTTTGAATGCAGATTTTTTGGTTTCAGACACAGAGTGATACAGCCATCTCCATGAGCACTGTCCTTACACCTTATGAATCCTGAGGGCTTTTTTTGCAAGAAAGCAGCTCTAGAGATAGATTGCCTTGTTTCCAGCTCATGAACTCAGCTATGCTGATCTTCCCACTGATGGCATTTTAAGTTCTTCTCCTGATACATATGTTTTGATACTTGCATGACATCTGCTAGTACAGAAAACCAGGTGTGGTGTGACGAAGATATGGACTATGTTACTTGGCAAGTTATATAATCCTAAAATCTGTCATAGGAACTTTAAGTATTGGAATTTAAAGATGGAGTATTTGTAAGTCTAGACTAGGTGTTTGCTTTTGTTTAGAATAAATGTTTGGATGTTTTCACAAAATGACTGGTATTATAGACATTCTGTTAAACCCTTCAGCTTTCCCACTTGGTTGCTTCGTGAAATTCCCCAAAGTTTTCCCATCACATAACATGGTGGGCTTTTCTTTGGCAGCTCTGTTGGGCTACACTTTTCCTGAGAAAAACTAAGTCTTTGGGAAATGGCATCCAGGCAGGATGCAGGGAAATAGGAGATCTCTGTATCTTCTCTTCCTGGTGTAAACCAAACCCTAGGCTTCATTACTGCACCTTTGGAGAAATGTAAGAGAAGCAGATGCTAAAATTGCCAAGCAAACCCAAAGTGTGATTGCTGCAACGTTTGACTTTGTCAGCCGTGAAGACAAGCATGTTCTGAGACTGGATGTGTGCTCTTGCATGGATTAGGGAATAAGTACAAAAGATGGCACGGTTTCACAAACTGAAAGGAAGGGGAGCTCTATAAAAAGCAGACAAGCCCAAACACCAGGGTTAAATGTGAGCTTTGAGGGGTAAGTCAGGTGAGGGGGCAGCTGAGGTTCTCAGCTTGCAGCACCAGCAGCAGTTGTGCATTAATGAACCATTTTGCTCGGTGTGTTGTGCTGCCTGTGTCAGGCTCTGCAGCTCCTGCTGGTTCCCCAGAACAGCAGAGACACCTCCCTGCCATTGCCTTGGCACCAGCCAGGCTCCCAGCATCACTGAGGAGCATCACAAGGGCTGTCCAGGCAGCGGTCCAAGAGGATGCAGCTTTCCCAGTTCAGGGTATGTATGATCTTAGAAGTAAATAGAAAAGTCTGCCTTTTTTTTTTCACTGACCATTTTCCCTTTCCCTTTTTTTTTTTAGTATGTGCAATATACATCTCCTTTGGAACCAGTCCCAAATGATGGTGTTTAGCCTTTTCGTGTCATGCCCACCTGCTATTTTTCAGACATTTTAGAAAATTACTGGTTTCACAATAGGATTGCAACATATGTCAGAGGGACAGGGACATTAGGAAAAAATTGGAGAGGGAGGAAAACATAAATGCTTCCAGAGCTGTTATTTCATGTTAATATGCAGATGTTTTTTGTTGCATAAAGACATGGGGAACCATGTGGAACTTGCTCTCCTCACTCCTTCTTTCCCAGTCCTATTCCCCAGTTTTTGCATTATGTCGGATTGTTGCATTTTCTTGTAACCAAGAGTGTGTATTATCCTTGAGGCACCATCTGTTTGCATTGTGCCTGTCTGAAATACCACCATGGGACCTGGCACACACGGCCCCTGAATGCTCTGATGACACACTTTAATAGCCTGATGAATAGGGCACTTCTGCCCTTCCTTGGTACTCCTGGATTCAGAGCATGAATAAAACAAGCTCCAGCCCAGGGAGCTCTCAAACGCTCTGCAGTCAATAGGAATTGGTGCTGGTTTGGAAGTGTAGGTGAAGATTACAACAAGGCATGTGTGTTGTTACAGAAGGTTTCTGTTTGGAGTATATTTGGAAAGAGTGTATTTTCTCTTGTAATGCAGTGTGAAGACACAATTCCTATTGCTCATTTTGGCTGAGTTAGAATCTGACCCAGCTGTCTTTGAGCTGCAGCTGAATTAGCTCCTGAGTCAGTTACAATCCACTTCTGAAGTGTGATAGGAATCCCATTTTCCCTGACTCATTTTTAGCCCATTGTCAGTAATTCAACATGATCTTCAATAAAGATATGACAAACTCAATTTTTCCCCATTACAGTTGCCCTTTTAAGCAATAACATTTTTCTCAGACCGTATTTCTTGGTTTCTTTTGTATAGCCCAAAATTCAAAGCCACAAAAGAATAATAAACAATATTTAGGTCTTTTGGAGTCCACACTTTGTGTGGTTGTGTATGTCAGCATCCTTTTCTACAATGCAGTAGAGCAGAGATGAAGCATATCCAAAATCAGTCTTATCAAAGATCTCTCTAATATTTAAAGAGAAAAAAATATATATATTTTAAACCACGTTTTCTGAATCAAAGCTGAATTCTGTTTGCTCCAATCTTTCTATTTTCTTTCAAAAAAACCCTAGCTCTGAACTTAAGCTATAAAAATGATGAAGCATCGTTGTGAATGTCTGTAGAAAGGAAAAATAGGACACCACTTGAGGGCAGCAAATGCTCAGCTTCTCTCTGACAATATGGCAAAATATCACGAGGCGGCAGGAGACTGTACTTTTATTTTCCATTCATTTATCTTGTAATTTTTGACTTGTCTTACAAAGAGCATTGTTTTCAAATAATTGCACAGATAGAAAGAAAACATATATATTTTTTTAAGTGCTGCAACAATTTTAAAAAAGGGAAATTTTGTTCTGGGTTTTTATTTCTACTTTGGAATTCAGCAAACATATGAAGGTACATGGAAGTTTTTTGAAGGTGGAAGAGAAGGGGTCCAGCAGTAGAAGGTCATTTTCACCAAATATATCCTAGGAATTTTACATGCCATTTGTGCAAAGTCTTCACACAAGAAAATACAGAAAAAACATATGAACTTGGAAAAAAAGAATCGGTATAAATGATAATGTGAGATCATGTAGCTTTCAGATACCTAAAGAATGAAGACAGTGTCAAAATACACATTTGAGATGTCAGATTAAATCTGCACAAGAATCTTTAATCCTAGCATAGACTAAATTCTAACAGAACTTGATTTCACAAGCGTATCTTTTCCCAAAAAATGCTCAGTTTTAAAATGCAGCAAAATGATAAAACACAATCCATCATCTGGAGCTAAATTTATGCCTTTGTGCTCCCTTAACAGTTTTAGAAGTTAGATGCCGAGTAGAGATCTTTACCAATTAGGGTAAGAGGCTGATCAGCCAGGAGGTTATTTGGGAACTCGATGGAGAAGCCCATGGGGTTTTTTGTGATTCATGGGGATGATGAAGAAGTTTCAGGTTTCAGTTGAGTTTTTTACTTTCTTCATAGTGCCATCTATCCTCAGCTGACTCATTTTGCACCTTTTCTTGTACCAGTTGCTGCCTTCTCTGTACAGACCTTTTGTCCTCACTGAATGTTTCCATTCCTCTGCTCTGCAGTTTGAGCTGCTCCCCCTCAACCCCTCACTTCCTCATCCTCTTCCGAGCTCCTTTTCCATGTCAGCTGGAGTTCTCCTCCTCCCCCTTGCTGAAGCACCAGGATGGGAGCAACCAGAGTGCATCAGAAATCACTTCCACCTCCTCTGCTCCGTGCTGCTGCACCCTCAGTTTGTTGGAAGATGTCAGGGCAGGGATGTCCTGCTCGGCCCTGTCAGCTGTGACTCTGTGTGAGTATTTTGGGATCTCAGAGTCTTGTACAGCACAACCTGAGCAGATTTTCTCAGGGGCTGCAAATACCAGCACTGTTTTCACCCACATTTTTGATAAACTTTAATTTCTGGTCAAAAGCACAGAGTTGCTGGAGAGTTTTAGTTTTATGGTGGCATTTATTTTAATGTTAGAGAAAAAAGTGAAGTCAATTTACCATTTTCAGAAACGAGTGAAATGCATAAGCCAACTAAAAATATATCTGCATACAGAAATAAAATTCAAATTCAACGCTTAATGCAATTCAGCACCATAATAGGCAATTTCAGTTCATGTGAACAAAGCTGATGAGGTTTAATTGAAGGCAGGCTTATGTAATTGAAAATGTAAAAGGTGTCTTACCTGCAGGTATTGACATTGGTGTTACCTCTGCCCTGTTTCTCTTGTCTGAGGTCATATTTTCCTGTGGATGCACAGGAATATTGAAAGGGGATAAATGTCTCTGTTTCACAGATGTAAACCCACCACTCAGAAACACTGTTGGTCAGAGTTTTCAAGATTTGGCACTGCTTTTGCATTTTTAAATTTTCAGCTTTTTTTAATCCAATCTGTGAGAAAGAAACTGTCTTTTCCACAGCGCCTTTGCATTGTCCCTCCCTCTGAAAGTAAGCTGGGGCTCACAGACCACTCTTCTAAAAATCAGGGTTTAGCTGTTTCAGATGAAGTCTGCAGAAACTGGCCATTACTGAAATGCTGCTTTTTTACCCTATCTTGCACAGGAAATCTGTTTCAGAGCCAGAAATACAGATTGGATCTCAGGACTTCTACACCTTTGGTTCAGCAGCAAGACCATCTGTCACTTCTAATTCCTGCTATGAAAAAGATGATCTAGTTATCTTTGATGGAATAATTCTGAATTTGCAAGCTGCATTCTTCTCCTTTTCCCCAATTAGATTTTCCTCCCCTCCTACATACTGGAATCTCTATTTGAAGGTTCAGCCTTGGATGAAACTAAACCCCAAAAGAATGATCTCTTTTTAATTGCTCCCCACTGGATATGATATGAACTTGCAAAACACTGTAACTCCTCTCACCAAAGCAATCTTGACTTGGTTCCAAAAGGGAGAGAAAACAGGTGAATTCCTTGTCAATTTAGATTTCACTAAGGATATGCAGAACTTTTGCTCTGTTTTAAGCTTGATATATGTTTTGGAAAGTAGAGGATTTATAAGGAGGGGCTGGATATTTTTTCAGGCATGTCTACATCTTAACCAGCATCTGCATATCATTCCAAGGTTACTTTTAAATCTTCTGGATTCTCACTCAGCTTTGTTTGACTCTCAAAGGCAAAGCACTCTTTCTCATAGGACCATTAAATCATGAGAGATTCTCTTTCATAATGAGGAAAAAAACCCTTTTTTTTTTTCCTTTGGAGAAAACCATCCTCATCTTCATCTGGGTAACGAGATGTTTCCTGAGATTATAATGTGTTCAATCTTTCACACATGGTTTTCTTGGTGTAAACTACAGATAAAAAGCACATGATATAATTTCATCCTTTCACTGTAGGTGAGGGAATGTCTCAGGCTGTTCCGTCCCACCATTGCTTTTTCCCACCCATGTACACATAAACACATTCCTGAAGCTCAAACTCAGCCGTGTTTCTGTAGTCCAGGGCATGTCTCTGCTGTTAAATTTTAATGAAAATAAGATTGGAATTTTAGGGATTAATGACCACTTGGCAAAAATTCAGCTGATATCTACTTTATCTGCACCGCTTCTTCCAACCTCCCTTCTACAATGAGTAACTGAAAAGGACCGAGGAGCCGAAAGCTGTTTCTAGGATACAATGTGCAGCACTTCCTACTCTTGGCTCACTCTAACTTCAACCTCTCAGCTCTGTCATTTTTTTCTGTCTATGAATTTAAAATAGCTTTTGCCACCAGATAGTGAAGTGGAAGCAATAGCATTTGTCCCAGCTGTGAGTGGGATCACCTTGCTACCGTGGTAAAATTGAAGGGGCTGATCTTCACATGGATTTTGCATTAAGGTAATTTCCACACCTTACTTATCCTGCTGTTTGGGTAAAACCTTTCCTGTAGTGAGTTCAGAGGCTTTGTGTATGTATGTGAGAGCACATATGTCTCTGTGCAAAGCATGGCTTCTCTGCATTGGCATTCCAGCTGGCAGTTCCTGGAAAGCTGTCTGGAAAGCCACCCTGCAGCTCCAAAAGCTTCTGCAAAAGGGAAATAATGAATGATGTGGCCTCCCTCCTGCCACTCATACCTGTGCTGTCCTTTCTGTGCTCCAGTACGTGAGCACAATAGGAAAGAGATGGTTGCCTTTTTTTGTAATCCCTCTTTGGAGGGAGAACAAGTTCCCTTTTTGGGCCAGTCCAGCTGAGGGAAAGAAAGGTCTTTTGAACAGTGTTGTCACAGGTTCATCTGGGTATAAACACTTATGGGTACATTGATCCATTGTAAACTCCTGGAACAGGAACAGGATGCAGGTACGGTGGACAATTATTATAAAACAATTGCTGCTCTATATCTAGCCAGTTTACAGCTTTCTGGTGTCCCCAAGATTATAGGTGCTGGTTTCATGTTCTTGGCAGCCCTCCACACCATAAGTCAAAGTCCCTCTTTTTGACCAGGAGCTGGCAGGAGGCTCACAGGTCAATGGTGAGGGGCTATGGAGGAAAGTTTCCCTTGAAGTGGAAAACTGAAAAGATTTTTTTGTCATTTAAGCTCGGGGGACAAACCTCCTCACCAGCATTTTGCACTTGCAGTACATGATTACTCTGAGATTTAGGAAGCAAACAAACAGTAATCATTAAGAGCAGTTTATTAAACAAAATAAATTTCTCCTTGTGCTGTTGACTAAAGAGTAGACAATTTAGCTGTTCCTAATTATGAGGTTATGCCTAGATTTTTCTAAACTGAAATGACAGTTAATGTACTTTTTTTTTTTTAGGTATGCAGTCACTTTTTGGGGGTTTTACACAGATGAACTCCTTGATATCTCCTCTGTCTACAAATACCACCATGTGCAAATGATTGAAAATGGTGGTGTAAGTGATTGAAAATTGTGTTGTAAATCTTGGTGCAAAATTGCAGAGCCTTGAATACGTGGCACATACCCACAGTATTTTATACCTGCACTGATGTTTAACAGAGGGGTGTTTTTTCTCAGCCAGTTCAGTCAGAAACACACATTCTCTCCAGGCCCATGTTTGGGATGGTGAAATGAAATAGTTCCCATAGTTATTCCTAGAAGTTAATTAGCTGTGACAGTGGGAAAGTGACCACCTCATGATTCTTGGATATTTATAACAAGGCTGTCACTTGCTAGGTTAGTCAGGTCAGAGAGGAGACAAGAGTGTGAAGTCAGGTTTCTGGCAGCACACAGAGCTGAACCTGCATCATTGTGCTTCCTTACCACTGCTTAGATGTTGGCAGGAAGGATCTCTTGGTGCCGAGTTTGTACCACTACCCCAGCTGTGATCCCTATCTTTGGGAAACGTGGCTTTGCTGCGCTGCAGAGCTCTGTGGGCACATCTGCGTTTCCTTCATCACGTGCCTTGAGAGCTTGGTCTGGGATTAATGAAATGGGGATGGCTTTTCTGCTCCTGCTTTCATGAGCTCAGAGTCAGACTTGCAGGGGCAGAGCAGAGCTGTGGCACAGGGAGGTGACAGAGGACAGGGACAAATGTCACCATTTGTTCACCATTGAGTGCCATCCCTCGGCTGCAGTGGCTGCACCACCCTGCTGCCCACCTGCACCATGTGCTGGTCACTCCATGGGGGCCAGAGAGAGAGAGAGTTTTAGGGCTTTTTGCCTCTACTTTGTGTATTCACCAAGTGGCACCAAGTTCTGTCATGCCTCAGGACTTACTGTAGCTATGTAGTTCCCTGATGCATGAGGAGATGTTTGTTTGACTCTCCAATTTTGCTATGTAATCAAGACTTAATGTGCTAAATGTGTTCACTGTAAACTGGTATCAGCACAGCTGAGCATGACCCGAGCAGCTGGGAATATTTCTGAGAGAATTTTTTGTGGTTTTGAGAGTTAAAAGAGCAAAAGAGTTACACCAGCAGGGGAAAAAACCCTCTCAAATTACATGTTTTGAACAAATCAGAGGTATTTTATTGGTAATGATAGGCTAACCTGGAACAGATTATTTCAAAGATCTGTCTCATTTAGAGTACCATTTATAAATGTTGTCACTGCTCAGAAGAAGAGATATCTCACACTAAGAAAACTGTGAGTTACCATCATGACAAGGAGAAAGCACAGAAGTTCATTTTTGTCTGTCTGTCATTATGGTCCTTCAGTTTTAGCAGGAAAAAAACTTTCATACAACTTCAGCATGATTTGCAGAGTGTCATTTCTTTATTAAAATTTCCTGCCCATAAATAGTGTGCCAAATGTTGTAGTGGGTTTGTCATATGCCCAATATTCTTCAGAGAAAGCAGCTGACTGTTGGCTTCCCTAATTATTTCTTCTTCTAATATTGTTTCCTCAGAGCTAGCTTGAAGGGCGAACAAACCCCAACAATATATATATATATATATATATATATATGTATAATCAAGTAAAACCAGACATTGCTGTCATTAAAAAAAAAAAAAAATAAAGCTTTGGAACAAATAATTAGTTTCATGCAAATTTCTCTCTCTTAACACTGGCAAGATTTCAATAAGCATTTTCTGAGAAGTATTTCATTTTATTTTACTGCAAGGTGGGACCCTGCTTTTTGCATTGCTATGAACCCCCCCTGGAGAGCCAAGCTGGGAAACTGCCAAACCTCTCATACCTGCAGTGACAATGGGGAGCCATATCAACACACACAAACCCATATTTAACTAAACTGCTCAATTGAATTCTAATCTCCAGCTAATCACTAAGGCTAAAAAAAAAAATTCTCCCTATTCATGTTTTATTTCTAAAAAATACCTTTATGAGGTAATACAAGTGCATGAATGGATGAGAGACTCAAGCACAATATGCTGTCTACAAAGCTAAATGAGCTAGGGGGGTCACATTCTATTAAATATCTCATCCATGAAACTCTCAGTTAAAAAGAAACTTTAAATGGAGTTTAGAAAGTCACTGAAGGGCCTTTTTTGGGGGTTCTCAATGTTGAAGGTGATACAGAGGTGTGTTTTTGTTTTGCTTCACTCCAAGCCTCCATAAGCCACACAAATCAATGAGATTACAATAGAAATACCAGTGGACACCAATTTATGTGTAGTTGGATATATTTTGTGTTTAAAATAGGGCTGCAACCTCCTGAATGGACCATGTGTGTGTGTTGAAGGGCACAGGGAGACCTTTCACCCTTCCTGCTGCAGGACTATGCATGGAAGAAAGCTTGTCATCCCTGAGTCTGGGCATCAGGCTTGGCATGTCCAGTGTGACTGCCACTACCCGGCTTAAATTCTCCTTGGTATTGCTTAGTGGGAGAGATCACAAAAGGAAAGAGGTGCTCCTTCCTCAACTCCTTTGGGAGCATATTTGAGGTTAATAATGGGGGAAATGTGGGGTTAAAACACACAGTCCTCAAGTCAGGACTTGTAACACAGCCCCTCATCACCCTCTGCAAGCTGAATGGGTGCCCTGCCCTGGTTTTACCAAGGCAGCTCTGATATTCCTGGTAAAAGCCACATCTGGAGAAGGTATCTACCTGTGACAGAACCAAAATATAATTTCACATGAGGATGCTGTGGAACAATTGTGAAGAGCAATACCTTTGGGTACAGCTGGTTCCCAAGCACAGCTGCTCAGGTGTCTTGTTCTCCAGAAAAGTGTTGGCAAAACAGAAGGGTCTCCCCTGGACCACCCCCTCACAGTTTCAGGTGCTTACCCTCCCGGTCTGAGTTCCCATCTCTTTTGCAGACCCTGAAGGCCAGTCTGATCTGTGCTAATGGTTGGCTGGGGAATCCCACAAAGCTCTACGTGAGTAGGATGGCTCCTCTTTGCAGATTTCAAGAAATTCCTTGCAAGTAGCTCATTCTCCTTCTGGCTCTCCTCCCTGCACAGCAAGGCTGGGCGTATCCTTGATTTCACCTGGCAGTGAGAAGCACTGGCACTCACTTTTAACCGAAGGGACTCTCCCTGACCCAGGTTTTATGCTTGTGTGGAAACCCTGGCAACAAAAATAATTTTCCAGTGTCTTCCCATTTGTCCTGTTACTTTACCGTGTCTCCCAATCTCACTTTTCTCGGTGTGAATAGGCCAATGTGACCTTCCTGGCAAACACTTGTTGAAGATTAGAGCCAACAAAGTGTTGTGGGGGGGCTATCGAATATCTCCGAGGTAAGGCATGCATAAAACATGAGCACAGAGTCGTAAATAACTCGGCTCCTCTTCATTTATTTTAAAATAATGACGGTTGTTTAACTGGCTTAAAAGGGTTACTCTTTCACCCCTAGCTTGTTCTGAGCACCGTGGGAAAATGACACGAGCGCTGTTTAGTTTGAAGGATGTAGTCATGCAAAACCTTCGCTGTACCTTCTGGAGGAAGCTGCAGTGTTTCAAGAAATAATGAAGGTGTGAATCACCGCTATTCTGAGTTGTCTGATAAGAAAATCTTTTAATCTCTTGTAGCAATGCAAGGGCTCCGATTGCCGCAATTCTCTTTTATAAATTGTGCAATAAAATATGGAATAAATCATTGCAAAAGAATCCAGGATTATCAGCAGTCTTTTCCTTTGATATCAGTATTTTTGACCGGTGTTCTTTAAAGGCTTTTACTTGTTAGTTTAGTTTTAGGAGACAAATAAAGTAATTAGTGCTCTTTCTTTTTTTCTCCCGTTTTATGGTCTGTTCTTGGCACACTTAGAAAACATTGAGCTTGAACAGTTAATTTTCAGTTGTGCCCGTTAGCAGGAATTATTTCCATTTTTCAAAAACAATATAAGAAAGCAACCAGGATGAGATACTGGTTTCATTAAAAGTATATGCAAAGGATGAGGTGTTTAGTTGCTTCTGTCCTTTTTTTTCCCCTTAATTTTAATATATTTTAAGTATTCAAAATGTACTAAAAAATATTCTTTTTTATATGTGTGTGTTTAGTCACCAAAACCCTCAGGAGTTCCCTTTTGAAAAATATTGCCATTGTTTCTGGAATTTGGCTCCACATGCTCTGTGTGTTTTTGCAGGACAACATCTCTGGTCTTTTACCAAGGTTTTATGTTTTCATTTATACAAAAACTACACAATGCCATAGGGTGTCAAGAAAGTGAAGAGCTTGGTAAGATTTAGGCTTTTTGGGAGTCCTTTCAAGATCAAGAAAGATATACAACCAAGTAAATAACTCAGATTGGAAACCTCACAACCCAGCTTTGATATGTAACTCTTCCCATAATATACAATGAGACTCTGATTAAGCTTTATCATTTCATTGATCACTTCCTAGGCAGCAGATGCCCATTGGCTAGAGAGGAAATCAAACATTTATCCCCTGCTACTCTGACTGTGGATGGTAAAAATGTATTTATAGTAATAGAAAAAGTCCTGCCACAAAAGACTGGAATAGTGGAGCTAGAGAGGAAGAATGAGCTACAGCCATAAAAAATCCAGTTAGAAATGTTTGGGTTGGATTCTGTTGTTATTTATTCACCAGCTCCTTGCTCAGGTTGCTGCATGTCCCCTCAGCCTGCCCTGGGTGGGAGCTGCAGGGCAAGGGGCAGCTCTGCTGGGTGCCCATGAGCATCCTCCATGCACACTGGCTTCTAAAGACTGCAAGAAGGTGGAAAAGCACTTTTTGGAAACAGCATGTGCACTTATGTTTTGGAAGTTTGTTGGTTTGTTTAATTGATGGAACGCTTTTTACAAATATTTGATGAGTGTGTGAAAAAAAAGTGAAAAAATGGCATTAATGGTAAAATTGCTTGTGGTGCTTTAATTATTTGGTCCATTTGCTTCACACAGGAAGTTATTTGGTAAAATACCTTTGTGTGCAGATTAGAGATGTGTGACACACTCTGGCTAATTGTCTGGTTGTGCGGCTCAGGTGAGGGTCAGGCTGCCTGGCCTCTGTCACCTCCCTCCCTTCATACAGCTTACAGTTTACAACCAGCAATTGGCTTGGGAGACAACACACAGCCCAGCCTCTGCTTGTGTGTCAGTCTTCCTCTTGTGACTTCTTCCTACAAATAATTCCCAGACTGCCTTAGGAAACTGCTTTGGATGCTGGAGGGAGGAAGCCAAGTGACTGTGAGCTGCGGGGGGTGAGTGAATAGCTGAGGATGAGGCTGGTAGTGGAATGGGAAGGCCACCTCTGCCAGGCATGGTTATGACTCCTGGGGCTCAGAGGTGTGGTAGACTGACAGTAAACTATCCTTGGCATGGCAAGGGAGGTGTGGAAGGTGAGCTGAGACCCCGTTGTAGCTGATTAAGGGGATCTCAGTAGGTGGTGAAGGCACATTTGTGGAAGAGGAAAGAAGACTGAGGAAAATACAAGAAGTAGCTGAATCACAGCATCTACCTGGTTTATGTGCAGTCCATGGGCTGAACAGGAGGACTTGACAGGCCTGAGCTCTTCTCATGGGTCCTGAAGTGTTGAGATGGTAAAGGATCTGTGAGGAGAAGGGAGCTCCCTCTGTGCAGCTCTGCCCTGGGGTGAGGCCACCTGGCCCTGCCTGGAGCTCTGTGATGCTGGAGTGAGGTCACCTTGCTCTTCTCCTGCTCTGAGCACATTTATGGTCCCTCTCATGTTGCTGCAAAAATTATATGGATGCCTGTGCATGTGTGATCCTACTCTGCCTATAATGGGTTTTAAATACCCTCTGATTCAGGCACAATCTCATGCAGCATTTGGGACTGTGTGTGAATTGCTTGATTTCCCCTTGGGTTTCTTTAAACCTGAGGCAATGGCACAGCAATCTAGAGATAACCTGGTGTAGAAAAATAATAGAGATGCTTCTGTTGTTCCCTTGCCATTTTTACTTCCTTTCTTTTTCTTCGAAACCACCGGTTATTTCCCCGTAGAGCTATGAAATAACAGGAAACAAGAACACCCCAGCTAGGCAACATCTCTTCTGCAGAACTACAGGAGATCACATCCTGTAAAAAGGTTAATGAGGAGCTGAGACTTTTTTTTGGTCAGGATAAAGAGAATTATTCGCTTCCTGGTGCACTAGAAGCATTCGTGAAACCTTTTAGGAAATGGCATAATGTATTTTTAGTGTAAAATGAGGCTAGAAAGGAGTTGCAAAAAGCTGTACCATCAGTCCTGGATTTGATACATCCAACATTCAGCAGCTGCAGGTTTTCTTGCTTCCTTTTTTCATTGAAAAAATGAAAGAGGAGTCCTCCTCCATGCAGAAGACTTTAGAAAATATCCTTCTTTTCTCATTTCCTCATCAGACTCTCCCTAGAAAATGCTGCTGCTGGACACTGATCCTGCTGGACACAGTGCACAGTTCAACCCTCACTTTCCACCTCTGAGAGGACTGTTGTGGCTCAGTGCCCATTGCCATTCCCTGCCTTCCTCTCCTGGCCCTCAGAAGGTGCTTCCAGGGCTGCTACTATGCACGCTCAGAGATATTTTTTTTCAATCTCTGCATTTTAATTACACATCCTCCTTTTCAAAAGGCTGGATGTTTTGAGATAATGAAATCTTTCCACAGGTCATGCTGCTTTCTCTTCCTCTGGATTCCTCTATTAACAGAAAACTACCGGTTTCCAGAAGGAAATTGTCTTCATTTCTTTATAGACTCAATCTGTTCTCACCAAAGCCACTGGCAAACCTTCTGTTTATTTTTCAGGGGTACAAAAACTAAGCCAAATGCCATCAGGCAGAGATCAGCATACACGCTGAACCACGAGCAAGGCCTGGGGAGCCTAGTTAAGTAATTCATTACAGCTTCTTTGAAATTCCTCACTAAATAGGTTTGGGGTTGTTTTTTGCCAGAAATGCTAGCTTGCTGAAGTGGAAACATTTTGTGGCAATGTACCAATTTCTGTAATCTGGAAGGTTATTTTTGGGTCCCAGGTGAAATTTTATGGGGAGAAAAGGAGGCAAAAAAGGACTTTTTATCTGTGATACTGTGCTGAACAAATATCGCGGCTTCTGGGCTAGAATTGCTCGCAGTTGTCTGGACACATCTGGGCAGATGGACTTAGCCCTTGATTTCAGGTGTCTAAACTGAAAAGCATTTGAAAGAGTATTGGAAGGGGGTTGGACTGGATGATCTTGAAAACCCAACCAAGCCTAACTGTCCTGTGACCTTATGAAGTCTGTATGTTTGTGATGTGTAATTACTAAAAGTTCCTATTTACATCTGGTTATGAAAAATAATGTTGGAGTTGAGAGGGCCATCAACCTGAGGGAGGTAGAAGCATCATTTAAGCCCCATATTTTCATAAGGATTTGAATTCCATGTCATGATGAAGTGTGACATTCCCTGTCACAGGGCACGATGTTAATTCAATGCTCAGAAGGCACTTAGAGACATCACAGAAGAAGATCTTGTCAAGAAGTATCAGCAAAAGCTGCTTCTAGTTTTAGAAATCACTGGAAACTGGGCAAGTGTGTTGAATTAAATCTATGCCATTTCACCTTGTCCTTACACCTTTCTCTGAGTATGTGGTCACTGTCCAAGACAGAACTCTGGGCTGGAGGAATATTTAGTTCAGTCTGATGCAGTGGGGCATTTTATGCTATTTTGAAGAAAGTTAGCATGAAGGCACTGGGGAAAATCATTCCTGCCCCCTTCAGCTGTGCCTGTTCTCTGCAGTAAGCACTGTGCATCTGTAGCTGCACTGGCTGCTGCAGCTGAGATCTTCCACAAGGCTCCGGAGGTGTCAGTGAAGGAAAAATGATAATAAAGTCATGAGGAGTGCTGAGGCTGGAACAAGACCAAATACCCATCAGCGTTCCATGGGTTTTGATCCATCACTGACAGTAAACCAAAGTCAGGGCTCCACATTAATGAAGGCATTCAAATACCTAAAGCTCACCAAAATCTCTGTGAGTGAAGGGTCTGAACATTTTTATAATCTGGGTCATAATAAAGTCAATTAATAATGTTTGTGTTAAATCAGAGTGTTGATTTGGCTGATTCAGGCTTGATGGGAATACAGGAAAGTTATAGTTATTCTCAAAATGTTTAAAATATTGGTTATCTTGCATTTGAAACACCACTATCAGCTTACCTCACTGTTGTGTTGCATTGTGCTGTCACAGGCACTACACAAGCAAAAAAATGAAGTAACCAATGATGAGTGCTTGTACTCCAACAAAAAACAGATCAAGATTTGCCTTGCATGTTGATTACAATTTTATTTATAAGTAGGACATATTCTAAACATTAATATTAAGTGATCTACTTTGCCCACCAGTATAAGTGTGAAGTTCCAGGTTTTTTGCTTAAATGCTGAGTCCCCATCTGTTGTATCCATGGTGATAGCAAGACTTTCGTTCTGACTCCTTTTCAAATCAGTGTTGTGATTCTTAGTGATTTTAGAACTGCTTTCCAGCAACTCTGAAAATTAATGGTTAATCAAACAATCTCAGCTCTGGCTCGGTTATTTATGTGCATGCACCCATTATTAAGTAGCAATCTACCTCCAGCAGCAAAACCTTTCATTGTGGTTTGGGTTGTTGTGTTGTGTCTGTAGGGATAGGATAATCTGTTTGAAGAAAATCTGATGAAATTGCACCAAATCTTTCTACATCCTTTATCGGAAAAGATAAAGGTCAAGCTCTTTCTTTGTAGGGATTACTGGCTCCGTACAACCTCAGTGGTAGGAGTGAGCAGTAGGAATGAGGGAGTGGGGTGATAAATCAGAGGAACACTTGCTTCAATAAATATCTCTGTTACAGCAATTTGCTCTTGGAAAGATAGTTAGGGTTTGTCTATCATTCTATCTTTTCTGGAAATTTTTGGGTTAAAAACCCGCAAACGTGAAGTAAAAAAATGTGACTATAGGGAGAAGAGAGATTATAAAGGAAAGGTGTCCCCATGTGCAGGTTTCAGAGGGAAGGAGAGAGGAATGCAGGGGGTACAGGAAGGTGTGCAGAAGAAATACCTTGGAAAGCAAGTGAGAAATGTTCTCAATTTTGACAGCTGTGGAGTGGGAAAACTTTGGTTTTCCACCCCACAGAAGGGATGACATGGAGCATTATGCCAATGGGACCAGCAAGAGCCTGGGTTAGCCCAGGGTGTGGGACATGCCAGTGGGAAAATCGGTGCGTGACTGCTACAGCTCCTCCTCTTCTGTCTAGAGACTTTTCCCCAAGCTTGGACTGAATCAAATTAATACATGCCTGATAGGAAACTAGAAAATCTTCCTGGTATTCATCAGGAACTGCAGGTTTCCAGAAACCTCGTATTGCCAAGCTTGGGCTGAACAAAGTGAGGAAGTACTCCAGAGATTTGCTGTGCTGTAATTTGCCCTTGAACAAAAGTGAAGCTTAAAAAAGGTTTAACAAACATTCACACTTTTCAAATACTTCTCTGGGGTTCTGGACTCCCACTTGGCTGCATACATTGAAGATGAGGAGGGAGAAGCCTGCACTGTGATTAATCCCCCTGACAAAGTCACCTGGATAAAATGTTCTTGACTGGAATAAGCCTGTGAAGGGTCTGCACTGATGCCACATATCTGGTTTGTTATTAACATACATTAACAGTGATTGACAGTTAACCTGAAGTTTCTGTGACTGTGCACGGTCTTTAAGGTTTCAAATAAACAGCTGAAGGTTTTCTCTGTTTCCTCCTCAATTGAATGTGCAAAATATTTGGCTCTGGGCATTCCTCACACTTGCCATGAGAGAGCTCTTCTCTGAGCCAGTGATGACAGAATGTGGTCCATTTTTTAAATGGGGATTTGGAAACTCAAACACATTCACAAATCAAGTTCAGTCAGGGGATTCCTCACATTCCTGCCCTGAATGGTCTCCAGACTCCATGAAAAATACAACTGGTCTGCACTCCATATGACCATGTTTTTTTAATTTGCTCAAGGGGATGTCAAATGATAATCACTGTCAGCCAGTTTCACAAATGACTAGAAATTATTCTCAAAGTCAGTGCTATCAAGCTGGAAGGTTTCTAATATCTCTTATGCTACTTCTGATGTACAATAAGATGCAAAAATACGTCTTTTTTTTTACAAACAATTTGACTGATGGAAGAGATGCTTTTAAAATTTGACACGTCAGTTGGTGGAGTTGCAAAATGTTCTGGAGGACATGATCAGAGTTCAAAATGAACTTGGTCAGACAGATAGATGAATAGAGAACTTGTCAGAGAGATGAATAGGTGAATAAACAAAAGGATGTTCAATGAACCAACTGTGACATTTAGGAAGGGGAGTACAAATGCCAGGTGTGTAGTGTCTGCTAAGCAGCACTATGGGAGAGGAAGATTTAGAGATGAGAGTGGAACAACACTGTTTTGTCAGCAGCATGGGATTGCAAAAAATGTAAACGTCACCCTAGGCTGAAGTTGAGTTTTAAATAGTTTGGTAGCCTTAAAAGTTCTTTACCAGTACTTCTGTGATAAATGCCTTGTTTAGGTCTGATGGCCATTTATCCTCTGTGTAGATGCTCCATTTATTTTTGCAAAGCCGACTCATTCATTATAGCTAGCTCCTAGTAAGGTGAAGCATTGGGCTAGGAAGGTTGTCTTATGGCAGTCACCTTAAAGACATCTCCAAATTTGTTTTGAATTAATTGATACAGGCCCAGTGTAACAGCTCTTAAAGCCCACGTGCAGTGTGGTGTGCCTCGTCTCCTTGGACTTGCTTTGTGGGAGTGAATTGTTCCGTGGAGAGACAAGGTGCTGCAGAGGACATCCCAGGGAGTTTTCCTGGGACTCCCACAGTCTGGAGGAGCCCAAGGAAATACACCCAGGCTAAGGTAATATTCTGTGGCTTCATCTATTCATATGACTTCACTGATATGGATTGATGATGAGCACATGTTTCCTATATTGAATTAATCTGAACTCTTTTTCAGAATCTGAATCTGAATTCATTTTATTAAAAGCAGTGTTGACCAAACTAAAAATGATCTTGCACACAGACTCTGATTTTCTTTTTTCTTAAAGCACAGGCAATACAGAAATACAGGTATCTTCCTTAGTTTCACTGTGCTTTCCTTATCTGTACATAACTCTTTAGCCAATACACACTTAAACAGAAAAATCTACTTACCAGTGTGTCATGAATTGCACAAATTTGACAATAGTTTAGTTATCCATTTTATCTTCTCAGAGCTTGGTTTAAAGCTTTACAGCAAAAGGAAACTTAAGGTGGTTTTCAGTGGAGGCAGAACAGACTGTATGATGGAAGAGTGGAATGAGTTCTAACTGAGCAGTCTGGGGTCCCTCTCAACACTACCCTCTTCCTTTCAGAGTTTCACAAACTTCTTTTGCATATAACCTATTAATACTTAGTACTGACTCCTCAAAGGAAGGCTGGGCTAGATGACAGCTTTGAAGTGGCCTTGTGGCCTTTAATTTCTATAATTTCTTCATTTCTGTTGCTTTCACAATGCTGTATGACTTCAAACTGCTTGTAGGTAAGCGTGCGCTGAAAAGTGTTTCCTTTGCCTCTCTGAGCTCATCATCAAAATGAAGCAAAGCATGGAGAAGTAGGATACCTGAATGGGGCTCTCAAAACCTAGAAGATACTATGTCTTGTCAGTCTGCACACACCCTATGTGCTGCAGCCTCTGCTCACTCCTTTTCTTGCAGAGATAAGTTGGTCTTATCTGGAAATATCTCAGTCCTGGAAACTTCTAAGCAGAGCACCTCCTCATACTGTAGAGTAACCTGTCAGGTTGGACTATCCAGTCTCATAAACCAGAATCTGTCATCAACAATCTGCTTTTTGAAGTTGCTGCATGGGTTAACTGTAGAGTGCCATCTCCCTCTGAAGATAAAATCAGAGACTGGACCTTCTCTGCAGCTGTAGGCAAATGTGCCTGGCAATGTTTTCCTTTTCTTTCCCTTCTCTCTCTCTCATGCAAACACATACACAGCTAAACAAAACACAAGAAAACAAGTGGAAATAATTGGGATAATCCAGTCTAATATAAAATCTGTATCAACATCCTCAGCCTCTGCAAAGCTTTAAAAGTATTTCTGACTGACTTGGCTGACAAACCCCCATCACTCTGAATCTTGTTCCTGGTGTTTGTACCTTAGTAACCAGGAAGATGCCTCCCAGAGAGACTATTGCTCTTGTTTTTCCTACCAGTGGTGCACAAATTATGCAGCCCTCCAGCGCTGCTTTCTAGTCTGTTGCCTGAAGTCAGAAGCAGAATGTAATGCACAGTCCCCAAGAAAGGTCAGAGGCAGCTGTGGCAGCTCTTGAGATGTGTTGAGTCCACAGGCACAGATGTTGTGCTGTCACCAAGGCTGTGCTGGGGGGGGCTGGGGGGTGAAACCCACACCCAGTTCTGGGGACAAGGGAGCCAAGCTGAGGCCAACATCCCTCATCTGTCCTTGAGCCCCATCTCACAATTGAACAGCAAACTCTCCAGGAGCTGCTCTCATTTCCTGCCTCCAAGCCATTCACAGACTTTCCAAGGTGTAAGAGGTGTGTCTTGGGTTTTTCTTTCTTGCAAGAGAAGTGTGAGATTTCTCCAACCTTTAGAGAAAATTATGGTGTCTCTCCACAGTGTGTAGCTCTTTGGAACAGTCAAGCTCTGTCTTTTGGGTTGATCTTCCCAAGATCAATCAAATCTGCAAAATTCCTGGCCAATTAATTCTTGAGCACTTTATTATTACACTCATCTGAGCTAAAATACCTATGGAAAATTCTCTTGATATTTTGGATAAATTGCAAATACTTTTTCCTTATAATCTGGAATAAGCATGCATTATCCCTAGAAGCAAGATTTCTCATATTTTCCCTAACTGAAAGTTTAATATTTATTGAAATCTTCTGTTGATTAAAAGCTCTGAATAGTATATCCAGAAGACTAATCGGTATTTTCAAGGCACTCAGACATATTAGCCGCTTACTGGTTACATAGAGAAATAATGAACTTGCTATATGAGAAGGTAAAATTCATGAATAATTCATAGATGCATTAATTTATTCAGTTTTGCCTTTTGAATTGATTTGGCAATTATTCTTGTACTGCACATCATTTACAAATGCTTAGATATAAATATTTACAGTTGCAAATTTGCGGTCAAATAATTTCTGTTCTCTGATTGAATGGCTTCTGTAGCACACCAAGCAGTGCAAATTGTGAATTTTACTGTTAAATATACAGCTTGGTGGAATGTGGGTGCTGAAACGATCAAGTAAAGTGGATACATACTGGCTGCAAATATGGCCAAACTAATGTATTTTAAATATGAATAAATATGTGCAGGCAGGTTTCCTTCATTTCTTACTGCAATAGAGACAAGGGAAAGACCTTGTGCATTGTGCTGCCCCAGACAACAAAGACTAATGTCCTTTGGCACTGATATTTTTATTGTTTATTCAGTTCTTCTCACTTTTTCCTTTGTTTGCAATTATTTTTCCTGCCGATTGTGTTTTACATCTTTCAAGGGTGATTGCAACATTTGGGAATTCATTCCTGTCTAAATGGGGATGACTTAACCCCACAGTGAAGCTATGTAGAGAGAGGATCCAGAAGCAGAACATTATGGATCTGTGAAGAAACTGATGGTCTGAATGAAGGGGCTAATTCATTGTGGCTTACTTCAGCCAAAGGAGACTTGCCTCCAAAACTCCCTGTGTACTTAATGGAGGAGAGACTTCTCTAGAGGATGATTCAGAACAGGAGCCTAGTTTTAAGTGCTCTGAATCACTCTGCTAGTCTGCTTATTTTGAACAGTGCAGTTTATCTTCCCTCCATTTCCTACTTGTTGCCTTGATTGATGAGTAAGGATTTATGCAGAATGAATGAATTTCACCTTTTATGAATAAAGCATAGCATTGTAAGCATTTAGAGAACTTTATTTGAGACTAAAGAACAAGTGAAAGCATTAAGGAGTATTATTTTATGTATTTCTCTCTCCGAACCATTAGAAGAACCTAAAAAACTTCCAGCTTTAAGCATTTAAGTAATTTAATACAGTGGAATAATTCAAAGTCACTTCATGTGATTTTTTGTTTTCTTGAAGCACTCTAGAAAATTGTTTTTCCAAAGTTCTTTCACTTTGAAATGCCTGCACAGAAGCACTTGAGGCTAAAAGTAAAGCTAATCCATTTGCAGATAGCACGTTCAGAAAAGAACAAAACCTGTGAAATTGCAAACAGTTTGTTCTGAAGAAATAAAGACGACCACTTTAGCATTCAAAGCAATCCTAAAGCAAAAGTAGGTATTTCATTGAAAACACATTTGAGAAAAGAGAGTGGATGCTCAGGTGGTCTTAAGGCCAGACCAGCATTAGCCTGGTAGGGATGCAAAGGATGCTCAAAGGAAATTTGTTGCTGGGTGCAGCTCATGAAAGGGCGCGAAACCACGTTCAAACTGTTTGTGGCTGTTCCCCTCCTGGGATGAAGTTCTTGTACTCAGAGCAGAGCTTCACCATCACAGCAAAACAAACTGCTGGAGCTGCTGCTCTCAGGGAAGCAGCATCACGGGGCTGCATGAGCACCTCACATCTGAGCAAGTTCTGGGCCACTGTGCTGAGCTTCAGCTGATGCCCAGGAAGGAAACTCCTGACCAGCAGCCTCCTCAGGGCCTGCTATAAGTGCTGTCCACAGCCTTGGTCTCCTTGGTGGACCCTCTGTGTCTTTTTCTGTGTGGCACTGGGGATGCACAGGGCTGTGGATGTGTCCTTCTGGCATATCAGCATCTCGGGACAACCACTGCTGATGCCTCTGAGCTGAAACTGGGTGACTTAACAAATGCATCTACAGGTGTTGAATAGTGCATCTCTGTAAGGTGGCCTCCAGTAGGACACTCAGGACATCCAGTTGCCAAGGGCTGCTCTGCAGGGATCTCCTGTCCCAGACAAGCACTGGTCTGACACTGATTCCCTGCTGACATCCACTGCTCTTTCCCTGTGCCTTTGTCACCCCTGTGCTTGCTGAGGGCTTAGGAAGACCTCCAAGCACCCCCACTAATGATTTATCATTAAAAGACTGTTTTAAATATGATTTCCATTATGGGCAAGGTCCATATGGGGTTTTGTCCAGTGCAGAAATGACGTAGCAGGGGAGTGATGAGTGAGCTCCTTGGACCTCTGCCAGGTGCCTGTAGCATGTGTGTGCACCACTTGAGTCACAAACATGAATTGTGGAGAGGGGAGGCCACAGGGCCATTGCATAGAGGTGATAAACTCTACGCTGGTGAGTTCAGTGATGGTGTAAAGGATGCTTGAAATTAGCTTCCTGGTCATGATGTGGTACATTGTGGAGCAGCGTGCCTATGGTTAACTCTTCCTGTCATGGGTGAACAGGCAGAAATTATATTTTCTTTTTTGTGCAGTGCTAAAACACTCTTGTAGTCTCTTCACATTTTTATCTGAAAAGCAGGAACAAAATTCTGCTGTCAATAAAATGAATTGTCAGGACAACTGCATGTATGAGTTTAATTTCTTTTAATATTTAATGTCTAGCTAGCTTTTCTTGGGATAATGATTTCACAAGAAGAGAAAGATCAGAGCAGACCTCCTGCCAGTGTAGCACAGATACAGCAGGAACTGCAGAATTGCAGGGTCAATACAGCAGAATGAGATCCTGCCATCTGTTGTAATTGTGGGTAGCACTCCACTCCTTGAGCATCTGCACTTGGGTCAGTAGGACTCTGCAGAGGAAAGGACACACTCAATGTTTATTGAGGAACAGAGTTTGACCCTAACTGCAAAATGCTCCCTCCCTTGGAAAGAATGAACTGGGCAGGGTTTAAGGCAATCCTCAGTATCTGCTGCCTTTTATGAAAGGGAGAAATGTCTCCTTACAGATCTCACATGTTGTAAGTCTGTGCTGTCCAGCCCTTTCCACATAAATTCTTCCCTCAGCTGTGTCATGGGGATATTATTTTATATAAAGAGAACTTCCCTACAGTAATTTCCACGACATATTTGGAACAGCAAACATTTGTGGCAAACAATGCTAGAAACACTCAACCATCAAACAGTATCAGTATCGTTTTGACATCAGTGTCAAAAGTAATGTTTCTACACTCAGCAGGTCAGCAGATACGGGTGGTTGTGGTCCACACAGAAGAGTCGGTGCTGATTTGTTTCCTCACAGTTGTATTGGCTCTGCAGTGGTAAAAGTCTCGTTAGTTCTTGTCTTTGGCATTGTCAGATGCATTACTCTGAATTTTGAGAGTTAGAAGAACCATTAGGTACAAGGAGGGAACAAGAAGACCCACAACATATGTTCAGTCTGCAGGCGAACAGTACTGCCTGTGCTAACCCCGATCCTTGTGCATAAAGATGGCCTGGGAAGTTAATTATGACAGGCAAAAAAAAAGAGAAAAGGCTGTAGGAATTTGCTCCAAATGACAGCAAATGCAGTTGGCAGGATGACTGAAACTCAGTCCCTGAAGAATCCCTCCAGGATATGTAGCTTCCCTGACACAAAGTGAGTGGGCTTATTAGCTGGATTCGATGACTTGTATCATTTGCTACCCCTAGCCAGAATAACACATGTAATTCTTCCTCCTCCTATTTTTTTTTTCTGCCATTGGATAGGGGTCAACTCCATAGATCAATTTGCTTATTTGTGGTGGGTTTTTTTTCTGATGATGGATGAGCCAACTGATAGTGCCATCACCACCTTGTGAACCCAAGGATAAATTCACAGGCTGTTAGCAAAAGCACTGCCTGATACCTGTCATCTCCACTGAGCAGGCACTGCTCCCTCCTCCCCAAACTCTCAGGATGGCTGGAGGCTCTTTTTCCTTTAATGTTTTGCTTTTCACTGAGCTGCACCCTGTGGTTAATTTTCCTTCTTACTTTGCAGCTTCTCCTCACCAGCCTGCACCGCTACGTGGGTTTATTCCACTTTCAGATCTCACAGCTCACCAAGCGCGAGGCACAGGGAGGCTCAGTGGCACAGATTTCAGAGGATCTGGCTAATTTCTCTCCTGGCTGGCATTAGGGAGAAAATAACTGAGGATTTGTACCTGTTCATTTGAAATAAATCCCCAAGGGTTTGTGAAAACAGAGGAAAGATGGTTTTCCAGGCATGGCCCACCAGATGCCAACAGGGGGAGTTTCAGCTCTGCCTCAGATTTAGGCCTCTGACAGTCTCCTCACCTTTACTGATATTGATCATGAGGGATAAAAGTTATTTATTTTCCCACATTTCAATAACATTTCTTAACGCCTCTTTCCTTTAAAGAAACACTTCCACAACTCTTCTATAGATTGAAAATGAAGGCGCAGTTCATATTTCTTGTTGAAACCCTTTTAAGAAGAGACCAGTGATGGAACGGTTCTACACCTTGCTTTGCTAGAAGGAAAGAAAGCTAATTTGCCTCTGAGACAAATCAAAACTAGATTTTAGTAAGTAATCTCCATTTCTCCCTCCTCCCTGAAAACCGTGATGACTGAGGCACAGTTGACTTCTCTTGCTCATTTTGCATAAACTAAGATTTGAGCAATAAGATTTTAGAAAACCAAAAATCTGCCTCTGGCCTATCAGTTTAAATAAATTAATTCATAGCCAGTTAGAAAACAAATGTAAAAAAACCCCATACCTCTTTGATATGTTTGTTTGTTTAAGGGGTAAGTAAGTGGGGAAGATCTTCCATTGTGAGGAGGCAGAAAAACATTGTATGAAAATGAAGCTCAGTCCTTAGAGTGAGGGTGTAAACCATGCTTGTGTAGAAATGAATGGAGGAAGGCTTTTTGGAGAGACATTTTGTGTCTTTATAAACAGGACAGACTATGTCTGTGCAACGCTGCAGTCAGTTCTGTCAGGTCCCAGCGAATTGCAGTTTCTTTTATTTTCAGAAAATTTCTCCTTTCTTATGTGAAAAATTGTTTTGGAAATTGGCTTCAAAGAAGAAGGACTGTGTATTTTTTGTAACAGATGCATGATATTTCCAGTTGCTACTGAAGAGGGTACCTTCCGTATAATGAGCCTCTAGGGTTCACTCAAGTTGCATTTCAATCATTTTTCGCAGCCATCCAGACCAGACTTCAGCTGCTGAATCTGCTTCATTTCTGGGTGTGAAAACAAGAACAGATTAAATCCAAAGCTCTTCAGGAGAAAGCTGAAATGTCCTGAGTCATCCAATGAGAGTTAACACTAGCTCCTCTTTTCAGAGACTTATTACCTCTGGCTCTGAGCTTCAAAACTTCAGCTACTTTCAACTATGATGTCTCAGCTGACAGGGTCCAGAGCTGTGATCTTGTCAGTAGGGGACAGGATGGAAGAAATCGCCCTTTGGCAGACTTGGGCAAATCCTGGAAAATGGATTTCTGTGGAAAGAGCATTTTTGAGGGATTAAAAATTCTTCATCTTCCACTTGGCATCTGAAATTTGAATTTGCAAGCTTTGTCTTTTCCTTCATACCCACCCACAGAAGGGCCATGCTCTGTGTAATATACAAAAACATGCAAGTAAGGATGTTTGTGTATATATGTATGTATGTATATATATAGAGAGAGACTATTTCAGAGATCCAAATCAAAATTCATATCTATAGCAGTGATACTCATCATTTCACTCAGTCCAGTTTTGCAGCCAGTTAAAAACCTTTTTAATTAGTAGCTATCAGCAATCCTGTGAGTGGGTTGCTGAGTAGAGAAGGTTAATGCTGTATCTGAGGGGGAGGGGAGACAACTTACTGCTGCAGGAATTAGGACATTTTTCTTGATTTGATGAAATTTCGTTGGAGAGAAATCCGCCGTGTCTTGATATTGACATAATTGCATTGCATATGCTGAAACGTCCCTCTGTAATGGGCTGATCCTGCGCATTTACCAAAGGGCAAGGATGGCCTGGTGAGGTTTGCTGAGGTGCTCCGTCTATTCCCATGCCAGCAGACCAGCCAGGAGGGGTGAATGGTTCCAGGGATATTAGGAGGGATGCCAAGATCAGTCAAGGCTGGCAGGTTTTACTGGGACAGTTGCAATATTGCAGTAATACATCTGTCTGGGCATGGCTCTTGAGTCAGAAATGGAGAGTAAAAGTAATTCCCAAGGATACTGAAGTAGGTCACTCCATCCCTGACTGTGACCCAAATATCTCCCCGGAGAATGAAGCCTCATTTCACACGCCAGCCAAGCAGTGTGAAGACAGAGCTGGAAACCATTCCAGTTCTCCTGTGTGTGAACTTGTGGTTAGAGCCCGGACTGGTTGTCGAGGCCCCTGGCAGAGAGTGAAAGAGAGGAAAAGCATGTGGATGTATCGAGGATGTTTAGACCAAGAACTGAGAGAGGCTGTGTCACAGGATTAAGGCAGCTATGCAAGCTTGCACAGGTATTTCCACTCGTGCTGTCCTCACACCTTCTCTGAGTGGAGATTTTTGTCCTGGACACAAGGGCTGCTTGTAGATTGCAGGACGCACTGCCATGCACCACACAGACACAGCCTCTGGCCACGTCTGCTCATGTGGACACACCAGTTTGCACTGTGCCAGGGTGTACCCCGCCTGCCTGGTGAAGGGAGTGGACAGGGAAGGAGCTGTGGAGCAGCAAACACCAGCTGGGATGGCTCTGGGAGCCAACCCCGAAGTGCCCAGCCAGAGACCATGCTGGGGACCAGGCCTGTGTCTCATCCATGCCCTACTGAGCTCTGAGGCAGAGCTCTTTTGGTTGCATCAGTGAGGATCCCAAGGCTGTATTCTGTAGCTGTGGGATCTGGTCCATGTTTGGGAAGTGTACAAAATGTTGTTTGTGAAAATGTTGTTTGGGTAGCGTGCAAAATGGCTGCTGCAGGACGTGGGGTATGTCTTTCTGTGTGTTTGACCAAGAAGACAAAACTGCTGCTGCCACAACCCCATGTAAAGCACCCAAGGATCACAATGGTGTTTTAAACAGGATAACCCAGTCAGTGGGGAGGTAGGTGGTGCATGCACTACGTGCACAGCTGGCTCTGCAAACCATGAAATCAGAAGCCATGGGAAAGAGTAAGTAGGAAAGCATCAGTTAACTTGTAGTATGAAGGTGGACATTTGACAGAAGTACATTAAAAAATTTTAATGCTAAATGAAATATCAATAGAAAATGCCTTATATCTCTATCTATATCTCCCAGGCAGGCTTACATGGACAGTAAATAAAACAGTGTGCTTTTATGGAGTAAGGCCAAGATGCTGTCAGGGATCATATATCTTTTATTCAAAAGTGATATAGGATCGTGCTGCCTCTAAAGAGAAAAGGGATGACTACAGAGGAGAAATATCTGTAGAAGAATTGTTGGTTCTGAGAGCTGTGTGTTTAAAGCACAGAATCCCATGAAACACTGCCAGGAATTAGAGAGGGACGAGAAGAAACGCTTTAAAACAAAACAAAACAAGAAAATAGGAAGCAAGTAAGTTGTGTCTACCATGTGCCTAAGAACAATAGTGCTGAGTGAAAACCTGCTGGACTTGGTTGGGAGCGCTGTGGTTTAGCAAGCCCAACTGAGCTGAACTGGAATGCTCTTTTTGTCTTTCAACAAGCTTGTAAAGGCTGGCAGAGATCTGGTCAGCTGTTCTAGCCCTGCTTAACAGCCCTCAGAGTTCAGTTTTTATGTCTGGATAGGGGCCCAGTAGAAAAATTAAGGGTCAAGCAGGTTGCGTTTGAGCGGTGTGTGGAATGGGTTTATTCTGCATGGAAGAAAAACGTTTGTTGCCTCAGAAAGATGTGTCCTCATGCACTCCTATGAAGCAGGGGATTGCTGTGTAAATAGGAATGTGAGCAGTAGTTTGGGGAATTATTTCATGCTTGTGACGTTACACAGACTGGTTTAGCCCTTTGTTTAAGGGCTCGTGTCCAAATTGGTTTAGGTCCAAGTCAGAGCTTTGGTCCTGCACCTTGCTCCCTCTCTTCTTGCCAGCACTGATATTTGCATGGTCATGTCATGAGCCAGTTCAGGGAACTAAACTTCTTAAAGGCCTCAGCTTTTTGCTGCAGAGTTACTTTTTACCTGATTTGACTCCCTGAACCAGCTCATAGCAGGGTCATAGCAAGGCCTGGTCTTGGCACACAACATCTTGCTGGAATTTGTGGCTGGGGTGAGAAGTAAATGACAGGACTTGGATTGGTTGAGCTCCTGGGGAACCTCAACTTACAGCAATTTACTCTTCCTCCTGCTCCACTGCATCCATGTACAGACCTTCAGTCCCCTTGGATATTTTATATCCACGTTTACCTGACTGTGGACTCTTTAACTGGACTCCTGCACTCATCAGCATGTGTCCATTTGGGTCTGTGAAATGCTGTGGGTTCCCAACTTGGAAGGCTTAAATCCCACCACCCTGATGGCTCCCTCTCAGGTCATGGCAACAGGGGCATATAGAGAGGTACAAAGACTCCCTGCCATGTAACTGAGGTGATGCTGACTTATTTTGGTCACATCTTGGGAAGGAAAATGGGTTGGTGTCAGTGTCCTGGCCTCATCCAATGCTGATGAATCTTAACATCATTGCTCATCTTCTGGGCACAGGCAGGCCATGCAGTCACATCCATTTAATCTTAGGAAGATAGCTATGTATGAAAATAAATAGACCTCAGGATGGCAATGATTTGGTCCCATCTTCTCCTTTAAGGCGCCCAGAAGTATCAACAGAAACATGCACATTGGTATTACTGGTAGAAAACAGGGCTTCAGAGCATGGTCTCAGATGGTGTCCCCCAGGAACTTGCCTTACCAAACAATGACATCTCCTTCAATGCAAAGAAAGTCAGAGTATTTTCAAAATTTGGCATGTAAGTAACAGTTGCAGTCACTGCAGAGATATTGAGCAATTGTGGCTGAGCGTGGGAAGTGGCCTGTGAAATCAGGAGAGGTGGGGAAAAGTCCCAATGTACAATTTCTCTCCTAAGTATGGGTTCCACATTTTATGAAGGCCTGAGAGCCTGAGTGTAATTTCACCTTTTCTGACAGTTTGACTTCTATTTCCATTTGCCAGCTGTTGTCATTATTTTATGCCTCCATCGCTCATCTGTTTGCCGTAGCAATTTCTGTTAACTCTATCCCAGCTTATATGCATTAACTACTAATGGCTTCAGGTGGAGGGCCTTGACCTTCCTTCTTCAATGTTTCCTCAGTGTTCTTCTGTTGCTGGGTATGGGATGCAGGAATTTTCCCCCCCCAAAATGAGGCTGTAGTTACCTGAGGGTTGAAAAAATGAACATTGTAATTCAAGTCAGTAGCACATAGCAGTGAAGAATGTAAATGGTGCTTTTCACTTAACCTGGTTTCTTACAATCCCTTTTTTCATCAGTAGCAGACAAGTGACTATTCCAATAATTAAAAGGAATACACCTGGAGAATTAGCTGCATAATGAGTGGCCCAGAAGTTGAAACTTCAGCTCTCTGATTGTGCTTTTGGTCCCCACAGACCTAAATTGCAGAAGCCAAATTCCAGTTTAGAGCTGCTGCTTTCAGATGGTTGCATGAGCTCTGGTATCAGCACCAGTTAAAGAACATATTATTCTTATATTAATTATCCATTTCCAGTGCATACCTCAAAGTGACACTTAACTGGAGGAAGACTAGGGAAGAAATAAATACTGAAATGTGATAACATGCATTTTATGTGGTTTATCCATGGTCAGAAGTGAAAGCAGTGATCTGATAAGTCACTCCTGAAGACGGGAGAGAATTACTCCCACTGTGGAGCTATCTATGGCTGGTTCTGGCCATATGGAAATACAAAGTTTCTATGCCCAGGGGCGATGGGACAAAATCTAGAGTATCTGTGCTCCTTTATGTGTGAGTAAACTGGCTGTATTTCTCTCTTATTCAGAAGACATTCATCTTGCTTTTTAATCTTAGAGTATAAGCAGGGCTGAATCTCAGAGAAAGGGCTTGAAAAAGACCAGTAAATTTCTTTTTCTTGTTATACAGCTTCGGACACCCTTTTATGAATAAAATGGCACGGCCAAGCGTGAAGTAACAAAGGAATTGGAAGCAGTGGCCAGCATGTGGGAAGTCAAAACTATCTACAGCTGAATAACGTTCTTATTAGAAATGAAGGGCAAACAGGAGTGTAATTTATTATTGCCTCTCTATGTGGCTTCAGAGATCACATAATCCAAAGTAAAAAATGGCATGCATATGTTCCCTAAGATATTCTTCAGCATAGAGGGGCTATATATCAAAACCTTATTTCCTGGTAATGAATTTTAAATAAGTGCCCAGGGCATCAGGTCACTGATGTTTCCACTTTGCAAACTGGGTGGGCTATGAAAGCCCCTAGAGCCCTTCAAAGGCGCCTTAAAAAAAGATCCCTAGCCTTAACTGACCAAACTTTTCAAGAAAAACACCTGAAACAATTAGGAGAATGAAAACCAGGAGGTCAGATTACTTGGCCCATGGCTGAGGATTTACATAAATAGGCCTAACCTTTGACTTGAAAATAAAAGGTAAGTACAGAGCCCTGACAGAACAGCAGGTCATTGGTATTTACTCTGTAAAGTACTGCCTCTGATGCTATGACAAAAATGCCAGGAATTCCACTGATCACTGTGTGCTGATAGGGCTCAAAGGTATGCAGCCAGCTAACAGAAACCCAGCCTACCTGACTGATCGAAACTGCATTACTCCCACGCGTTTATAACCCGCAATCTGCGAGCGTGGGAAAGCGTGCAAGGCCTGAGATTAATTCCTCGGAAAAGAAGAAAAAAAAAAGGAGAAAGTTGCTGTCTTTAACCAATTTTTTTTTTTTCTGGTGGTTTGGGCAACATATAATAAAATTAACAAAAATTCTCTGAGTGAGCATCTTAAGACATTCTCTTCACAGTGTGTGCTGCTGTTCAAGAGACTCCAGAGCTGGTGTTGCTTAGGCAGGCTTGAGATTGGTACCACATTCAGCATCGTGGGACTTTGTCAAAGAGGAGCTGTGCTTCAAGTGCTGAACTGGTAACCAGCTGTGGGAAGCCAGTCCCTGGCTCAGTTTTTAACTGAGGAAACTCTAGACAGCAAACGTGCAGAAGAAATGCCATGCTGTGTGTTTGTGCTACATTTTGTCAAGCAATGGCTCTGTGCTCACAGATCAGAGAGGGAAAGGTGAGCAAAACAATTTTTTTTTTCATTTTTAGTTCTAGTACAAAAGCAAAGATGTTTTAGATTTTTTTTCTTTTCTACATGGATAGCAGAGAATGGAGGACCCCTGTGAAAGTGGAAACAATAAGGGCAGAGTTTTTATGTTCATGTTTTATAGAGATAAATTCGGTTTCCTGTTCCAGTTTGAGACACAAGCACACACCAAGTATCCTGCAGGCTGTTTCAAACTTGTTTCACTAATTAATCAAAAGTGATCCATTACAGAAAACCTGCAGGAATGTCAGAGATGGATGCTTCTGCTCTACTGTTTTTGACTTGCTTGTTGCAACAGAGGGGGAAGCTGTTACTGCCTGTCTAGTAAATTATTGAAGGATGGTGTAAGAGAGCCTGCTGCCTTCCTCTTGAAGGGCCGGGGAGCCTGGGGCTAGCCAGCCACATGCTGCTTTCCCTGTCTGCTAGACCACTGTGGGGTTTTGGAGGGAGGTGGAGGAACATCCCACAGCTGGGTATTGATCAGAGAAGACAGGCTGGCCCCATGCCCTGGGCACTGCCTGGCCAAGCCCAGGGATTGGGAAGCTGGGCAGGCAGTGGTGAAGCAGAAGGAGACAGTGGCCACCTGAGGATGGTCAAGCAGGGTGTCCTGGTGAGGAGATGGGTGTCAGTCCCCCTGTGCTGGGCAGGTTTGAGCACTGTGGGAAGAGAAGCCTGTGTTTGACTGGCATGGCCAGGATACCACTGGGCACAACTTCCTTTCCTCTCTGGCCAACAGGCATGAACTCAAAGGGAAGTTAAAACCGTTTGAGGGACATCCAGTCTGGACAGTGTTCATGGTGAGGACAGGCCCTTTGGTGCTAGTCCTGATGCCTCCCATTGCCAGGCTCAAGTGTGTCCTCCAGTGGACCCCTCTGGTCCTGGTCTTCCTGGACAGAGCAGTAGCCAAGTGGCCCCTCTTCTGAGTCAGTTCTGTGATCCCCTCATGCTGAGAAGGCCAGACTGCTTTCGTGTCGGTGTGTAGGTGTGCTGTGCTGGCACTGCGTCACCGTGTCACTGGCGCACTAGGCTCGGAGGCCATGGGGCAGAGGTGTTACCTATCCAGTCCCTCTACTGTGCTACCACGTGCTTGATCTCTTGCATGCTGAACTCTGTTCCCTGCCCTGCTCTTGTCATCTGCTTCTGTTTTACAGGCAGGCTGTTAAGGGCTGCATCCTTTGTGGAGTGCTATCACTGTAGAGTCTACTCACAGACTGCTCTTGAGTGCTTTCAGACTAGATTTTGGCCAGTGAGATAGATTTTGTGGAATGCTGAACTTTGTACCCTGCCTTGACCAGCAGACTATGGCTGTACTCCTCTTCTGATTCTCTTTTTACTAAAATGTTCAGTATGTAAATCTTCTTACATTTTACTGATGTCTCAGGTGCTGGCAGTGGGGCTGGAGCTGAGCTGGATCTTTCTCAGTCCAGAAGATTTCTGGAAGCCTCACTGTCCCTTCTGGGGATGCCAAACAACTGATGCCTGAGGTGGCCACCTAAAATACAGAGACTAGACAAGAGTAAGAGAATAAAAGAAGGCATTTATTTAAAGGCCTTCAAAGGTACACCCTGGGCAGTCAAAAGGCTACACCCAAGATGGACCTTGGGTCACGGGTTCTTTCCCTTTCATAAGTTTGGTCCATTTGGGGATCAGGGTTAATTCTCCAATTATAACTTCAGTTAATGATGTAATTTCCCCAAGTTTACCTCCCCTTCTTAGGATTTTAGTTTACACATTTTGGGCTTAGGACAATCTAGGTGTCCTTGGAGAGCAAACTTAGAGGGGTTTGTTATGTCTAACCAGCATGAGAGAGCAGCAGCTAACAGGCCACATGAAACCAGAGTTACACACTGGACAGTACAGGATTTGAAAAATATAAAAGTTAAAGCCTAAGGCATCATTACCATCAAAAACGTGTTCTGGCTTACTGTAAAATGCCTAAGGGCAGTACTGAATTCATCCTTATATGATCTCTGATGGTAGGGGGCTTTTTATTAATGGTACTCATGCCACTCCATTCTTGCAAAACCACAGGAAACTATTTAGTTTGACAGGACTTTCAAAACATTATGCTGCCATTTGCTTTCTTCACATAATCATTTGCTTTTTTTAGGATCACTGTTAAAGGTGGCATTCACCCTGACATTCTGCAGTGGCTGTTAAGTTTGTGCACACGGTAATTTTCCTTCAGCCCCTATATGTAACAGAGCAATTGACCTCTCCAGCCCCTCTTTTAGCTTCTGCCTTGGAGGTAGAGCTAAACTTTCACTCCCTGCAAGAGCTGAATTGAATTTTTTGGGGGATACTGTCGGGGTTGGACCCTGCTCCCAGAAAGTCATCTTCAGCCCCTTCAGTCTCCACCAATGTTGTTTTGTCCCCAACCAATAAGTGCCTCTCTCCCCAGAAAAAAACAAGAATTTCACAAAATTTTAACCCCAAGGAGACTTTTTCTTCCCCAGCTCTGCATTGGTTCAACATGTTATTTATTCCTCCACTCATCCACTTCCTGTGGTGCCTACTTAAGGTAAGACTGGCCCTGTAAAACCCAGGTCAGACAAGCTTGCCTTCTTCTGCCTATAGATCTTCCCTCAAACCTAACAACACCACAGCCAAGACCAGAGATTTGGCTACCTACATTCAGCTGCAGGTTAAGATGCCCCTTTTTTTGCTCGGGTTGGTTGTCTGCTCCTCTCCAGGCACAGTGCTGTCCCCAGCTCTGTCAGAGGACTCCCTTGAATGGTACCATCCCCTGGGTTGCTCATCACACGCTCTCCACACATTTGTAAACTCCTCCAGTGCCCTCATGTAGCTCAGGCTTGTTAGGTTGCTTCCCACTGCACAGAAGAGCTATTTCCTATATTCACTCATAGCTGGGAAGCATAAACATTCAGAAGCAAAACATTACTCAAAGTCATAAGGATGGAAGGCTGCAGTTGTAAAATCTTGTGTGGAGAAGCCCATTTTGTCTCGAGAAGAGCTCTCAGGCACCATATCAAGCTTGTGTTTTGCTAGAGGAGGCATCAGCTGAAACAGCAGCAGCCAAAAGGCATTGATTCGTTTCATTTATTTTTAACTATCCCATTGAAATGCCTGAGGGGGGAAAAAAAGAAAAGGAAATCACTGCCTTGGAGAGCCCTTCAGCTCTGGGAAAGATACCTGCTGCAATCTAGAAACAAGCTTGTTCAGGGGACAGCCAGGCCAAGCACTGCCCGGGGGGCTGTAGTTTGTTCTTCCTTAATTTATTTTGACCATGAGCACAGCCACCTCTTTCAAAAGCTGTTGCTGTGCGTTTGGTTTTCGGTTTGGGTTTTGGTGTGTTTTTTTTGTCTGGTTTTTATATTTTTATTTTTTTCTTTTTTTGTGGAGAGCTGAGCAGACTCCAGTGATGGGGGTGGAACACAGCGAGAGCCGGGAGAGCCCGAGCCTGGGCAGCCTGGGCTGGGTCAGCCGGCCGGTCACAAGGATGCCTGTCATGTGCTGCTGCTCCTCACACAAAGATCCCTTTCTTTCCATGCCCGGTGGGTTCTCCATCAATGAGAGGACCTTGTCCTACAAACAGAAATCAAACGTCCGTAATTGCAGTGTCACTGATAAAACGTGACTTCTTTACCAATTTGTACGAGCACTTTGACCTCCTGCCTCGGTGCAACAGACTTCGAAGATTGTTTTTGGTCTCTGGCTCGTTTTAAGGCTGTGCTGGAAATACTGTAGGAAAGTTTATTTGTGGGGTATTTTTGATCTGTCTCAAGCAAAAAGCTAAGCTCGTGCACTTACAGTCAAAATTGCACTGAATTGTCTGGAGTGATTGCTAGCTCTAAAAAAAAAAAAAAGGATTTCAGGTTATGGTTTACTTTTTTGTTTAAATTTAGAACTGCTTTTGCATGAATAACTAGTATTATGTGTTTTCAACAGAAATGAGAACAAAATTTCTGCTCCACACAGATTCCATTCCTAAAAAAATGTGAAAAACTTAAGAAGGTTGAAAAGAAAAAAAAAAAAAAAAAATCAGTGCTGAATAGCATGGCTGAGCAGCTGTCTTATTTTTTTTCTTTTCTAAATTGAATTATTGCTATAACTGTTCTTTCTAAGTTAAGATCTCACTGGGGGAAGGAAGAAAGTTTCTAGGTTTCCCAGCAGGAAAGTCTTTAACAAGAAGTTAATGTAGGATAATGAAGGGGTCAGGAAAACCGTAAGCATGAAGGGATTGTCCAGGAGGCTGTGCAGAGAGGAGTGCAAATAAAGATGCTAAATAGGAGGGGAAATGTGCAGCAAGCCTTTTGAATTTTAACCAAGCTCTTCATGCCATAGCACATCACCCTGGGCACAGCAATCAGCAGCACCCGTGGTCAGTGTCCCAAGTTGTCATAGAGAAAGAAAATTTCTTTGTTCATGTGTCCATCTTTAAAGGGAAATAGCTTGCAAGTGGCAGGATTTAAAGTCTAGAAGATACATAGGAAGACAATGCTGTTTAAACACAAAGCTGAACTGAAAATCGAGAGAAGGAGGTATTTTTGGGATTCTGGGATTATGCTTGAAGTTCCTAACGTTTAACTCCTACAACAGGGAAGTATAACAGAACAAATTAACTGGGCTAGCAGACCAGTTAGATTTGCTGTTGTTTTTAAGTCAATAGGTCACTTCCCTGGGTTAGGGGTTGTGCTCTGCCAAACAGCAGGATTTTCTAGTTGGTCCTGTATTGATGAGAAAATAACTCTCAGAATCTGTGGTGCCATAGGTCATCAGTAAAATAAGAAATTATTATGTTCTTCAATACTGCAAAACCTCTGCCTTTAATATTCTTAGAATATTATATTATTTTTCAAATATACTACATATTTTTTCAAATATATTAAAAACCCATCTCAGCCAATTATTTTTGCAAGGACAAAGGGATTTGCAATCACACAAGGGATTTTATAGACATTATCTTCTGAATTCCACTTGAGATGCTGTGTACTAACTGAGCTGGTAGTTGATTCAGATTTAGTGACTAGAGTGGGATTCTGCCAGGTAGGTCCCTGTAGGGCCAGGCTTGGATACTCAGAAGTGTTATGGGCATGGAGACTATTTCATCCTGCTGATGTAGGTACCTCTCTGGTCTGTATAGTTGTGTTTGCATTGATAATCCCTGACAGTGAAATAGCTTGCCAGCTTTAAACAGTGCACAGGATGGATGAGACACAGCATGAGTAGCACTGAGTTTCATGAACAGATCCGTGTTGCCGAACAGCATTATTAGCAACAGAAAAAATGCTATCTCATCTACCAGTTTCAGGAGATTTTATTGTTCCCTGGTAGGATAAGAAGATTCCATGTTCCTTATTTCAGAGAGAAGTGTTTTTTATCTCTGAAATGTCCTCACTTCTCAAAAAGCAGATGTCACAGGCTGAAATACTTAAACACTGAGGAAAATGACAGATCTCCCCTTTCCTTCTGCCCTCAGCAGAAATGAGGTTTTGGCTACCTACTGGCATTTTTTTTAGGAATTATGCCTGCTCAGTTATTTATTTCTATATTGCTGCAACTTTTTTTCCTGATTCCTGCAGAAATGAGGCTTATGCAATCCTGCTGCATGCGCTTGTATCTTCGTCACTTCCACACCCCCGAAATGTTTTGAACCTATTGACAAATTTCAACCCATTGATCTCTCAAAGAAATCAAGTTCCTACAAGCTTTGTGAAGATAACCTGCTCACAGAGAGGTTGGCTGCAGTGTGAACAGGCACTATTTCAGACAGAGGAAAACCCACCTGTAGGAAAAGTGCTTATTTATAAACGTGTCCATGGGGAGAATTTCAGGGAAACCTTGTTCCTTCTTTGAACTGAAGTCAATTGAATTTGAGTTCAGCAGCCAGACTTCAATGTGCTGATCTCCACAGCATGTGGGGATACTGATTTGTAGTAATGATTTACCACCTTAACTGCGTTTAAAGCTAATGATTTTAAAAACCATTTAATTTTCCATTTCCTCTCCCTTTCTTTCGCTTTTTGTAAAGAACCAAAGACTGCCCAATAGCCTGCCTCTTAAGACCAAGACTTTATGCCCATCACCCTAGAAGTCAACCCTTGACCTTTAACACTGTCACTTTTCTCTGTGGATTCTCTGAGGTTAAAGTTACAGAATTGCCGAAACAGATAACAGAGGGCAGAAGGCTGAAAAGTGACTGGGACAAACCTCCAGGGACAAAGTTAATCTGTTGGAGCATTTCCTGTGTGTACTTTGAAACCCCTCAATTTAACTTGATCAAAGCATGAGCTGATACGTTCCAGCTCCCTACTGAACAAACAAATTTGCTGCTTATCGTTGTTGCCACCTCAGCCTTTAATTTACTTTACTTAGTAAGCCAGTACACGTTAAATGAACAGCCTGGTTACTACAAATGCTGGGTGCTGCTCTCCAGAAAAGGCTGCAGTTTTCCTGACATGATATAGCTCAGCATATCACAGACCCTGTTTTTTCCCCACAATCTCAATGTAAAAGGAAGCTTAAGCCATACACAGCCAGTGTGGTCAACAGTGGCCTCTAAGGGACCACTAGATCCATCAGCATCCACTGGATTATATTTCAATATCTTGGGATTCTACCTTTCTTTTTCGTTCAATTCCTACAGGACATATGTGGACCAAGAAAATAAATGGTGGTGCTTTCAAAATGCATTGGTTAATTCACATTAACACCTTTCAAAGCACATATGGATTAACAGATCATTTTAAATGTCACTCTTTTTTTGGTCAAAAGCTGTAACTAATACTTTTTTAATGGTCTGGTAGTTGGGATTTTTTTTTCCCAAAACCTATCTTTACTCAAGTTAGTAAAATTCCCAAAACATATCTTTACTCAAGTTAGTAATAATTTTCCCAAAACATATCTTTACTCAAGTTAGTAATAACAAAATAATAAAGACTAGTGTGAGGTGTTGCATGAAGGGAGCATGGCCAGACAGCCTGGCTTGTGTATGATAATGAGCTAAAGTGGCTGCTTTCTGTTTTTAAACCAAAACAACTTGGCAAATGTTTTTAAACCAAGTCTAAAACATTTTCATAGTTTTCCACTTACTTAAATCCACTGGCCCATATTTTCCAGCATATTTGCCTTTTCTTATTCTCAGGGAAATTGAGACCAACGATTTGATTTCCATGTCAACTCTTCTTCAGTGCTTCTCTGTGTCTACAGAACCCCTGAACTAGGAAATTACTCCTGTCCCTCTAAGGTATATGTTTCTTGGTCCATCATGCAAGTATTGAAATATTCTGGGCTATAGAAAACAATCAGTCAATAAATCAACCCCTTGAACCAACCTTCCTCCCAGAGCAATGCTAGAAGGGAACTTCAGTTGATATAGGTACAGATATAACCTACTCTTCATCCAAATCATGGCTGCCTTTGGCAGTTTCTTTCCTTCTTTCAAGTAAAAATGACTTCTTCAAACATTCTGCAAGCTCAGATATTAACCATAATCTGTTTTTATTCTACTTCTGTGTCATCACTCATTGAAAATGCAAAACGCTTAGACAATGTAAGTAATGATGGAAAATTTCTAAAAACGTGCGGTGCAGTGACACGTCTCCTCTTGGAATTGATGGGACATGTGTGATGCTCTCCTGCACAATTCCCTGAGTGTTATTCAGAGACTTGTGAGCATCTCTGTAGGAAATGACAGGGCAGCCAGCCACATATGGCAGTGTCTGCTGACACAGATCAGCCTCCACAAGCAATTCAATCACAAACGTATCGTGTCTTTCCCCATAATAACCACAGACTAGTTGAGTTTAAGGGTTTGTGAAGATTGCAGGTGATCTTTTGGTTTTGATGGCATGTAAGAGTCTTTCAAATCCATAAAACTCCTTCTCAATGTGGACTTTTATGGATTACTTTATTGCTCCATGTTATTAATTTAACCAAGTTAAGTGACTTATTTTTCCACCTAAATGAAAACAGTGCCAGACACAGAAAACCCCTTGCCTAAAAGATGAGCTAGCATGAATGAATGACTTGCATGCTTGGGTTAGCTTTAATGAATTAGCTGTAACTTTTGCAAGGTAATGAAAGATTTATCATTTTGCCGAGCTGGTTTCAAATTTGTCAAAGGAAACCTAAGTGTAACTATTTGCCATTTTCAAGAACAAATTTAGGCAGCAGAGTTGGCTGGGAAATGTTTCCATGCTGCTCTGGGATGAAGCAGATCTCTAAAAGTATTCTCCAAAAAGGGGAAAGAGCAAGTTTATTCTGGACTAGGTGGTAGCCTGGTGCTTGCTTTTCACATTGGGGTTATTGGAGAAACAGATTTAAACCCTTCATTGGCTTGGTCTGGGTTTCTCATGCCAGGAGGGATTCCCCTGACACCACTCCATCAGCTGCTCTGTGATGGGTCTCCTTAAATATCTCTGGCCATGTAAGTTGCTTGTGCTTCTCCGAGAGGTGTTGTCTGTGTGGGTTTGAGCACTGCTCTACCATGAGGGAGACTCAGATGCATGCCCCTGAGTATTTTTATTTATAAAAAGTGGAAACTTCTCTGGTGGATGGGCTTGAAGAAGATGCCCCTTCCTTTCTATCAAATGACACCGGTGAGGAGAACACCCAATCCTGACATTGAAATCCCTACACCAGCTCCAGTAGCCTTGACACATATTGGCTCCTAGAGCAACACAAGCTGCTATTTGTACAAAAAGTTTCATTTAACATCTATATTTCCATAAGAATCACTGTTTTTTTTTAACAAGTCATCATTTTGGAAGAAAAGATATTTTATAGAAATTTCCAAAGCAACTCTAAGGAACAGGAGGTCAAAGGACTGGTTCTTTGGGCTGCTCTGTGGACACTCTCACTCGGACCTCTAAAATCCTCATCTCTGTGACTTCTCATCCCAGCTGCTCTTGGCACAACTAATCATGGAAAACCACAGCTGATGCTATCTGGAACATGCTGCTAATGGCTGCAAATGCCCTCACAGGTATTCCTGTGTGTGCTGAAGCAACCAAACAAATCAGGGTCTCTAATTGAGCAGGGCTGCATGGAGGGCAGCAGCCCAGAGGTGACAGTGACCCATGTGTGGAGCCCTTACACAGCTAGTAATGACTTTCTAAAGCAGAATGGAAACAAAATATTTAAAATCCCCCACAAAGGAGTCACCATAAGCTGCTCAGCTGTACTGGAGGCCTTGTCTCAATGGAAGTCTGGTTGGATGGTTGGGAAGTAAATTCTGCACACCCCTGGTTACTAAAGGAACAGGAGCCAGGATTTGTGAGCCTTGCATGCTCCTTGGTCCTCCTCTTCTGGATGAATATTAGTTATACTTTTCTAGACAGTTTTGTGGGTGGGTAGAGACAAAGGAGAAAATAGTCAGGAGAACAAAAATCTATCTATTTCTGTGACAAGGCCACCTGCTTGTGTCTTCTCAAGGTGGTGGCCTCACTGTGTGTACTGCTTCTCTTTTCCTCTACAGACAGCCAGTGCTTCATACATCTACAATTTTCCAACCAGGAGTTATATTAAATTCAGACACCAGTTTTAGCCTTCAAAAATTAATCTTTGCAAAGCATCTATGTCAGGAAAACTGCTGCCCATTAGTAGGAAATTATTCAGAAAAAGGAAAACAAATTTCTTATTTATGTGAGAAACTGCTCTACAATTAAATACAGATATAGGTCAGTAAAATAAGTTCTTTGATCTATTGCTACAAGAAATCAATGTAAATATGTTCCTGATAAGGGTTGCTACAGCAGAATTGCATTTTACAAACTGCATAGTGTGCTATTACTCAGGAAATGCGTTCACTGATATACATGCCTCCACTCAGCCTCATGGCTGAAAGATTTGCTTTTTCTCATATTTATAGTTCTTGCACATTTTTAGATAAGGTGATTAAACTCATGAAGGCATGGAAGAGAGTACAAGTAGGGAAAATTGGTTCTAGAGCATACAACCATTATTGAAACAGAGACCAGTTGATTGTTTTCAAACAAACATAGGTTAGTATCATTTGAGATTAAACTGCAAGGCAAATATTAAGAGGGGTTAATTTATACTGTCAACTCTAACTGTTCTGGGCTTCATCCTTTTGCTAGAATAGATGAGAGCATGACTCCATCACAGCTGTAAAAAGGCTTGTTCTTCATGGAGTTTTGTCCTGTTTCAGGGAGAGCAGCACTCACCGTAGAAATTGAGCCCCCCCAGAGCTTCCACAAGCTGCTCACTGAATGCTGGTGGTACTGAATGCTCAACAGTTCCTTACCTTGGGGCAGATTTGTCCTGGGCTTTAGTGGGATTGCTGTATGGGAAGATGAGAATGATCACAGTGCTGTTAGAACTCCAGCTGTGATTCCCTATTTACCAGGGATGCTGCCGTAATAATGAAGGGTATTCAGGTGACTCCTTTCAAGGTTTGTGAACCTACCTGAGCAATGCCTGCTGGATAGAAATTGTTCAGCTAGGCAGGACTGAGCTTATTAAACATGGTCTCAGCATGAAAATATGTATATGAGTGTACAGGTTTAAGCAAAGCCATCTCATCAGATTTAATATGGGGGATATGAAAAGACCATTGTCTAGTTAAAAACAAGAGTGTCAGGGAAGTGCTTGCAGTATTATTTCTTTGTTTTGGAGAGCAGATGGCTGAGCTATTAGAAGCAGAACACTGCAGAAGGATGGGAAGAGCAGGAGTGCATCTCTGCACTCTGGTTACAGAGTCTGGGATTCGACTACTTGTGGGCTGCTGTAAAGTTCCACTTTGCCCAGGCATGGTTTTCATGACAGGGTAAACAATCCTCTTCAGGCTTGAGTGGGATGTCCACCATCCTCATGGTCTGTAGTAGGCAGCAGAGGAAAAAACAGTTGGTTGTTCCCGAGAGAGAGGATGTGGTTCTGGGTTCATGGCCAGAGTAGGAGGCAGTTCCCGCATCCTGCCTTATCGCCGGCTTCTGGAGCCAAGCGTGATGCTCTGCACATCGTGTGTTTGTCATAGAAAAACAATTTCTACAGCTGTCTGCCCTGCAGCAGCTTCAGGACAAGGCCTTCCTGGGACAGCCTGAGGGAAGCTCTTGCTTTTTCTTACAGGAGGTGCAATATGCAGTCACATGAGGACAGCCTGAAATAAAAATGAAACTGAAATCTGATGTCTTTGTCTGGTCGTTTTGGAGGAGTAATGGGAGCCATCAACATCTGGTTTGGGATTTAAGTGAGCCTTATTCTGTTCCATGACTTTACTGCTCCTGACCTTTCTCCTCAAGGTATCTCCCTTCAGTTCTTTGGGAACCAGTACCTTTGTGTGAGTGTGAAATGGGGACAGTAATACTTGCCTTTCTTCTTAGTTCGCTTGGAGATCTACTGGTGGAAAGCATTTGGTGGGACAGTAAGTTCCTGATGGCAGTTCAGACTGTGATCAGGTTCTGCAAAGCTAGAAATGGTTGTTGCTGATGTTGTCTTGGTGTGGTTATAACTCCCAGATTGTGCAGAAAAAACCATCTCCTTAGAGATATGTAGGATTGTCAATGCCATAGTTGTTAGAAATTTAGCTTTATCTTTTTGTCTCTTAATATCTTCTTTTTTTTTACTTTTAAAATATGTTGGAATATTGAATAAGACAGGGGAAATAAATCTATGAAAGAATGCATTAGGAATATATTTTAAGCAGATACCAGGAAACTACAATGTTCATGTTGCCCACAGAGTCTCAATTTGGCTGTTCTGGGATGGTACAGTCTCTAATTACACGAACAAATATCATTTTTGAAGTGATATGATATAAAAATATGGACAATTTAAAACCTTAGGCAAAAAGTCCCACCAGTTATGTTACACTTACTCTGCTTTGTTGTACTTGTGGGTATGACACTCATTTTCTACAAGAGCTCATTGACAGTACAGGGGGTCTGCAAGTGAGCTCCTGACTGCAGTGCTTTCCTGAACAGAGATAGATGTATTAAAATTGTGAAAGGGTTTCCTCGCTCAAGCAGGGGCCATAGCTGGAGAGCAGAGGCCCTTGGCTGGGAGGAGGATATCCCATCACTATTAGAAGAGCAAGGCTTACCCTTTTCAGATTTCTGAAGAGAAATCTGAAGAGAAATCCGGAAGGATTTCAGAAGAGAAGTATGTAAAAGAGGAATAGCCTGACCCAGACAGAAAATTGTATTTCCAGTCTGTGTGAGGGCATCTAATCTGAGCCATCCTACTTAGGGATGAGAAACTTAAAGTAAGGCTATGGATACTAAAACATAAGGCTATTGATAAGGTACCTGAAAAGCATGAAAATAAATTAGGTGTCTCCTTCAGACATGCATCAGGCTTTCCCTCAATCGCTTCCCCAGCAGTATTACATGGAGAAATTCTCCCTTCTGTACAAGCATTTTTCTAGTGGTTAAAGACATTAATGAAGTCTGAGACAGACCTTTAAGTCCTGTTTCTTGACTGCTCCTAATAGACTGCATGAATTCAATCACATAGTTTTACATCTCTGAGCTTCACTTTATATCTCTGTAAGATGGCCTTCTGCTTTCAGTGTTAGATACCTCATACAGCCTTGTGAGGACAGACTTCATGTAAAACCAGCAAAGATTTGCTGGGAGAAAAAAAAAAAAAAAGTGTGCTGTAATCATAACATATTGCAGTTATTATCTTTTGCCATTAAAAGAATTGTACTTTTGCATGTGAGAAAGGGAAGAAGGAAAGATGCTCATTAGCAACTTCCTTCCTCAGGCTCTGAGCTTCCAGGGGCTCCTCTCTGGGAAGAGTGAGCACAGCTGCAGTCCCACGGCAGCCTCAGCTGATGGAACAGCTGCCTCTGCAGTGCAGTGCTACCATCTTCCCCTCTCCCACAACCCCACTCCATCCCCTGCACTAGCCTGGATGTTCTCTGCTCCTTTGTAGAGTCGTTTTGAGGTGTTAATGTGGAAGAAATCTACCTGTGACCTTTTGTTTGTATGCATGAGGAAGGCTTTGAAGTGTGGCAGGACACCCAAGGTGCCCTGAGGTGCTGCAGGAGAGGTGCAGGGCTGTGGGGCAGGACAGCAGAAGCGGCTGTGGTGCCAGAACACACACTGACTGAGGCTGCCAAGGAGTCACAGCCTTTCTCTTCAAGCCAGAGCTTCCTGGTGTGATGGAAGCTGCGGCTGAGACTGCCTGACTTCCACAGAGCTCCTCAAACACCAGTGCTGCCCTGACTGCTAGGGAAGTGTGAGAATGAAGAGGAGAAGAGGAATGAAGATGTTGTAGAATGGGATTACAATAAAGAATTACTGTAAGAGAGAGAAATAGGAGTCTGGGAGTAGCATGGAGAAAATCTGTTTCGTGGCTCTGCAAAGTTGACCAGACTGGGATTATTAGGAGAAGTTTATCTAATAGTCTGGATATACCACTTTCCTATAGTAGAAAGTGCCTGATTTGCTCACCTCTTAAACTCTGCAGAGAGTTCTGGTCCTTCCTTTCTCCCTAAAAAGGGATGAAACAGAATTAATAAAGGTTGAGAGAAGGGCAGCAAGGATGAATGGAGGTACAGAGCACCTCACCCTTTTCTAAGGGGACAGGCAAAACAGAATAATCACCCTGGAATCTGGAAAAGAGACCTGGCAAGGGCAGGGAGGGGCTGTTGGCTTGTGGTCCTTCATGGGACTGTGAATGATGTGGTTGATGGGTAAGAAGAAAGTGAAAAGAAAGAAGTGTTTCACTCTTACTTGCTGAAAAGGGGGGTGAACACCCTGACAAGTTATAAGGACAGGATGATTTAGGTTGAAAGGAATCCCTGGACATAATCTGGTCCAAACCTCTCTCTAAGCAGGGCCAGTTTAGCTCAGGATTTGTCTTCCTTGGTTTTGAATGTAGGATGCAGATCCTACCGCCTTTCTGGGCAACCTCTTCTGGTGTTACCAGACTGAAGATCTGAAGGACATTAAGAAAGTGATTTATGCATTGCATGATCATTGGACATGTTTTACTCATAGGATGCTATGGAGTGGAAAGTCTGAATTGCTTCATATGATGACCAAAACACAAAAAGAAAAATGCTTCCAGAGCCACTAAAACTGTGAGCACGACGTCTGAGGCAGCAGGTTGAGACATGGTGGGAACATGATTCCCACCACAATTTATTTGTCCTCCTCTGCCCTGACACACCTACTACTGACTACTGTCAGAGATCAAGTATTGGTTTTGATGGGCCTTTGGTCCACCCAGCATGATGGTCTTTGGTCTGATCAGTGGGTGACCCAAGCCTGCCAACACATCAAGCAGGGTGAAAATGGATTGGAGCTCTTAATGCTGCCTTCAGTTTTCACAGGACAGCTGCCCAGGGAGGTTCAGACCTATTTCCATCAAGCATTAAAAGTTGGTTTCATAACATGTATTTTTCTGTCAAACTTTGTGAATAAAACAGTGCAGGAAGATGTCGTGACTAACGCGAAGCTTTTTATTCAGGCAGCAGATGAAGTGGGTTAGTTTTAGAAAGGAGTAGGAGTCAGAAGAACATTCAGCTTAAGCAGACAGACCAACCCTGGTTAAACTGAAGGGAAAAGCAGTGACACTGGGCCCTGCATATCTGATGTGAAAGACAAGGAATACAATACTGGATTTATTGTTCGGGTTATACATTATCCCAGAAAATTGTGGTTTTATAGTGGTGACATCTGACCACTTGCTATCAAGAGATAACTTGAAAGTGCTGCACGATAGGAAAGCTGTTCTTTTCTTGCTGCAGTTATTTTTATTGACAAGCTTTCAGACACCATGAAAGAGTCCACTGGTACTCAGCAGCAAAATACTGTTCACAACCAGCCAGAGGAAGATTGAAGGCATGAACAATGAAGCAAATGAATACCCTGCTGCCTCTCTGCACACATAGCTGCCTGTTCAGCCTTCAAAAATTAGTAAATAAAATCCACAGATGTTTGGATTCAGAGGTAAGATGATTCCTCAGTGCAGGGACGTCTCCCATTTTTTGGATGCAATGTGCTGCACCTTGCAGGAGAGGTGCTTCTTTCTGCAGTGTGTCTGCTGCAGCCGAGCCCCCTCACACTCACATCAGACCCCTGCTTTCCCACTCACAGGAGCTGATAATCTCTTTGTTGCAGAAACATTAATTGATTGCTCAGGGGGAAAAGTACATTGAGAAGGAATGCAATGCTTTATTTATAGGTTAGTTGTTGCTTTTCCTCCTGTAAAGTGCTTTCACTTCTTCTGGTGGTTGATTGTTAAGGTTGATTGTGTGATCACAGGCAAAAACTTTCTGGTGACTCTGTCTTCTTGCCCTAATTTGTGCTGTTTCCAATGTAGAGCTTGGCTGCACAGGGAAGCTCTACACCAGCTGGGGTGGTGTCCAGGGCTCAGAATAGCACAAACCAGGGGCTCTGCAGGGCACAAGGGCTCAGCAGGCAGGTCCCAGGCAGGGGATGAGCCAAGGGACATGTGACAGGCGCAGTGCCTGGATTTGCAGCTCCAGAGGCTTAGTGTTTCCAGGAGTGCCATGGCTGGGACATGGTGGATGGGCAGGTGGAGTGAGCTCAGCCAGGTGTCATCACAGACACCAGCTACCCCAGATCACCCAGGGTCATAGTGAGTCTATGAGCAAAAAGATACCCTCACTTCCCCTCCACATGCACTTACAGGAAAGGAGGAAGTCTACCCTGTGCCCAGTGGGGCTCCACTTCAGATGAGCAGCTCTGGAGCCAGGACTTGTCCTGGATGGCAAAGAAAGGGCAAGCTGGATGCCCAAGCCTGCATATTGCAAAGATGGGGAGACAATGAACATGTACATTATTTTGTTTTTGCAGCCTGTATCTTACCCAAGCCTTTATTTTCAGGGATCTCAGTTAGAACAAGAGAAATAGCAAAGCTTTTAGTAAGATCAGTTTCTCTAATGACTCACCAAGTGCTACGAAGTCAAAACAGGTTGCTTGTGCTTGAAAGGTATAAAACATGTCATTTTTATGGTTACTGTACAAAACACTGCATATATGCATGGAAGGGAACATTTTAAAATCTCATAGAGCTTTTCTTTTGTGCAGCTAGAGGCTCCTTTCTCCTGTTCTTTTACTCATGTGTTATGATTTGTATTAAGCATTATTGTTTTATCAATTAAGGAAATTTCCTCACTGCACTCTGCCAGTCAGAGTGTTGCTCCTTTATACTCTCAAAAGAAAAGAGGAATTAAGTTGAGGTACCAGTGTTCCAAAACAGTTCCCTCTCCAGTCCACCAGAGTCTTTTCATTGGTGTTAGAAGGGGTATCATGTTCTGTGAGCACTGGGGAATGAGTAATAACTGCATCTGACCTCCAATAAAGACCTGCAAGTCCATCAAATGTCTGTTACATAATGCTATTTTCGACAACATTAATACACCTACATTTCTTTAATGTCTTTCATTCCAAATGAAATTTCACCACCATAGTGGAAAATGTGCCTTTACTTTTGTAATTATACAAGATTTGACAAGAAAAATATCCCTTTCAGCAAAGTCTGTCAGAAAAACAAAATTCCAAGGAAGTAGAATATCTTCTAGTGCAATTAGAGATTTTTGCAAAAAAACTTTTGAGGGAAATACTCTTATTTCTTCAGAACAAGACAGCCATTTTAGGATTTTTCATTAGTTTCTTAATGTCTCCTCCCTTTTAATTTTTTTTCTTTTGCATTTTATTTTAAGGAACAGGGAGCATCCAGAATTATCCAAGCCCCTAGAGGATATAAAAGAATATAAATAGTAGCATGTGATATTTCCTTGGGTGGAGAACAATTCTTGTACATCACATTCCTTTTGCAAGTTAGGGTATGCCTCTGCTACAGCACCTGGGTGGATCCTGAGGTGGCTGATCCACAGCAAACTCCCACTTCCAGAGCAGCACCTCTACCCAGGCCCCCACAGCTGGCATGGAGCTCACCTGGGTGTGAGCTGCAGACAAAGGATGCTCAAGACACCCCTGTATTGTTTTTAGAGCTGCCTGAAATGGACTCTGAAGGGAGTTTATCTGATGAGTTGAAGCAGCAATGCATACAAGAAATAGCTCACATCCTTGACATCCCAGTTCCTTTGTACAAAGGTAAGTTACAAAATCCCTGTTAGGACTCTGCAGGTGGAATGGTCTTTTCCCTCCTCTTTTTTCATGCTGGGGAACTGTGCCAGCTGATTACTCAGGGAATTTGTCCTTCTTACCATGCTGGTTATAAGATGAGGATTTCTTCATGAAGGCTGTCTTGAGGATGGGGATGAAGTCCAAGTTTAACCACACTTTTCCCTTGCACCACTGGCTTCACAAGGGCACTTCCCCTCCCTGAGCCATGGAGACAGGTGGAGGTGCATCACTCCCATGTGGAACTGTGGAGAAAGACAGATTCTGTGGGGTTTTTCTACACTGTTGCTCTGTGACCTGCACAAGCTGTTAGAAAAATGGAAAGAGTTAAATGTGTTGGCTTTTGGGAGTGGCTTCCCAGCTTGGTGCAGGTATTTCCCTCCCAACAGCTCAAAAAATGGCAATTCATAGAACAGGATGCACATTTCATTTTGCTCTCTGCTCATTAAAAAATCAGTGATGACAGACATGATCCCGAAGTCTCTGTTCTGTGCCTTGCCATGGCTCTGGCCTTACCCCAAGCAAGAGGGCTTGGTGCTGGTGAGTAGCAGGACACATCTCCAGGGCCCAGCCACACATTGTAGGCGTGGAAGGAAGAGCTCTGAATGGCTTTTTGACCCTCCAGTCCCTACTCTTGTTTATGTCCTCATGTGGTCAGAGAAACCTTCGACTAAAGCAGTCTTCAAGTTCTGGGAGAAATGTGCTGATCTATGTCTCATGCAATGCCACAGACTGGGGACAACCCCAGCAGGGAGGAGTTCTACAGCAGGGTGATGGAAAGGTAGGCTTGTTGCCCATGGATGGCTGATCTGCACCCCAAACTCCCCACAACTGGCCCAGTAACTGCTCTAGGCTCTTGCAAAGGTGGCTTGCATGTCCTCCTCTAGGACTACTGAGCTGCTCTGCTTCTTCAGGATTTTTAAATTTGGGTTTCCCCACAGCCAGACCTTTCTCAAGCTGCTTAGCTTTTTTTTCCTAGTACACCCACATAATTACTCCAGCACAAAGAGTGGGCTTGTGAAGCAGCAGCATTTTAAAAAACCACAAACTCTGATCTCAAGGCAATCTTTCCCTCCCACTTCCTCCCCCTTCAAGCAGGGGTGTCAGCCGTGCTGTTTCTTTCAAACTTTCTCTGAGTCATCTCATCAAGCAGCTTGTAAATACTTGAATGCATCCATCAATGTCAAGTCAAAGTAAGTAACTAGCAGCACATGCTGTGCAATGGACTTTCCCTTACTCACATTTCTCTCAATTTCAGAGATGCAGAGAATTCAGGGGTGACCCTATCTCCCCATACGATCAGCATGAACACAGAGATGTCATCAGAGCTGTAGTCTCATCATGAGAACAGGACACCAGAAATAAGGTGAGCTGCTTAAATTCAAGAAGGCTTCAACTCTTCTGAAACTCCCACTGCTGTATGATCCAGAGTGGAATGCCTTCATGTAAGATGCTCCATTCATTTCGTCCTAAAACCAAGAAATTAGAGACTCTGAGGAGCTGCATTACCAGCACGCCTTGGAGAATTTGAGGATGTGTCATTGCTAACCATTTTGGACCAGCTGGTCACAGCATTATGAACTGTTGCTAGAAAAATATTATGTTTTCATATTACAAGGGTGTAATTTGCTGTGTCATCGTTGCGTACTAAAATCTAAAAGGCAGAATGTGATTCAGAGGGTGCATGGAACACAAACCACCTCCTCAGAAGGCAAAAATCTCTGCTGAAGAGCAGCAATGCTCCCAAGTATGACTGATAAACGTGAGTTTTGTCGTGAGCTAAATGGCAAAATATGGACCCTGCACCAAGGCTTTGCTCAGCATGGTGCATAATTCCCTGATTTGTCTGATAGCAGGCTGGTTTATGGTAATGAAATCATGGCAGTGGGAAGAAAGAAAAAGTCTTGCAAAATTTCTGGGTTATTCTCTCCAGATGGTTTGGAAGGAAGGTCTGGTGTCATCGTGATATTTGCCTAATAACTCTGAAATGATCAGTTGAGGTGGATGAGTGTACTCTCAAATAAGTACATGTGTGGAAATATGCTCCTCCCCAACCCTTTCACCCAGACAGGTTGGTTATGTGTGAAAATCACATTATGAGACAGGAACTCAAGCTTAATGCTACCTTATGAAGTAGACTAGGGGAAAACTGGCTGAGTAAGAAGAATGTTATACTGCAAAATGGGAGGGAAGGTGTCCTGAATACTCTTCCTCCTCTCTGCTCCACCCCACAGTGAGAGCTGGGCACAAGTCCTGCTCTGAGGGGCATCTCACTTGTATCTGTTGTGATTTTAAAACATAAGGCATTAAGATCTCTCTTTCAGTTCAGTGCCCTGACAGAGTAAGGTACTGGTCAAGGTGAGTATGGATGGTAGTACTGACCCACAAGCAATTTTTCCCTGCCATGACCTAGGGACATGTCAAGGGTTGCCCTTCCCTCTTTTTTTCTCAGGGAGTGCAAGTTAAAAATCAGGATAATTGCACAGCAAAAATGCTTTCCATCTCACTCCTTTATTTACTTTTTTTTCATGATTTCCTTCCACTCCCAGATGAAGGAATGTAGGCTGTTTGAAGAGCTGATCTGCTCGGGTGGGGCATTAACTTAATTTGAAGCATTGCTGAATATTTAGTCATGTTCTGTAGGAGTATTAGAATCAGAAAATTCTTGGATTCCTAACAAACTCTGCACGTGTACACGATCTCCAGAAAGAGAACAAGTGTTTAAAAACAAGGCTCTGTACACAATTCTGAAGTAATTTAAATATAAGATATATATATATATAATTTAAGTTAAAAACATCTTGCAGTACTACATTACTGACAGCTGAAAGTCAGACACCAACTGTGATGGCATAGATCTGTAAAGTGCTTTAGGGAAAAATTACTAACTGGTATAAATCTGATTTTAAAATAAAGATAGCAGAAAGAGAAGTTTGAGTTAATTTAAGTAGGAACATGCCATTTACAAACAGAAGTCTCTTCCCATGGTCAAACTGGTCCACCAACGGTGGTTTAGCAAGGTAGCTCTCTTTAAATCCATTAGCTTGTGCTGTGGGATGTGGCACCTTGCTTTTGTGACTTGCATCTTCAAATTGGGACACCTCCCAAGTCTGCTAATGGCTGTAAATGGGTCAGAACCAAGTTCCTCTTCTCTCAAAGATTTTGTGTTTTCAAAAATTTTCCCGTTTTGGACAAGGATGAACATGAGTGCTTAAATGAGTATTTAATGCAGGGCTTACAGAAGTGTTTTCAGTATGGAATCACTTTGTCCCCCATTTTCTCAGAGTAATAGATGTACACCTTCTTTTTAGAAAAGCATGACTGCCTGTTTAGGTGATGACTTTATAGATAGGCCCATTTCTGATCCTGCACACTCAGACTAGAGATGGAAGTCACGCAAACCATACTGGAGTGGTGTGAAATCAGAACTGGACCTAGCATTTTCAAACCAGGCCCACTCAGAGTTCACAAGCACTGGCTTCTGGCTCTTTCGGTACCAGACTTCAGAGGAAAGTAGAAATTGTTTGTAAAGCATAAATACTTTATAGTGAATACACCTGCACTGTGTGAAAAATGAGCTCAAAGCTGATAACAGATCTGAAATCAGCCTATTTATCCAACTTCCATGGATAGTTTTCCAGCTGCAGCTCCAGAGCCACAGTTGATATGTAGTCATCTTAATACATCCTGGAGAGGCAGAACGAAGCAATTAGCTGCCAAAGCTCTATCAGATATACTCGCCCCTATGTGTCCACAAAACTGCTGCTGTGAAAGTCTAAACACAAACCTGGGAGTGACTCCATGCCTTATTGTTGTGTTCACAATCAAAGTGAGGCAAAGGCAGCTGCTGTGTGAAAAAACTTCCCCTGTGTTCCACTGTCAAAGGCAAATTGGCTGTCAGGTCTTAATGGTCATTAGCCAACCCCTCGGCATTCCCAGTGGCTGAGAGCAGCTCCCCCACAAAGCCACACAAGCATCACTCTCACACACCACGTTGACTTCAGCACCGAGGTGCATCTCATGCCCTGACTTATCTTTGTACAGGCTGCCTATGAATAATTCAGGACATCTCCAGACAAGTTTGCTGTTTCAGTCCAAGTGAATAAGCAGCAGTAACAAATTCGATGCAAAAGTGTAGCAACAGACTGCATAGCTAGTGCAAAGCAAGGAAGGTTTCCATGGACACACTTCTGCTCTGTTAGGAGGCTTTAAGAGAAAAATGCAGCATGAGTGGAGCACGTTAAGGACATTAGAGAAGATGGACTGCTCCAGAGAGCAGCAGCAGTCGTGTTTGCCGGGCCAGTGGGGCAGGAGTGTGTGATGAGTGAGTGGAGGCAGCTGGCAGGGTAAAGGCTGTGCAATGTGCCCATCCCTGCAGTCCTGGGCTGCTCTGAGTTTTGCCAACGTGCTGTGCCAATTAACCACTACTGGTGTGACAATGGGCTGCACTCCTGGCACTGCAGCTGTGCCAGATGCTCAGAGCTCAGGTGCCAAGTCACACCGTGCAGGACATGGTCACACACAGATAGACCTGTCCACATGAATCTTTTGGGAGTGTAGACACTTTGTTATAATATTGCATTGTTTTTGGGTACACAGTTTCCTGATCTTAACTTTTTTTTTGCCAGAAATTGTACCAACCAGCTCAGAGGCTTATGTTAGAAACAGGCAGAATTCTTGTGACAATGTGTTTGGCAAGAATAACACTCAGCAGATTTCAAGGACATTTTGACAGGAAACTTTAAGAGACATTTTCAGTGCTGTAACGAGAAAGAATATCCTCCTATTAACATGTATCTAGATTTTCTCCTTGATTGTTTGCTTAATGATCCCAGCCTTGTTAGCTGCTACCAGGGAAGATCCAGCAGCTAGAGATGGGAGATGAAGAAGATGAAGAATCATGGATTTCTAAATTAGAAAAGTTCAAAGGTAGAAATGGGTAATAAGGAAATGAAAAGAAAAATCTTTGTGATCATCATCCAGACTCTAGGGGGAAATGAAAAAATCTGCTATGGATAGGAGGTACTCTCCATTCAGCCCTTCAGGTCAAAGGGTTTTCTGAAGTTTCTTTCTTTGAAGAGAGAAAGTAAAATGAGCATGGGTTTAGGAATAAGGGGGAAAGCCCTAAATGTGGAATACAAATGGGAAGAGCTGGAAATGTGGTATTTGGGTCCCTGTTGGCCTTAATCAGTGTGGAGGAGAATGCAGTTCTTTGGGGAGAATGACTTTACCCTGCCAAAACTTGTCACACCTAAATTGCTTGATTGTTTCTGTTAAGCTTCTCTCTTGAACTATTTGAGTAGCTGAAAGCTGGGCCAGCTTTAGAGGTGGATTTGGGAATTTGTTGGGCTTCAGGCTTTGGACCTGTAAAATCTTTTATTCTCATGTATTTCAGCACATCTTGTCTCTCCATTCCAATGTTTCCTTCAAGTTCTCTGAGCAGGGATTGTCTCTTACTGTATTAACACATCCTCCATCTGGTATGAGGGGTCCTGTTCTGGGGCAGGGGTGCCTTTCCTGCACAGAGCATATCTAACTTTTTATTTTACAACCAGCTTCTAAAGGTCTTGGTTATCTTTTATCTGTTATTTAGGTAAAGAATCTACAGCAAAGAAACCTATAAGTCTTTCCAGCTATCCGCCAAACTAATTGAAAAAAGTCTCATTAATTTCTTTTGGGCAATTACTACGTAGTGAATAATGTAGTACGTCACTCCAAGCTCCTGTGTAACGTTTCCTTGCTTTATGGATTGTTTCCTAGCATGCCTGCAGCAGAGCTGTTTATGTTGTTTTCACTTTGTAATTTTGTGCATGAAGAACTACAATAAACATAATTAAAACCAAATTTCCCTATCTCTCCTCCTATATTTCTTCTCGTGACTCTCCTCTTTTCCTAATCTTCCTCATTCTCCTGCTTCCGTCCTCTCAAATTTATTCTTCTTTCTTTACTCTTTCTGATTTTCCTTCTGCTTCCCCTCCATTACCAGTTCTTTTCTGCTCTTTCTTTGTATTCCACATGTTTTCAGAGCCCTCAACGGGCCTACACTTAGCATAAGCTGGGGTTTCCAAAGATGACAACTTTGTGGGTAGATGCCAATATGATTTGAAGCTGAAACACAATCACGAAAAAGATCTACAAACTCTTGCAAAACTGGCTTGTATAGACTCATACCTGTGAATGACTTATGAGCAGACTGTCTACAATGCTTGTATTTTCCATTTAAGGTGATCAAATGTCATCTTTCCACCATTCATCCAGCTGCCTGATTTTGTATCAATCAGTAATTTTCTTTTTAAGGAGATTTTTGCTACAATATTGAGAGCACAGCTGGGTTTTATTCCCTAAAATGTCCCTTCTGCATCTGGGTTTGTGAATGCAGTCCCTATTTTAGGGGTCAAGATTTTAGGGATCTCCAGGCTTTGTTTCTGCATGACCACGGGTTGAGCAGCTCATCCTTGATCTTCTTTCCCATCTGCAAGATGGAGATACTGACTTCTTTGTAAATTACTTGGAGTTCTACAGATGATAAAAGCCTTTACTGTAAAAAATGCTTTTTTCTTTTATTTACACTGAAGAGCACTAAACAGTTCTTGATGAGTGTTCAGCCCTTGCTTGTAGAGCAGATGAAGGCTGACCACTGGGATGAGGGGGGTGAAGTTTTCCACAAAATTTAGCAGTTCATCTGAAAAATGTGTAGAAGCTGATGAGCATTACCCAGTGGGATTTTTTTAATTACTTCTTCCTCTGCATCGCAGGAAAAGCCATCACATCTCATTATGCAGATTCTGCTCACTAAGTGGGAATAATTGGCTATGGGAATGACACCACTTTAGGTAGGCACTGTCCATGACGTTGTGACAAAAAGTGTATCCCTTTTGAAAAAGAAAGAGAAGACATCCTGACTGTGCTGAACACCAGTATCAGTTCACATTTTGCTATCTATTCTAAGGGTCCCTGTAGCACTTGCTCAGAGATTTTGTTTGGCCACTGGTAAGGACTGTAGGATTTGGCTTTTAATGATGATGATACAAATTCCACCTTGCCATCTTTCAGAAAAGTCATACTTGAGTTACAGGAAAATGCTCCTGCTCAGCACAGATTTTATCCTCATGAATCCTGCTCTGACAAACATAATGAAACGTGGATTAATGCTTTCATGCTAAAATGTTCTCTCATGCACCTTTGCTAAATTTACATCAAGAAAAAATGTCCCAAGGTGTGGAACAGGATCATATTTTTTCCTGACAACTACATGGCTTCCAAGTTGCTTTGAATGTTATTTACCAATGAAAGAAAAGAAGGTGAGTGCTTTCCCCACCCCTTCACCTCCTCCTCTATGCTTGCTGCTATTACAAAATACCCAGGTGAAGAAATGAAGTAAGGATGAAGGTGAATTAACAATAAGGGCTGTTGGACACAACTATGAATGAGAAGGACTTGGGAAGTACCAAGACAGCAGGGAGAATGAAATCCTATGTTTGTCAACAGCTGAAATGGGACCACTTAGGGAAGTTACCACCAAGACACCTTGTTTTGTCAAGTCCAGAATATCTGCCCTTGTAAATTACACAATACAGGTGCCTCAGTGTAGTGAGGTGCCACTATTTCTTTGATGCTCTAAGTGTTAGAAGACTCTTGGTGCACCAAATATGGCAGCGATCTTCACCTAACAAACTTTTCTAACCAATTAATTGAAAGGTTTCTTGCTCACTAGAAGGGAGGAGAGAGACTTGATCCAGATTTTGTGGGAATGGGGAGACAGACTTCCCCTTGACTTTGCTGGCTCAGGCCTCTGGAGACCACTTGCATGCAAGTTTTAGTGTGGATGGGTGAGGAATCACCCATCTCCAATCCAACCCAGGGGCGCAGCCTAAAGGGGTGACCTAGGGTTCATCTCCTGCTGCACTGAGGGCAAGGCAGCTCTCTGTTTCCATTTTAATTGTGTCACTGTTAGCCAGGGCTCGCGTCTGCTTCCTCTCTCACCCCACAAAGGGAAAATGTGTGCCAAAATGCTTCCTGGTTTTCAGTGCCAGCTGGGTCGCGTGCTCGGGGTGAAGCTCATTAAGGCAATGTGTGGCACTAAACCCGGCAGCCTCCAAGAGTGGAAACAATCAAGTTTCAGCATCCTAGTCCTGAGTGGATTCAAGTGGAAATCAGGCTGCAGGGCACAATAAGTCCAGAGACAAAACCTGAAAGAGGCAAGGCAGCCACATTTAGCAGTCTGAACAAACCAGGGGAAGTGGGCATGTGTTCCATCCAGACGGTGTAATTGTCCTTTGCTTCAGACGAAGTAGGAAGAAGAGCCCGAAACAAACACCTAATGGAGCAAAATTGCTTATAGTCAGAGGAGTTTGCCTTCTTTCCCACAGTATGAAGGGGTTGTCCATTTGACAACCCTTTTCTGGCTGATGGAGCCAACGTGCATTATAAAAGCATTATCCCATTAATTAACCTTCTAAAAAATAAACCATTTCTTGACAAAAGCACACATCTGTGTCCTTGCCACACTTTTCTGTACTTTATATTCCTCAGCTGTGATATCTCTCCCTCCCTCTGTTGCACCTACCTTTTTCTAAGCCCTTTCAGGCCAAATTGTTTGAATAATGCTGGTCATTTTGTCCTATAAGGGCTTATTTTTCTCCCAGAGCAGGTTACAGGGCTGCTATGTCTAACTCCAATCTCCCACATGGAATAAAAGACAAAGAAAAGCTGTCTAGTGTTTCATTCTCTCTCTGTTCTTGGTGGCTAAAACAAGATTTCATAATAATGTTTATGTTTAGAATTTCTGCAGTAATAAGCAGATCGGTATCAGTGTGTATGCAGTAAGTTTAAAGAGCTGTTAATAGACAGTTGGATGGCTTAGGAATTTAAAACCTTCATTACTATGTCATCAGTTCAAAGCCAACTCAGTTTACCAGGGATCCCTGATAGCATCAGTCTCTCCTTCCCAGATGAAGCAGGTATGCTTGTCCAAACTTGGAATTGCATTGCAATTCCCCAGAAAAATCAGTAATTGCAAACTTTTTATTCCACAATTTCCTACAAAACAACATTCTGAAAAATGGTATTTTTTAAAATTTCAATGCTTGTTGTAAAATTTCATTTGGCCTGTGAAACACTCATAAACAGCCAAGATTAAAAATATGCCAAAAAGTAGAATGATGTAACAATAAATCTTTTTTTTTAAAGAATGAATTCTGAAAATCTATATTATAGTTATGATCAAGAAAGTATATATCCTATAATAATGTGTCATTTTGGTTACTTTCTCAAGAGGAAATAATTATAAAAGATTCTATTTTGATTTTTTTTTAAATAGGAAAATACATTTGTTGTAGCTGTTGGAGATAATTTTGGTTACTGTGCTTTGAATGTCCTTCTGATATTGTGTGTATACAAATGCCTCATGAAGAAGGGAAGGGGGAGAGGTGGTTACTTAGAGTATTCCATTTAGGATGTCCTAATAATTTGCTAATGAACTTGGAGTCATTTTCCACAGCCACCAGTTGTGGTCTTGCAAAATGGATTAGGACAAAAAGGTAGTGAGGGAAGGAAGGAAGGAAGGAAGGAAGGAAGGAAGGAAGGAAGGAAGGAAGGAAGGAAGGAAGGAAGGAAGGAAGGAAGGAAGGAAGGAAGGAAGGAAGGAAGGAAGGAAGGAGAAGGAAAAGGAAAAGGAAAAAGAAAAAGAAAAAGAAAAAGAAAAAGAAAAAGAAAAAGAAAAAGAAAAAGAAAAAGAAAAAGAAAAAGAAAAAGAAAAAGAAAAAGAAAAAGAAAAAGAAAAAGAAAAAGGAAAAGAAAAAGAAAAAGACAACACAGTGTTTCTTTAAGTGTATATCCAACACGGTAACAGTCTGTTACACGCTGCTTTCCCCTTCCAAATGCTCCATGAGGAGACCGATGCCTTAAGAGGCCTCCTAGAAACAGAGACTAGACAGGAGTAAGGGAATAAGGTAGGTGTTTATTTGAAAGGCCTTCAAAGGTCCATCTTGGGGTCCATAAACACCTACCTTATTCCCTTACTCCTGTCTAGTCTCTGTTTCTAGGAGGCCTCTTAAGGCATCAGTTCTTTGGCACCACCAGAAGGGACAATGAGGCTTCTGAAAATCCTCTGGGACCCAGAAGGATTCAGCTCAGCTCCCCTGCCTCTGCTGGCACCCAGGAGGGGCAGTTGTGGCAGTCCAGGAGGCAGAGGAGCCCCAAGAGCCCGGACAGCTCTCCAGGTCCAGCACAGAGGCACGTGAGTAAATGAATAAAGGTGGTACTCTGTTGGCACCTGGGTTGGGTGTTAAGAGATCTCTTACAGTTTGTTTGGGGCTCGAGAGAGTCCAGGAGGGTCTAGCTCCGGTTGGAACCCCTTTGTTTGTTAGAAGCTTGTGAGAAGCTTGTCAGGGAACTTGTCAGAGAGTTCCAGGGATATCCTCTGTTGGTTTGCTCCTGCCTTGTGAAGAGGTTAGGAGGATTGTAGCCAACACCCTTTGGCCCACAGTCATGTGGTGCCATGGCTTGGAGGCTTGGAGCGTATTTCCAGCCACAGTTTGGATCCCCAGGGTTGTGAATTCAAAGCCTACTTTCTCTAGTTTTCTCTCTCTGCTTAATGGAGTGTTTTTAGATGGCTTTGCTTTATTTTTGTGAATTTTCTGTTTATAAGCATAAAACCATGGGCTGTAATATTTCTCGTATGGGGAATGAAATACCACAGAACTTGCCTTTAAGTTTAGTATTAGAAAACTGGGAAACTCCAACTGGCAAAGATAAAGCCCTTACAAAAGCGGAATTAATTCGGCTTTCTACCGTGATCTGGCCAGTTTATAGGTTAGATAACCAGCAAAGGAGGCCTCTTAAGCCATCAAGACAGTGGGTCTTTAAAAATAACAGTTGTAGGTTTTAGATATTTTCCTGATGAGGCCTACCAAGTAAGACCAGAGGACTAATATGTAACTTATTGTTTGTTTGTCCGCCCATTTCCACCATCATGGGAAAACCCAAAAGTTATCCGCCAGTAATTGGGTTCTGCCTTCCAAAGCCAATGAGGTGTTCAGAGAGGCTGAGTCTTTCCTTGTCTGTGAAAAGTCACTTTGTATTTATCTGTGTTGTTCTCCCAAGGGAGGGTTTTCTTAATTAATTGGATTCTGGTGATGAGAGTAGATGAGATAATGGTGTGGTAAGTCCAGTTTTCAGCTGTTGAAATGCTCAGGACATTGGTTGTTCTTAACTCTGTATTAAAAAAGGAGAAAAATTCATAATCTCTTTGACTTTGCTACTGTCAGTAGGAATGTAGGTGCCAATTAACATAAAGAATAAAGAAGGAGGAAATTTTCTTAAGCCACAAAACTTGAATCTGGAAAATTTCCACTTTAATTCCTGAAAAAATGTCTTTATCCCTTTTTTAATGGAAGGTTTCTTAAGCTGTGACTCCTTCCTCTAGTGCCACAGTTTTCAGCATTTTTTCTATGAACGCTTCATGGTCCACAAAGTATTTCTAGGGTTCAGAAAAAGGTGAATAAGTAAAGAAGGTTCATATATGTTCCTGAGTGATGTATACACATGAATAGTTGTGGTAAATTGAAAAGATTTGGACATCCATAAAGCAACAATATGCACTTGCAGTCATTGAGGAGTAGAGAAATTTTGGACATGGGTATCTGGAAATTATGTGTTCAGTCTAAAAGAGTTTCCCATAAGCTACTTTACAAGTAAGTTAAGATAATACAAGATGGTTTCATGATACTTTTTAAAACATGCAATGAAGTTGATAAACTGATTCTCACTTCAGGGTATCTAGGAATGCCAGACTAATTCAGGATACATACAACACGTAGGTCCTGCTTCCCTGAGAGGTCTGACGTGCTTTTTGGCAGACATGAAGAGACAGATTTTTTCCTTTAGAAAAAACTCATGGTTAGAGAAAACCAGGGAAACAAATTGCTTGCTAATATTGTTTCAAAAAGAAGAATGTCATGTGGAATTGCTCCTTTCCACCCATCAGGTTGTAGCCCTCCATTTTTTCTTCTCTATTTTTCTGAGCTGCAATAATGACATGTTGCTTCTGGTATGGTATCTGACATCAGACTGATCCACATACTCTGAATGCCAAGGAAATCTGACAGGTTTTGGTCATCCCCTGACATTCTTCTGTATTCTGAGGCTGGAATCAGGCCTTGTCTCTTCCCTGGTAACAAACACCCCTTACAGCAACAGGCACCAGCTGACCTGCAGGTTTCTGTAGGTAAACTGCTCTTTATTTGGAAAGCTTTGTCCTATTGCTGAGAGAGATCTTTTGACTATTATTATTATTATTGTTATTACTATTACTACTGATTTTTTAGAAACATGACTCCCCATGCCTTTTTCTGAAAAGCTGTAGTTTCAGTGTGTCCAATAATGTACTCACATTTTATATCATCTGAGGGTCTGAATCCAAGCATCCTTCTACTGATGGTTATGTAGAATGCTGCCTTTCCAGGTCAATGTATTAAGGTGTAGTTTTCATGCAAAATCACAGCTTTAACTTAAAATTAACTCTTTGGGTCAAGACTTTCAGATTTTTAGACTGGTACCTACACAAGTAGCCCCATGGCCAGAGATATTTGGGTCAGTGAGAGCTACATGCATTGAACTCCTTTGGAAATCAAATTCCTTGTGCCTCTCTCTCCTACAAAAGCATTACATGTGCAGTTTTGTGGATGTCAGTGGAACAGCCTCCATGTGTGCAATGAAATACATGAATCTTTGCAGCATTGAGCCACTTATTTTGTGATTTTCTTATCTTGATCTTAACTTGAAACCAGTGAAGCTTGAAAAAATTGCCTTACTTCTTGTAACAGATGAGGTGAAAAAGTGAAGCTACTGTTTCTACTGAAGAAATTTCTGAGTAATCTCAAGGTAAAATAGCTAAAACACATTTTGAAGCAATCAAATGTCGTAGACTATGAGTCATAACTGCCAAGTTCAGCATCTTAGAACTTAAAAATGACTGCAACTTCATGAGAAAACCAGCTGAAACTGGAGATGGTGGCACCTTGGAGCATCCTTCTGTGACAAGGAGGTGATGTTTTCTAGACTGCAGCATCATTTCACTTGCTTGTGATCTGCAGATGCTCATAGCTGAAACATCCTGACTCCGTGAGACACAGCAGTGCCAAAGGAAAGTTTGTATTTTCAAAGGAACTGAGTGGTGATTGCAACTCATTGTGATTGTGTGAGCATCTCTGAACTTCTCACAATTTCTTGAGTCCAAACCAGAAGATCACATGAAGGTACAAAAGTTGTTGTGTTCCTTCCTTTCTCAGTCTGATTTTCAACTATACACAACCAGGAAATTCAGCAACCTCTGTATCTTAAAAAAAAAAAAAAAAATAGATATAGATATATATATAGATAGATACAGATATATTTATACTCTGCATTTTGTTTTGGCAGCTGTAGCACCAGGTGCTTCAGAATCTCTGCTATCAGCATCAGGTGTTTCCTACATGTAAGACTTGTGCAAAGAGAATTTTGATGAGCTTTTTGGTAGAAACAAAGTGTTCCTTAAAGTTCCTTAAGTGTTCCTTCCTGTTATAGAGAGCATGGGAGAAGAATGCCATCTGTGTTAAAATTATTTGTCCTCAAAAAGTGAAAGCTTGGCTTTGGTGACCAAAGGAATGGTTTGTTCCAAGGTAATCCAGTGAAAGATGGAATGAAATTCTGAGTTCCCTGTAGCCAAACCTCTTTGGCCTTGAGGACATCCTTAAGCCTTAAGTGGTAGTTACAGAAAAGAGCTTGCAGTGATTGTTTCGATATCTCTGCAACAGAGAGTGTATATCACAACATGTTTTATAAAATGCTCCCTGGGTAATGTTTGGGAGTTAACTTTGCCATATGAAGGTAAAAGTTCCCCTCCTGTTTGAAGGATGAAAAAATAAAAAAAAAGTGGATCGCCCACTGACAATTTCAAAGACCAATTTCAACAATATCACGCTTTTGTTTGTTTATAGTAAAGCTCTTGTCTAAACTTGACGATTCAGGGTTGTTTTGCCCTGGAGTAGTTTTGTTGGCACTGCTCATAATCTCTTAAATTCCAAGCTAGATGTTGGAGGACAGTCAATGTATTACTTCATGTGAAAGCTATTATTCCCTATGAATAATTAGCACTCCGTTCTGTAGGATGGTGAATGTGAGGCTTAGTGCTGAGCTGCTGCTCGGAATGCTGACTGTGGTTTTCACAATTTGCAGTCCAAAGTGGAATAAACTGTGGGCTTGGGCTGCCTGAAACACCATAACCAGGTGTATGGGCTGCTCGCTGAATGAGTTCTCTTCAGGAGAAAGCCAATGGAAAGCTTCTTGTGCACATGGATTTCTGTCCTCCCCAGCCCCAGGTACATCTGCAGGAAGAGCAGCTTGAAAAATTGAAAATGGCTGTGGTGGAATTCCTTGCCATGTGGAGGATTGCAGCTTGTAAAGTGACCACACTGCACACACTTGTTCAGCGTCCTCCTATCCACAGGGGTGTCACTGAAATTTTATCTGTTCCCAAAGAAGTCAGATCCTAAAGCAGCAAAAGGATGATGAAGAGGAGCAGGAAAAGGCAGATTTTGTTTATGTGCCATGCTTTTCAGGCTGTCAATCCACATATCTCTGTGCTGGTCACGCTTACAGAAGCTTCTTGTAATCCTGACTAAGAAATTTCGTCTGTTTTCTGAATTAATCTGTCATAATGATGTAGGGATATCAGTGCTGTAAGGCTGCTGTTATCTATGTAATACAACCTAGATATCTTTACAGATGATTAATTCTAGTGTAAACCATTTACCACAACACCCACATAACTGGTATGTGAGATACTGATAGTGTTGGACTCTCCCAGAGTAGGGGAGCCTGTTACACAAAGATTCCAGCACACAAACCTAAGATATTGAAAAAGATAGTGCACAGTTGCTTATGGAGCTGCTAGAAGTTGTAGCAACCTGGAGAAAAATTGATCCATATTTGGCACTGCATCACTGTCATTAAGAAAATGTGATGATTTCTAATGGCAGGCTATGAAAACAGTTTTAGTTCCAGGACTTTTCAGAGTTCTCCCAGGACTTTGAAATATCTCAGAAATTACTTTTCCACAGGAATTGTGGAATTTCTCTATTAGAGCCTGAGGTTCAGGCCACAGATGTTTGCACATGACCTCAAAAGTCAGTGAGTATTTTTGTGAGAAGACAGGGAAAGTGAACACTTTAATATTGACCTGAGCTATTTTTACCCAACATCAAAAATTTTCACACATATTTGTAATTATTATTTCAAATTTTTTTACTCTGCATTGAATATTCTGGTAAAAGTGTGGGCCTCAACAGCTACTAAGTGTTCTGGAGAACAGAAGAATAGGAATTTGCACCCAGTGAACAGTAAATCCACTGTGGCCATATCACCTTTCTTCCTGAACAGTCATGTTTTGAGAGAGAGAGTAAAAGAGAGACACTTAATTAAAGAATTTCTAAATTAAATTCTCCTCCCATTATGCCACTGGAATTGAATGCATATAATTTTAATGCCAGAAAGGACTATTTAGTATCATCTTGCCTGACAAAAGCCATAGATTTTTATCATACTGGTTTCTCTGTTGAGCCTCTGACCCTTGGTGTGGTACACAGGTTCAATTTCAAGGCTTCACCTGAGAAGGAATCCAGTGTACCCTTGAGCAAGTGATTTGGTTGGAGATCTTGGCTGTTAGGAATGCATGCCTTTGCTCCTGAATACAGTTAGCATAGTTGCCAGATGTTGGATCTTGCTCTACCCTATCCCATTAGTTTAAAAAGCCCTTTTCTATCAGAGGTATTTACAGACCACGTTCAGATCCTTTTTTACCTTTCTGGGAATAAACTAAACAGACTGAAGTCCAGGAGCCATAAAAGTCCTCCTTACAAAACAGTTTAACTTTAGATTGTTGCTCCCTCTGAAAGGTGACTGTAAAAACAGTGCTGTGGAGTTTCATGTTTGTGCTTTTAATGGTTTCTATATAAAGAGCTTTGGTTTACCAGTTAGAATGCAGCGTGACTGCCTGCCAGACCTTTCAGTTTTATCATAGTCTCCGAGGGAAGTTGAGATTTTGCCTCCTGTCTGTCATCACAGGCAGTAAACACAGATTAAATCAGACCAGGGATTGAACATTGGTGTCGAGGTCCATCGTCTGCATCCCTCTCCCCTTAGAGGAAAGGGATCACATCTCTGGTGACATCAAGCCAGCTCATGCCGTGTGATGGGATTTGGAAGTTGCTCAGTCCCCCCATCCCCTGGGTCCCTTCTTGGCCTGCACCACCAGGAGCTGTGTCCAGTCCAGCACCATACAAATGGGGAGTGAGAGGCCAGAGGGCAGTGCCACGGAAAGGGGTCCTGGTCAATGGCAAGTTGAATGTGAGTCAGCAGTGCCCTGGCAGCCAGGAGGGACATCCCTCACCTGAGGGGCATCAGGCACAGCATCACCAGGTGGGCAAGGGAGGGGATTGTCCTGCTCTGCTCTGTTCTGCTCTGCGCTGGGGCAGCCTCACCTCAAGTGCTGGGGGCAGTTTTGGGTGCCACAATGTAAAAAAGACATGGAACTGTTGGAGTGTCCAAAGGAGGGCAACAAAGATGGTGAAGGGCCTTGAGGAGAAGCCGTGTGAGGAGCAGCTGAGGGCACTTAGTCTGTTCAGCCTGGAGCAGACTGAGGGGAGACCTCCCTGCAGTCACAAGTTCCTCGTGAGGGGCAGAGGAGGGGCAGGCACTGATCTCCTCTCTGTGGTGACAGTGACAGGACCCGAGGGAATGGCCTGAGGTTGTGTCAGGGGAGGTTTAGGTTGGATATCAGGAAAAAGGTTCTTCCCCCAAAGAGTGGTTGGGCACTGAACAGGCTCCCCAGGGCAGTGATCACAGCTCCAAGCCTGGCAGAGCTCAAGGAGTGTTTGGACAATGCTCTCAGGCACATGGTGTTACTCTTGGGGATGATGCTGGACCAGGAGTTGGACTTGATGATCCTTGTGGGTCCCTTCCTACTCAGCATATTCTGTGAACCTGTGATTTTGTGATCTTCTCTGGTCCTGCTACTCCATCTTCCACATGTGGTGGTGGCACTGTCAGTGCCCTTCACTGGCTCAGCAGCCAATGTCACCCCATGAGGCCGGACAGGTGGCCCTGTTAATGAGCCACAAGATGAAGCAAAGGTCTTCTCTTGCTCCTTCAGCCACACCAGCTCTGTCCTGCAAACACCCAGTGAAGCAGTATATTGCTCTCCAAAAAAAGAATTTGAATGTCCCCTCATGCAAAAAGCATTAATTTTTTCCATGAGAAAATTTCATTTTTGCACAGTCATTTCCTCACAGCAATGCTGCCCTTTGAGGTGAAGAAACCTTTTTTTTCTCCCTCTTGTTCCAGTTGTTGGGTGTAAATAGAAAGAAAATTCCATACTTTAAGGATAGGAATTACAAAAATAGTTGATTAGATAGGTGACTGTAAGGAGGAAAACCTAAATACAGAATGAGTGAAAGAAAAAGGGAAGAAGAAATGAAGGAAAGCAATAAACACTTGAGGAAAGAATACACAGTGTTTCTTTTCCCTCTACTATTTTTTCTCCCCATCACTCCTTTCAATTTAAATCTTTCCTTTGGTTGTAGGCATCAATCCAGCAACTATATGAAGCAAGTAATTAGTGCTATGTATGGAAATAGTATTATTAACTTAGGTGACCACAGTCAAGATCAGATTTCTGTTCCTTTTTTTCTGTAATATACATGTAGAATTATATTTCCCATGATGGAATATTTCCTTTGCAATTTGTTAATTGCCTCTTTTATTATGAAGAGAATTTGTACTCAGAGTGCTACAAAAGGCCATAGGGCTCCAACAGCACTTAGAAACAGTCAGATCTGCAATGGGAAAGAAAGGGATGAATTAAATGATCCCCAAATGCTTTCCAAGCCTGGAATAAGAGCTGTGGGTGTCTTTTAACAAGTTAACTTCTCCCTAAACACATCCACATTGTCAAATAGGCAAATCCAGGTTTTCCTGGGTTAGAGCTGCACCTGCAAGACCCAGAGGTGCAGGAACAAACACCTCCAGTTGTTTTTTAACAGGTGGGGACCTGGATGTGAGGTCTGGGGAAACTCTTTGGATTTTCCCCAGTTGCAGGGTAACAGGTGCAATACTGACCCGCAAAAAACCTAATTAAATACCATAATGTAACCAACCTTCTTGATTAAATACTGGGAATTCAGGCTGCACGTTCTAGGCTGGGTATCGTCACCCTCTTTTCTCTGCCTGATGTTTTTACCATATGGAAAAGATTTCCAAATACATTTCACAAGCTGTGTCCTTTCAATTACCATTAATGATATTTAATTCTTGAAGATATATGTCTGCTTAAATATTTATTATATAAATAAGCCCACACTGTAGAGTTAGAGTCCATTTCAAAATGCAAATCATCTTTAAAAAACAGATTCAAGACAGATCTTATGCAATATTTATCAATTAAAACTAGTTTCAGGGGTCCATAGTTGCATAATGATTTATAAATAAAAAATAATACTGGGGGATATGTTTAATTTAAACTATTTTATTTTCTTTAGCTTCAGTTATATCTAATATTTTGGTAGTTAAATTGAAATTCCGCTACATAATTTACATCTGAGAACATAAGCTAACATCTAATTTAATTTCACCTTCTTTAGAACAGCTATAAAACATATTCTGCAGATTCATGGGGATATTGTGGGATGTTTTTACAATTAACCTGATAGGACACAAGAAATGCATGTATGGAGTGTTGTTAGCAGTCTTCCTCCACAGCTAAAGTCTTCTTGTAAAGAAACAAAGAAGGGTATGGATTCCTTAAGAAGACCAAAGAGACCATGGATATTTATTCCAAGTGTTGCCCAGACCTGGCCCTACCTAGACTGTGAGATGTAACAAATTCTGGTGTCAGTCTGTATTGGTTCTAAAGAAAACAGAAGTTCTGCAGCTCCTGCTGTCTGAAATGTTTGGTTGGTAGAGCCAGTCTGAACTGATTTGGAAAGTTACTATATAGTAGTAGCTTTTTTTTTTCCCAGAAAGAAGACATTGGGAAGTTAATATTTATATACCTTATTCACAAAGTATTTGAATTTTCCCAAACCTTCAGAGGTTGGCAGTGTCTTAAAAGCCATCTAAAGGTTCAGAATTTTGTCCTGGTATAGTTGTGTAGCTCAGTTTGTCCTGTTTTCCTGTATCCTTCTGTTGCCCCTTATCTCAGTCTTACCCTGAAAACCCCTTTAGACACAGACCAGCCTTTGCTTCTGACGTTGTGCCCATGGCAGGGTTGTCTTTCCCTATGGAGTCTTGATGATACAGACAACCATAGCAAAAGGCCATTGTGGTAGTCTGTTTAGGATTCCTGTAGTAACAAATATCTGAAGGCTTTGAACAGATTCTTGTTTGAATTGCAATGAATCTTTAGGGGGGAAAAAAAAGTAGTTGTGATTTAAATATTTTCAATGGTAGAGAATCCATCACAATCCTCTGCAACTGATAAATGTTAATTATCAGCATTTCTATCAAATGTTATCATTTCCCTAAAACAACCACAACAAAACCTACCTATCTGTTTACTCAGAATGGCAGCTGAATCAGATCTGTTCAGTTTAGGAATCTTCCAGGATGAAGGCATCCTCCTGCTATGCCATTCCACCCCAAAGGATACTGTGTATTTCCAGAAATTCAACCCTGGACATATCAAAGAGTTTTGGGGGAGATTGCTTTACTTCTCTAAACAGTTAACAAGCAATAGGGCTGAACAAATAATGAAATATGTAACACTGTGGATTTCACTTCTCCCTGCTGCAAAATGTCCACGAGCTGCACATACATTATTTAATGTGGCTCTTCAGAATTGCTGCATGGAGCTGTACATTTGTGTGTGTACGTGAGAAAGGAGGATTATTATTCCTTCCCAACCAATTGCTTGGAAAATTCCCTGTAAATATTTGGGACTTGAGAAATATTAACTGTGATGGACCATATCAGTATTTTGGTGTTCCTTCTGGACTTGGCAGGTGCGATCAGCAGGTGGAATGTATTTGGGCTTCAGCTCTGCCATGCAGACACACAGCTGGAAAATTCAAAAAATTGAAACAAAACAAAACAAATCTCCTCTTCTTGAGCCAGTCAGGCCTTACATGAGACACCATTATTGCAAATCTTGTGTTTGGTGAGGAAATCCATGGAGAAATCTTGAAATGGATGCACTTTACTGGAACCAGGCTGGCCCTAGGCACCTGCAGCATCATGTCCACAAGGTCTGAGAGTTCCTTGCCAACAACTGCCATGATAAGGAGAAGTGGGTGACAGGTTCATGTTTCACTCTCCTCTTTTCACTCACAAATACCTGCACACCCCTGATTCACAGCCTTCAGCAACAGGTAAAGACTCAGGTAGGCAGCAAAGGACAGTAATCCCTGTAGGTACTCTGGTCCACCCACTGCCTCCAGGGAACAAGAATGTGGACTGGGTGCCCGCCAGGCACAGCAACATGGAAGATTTGAGGGCATTAAAATAAAGATTGCTTTTTACTAACAATCTTCTGTGAAATTAGAACCTACTTTTCCTGATTGATTGTTTGTTTGTTTTTTAAGTACCTGACACTGAAATGCAGCTAACAGGCTTTCTTGGTATGGCTTGTATTATGAAACAAGAAATTATTTTAATTGCCCTAGCAATTCCCTTCCCGTTGCTGTAAACAAAATTATTTCCTTCAGCAGCAGCCTGACTCATGTAGTGGTTGACAAAGGAGCTGCTCCCTTGGATCAGGGCTGGTGAAAAGCTGTGTGGGGGCTGCAGCCTCTCCCCTCACCTGGACCACGGGGGCTGCAGCCAGGCAGGGGATGCTGCTGGGGCAGGGACTGACCTCTCAGCCCCTTTGCTTCAACCTGTCCTCACCCAGCTCAGTTTGTACAGACTCTGCCCCTCTCCTTTGCAACTGCTTTCATTTACAAGTCATTTCAAAGCTGCGTGTGTGGAAATTATTTTAGGGCAGGGACAGGGAAGAGCACTGAGCTGGGAGAGCTTTGAGAGCCCAGCTCTCTCTGAATTATTTCTAGATTGAAGTATCTTTGTGAAGTTTGAAGTTTTTTTTCCCTTGAGCAGGTTCATGCCCTGTAAAAGGATTCAAGTCAAGACAGAAAAGCAGTTGAATCCAAAGGAGTAGAAAAGGGATATTGGTGCATGGGAAAATCCTGTGGATTTTCTCTTAAGAGGTGCTGATCTATAAATTCATGCACTAAATGCAGGACACAACTATTATGAAAATGCATCTCTGGCACTGCAAAGCCTGCAGAACCTCATCTTTTGGTGTTGGCTTTGTGCTCACAGCTTCAAAATTATTGATCTAAGTATTTTATTATTGATTACATAATTAAAGTATGAGTGAAGGAAGGAACATGCAGCCAGTTATGGTATTCAGCTTCACTTTATATGACTTCACAAGACACATTATTTATTTGTGTCTTGCTGTGGGATGAGATTGAAATGGGTCTTTAGATATGCTTTTGGCCCTTGGCAGGTGAAACATCTTGGATTAATATCAAGTCTTAAGCCAGTAGCCCAATTGTATGAACACTGCACTTCAGCTTTCATATTCTGGATGCTTAATCATAATGCTGTAGTTAACTAAATGCCTGTAACTTCCTCCCTAAGCCTAAGAAGTCTGTATTATTGATAAACAGGTCCTTTGCTGAGACTTCTAAAACTCCTCTATATTCTCAATGCTGAGGTGAAAAGGAAGACATGAAGAGATATTTTCCCAGACACTTCAGGGTGTAGAAATTACATCACAACATTTTTTCTTAAATTCATAATAATTTTCTGCAGGCTACACTCTGACTAATATGCAGCTTAAATTGTGAGAAAACGAATTGACATTATTTAAGAGATACAGATTTCTCTGGAGAAATACCTGTTTTTCCTTCCTTTATCTCTCCTGGTGTCTGAGGAACTTGAGAAGCACACAGATGCCCCAGTCAGAATTTGCTCATAGACCAAAAAAGTACTTTGACAGTGATACATACACATTTTAATTAAGTAAAGAAGACATGACTTCAAACTGACTTGTGTAATAGATGATAAAGCGAAACTAAGCCAGGTACTTCTCAAGTTTGTATGTCTGCTCTCAATACTCAGTTGAGTATCTTTGAATCTGACAACAACAGAAGTAAAATCTTCCTGATGCAAGGGAAAGAGATATAGAGAGCATTTGGGAAAGAATGTAATGCAGATTCAATGACTCCTTTTTTCTACTAAAATCAGATATGAAAGTGATTATAGCATTTTTGTGTGCATGTGTCTAATTTTGTCAATGCCAAATAAGCTGGAACTACATATCCTTAAAAAGATACCCCAAGTAACTTGCAGTATTTATCTTGTCACATTCAGCATTTTCAGGTGGGATATAGTACTGCTTTGCTGTGGTGGCTGCACTTATTCAGCCTGAGATGAAGGAGAAGAAATGTTATTTATAGTAACTCCCTCCATTAAACTCGTAGCTTGTACTCTGTGCCACAGAGGAGCATCCAGCAGTCTACAGAGTTCAGATTACTCCAACTGCTCAGACACCAGTCTGGCCTTCATCCCATAATCAATAATGATCCATCCTTCATTTTTATTGCTACCTAAGCATAACTACTAAATAGATACAGTGGGAGATACACACCACTATCACCACTAAAACATCTTTGTTCAACGTCCTGTCCATGACACAGCAACACTCTCTTTTTTTTCCTCATCCTTTGAAAAAAAAAAAAGATTTTGAAAAGATTTGCTATATTGATGAAGTGGATTTTCCCTTAAAAGCCTGGAAACCCTTTTGGGAAACCTCATGCAGCTAGGTTACAGAGTGTTTTTTCACTTGCTTCTTTTCTAATTGCGTATAGATTACAGCCAAAAACTTGGTAGGTCTGAACACATAGAGCCTCTGGAAATGTGATCTGAACTCAAAATTGAATTAGATTGAAAATTTTGCAAAGTTTTTTTGTTTTCATATCGCAAAACTCTGAAGCCAAACATGCTGACCTTGAGAATACTCCAAACTATATGGCACAAACTCATCTCCTATAAAACCCTAGAATTTACAATCTGTTACAAAGAGAACAGAAGAGTCTCTTGGTATTGATACTATTAGTACCAGGGTTAATTATTCAGTAATTAATTACATTTGGTTCAAATTATTAGCTTTTGCTTTCTGTTCTTCATTTGTTTGCATACCTGTGCCAGCTGGTCATACAGATTGCACAGGATTGGGTTTCTTCATTTGGGTTGCTTGATACTTTTAAAACAGGAAAATTACAAGTAAAGCAATTTTGGCTTTGAATTTTATGGTACACAGTCCTTTGAACTAAAATTTGTAATACTCTGGGGGTCCTGTTAATACTTAAAATCCAATTTGTACTTCTGAATAGTTGGGGTAGTAAATAACACAATTCTGTCATAATCCTTAATACAAAATAAAAGGAACTTATTTTTTTAAGTGTGCCAATCTTCCATGGAAAACCAAGTGGCATTTTAATAGCATTGCTAATTTCTAGTTAGTAATCAATAATTGGCAACCCTAATTATTCAAGGTTGCTTTTTTCTATGTTTTCTAAATTCTGGATGTTTATTATGAGTTGACTCCTTAGTAAAGAGTTGTGTAGGAGTGTTTTCTTGTCTTTAACATGAGTAGTTTTTCACCCCTCAAATTCTGTTCAGAATTCTGAAGGCCATTTTCTTCTCCAAGGTGAATCTATGTCGAAGCATGAACTCAACTGCATATGAAGAAGGTTGAGGGCAAAATTTGACCTCAAATTTTGATTTTGTTCAAAACCAAAACTCAGGTGAGAAGACCATATTTTCTAGGACTCTGTTAAAAATGAGAAGTATTGAGAAATATAAGTTACTTAGGCACAGTTGAGAAGTTCACAGTGCAGTCAAGGAAGATAATGTAGTTTTCAGGTCTGTGGGTTTAAACCCAGGCAATTTAAAGGAATGTTGCTTAAACTGATCATCTTCTAAGGAAATATGCTCAGTAGCCTCTCCAAAATGAAGATCAGCTGGCTTATCAGATTTTCTAGTAGATACCCATCTACAGACCAAGAAGTAATTTTCTTTTCTCAACCAACAATTCAGGCAAATGGACATATTTACAGTAGGGAAGGGTTCAAAGTCTTGTGCTTTGGTTGAACTGGAAATGGTCACCTGTTGACAGCAGGCCTGGGTTGCAGCCATCCTATGTTATTAGAAACTATGATTACAGCTGGTTGTAGATGTCTGAAGTATCCAAGACTTTATGCCACTAAACATCATGCCACAACTATGCCTTCGTAAAATTTGGCATTTTAAAACCTTGGAACTTAAAAGCAATTGATAAACTGAAGTAATTAAATCATGCTAGGAAAATCAGGATTCAAAATAACTCAATTCATTAGGATTAACTCTGTCTGGCACTGTACAGATTGGGCAACACGGATTGCTGTTCCATATTTATTTTCTGAATATGGTCTGAAGAGTATCTGAATTAACTCCTGCATTAGGAACTTTATTCCCTGGGCTTGATCAAGCTGAAATTGCATGTATATGCTTCACATTTTGACTGTGTGTATTAGGCATCCAGTTTTCAGTCAATCATGCACATCAGAGCACTTACAGATCGTTTCAGCTATGATAAGAAAAACATCAGCTCTTGAGTAACCCAAACCTGTCCCAGTCAGGTATCTCTTCCTTCCAGGCTCACTGTATCATGTTTTTATGTAAAAGGCAACATCCTTCCTGGAATGCTCCCTCTTAGGGGGAAGGGCAAGGGGGAAAACCAGGGAACTCGCCTGTGAGACAGTGGTATGCCTTTGATTCATTGATCCTAAGGACAGTGCTAAGACCTCCTCAAGAATTTAATGGCTTTGGAGCCAAGTTACAGCTTGCCAGTGGTTTTTTTCAATGCTAAAACCATGGAAAGTTGAAGAGGTTTTTTCTTGTTTCTTTTTTCTTTTTTTCATTTCTGGCAGTGAAAATGCTGGTTTAATGTTTTTCATTTGTTTGGGAAGAACAAGAATTAGTCCTCCTCTCTGTAGTCTTGTGTTCACCTACACTACACCAGCATGAAGTCAGTAAATGATGTTGGTATCAAAAACTGAATTCATTTCTTTTCCTGTGTTTGGATCATCTGTGGATTATACCCCTGCAGCTGCACTAAGCTCCCAGAAGTCTATAAAGCTGCACTTAGTGTTTCCACATGTAGTCTGATTGCAGGGACACATTAAATACAAATATATTAAAAAGAAGGTTTCAAGAACAGGCCTGATAAGCCTGGAATATAACCATATTTTTTCTGTTATTCTAGCTGTATTAATCTAACTAACTTAAATTAATTTTAATCAGAGTATAAAGTCTATCTTAAAAACTTCATTTATTTATGAGCAACGTTATAAAACAAGTAGTATTTACGCTGGAATGTCTTTAAACTTGTTGAAACTATAAACTCTCATTAAGGCTGTCTCTTCTTTGCTTCAGTCCATTCAAAAACCAGTGTCTAAGTCTTCCAAATACTGACAGAAGTATTTGTTAGCTTCATAGAAAACATCCAAACAGTTCATGGAATTTATGCCTTGGGGAAGCATTTGTTTTTCTTGTTTGGTCAATTAAACACCGCCTTTCTTAAGAAAGGGTGTATTGTAACATCAGGCATGATAATAAACAGAAACACCAACGGGTTGCTGCAAAAAGTTTGGGTTGATCTCAGGGTTCCAGTTATGCCTTTGGAAAGCTCAGACACTCAGGGAAGGGGTAATGCAAACTGAGGAGTCTTCTGCACAGTTTTGTTTGAGATTATTCAAACTGAATAACTCCAAGCTTCTTATGAAGCTGATGGTGCTCTCGTGGCAAGGAGTGAAAAAAAAAAAAAATAATTAAGCTACGTGATTATTTTTTCAATGTAAGCAAAGGGAATTTTAAGCACAAATGCAATGAAGAAGTTATCATGGTGCTGTCAAAAAACATTGGGAAAACTTTTCTGCTGAAAAGGAATAAATGTAAAAAGCATAGAAATTCTTGAGCTGGATGGAGGCTTAGAAAGTGCTGATTCAACACAGAACACAATGATTTCAGCAACATCTTTACGAAAAATTTTGCTTTATTTCGATACATTTAGGACGCATGATGCTCACTTCAAGTTTTATTTTTATGCTTGCATTTAGATTCATCTTTTTTTGGCAACATTATAATAGAAAGGTCAAAATTATATGAAGCAGCAGTGAAGCATTTTTGTAAGTATGAAGCGAAAAATTAATTTTGAATTATTTCGCTCTCACACAAAATCAAGGGTTACAGATTCTGAAAGCTTGGACTTTCCCATGAGGTGATCTCAGGTGGGAAATCTACAAATTGAAGAGGGTGTGCTTCCTTTCATTGGTTCAATTTACAGATACTGCCTTCACAGTCACAGGCAGAAAGTCAATCCCGCTCTTGCTCTTTTCAAGAGGTCTGGTTGTAGAATTGCACTCAAGGAGATCTGCCCTGTTCCTCTGTCTTTTTGGTGTGTCACCAGTGAGTTAAAATGAAATACAAAGTGTATTCTTCAAAGTTTCAAAATAGCTGCTGGTGAACTTCCTCCTTTGATTTTGTACCTACCTTCGCTCTACCTACTCTGTACCTCCTGAACTGATTATGTTAAGGATGACACTGGAAGAGGAGGTGGCTGGAAAAAATACAAAAAATACACACATCTGTGCTTCCTCTCTCTCTCCATTGGGTTGCTGAGCACATACAGAAACCCCGGACTGCAGTACCCAGGAGGCTTGTGGCAAACCATAAGTAGGACATGTTAACTGTGATTCTCTCACAAAGTCCTTATTAGGCTACACCAGCAGATTTTACTCTCCTTCCTTCTCCAGGTTGCTGTGGGAGTGTAACTGATGCACTTCATTAGAGTTTGAAATTGTGTGAGTAATCCTATTGTTTCTATCGCTCTGTGTAAAGTGTGTATAATCACCCTGCTTCCTCATGATGGTATGAGTAACCCCTTTCTATGACAAGCTTTTTCCATATTCCCTATTTTTTGCTCTTTAACTTGTGATTCTACTCCTGCAGCTTTGGATTGATTCAGGTGAGGGAGGAGGCTGGGAAGTGGGAAGAAGGAGGGATGCAAAGGGAGAAAAAGAGCACTTTTCCTTCCCTCACCTGTAACCCCGATGGTTCCATTTGGCTGTGGGCTGGAGATCCAATGATAAACCAGAGGAAATCCCACAGGGTGTGACTGCTGAGGGTTGTCCGTGTGGATGTGGCAATGGAGGCTCCTCGTCCTGTTCCCAGTGGGTGGAAGTGGTGGTTTGGTGAGGGTATCACCATCCCAGGGGCCTTTTCCATGCTCACTCTGCCAGTGCTGCTCCTGCTGGTGCAGTTGAACTACTGAGATGGGAAATCTGGGGCCAAGAAATCAAGTGTAGGCAATGTCCAGAGCTTGCTTAGAAGAGACAACTCTGTGAAGAAGGATCTGGAAACCAAAAACTTGAGCTGGTTCTGGGCACAAGGCTAATGTTGCTCCTTACTCACGTCTAGCAGTTGCCTAAAAGCACTGAATGTATAATTTGGTTCAATTATTTCAGGTGATGCTCTTGTTTTCCTCTTGCTATGTATGTCCTGTTCTTGCTGCTGCTCAGTATTCAGTAATGCCATCACATCCAGCAGCTTGTAGTGCTTTTCCCAGTGTGTCCCTGTGTTCAGCTCCCTCAGACAAACATATTGGGCTCTACAGTCACATGTATTTTGCAATATTCCTCTGCCACTCATTTCCATCAGTGCTGTCTCTGCTGAAATGTTTTGCCACAGGATGAGATGGACAGCATTGTTCAGAGCATTTTCCAAAGGCTCAATAAGACTTTTTGTTTGTGAAGCTGAGGGTTTGTTATATTTCCTGGGAATGAGACAGTTCACATCCTCTTGGAAGAGCAGGAGCAACAGGTCTAAGGAAGAAAGGAGATTAAACATCAGCTACTGGATTGATGGATCACTTTGCTTTACTTCCTTCATAATTTATGGACTAAACCAAAATCTGCCATCGCACTCTTTGACATTTCTGGCAAACATAAAATACAGACCAACAGAAGAACAAAAGTAGCACATACCAGGAATCAGCCCCACAAACCCAACTTTTTTTTACTTTGCTGCCGCAAAACCCTAATTCCCATATTGTTAAAATAATTCCTTCTCTTCCTTCCTACATACAAGCTCAGCCCCCTTGATAGATAGTCCATTCCTTTTTAGTGTCTACTGTCTTTGTGGTAACATTTTTATTTGCTGGATGAAAGGGTAGGAAGCCCACTGGTGATTTTCCATTGCTGTTTATTTTATGCAGAATTTCCTCAGATGCTCCAGCAAAGGGTATCTGGGGATCTTTTCTTCTGTAGTATCCATCATGGAAGGGTCTTGATCTTTGTTACACATACAGTAAATACTCATCATTAGCAACATATCAATGCTTAGTTGTCCTTAAATAATTGTTGTTGCCGCTGGCTGGAAAACAGAATAAATGGGAGGGGAGGCATACTCTGGGCAAGTATTGATTGCTGTTCCAAGATATTGCCAAAAAATGAGATCCACAGAAACTACAGTGAAACATTACAGTACATGTTGGTGAGACACTGTGTTCTGAATTGTTTTCAACTTTGTTGAGAACATTATTGATCTTCTGTATCCAAGGGGACTTGGTTTCCTAAGTATTTTCATTACACCTTCTGGCTCACCTACAAGCACACTAAACCAAGAATACTTTGTCTGGGGAACTAAGTGGTCTCTGGTCTGCCTTGCCCTTGAATTGAATCCGAGTTCTAAGAGACTTCCTCAGCCCCGATGTCGTCAGCAGAGCACAGTGTTATGTTGGAACATGAGGGAAATATTAGATCATGGAAATTAACTAAGTGGAAGGACTCAATCTAATTCCTTCATCCTAGGTTATTGTTTTTTTCAGAGTCATAACAAATTAGGAGGACTATGTAGTGCAGGGGGAAAAAAAGGAAAACACCTTACCCAAAAAACCCCCTAGGAAAAAACCAACAGACCCTGGCTCATGATGTCTTTGCCTTGTGTTCTGATGTGTCCCTACTCTTGTGCCTTTAACATACATCACATATTCTTCAGAATATACTCTCCACTGTTGTGCATGGAGCTGTGGATTACAGATGTTAATAGGATGTGGTAGAAAATAGTTTTAAAATTTCTGGTGTGGAGGATTGTGCTGGATATGGTCATAGGCTGGTGAGATGATCCAGAAGAGGTGCTGAATGTCTGTGATTTTGCTGTTTTGAAAATACACATCCCAGGAGTGGGGCTGATTGAAACAGCTGCAAAAAATTGAGCTTTTATTTTAAGTGTTAACAAGAAATTATAAAGGGCATTCTCTGCAAACTGAGGCTTGTGAACATGTTGCTCACAGTTCTGATACCCTGGCAGTGGCTGCCACATTAGAGAATCCCCGAGCCTGAGGATGGATTGGGGCAGTTTCCCAGCTGCCCTCAGACAGATGGAGGAATGGATGGGTGCCAGACTTCTCTGTGTTTTCTCTACAGGTTTTATGTGACCCAGCAGAGCATTACTGAAACAGCAGGTCCTGTACCACTCATGTAGTAAAAGCTAATGGGTTTGTTGCTGAAATTTTTAGGTTTTCTGTGTGCAGTTGTAAGCATCCCATTTATCTAACAGCTGTGCTATTGTTGTTTATGACCACTGACTTGAATGAGTTACCAGGAGCTGTTCAGAAGGGGCTCTTTGCTGCCTGGGGCTGTTTTCATCTATGCTCTTGTGTCCCTCAAGAAGAGCTGGGCTTTAAAAAGGTGTGACTCAGCACAGTTGTGTCACATCATTTATTATTTTTTCTTGCTGAGAGCCTTGGGTATTACCTCAACACAATTATAAAACAGGGCCCTATTGTGGTTAGCACTGTACATAAATATGCTGAAGGGTAGTCCTGTTATAAATTGAACAGTGCAATGAGAAATACCAGTTAGAGACACTAAAATGAGTGCATAAAAACAAGATAATGTTGCAGCCATCAGTGGTCGGGTTAGTCTGCAACTGCCTCAGCTGAAAACATAGGATTTCTAGCTTGTAAAAGGCTCCCTAAAAAAAACAAACATAAAAGTTACACCATATTTGTGAGTCAAACAGAAGCCAAGATTTTGAGGTGGTGAAGCAATTGAAAGAAAAAATGTTTGCAGAGTGATTAAAATACTAGCAAACCTGGGCTTGCATCTCAGGGTCCTTGCTGCTGAAGAACGAGTCTGTTTCTGTGGCTGGTGGTTGTGCTCCCAGTCCTGTCCTTCTCTGGCACCACACTTTTGGAAACTGCTTCATGGCAGGATTGAGAGTGTGCTGGGCCTCAGACCAGCTGGCTCAGGCAACATGTCCACTGCTCCAGAGAGGATTTCCAGAACCCAGCTTTGGTCCCACTGGAAAGCACTGGATCGCTCAAAGAGATCCCATTAAAATAAAGGTTCCAGAAATTTCCAATCTCTCTGCTGCAAAGTTTGAGCTCAATTAGATCAAGATCTCCAGGACCTTTGGTTTGTCTCCATGTATGACTAACATTCTCTGGGAATCTGGTTCATCTCTCAATGCCAGTGAAGTTTTCTTCCAGGAAAAGTCTGATGAATTGTGGTGGGTTGACTCTGGCTGGATACCAGGTGCCCACCAAAGCCACCCTATCACTCCCATCCTCAGCTTGGCCGGGGAAAGAAAATACAACACAAGGTTCATGGGTTGAGATAAGGACAGGGAGAGAGCACTCACCCATTACTATCATGGGCAGAGCACACTTGATGTGAGAAAATCAGATTAATTTATTACCAATAAAAGCAGAGTAGCATAATGAAAAATAAAAAACATACCTTGAAAAACTTTCCCCCCTCCCTTCCCCTCCTCCTGGGCTCGACTTCACCCCTATTTCTCTACCTCCTACCCCTCAGCAGCACAAGGGGATAGGGAATATGGGCTGTGGTCAGTTCATCACTCATCTCTGCTGCTCCTTCCTCCCCAGGGGGAGCATTCCATACCTTTCCCCTGTTCCAGTGTGGGGTCAAATATAGGGGAAGCTTCCAGCACCTTCTCACAGAAGACACCCCTGTAGGCCCCCTGCTTCCAAAAACCTTGCCACAAAATCCCAATACAAAGAACTATTGATGATTTAGGTTGGAAAAGACCTTGGAGACCATCTAGTCCAGCTTCCCTAAGAGGAACAGGGACACCTTCCAGTAGACCACCTCTAATCATGACAAGTATCTAACCCCTGCCACGAGTCTGATAGGTCTTGTGGCTGAAAAATGCATTTGATTTTAAGGAAGCTTTGAATGGGCAGCAGTGATTCTGCTTTGTATATTTCCATGAGACTTCCACCAAGACTTAAGTACCATCATGGTGGCTGAGAGGAGATCTAATTTTTGAGTCAAGAATGCATTTTCACATCTCTGAATAATATAACACCCTTCCACATTGATCCAAGAACACACAGAACTTCAGAGTAAACACTGTTTTTCCCTGTACTGTGGTTTCCTCCTTCCACCTTCCTTCAGGTTCTCAAGGCACCAGACCTTGCTGCTGCTGCTGCATAAAGCTGTTCACCTGAAGTCATGGCAAGTGATCACAACTGAGTATCTGTCCCATGGATTGTTTTCTTCTCTGATTAAAAACTCAGGCAAATTCTCATTCCCTAATTCCTCAAAGTCTCTCAATCAGGTCTGTGTCCCAGCACACCAGTTCCTCACAAGCAGCCTGGAGTGACACAGAACTGCTCTATGGCACCTTCAGCTGGGGATGCTGCAAAGTGAAGGTGTCATTTAGCAAATCCTTCTGAAGTCACACTTCCTCCCCCCTGAGAATAGAAATAACAGTTTTTCTGTCTCTCAGGGCAGGTTCTGAGCTACAGCAGGTCAGTGGTGTCCAGGCCAAGTGAAGGTTGCATCAAACCATCAGCCCCCACTGGTCCATGTAGGAGCTCCAAGCATGTTGCTACTGCTTATTTTCCCAGGTAGGGAGGTGAACCAAGCATGCAGCAAATACTGTATGGTCATCTCTGCTGCCTCAGAATGAGTATTTAACCTGAGGGAGAAGAAAGCACATAAGAAGATAATGTGGGTGTGTTGGGAGGGGAGGTAATTTTTAAGCCAAAAAATACAGTGTTTGGAAATTACTGTTTGATTCACATGGTTTTCTAGAGCTGGAGATGGATGTGTATTGTTTGAGTCAAGGAAAGTCTTTGGGGAGCCATTCTGAAAATAAAAAATTACATGATTAATATGAGGATTCTCTAATTTCTTGCCCATAAAACTAAAGAATGTGTTTTTCCCTACTTAGCCGTGCACAAGTTTTTGTGTTGAATGGCTGCTTTTGGGAGACTGACAATGCCAAGGGTATAGGCTGGCTACCCTTTCCTCTCCAGCTGATAGATCTGGAGCAGCCCAGTCAAGGAGCATGTTATGAAAACAGTGACAGTTTAAAATTACATGAATCACTGAGAGAAATAATTCATGTCATGACAAAAAGTAGTTTCAGGTAGTTTAGGAAGTGGCACCTATGTTGTAGCCAGCTGCAACTGGATCTTGTCTGTCTCTCAGTTGGGGAATTTCCTTTCAATTGATGCTGTCATTGAAATAGCTGAGACTCTACTCCAGATACCTTGACTTTCTGTTTTCTGCTTATTTTAATGCTGGCTGATTCTTCTGGATTCTCTACTCTCCTTATTAATTATACATTGAAAAAATAACAAAATATTATGAAGCACTGCCCTATCTGTGGAATCCAGCGTATTGGATTTTTTGCCTGGAGTGTCAAGCAAGATTAATTATTCTGATAATAGCAGGATTAATCCATTCATCACATACAGTGAAAAAGGCACTGTTAACATTAGGACTGAGTTATTCTTGGTCTTGAGAGGAGCAAATGGCAGAACTGGCATTTAGAGGGTATTTGTGCCTTTAAAAAGCCACATTCCCCTGTTACCTTCTTGTGCTCCTTGGGCCAGATTCTTGCTGCAGGGCTGGCTGTTACCATGGGGGCAGGAGGCAGCCCTGTGGAGGGCTGTGTAGGTATGAATGTTTGGCAGAACCCTCCAATGTTAGGTATGGTATAATTACCCTGTCATTTAACACAGCAAAACAAAACAAAAAAAAAAAAAAAAAAAAAAAAAAAAAGGAAAAAAAGAGAAAAAAAATAAGGAAGTGATTTTGTTTTTCTCTGATTGCCTTAGTTCCTGCTTTGCTACGGTGAGATTGCCAAGAACGGTTGCACGGCTTTTGAAAGCTAATTTGAGGTCAGACAGTGATTCAAAATCAATTCTTGATTTTTGTCAAGTGGGAGCTGCAGCCGAAGGGTCTGATTTGGGAAGAGGGCGAGCAGCCATGCTGGCATCCTGCCCTTGCTGCCCTTTCCAGCTGCCAGCATCTTCTGTGCCGGCCTCCACGTTCCTGCACTTCCTCTGAACTGATGAAACTCAGGGGCAGGATCCTTTCAGCTCCAACCCCTCATGTTCAAAAACCTTCTTCTATTTTGGTATAGGGAAAGGAAAAGAAAGTTAGATCTCTGGAATGTGCCCTCATTAAAAAGAGGCTGGAAAAGAGGCATTTTTGTGGAAACTGGCCGGCTGCACGACTGGAGCCCGTGTCAGCTTATGCACTTGTAACTGAAACAGCTTTCCAGAAGTCTCTAAATGGATTGCTTTCAGTCGGAACAGTACACAGACATTATAAAACCTGCAATTACTTTTACTGTAGGGCCATAAAATATAGATCTGTTAAAGTCTGGGTGCAGAACACACGGACATCCTACAGTTCCGACCAGCACAGATGAAAGCCTCTTATGGATGATGAAAACAAGGTACTAGAAAATCCATTAGAGGTATTTGTTTCCACTTGCAATGATAGTCTCTGTAACCACATAAAATCAAAGCATCTCTGGGACTTCATTACAAATTTCTTTTATCGATACCGTATGCTGATATAAATAACAGTGTAAGAAAATCTGTGAGAAGAAATTACATTGCATTGTATGATTTAGGGATTTGTGATCAATTATTTAGCATTAATGCATCTCTATCAGAGATGCACTTAATGTTTTCATTGGAGTGGGACCCTGTAGTGCTGGGGACCGTGTGCATATTGAGTGAACAAAAATCTCTGGCCCAGAGTGCTTTGACCATTTAAATTGGGTTAAGGACAGAAGAGTGTAAAATGAGAGTGCAAAAGTGACTAAACTCCTCTCTAGACACCACCACCATTCTGGGACTGAAACTACACTCATATCCAGTACGAGAATGGAAAGACATGTTTGCTTTTGAACTCTAGGAAACAGTAAAGACAGAGACCAAGAGAAACCTGCGATCACTGTGTGTAACAGCTCCTTCCCCGTGCTCTTCAAAGCCCCTCCTTCTCTCACAAACAGAAACAAGACTGGCTGGTGTCTCTTCTGGAAATAAAGAGCTTGGTCCAGAATGGTTTGCAAAGAGAAAGAAGCAAGAACTGCACATTTTTGTGGTAAAAAATGAAACAAGACTTTCTACAAGGGCAGGTAGTGATAGGACAAGGGATAATGGCTCTAAACTGAAACAGGGTAGATTTAGATGAGATATTAGGAAGAAATTCTTTGCTGTGAGGGTGGTGAGACACTGGAGCAGGTTGCCCCAAGAGGATGTGGACTCCCCATCCCTGGAAGTGTTCAAGGCCAGGTTGGATGGGGCTCTGAGCAACCTGGTCTAGTGGAAGGTGCCTTTGCACATGGCAGGGGTTGGAATGAGATGATCTTTAAGGTCTCTTCCAACCCAAACCATTCTAAGATTCTCTGATTCTGTAATTAAGATTGTTGTTGTGCTTTTGACAAGAGTCAAAACCAGCCTTGCTCTTCCTGATCCATCAGGAGGTTTGCATTTGAGTTTGCAGGCCCTATGAACTCAAAATATAAAAAAAGATATATTAATCAAACATGCCAATAAAGTTCAGAGAAAGTAACATGAACCCAAAACAATGATTTCCCCCCCAGCCCGAGCTCTGCTTGCAATATATAATTATCGTGAGCTGGTTGGCAATCCTGCAATAACTAGGCACAACAGCATGAGTTAGGAATGTATCATCAATTTATCATCAATCTTACCTTGTAATTTCTTTGCTTTTATTGGTCTATACAACCTCATCATACATAAATAGTGGTATGCAACTTCGTGAAAATTGTTCAAAGTGAAAAAGCCCACCTTGAAATAATGATAGTAAACACATCAATTTCTAGCATAAATATATAATTTGCATTTTAGAAATCCAAGATTCATGTAACCCCAAATTATAAGAACTGTGACTTGTTGACATAGATGAGCAGATGTGTCTGTGTCACTCACTGGTTCCAAAATAATTTGAAACAATAAATCTGAAACTCAAACTTGTATAATGCCACACTTGCAGGGTGCAGTTCAGATCATGAGGGCAGGGGCCCTAACTATCTAAAGGATGTGAAAATCCAGTTTTTACTCAAGGTGGCTTTGAGAATCTCAGACTGTTTATTCAGCATTATCACCTCCCCGCATTTGTCCCTGTGAAACGGATGTGTCAGGGAAACATGTTCCTGTCCTGAAGGATGTTACTTCTGAATGAAGACAGATTTCCAGCAGTTTTCTTTCAGGATGCATGTGGGGGAGAACAGAGTGACTGTGGTCTTCTGAAGACCTCAAATGGTGAATTCTTTGTCTCTCTCTAAGGCTAAAACCCTTGAGACCTTTTCTAAGGGCTGGGCAGCTGGAGTTGATGCCGTATGCAGGAGCAAACTCTCAGTGCAAACAGCAATGCTTGTTGCTGACCCAGGTCCACAGCCTTCCTGTCAGTCATGGGGGCTGGTTAAATCCAAGACAATCTGGGGCAACTGATCTTTTACCCTTCTTTGGGTCTGAAAGTCTGGATTTGTTGTATCATTCTCATTACTTAAAAGGAGAAGCAGATGTGAGTATTCAAACTAAACAGAGCCTTTAGGGCAGTTGCTACTTGTAATTTGATCTTTAATCAGTGTAATCATGGAAAGGGGCTAAAACCAGAGTGTCTACATTACTGGCATTTATACAGAAAGCAGGGGAACCTACAGGTGGGTGTTGCAGCATTATGTCAGTATTGCCCCTTTTTCTCTTCCATTTCACTGTGGAATGGTACAAAAAATGTGGATCTATCAGTTATGTACCAAAAAGGTACAGATTAAACAAACACACAGCCTGCTGTCCCACATCAGCCTGTCACCATGGTCGCTCTGAACTGTTTGACTGAATGCCACATAGCAAAGCCAAAAAAGCAGGAAAACTTCCTGTCCTCACAGTGGTGACATGATATAACCAATGACCTTGTCTCTAGTATCCCTAAGAAAAACCCTTTTGAGGTTTAGCTGAAGCTCCTGAAAAGATCCATGAACACAGCTTCTGAACCCATCAGGGTTACAGCTTCTATGTGTATATACATATGTACGTAAAAATATTTTAAAATGGAAAAAATCCAATTCAGCTTCCATTCCTGACAAGTAGAGTACATCCACTGGGTTTAATAGGAGAGTAAAATCAGGTCCCAGCTCATGAAAGGGCTTCAGTCTGAGCTTTGAGGAGGTGACACGTACCAGAGTCTTTAATTAGTCATGTCAGCAGAAGCTTTGCTGACTAAGGACTTCCACAGCTCAGCTGGTCTGTAGGGCAGCATCCAAGCTGGATGCTATAGGATGTTGACCTCTCTTGAGAACCCTGTGCAGCCGCCAACCATCTGCAAAACATGCAGAGTAATCATAATAATTCCCTTGGCAGTCTGTTTCAGAGAGGAAAGGGAAAAGAAAGAGTAAAAAAAAAAAAAAGGGAAATTAATTTCAGTTAGGGTTGAAATACTCCTGTGATTATTGCTTTCACATTTTTTAGTTTGGGGCTATATATTAGAACATTTCTACTCTCAGCACCAAATGTTGTAACAAGGTCTTCAGGGCTAGGACAAAAAAGAAAACTCGTTATACTAGTTTGGTACTCTCCCCCATCAACAAAGATAGATCTTGATCCTTAAGAGGAAATGTGTTTTAGAGGTAGTTAACATTATTTATTAGTTGCCACAAATAGCTTTCATATCCAATTGTAGGGATGGCCAACATCCCTGACCTCATGAACAATATAACAAAATCTTCATATGCCTGACAGTTTGTAATCCCAGAATTTAGAATAAGAGGAAGAGAAATGAGTTTATGGTGGTTTTGTTGTTGTTGTTGGGGTTTTTTTGTGGGTTTTTGGTTGTTTTTTTTTTTCTCCCCTGAAGCACTGATCTATAAAATACACCAACACTGCTATACCTGGTGCCCTGAACGCCTCCATTCCTCTGGAAGCACTGGGAAGAGCAGGTGTTGCTTTGCAGAGTGGCTGCCTCTGGCTGGTGACTGCAACACTATCAGGCCAAAACTGTTTTCCATGGAAAGCCTGTTTACACAGGAGAGGTCAGGAGGTGGAAGTGTCCCCATACGGAGGTAAACCTGTGACATTGGGCTGACTTTAAAATAAAGGTACTCTTCAGCAGCTTCGGCTCTGAAATTCGTTGCTTGTACAAATGGGGGAACAGAAAGTAAAATGAGACTATTTTTCATGTACCACACGTAATAACCCTTTAAATACTTTGTGAGCCCTCTAGTGGTGCTGTCCATGCCCTGGAAACCTCCGGGAGCCAGCGGGAGCCAGGCAGCTCTTCGTGTGAGTACCAACGCTGCTCTTAAGGGTGTAGCGTGCACATCTCCTTTATTCTGATTACCTTTTAAAACCCCGGAGGTGAGGGCTTTATTTCTGCTTCCCCTGATAAAAAATTCTTCACAACAGAGGTGTATGGCTCCTACATCCCAAGCAGCGGTGGTGGACAGCTAAGACAGCATCATCCTTAATGTGTCTGCTGCAGGTCTGGTTTTCACCATGCTGTGCTCTCTAGGGTTAAACAGCATAGTAGGGATACAGCAAGAGTTCACCAGAGAGGAAAAATTTGGCTGGAAAATCCTAAACCCATTTCTAAAAGAGCTCATCTATGGGATTTCTGTGCAGTGAAAAGCATCACTCTGCTTTTATTCCAAACACAGTTCGGAGCTCTCCTTTATTTTTTTTTTAGAATTGACCCATAAAGACTACAGGAGGGCACCAATTAGTGAAATAAACCTCTAATCCTCAGTGCAGTGCCTGCTATAGGACTGCTGTTTAACAGCCTCCTTGCTAATCAATTCTCTTCAGTCAGCTAAATGCCTTAGATGCTATGTAAATAAATGCAAGTTTAAGAGTGTTCTACAGCGAGCAGTTAAAGCTATGTTCCTTCTACTCCACCATAAAATCAGCAGGCATGTTAACAGATATCTACTCCACCTTGTAGGAATGACTTTCCTTGTTCATTTGATTGCTGCAGCTTGGGAAAAACAGAAGCAGGGAACAGCAATAAACTGCCTGTTCTTGCGCAGCACCTCAAACATCTGATACCTCAATGGCAGCCAAGGCACGGAACAAAGGTGCATATTTTAGAGTCAAAACACTGCCCACAGTTTAGGTAGCTATTTTAGCTCTTCTGTGATAAATTAAAAGTCAGACTGTCATACTTGGAGCTTTCTGGATAAAATGGCTGCTCCCCGTCACCTTCTTCATGCATAGCATTCCTCCAGAGGAGAGGTTTTGCCTTACAAGTTTAGATGTTTTCTCTTATGAATTGAGATATTAGTGAAACATATAGTAAGTGTAGTTTGAAATGAGACAGTGTGCAAAATCCCATCAAAGACAAATGAAAACCAATCCTATTGAGGATGATGGCAAATCCACATCTTTAATGGAACTAGAATTTCACCCCTAGTGTGTCAGTGAACAACAACTTTTAACTAACAACCTTTTTTTTGAAAAACTGAAAAACTGTGTATTCATCACTTCTCTTCTCTGCTGTCCTGAGGTAAGAGCAGTGATGCTCAGAAAGGGATAATCAAACCCTTAATACTTCCAATAATACATCCCAGTATCCTCCAGCACAGACATGAGTGTGAACAAATGAAACACAGGGACATGGAATTACTTGCCCTGAATTATCCATCAGAACTTTAAATAAAGCACAGGTCCTGTGTGCTCATGGCATTGAGCAGACATTTAAAAGCAAGTAAATAAGATGATGCTGTGTCCTGCAAGTTTCACTGAGTTAACTTACATAGCATTCTTGTCAGACTTCATACTTACATTGAATAACAAATATTAAATAAACAGAGCATTTTATTTGAGTTGAATAACAAATCTTGAATAAACAAAACGTTTTATTTCCGTGTCTAGCATTTTAGAATTTTCAAAATCTCCAACGCTCCATTATCTTGCCTTTGTGGAGAAATGTACCCTTCCTTTTTTTTCAGCATGGATTTTTTAATAATTTCTGATAATGTTGTGATACATATCATTGGCAACTTCAAACACTCACTTTTTTACAGATAAATGATCTTAATTATACAAACTCCGTCTGCCTAGTGGGAAATTATTAACATAGCAACATCTTATACATTAAGAGTAACTAATTTCCACATCTATTATTTATCAATATTTTAGCACGTAGCACAGGTGGTGAGTTTTTCACTGACTAAAATGGTGAATGAACTCAGGTAAATTATACTGACAGACCATATGCACCATGTGCATGACTGCTGAAACCTAAGAATTTCATAAAGCAGAGACAAAGATGCCACCTTTTTTTTTTGCTCTCCAAATGTTACCAGTTTTGGAGGTTGTTTCCTTCTATGCACACAGAGACACAAAATTTTCAGCAACTTTATTATGTATATTTATTAAGTGTGGAAACTGGACCTCTTGACATACAGCACATGCACAGCCATCCTGAAATTATTAGTTTAACTAATAGGCAGTCCAATGATTTCAAAAATACACTTAGAACAGCTAAGGTTGCTTAAAGAGGAATCTTTCTGAATTCAGTAACTGAAAAAGGTGGCAGCAAACCCTGTAAATTCAGATCAGCTCAAACTAGTGGACAAAGAGCTGGTTAGGAAAAAAATGAGAATTGAAAGGAACTCAGTGAGTCCTGGTGAAATTCCACAATAGCAAAATATAACAATTTCTTTGGAGAACATTTGAGAAGGCTTGTTTCTTTAGCTTTATTTGAATTTTAATTTTAGTATGAAATGTTCAGAAATTTTATTCTTGGTTTTCTTAAATTAGCCAGATTCTATCCATTTAAGAAAAACAGTTGGGGCTTTTCCTCTACCTTGCATTAGACTGAAAATATACACACTTAGTATAAAATAGCTTTATAATACATAGCATAATTTCCTGCCAAAGATTTGGGTCTGCTCTTCACTAGGGCTAGTGGTTTGTCATGATAAGTCATACACGTTTCCATGGGGAAAATGCAAGGTGAGCATCATGAGCATGTAGTATAAAACGTGGATAGTTTAATTTAAATACAGATATTCTTTATTTTTAAATACACATAGATATTCTATATTTTAAAATAAACATATTGAAAAATTTAAAAATCCAACAATTTTTTTAACTATGTATTTTTATTTCAGTGGTAGCGATAGCAGAGTGGTGTTATTGCTCCCTCCTAATTTCTGCTGCTTTGGCTGTGCAGAGGGAATTGAGTTCCTAGTTCTGTGGGGTCAGGGGCTCCTACCTGTGGTCCACAGACTCCTGGGCTTACAGATGACTTCTGTGGGGGCTGTCAGGAGGTGAGGCAGCCAGCCCAGATCCTGGGCAGTGGGTCACCCTACCAGCCTTCAGCCCTCTAACAGAGAACTCCAGGGTCTTGATGGACAAGATGAAAATCATTGCTGTTACAGATTTTCACAAAGCAGCCTTGTCCCTAGAGGGTGTAATCACAGAATCATCAAGGTTGGGAGAGACCTGCAAGATCATCCAGTCCTACTGTCAACCCAGCACCCCCATAATCACCCCTAAACCATGTCCCCAGGTGCCACATCCAGATGGTTCTTGAACACTTCCAGAGACTCCACCAGCTTCTTGGGCAATTTATTCCAATACTTGACAAGTGTGTCAGTGAATTTCTTTTCTAGTATCTAATCTGAACCTCCCCTGATGCAACTTCAGGCCATCCCCTCTTGTCCTTTCACTTGGGACATGGCAGAGGAAACAGACCACAGCTCACTACAATCTCCTCTCAGGTAGCTGTAGATGTCTCTGGGCTCCTTCCATGATCCCAGCTGAGATAAAGTATTCTGATATAATTGAGGTAAAGTAATCTCACAACTGAGATAACATAACCACTTGCCCAGAGAAGTGTGTTTCTCTCCACTAATTAATTATTCAACCCTGGTGAATGAACCTCCAGAAACTAAAATTTTCCTCTATGAATTTTGTCCCCTTTTAAGCCCCCTTCCATCCTAAGCACAGGTAGCACAGAACCAGAGGGGGTGAGTTCATACTAACAGCAGCCCTGACAAGTCAGTGCTCACCTTCCACTGAAAAGAAAGGGCCTGCTCCATCTCCCCTGCCCTTTCTCCCCAGCTGCAGGCACCCTTCTCCCTCCTAATATTGGCTTTGGAAATAGTGTGGCCTTAGGGCGAGCCCACTCACTTGACAGGTTGACATATCTGGCAGTAAATTGTTCTTTTACTTGCATATTTATTTATGTGCAGTGTTGGATTTCCACCAGGTCAATTCTCTGAATTGATTTGCCCCAGGGCTATCTGATCACCAGAACCATCCCAAGGGAATGCAGCAGGACCGTGTGGCTGGGGGAGGAGAGAAGGTGAGGGGCAGGGTCTCCTCTCTTCTCCTTGGCAGGACTCAGCAAGATGTGAAACCATAACCAGAAGATGAAGCTCACTGGCAGCTCCATGTCCTGACTGCCCCCATCACATGCTCCTCTCCTGTCCTTGCACCAGCCCCAGGGGCTGCAGGACCTGCCTTTGCCAAAAGCCTGATGCTTCCTCGCAGTCCTTGTTTTTACCTGCACTGGCAGAAATGCATTTCAGTACTCTGCAGGCAGGCAAGATCCCACCCACCCTGCTGGGAGGGAGCAGGCAGGGCAGGGACATGGGACCACAGCATATAGAGAGGACACAGATGGCTGGAGATACTTCGGAAGGGCCTCTGAGATATTCAGAGGAAACCACGAGCTCTAGCTGTGGGATTGGCATCCTTGAGAGCCCCTCTGAACATGTTCACGGTGTCCCTCTTCCCACATCACTCAGCACATCTTTCTCCTCTTAAGAAACAAATGTCTCCTTATGGCACGAGCTGTGGATTGATTTAAAAACACATGAAGCCAGCTGAAAACAAAATTCATGTGACAGCTATCACAAAAGTGCAGCTCTAACAGTGATGGCTGCCTGGATGTCGAAACAGTGCTGAAAGAGAGTCCGACTCACTGCAGTGGCAGTCGTCAAACCCTGGCATGATGGGAGGTATCCTTCCTGTTCACACAGCCATCCCAGGAGCCAGAACTGTCTTTCTGCATCTGCCTTATAAAAACTTGCTTCTTGAGCTGCACGTATCAATTCAGTTTTGTTTCCTTCTGGATGATGAGCAAATGCGAGCATTTGAGTTTATCAAGCCACAGCTGTGAGATACCTTTGACAGGGAATCTGCAAACCCAAATCCCCCAGTCTGATGAATATTCTCAAAACTAAGCACATTCAAGCTTCTGTGCTCTGGATATCACACAGGCTTACACAAGATGTGAGGGACTGGCAAAACAGAGCAGCGAGCTTAATTATGAAACAAAAAGCAGCTATGAGAGCAACTGTGCAGTAACTAAGGGTACCCAAAATCCAGAGATTAACTCTGTCTTCTTGAGATACGAAGGACTGGCTGTTAGAGACCTGGTTTATCACTGTGTTAAACCAATTTTATGTTGGTATAAAAACAGGATGATAGAGCTCTGCTGAACAGCCCTAAGTATGCACCCCCTCTGTTCTGTTGTACACTCTCCCAGACATAAAACCAGCTAATGATTGAGAAAATCAAGGAAAAACCTACTAAAAATGAAATGTTAGAAACGACAGGTGTGGGAGAAGAGAATCATTACACTCCTTGATCAATGCACTTCTACTGAAATGATTTGGCCTGAGGGGCAATGGAAATTTATTGGAAAGATAACATTCAGCAAGATAAAGACCTCTTGCAAAGCAGGATTAAAATATCTTTGATGAGTCATTAAACCAGGCTGAAAGTTTCTTAAAGACTCCAGAGTTAAACACACACCTTGTATGTTTGACCATTACCATCTTACCATGTTATTTAATGCCTGCAACCTTTTGAACCCTGTTCTGTTATTACTGAGCTTGTTGTACAGTACTTTATTGGTTTAGGAGACGCTTTGATTCACAGTGACTTATTCACAGCATAATTCTATTCAAGAGAAACAAGCATGTGACTCTCTCTACAACAGCAGCACATTCCGAGTGGATAGTATGGCACACATTGCAAAATCTATATTCTTCACAAAGCATGTGTTAGTGCCATGAGAATTCATATTTCTTCTTTTAAGCTACACGAGTCTTTCTCAAGTGTAAAAGGCCTTAGGAAGTGCACTTGAAAACACTCTGAAGTTCAGGAAATGCCAAGGAGCCTCATTTCTACGGGTGTTTATTTGCACAGGAACGTCAATATGCAGAATGACTGCTGGGCTAGAACAATGCAGGAAAAGAATTTTCAGAAAGGGGGCCAGCGTGGCTGGGATAAGCATATTGTGTAAAAAGTACACCTTGCATGGTAGCAGGGCTTTCACATAATGGTTCCATTTAATTCCATCTATGATCAGTTAATTTTAGCTATTTAAAATATTGCAAATGTATTCCTTATGAGATTGTTACACAAAATTATTTGGCTTGAAATAATTCGGTAGTAATCAGTGGCAATGGTACTTTTACAGTAAATGTACATTAAGTTTATGAGTGACTACACAATAGGACATAAAAATATCTATTTGGAATTTCCAAGTTTTATGGGCTTTCTCCAGAAAAAAAAAAAACCACCAAACCTTCTGAGAAGCCTATTTATCCAAGTAGATATCTATATACACTCCTTTACTGTAAGCGAAAGCAAACTTGTGTCCTCTGTAATGTTTACTTTGATTAACTATAGATGGTTTGCCCTCTGATTGCTGCTAATGTTCTGTGGAACCATTTGTTTTCCCACAGAGTTAAGGTCATTAAAGGAGGAGGTATTGCCTTCTTTTTAGGATGAGTTAATTTTAAAAGCATTTTTGTTTAAAAGGAGATTAAAAAAATCCTGAAGAAACAGAGATTGCCCAGCCTCTCACCTGTCCACTTTAGGAGTGTGCATGAGCAGACACGTGGGACATGGACCTTATTAAGGAATAAGGGAGAATATTTTTGTGAGGAGCACTCTGTTAGGTTATTGGCAACAAATCACTTGTCCCTCAGGACATGCAGCACTTGCATGTCTACTGGCAAAACCTGGAGGGAACCTGTTCTAAGTTTACCTTCTATTTATTCTGAAAGGTTTTAATAAAGACTTAATTGTAAAAGCGCTTCCAAGGAGCGACTTGAAAGTGAAAGTATCCCTGTGCAGGGAAAATAATGGTTCTGCTGCATAGTTCAGAATCTTTGGGATTAAGGATGTGGCCAGTGGAATTTATGAAAAGTAGTGTAAATAAATACATCAAGATGGATCATTCAGAGGTTGTTTCTCATAACTGCTCTTTCCCCTCCTTTTGTGTTATTTATTCTTCTCTGTTGTGCAGCCCTGACTGTTTCCTTTGGGAGCTGGGGTCTGGCTGCTGGGTCCCCACAGTCAGGATGGGCTGGTCCCACCTCGATGTGCTAAGAGGGCTTCAGCCTCCAAACACACCTCCTCAGGAGAAAGCAAACAAAGAAAGGCTCAGGTTTCCTTGTCGGTGTTCAGAGACGCTGTACCTGTTGTGGGTGGGGGCTTCACCACCCTACAACATGCTGGTGATCTCTCCTTTGCTTTCTGTGGAGGAGTTTGTTGACAATGGACTTTTTTCCATCTGAAAAATGGAAGCAGTTTTGCTGTTCATCTTCACCGCTGGAGGTTTTCAATGGCAGGTGTGCTGCAGCAGCTCTGGAGAGCTTGAGGAGCCCACTGCTCTCATACCACAAAGCCAGAGAAAGGCACGTGGGCTTGAAGAGCCTTTTGAGAGACACTTGAACCTGAACTTGTCTGCTTCTGTGCCTGTTGTGAATGAAAGCAAAGAGCCAATCTGCCCTAACCAAGCTCATGTTGCAGTAAAGGGAATTTAAATCCTAAGTGTTTTGCTTCAAGGCTATACAAACACCTCTATTTGGTCAGTGGCCTGTCTTTTTATTCCAGCACTGTTGTAGGAATGTAAATTAGGACCAACAAGGAACAAAATGGTTTCTGTTCCTAAGTCGATGCTTAAGTTACAGCCATCAGATACAAGTTTTAATTATCATTGAGGTAATTGAATACTAACATTTTTTTCTTTTGTTTCTGGCGGAAATTATCTCATTTTACACCTTCATGGTCACTGCTTGTTTTCAGGGACAGATTTTCTGCAACCCCTCACACCGATTTAAAAAACCATCTGAAATTACTAGCACCATAATTTGGACTGAAACTAGGAACAGCTCTCCTTAATAATTGCAGATATGATGAGTAACTAATTTATGTTGGGTTTTTATCAACATGAGTTTTACAAAAAGCAAACAAACAAAAACAGGTCAGCACCCCCACATTTGCTTTTTGCCCAACCTGTCCCTTCCCCTCCTGGTTTCTGTGAGCTGTGGCCACACAATGGGAAAGGTGTGGGCTGAGCATGTCTGTCCATCAGGTGTTGCTGCATCTCTCCAGTGTAACGTGGGGGTGAACCACACTGGATCTCATCCACCTTATCCTCTCCTCCCCTCTGCCACATCCTCAAGCACTGTCCTGACAGCAGCTCCCAAGGGTGTGGAAACTGAGCTGACAAAGTCAGAGGACCCAGTGGATGGGAGCCCACAGCACTGAGTGTGTTGTGAAGTTACAAGGAGCCAACACAGAAAAGTTTGGCCCCAAATCCTCCTCCCAAGTGTGTCTACTGGGCAAAGATCCATTCTCTTATTTCAAGATACTGCAGAAGTACTCCAAGAATTAAAAACTATTATTTTTTTAAAAAAAGTATATTTGGGGGAGCTGCAAGCTTTACTTTTTTAGACATAATTGTCTAAAACTCCAGATGTTTCATATTTAAATCACTTACCATGAACTTGGAGGTGTGATGCTGCACTCAGGCCGGTCTCAAGGTTTAGAGGCTTAGGACCATCTAATATACCATCCATATGTTGTCACTCTTTCCTTTAAATGATGATTCAGACATTAAAATTTTCACTTTTATGATTTGTCTTTCAATGTGTTTTACATTAATATTAACATACAAATAAACCCAAAAAAGTTATTAGGTATATGAATGTATCATTAATACAAGTTGTTGAATGATTAGGTAAGATAAGAGTGCTTTTTCTCCTCCCTTGCATTTCCATGGAATGAGAAACTGCAATATTCCTGAAAACCCCCTTTAAAATGCTGCTTCACAATCACTGACTAGAAAGATCAGAACATTTCCTGAAATAATGTGGTTTGCATAAGGTCACAGTAGAGATCAGAGGAAAGAATTGCACCATGTCCCAGTTAAAATATGTATTTTAACCACTGAATTTGCTCTTTTGTAATTTTGAATCTTTCCCCCAAATAAGCATAATCAAGATACCTCCACATATTTTATTGTGCATATCTGTATTTATATACATACCCACACATATATAGCAAATGCAAAGATTTTGTTTGTACCACATGCAACTGCAAAAGCAAAGTTACTTCAGAAAAATAACCAGTAATAAAATGCTGTAATTTTTCTTAGGAAGAGAAGATAGTGTGAATGAAGATTAGATTTATAAAAACAAAAATTCACCTGGAAAACTCTTCTACAGTAAGCAGAGCTACTGTTCTTTATCACAGTGTGGTCAGACAGTCACCTGCAGTGTGGCAGCTGTCCCTGAACACCACTGAGTTCTGCATGCCCATGGCTCTTCACTCTTCTCATAATTGCTAACTGAAATTTATAGGAAGGCAAATTAAATAAAATAAAGAGAATATCAGAGTATCAGTTGTAACAGAGCATTGGAAACCATAGAGCCAAAATATGTCGTCTGGCTGATGGTGCATCCAAAGTTCATCTGTGAAGTTGAAAGGGGCCGCAGGGAAGGCATCGAATACACCTGAGAGATAACAGTGTAAATCAGGCTTTGTGGTAATCAAGGTATGTGTGGTGAAAACAGAGGGCAGATGCATGTTTAGATTAGTGCGTTGTGCTAGACATGATAGGTGCTGAAACTTCAAGAATTGATTGCCAAATTTGTTGTTATTCCCATTCTGGGCAGAGAGTTTGGAGTAGGAGAAGAGTCATTAGCAGCACCTCTCTCAACAGGTACCAATGCAATGATTAATGAAACACCTGAAAACATGCTGTGCAGCCCTCTGGAGAACTGGATGCTGACATGGCCCTATAATTTTCTCTTACATTTTGTCTTTTACCTCCTGATCTCCTAAAATGATATTTTTCCACCTTCTTTTGTCCTAACCCCTGATTTTGGAGACTAAAATGAAACATATGACACAGCCTTCAGTTCACAGTGTCAATAGGAATATTCACCTGCTGAGAGTTAATCACACACCAAAGAGGCATTTTAAATGGCCATTTTAACCCTGCAACACTCTGGCATGTACCAAAGAAAACTGTACTGGCAGGGATCAGTGTTATTCCCAATGTTGTCTCCCCAGCTGTGTTTATGGTAAGAACCTGTGCTTTTAATTTATCATAGTTCCCTCCTGAAGCCTGGCGTTGTCATGTAAAGCCAAACTGAGCAGATGTTGTTATGACAATGATTATTAACATTATTATTATTGATGTTTATAAATTAAAGCCTTTAGGGGGAGTAGTCACCTGCCTGTTTTAGTTCCATGGAACTAACAGGACAACTGAGGTCCCCATGCTTGTTTAAAGGCTTTTTTAAATAGAGATGAACCTGAACATGTGTTTAATTGCTTCACGAGAAGTATGCAAAGTCTCATTTTCTTCATGGGACAAACCCCCCCTTTATTCCTTCCAGCCAGACCACACAGGCATAAATCATGCTGAACAGCCAAAGAAGCCTGTCCCTGCAAAAATTCCCGGATTGATCAAACTTAACACCTAATTACAGAGCTGGTGAACCTACTTACACTGAAGGCGGTTTGAAAGGCTGCCTGAAACATCATGGGTTGAGATGCCTTTGTCGGGAGCATTGTGCTGTGATGTGCAACGTGGGTAGATTCCTGTGGGATGTTGACAGTTTGTGGGAAATGCATGTAGGAGGAACTGGGTTACAAAGACCAGGGGGTTTAAATTTTTTTCTCTCTCTCTCTTTCATTGTACTGCATGTGGGTTTGGTTTGTTTTGTTGGCTTTTTAAGGTATGGGAAAGGAAGAGCTTCTGGTTTTGGAAAAATCTGGCCACTACATGCAGCGTGTGATGAGCCACTCATTCCTGAAGGTTCGGTACTACACCGCTCCTGCCCTCCCAAAAGGATGCTGGTTGATGCTCCTGAAAGCTCTAGTGTTCTTTCTGCTCATGGCATTTATATCGAGTGTTAATCAGTTGTTAAGCTATGGATTTATGTAATAAATTAATTAGCTCTGCAACGTTTCCTCCACTCTCTGCCTGCCAGTCTGTCTCCGCTGGGACTTGTTCGTTTTTTCCCAAACAGTTACAAATACCTCTCAGTATTATTGTTTGCTTTTAAATAATTCGTCAGGCTAATATTTTTTTCCATTTTCACACCAGAAGTGCATTTTCTCCTGTGTGTTACCCCGGCCTGAGACACAGGGCAGGCATGATTTGGGTCTGCATTGGCAGTGGGTTTAACATACAGAGGTTAAAGTTCATTGGCTTACAGCAGTGCAAGGATAGGGGAGAGGCTTTGCTGTTGGAACAGGATGAATCTTACCTTCATGAACAGGGCATAAGATATCCAAAGTCATAATGCCACCAGTTACAGAAAAACCATTTTCATGGCAACCTCCCTCCCATGCTTTCTCTTCCCTGTCCTGAATGTATGCTGGAATTGGCATACGATATCAGAGCAGGATCTGTTTAATCTAGAGATGTGTTTACAACTTTGTGAAAAATATTTCTTGAACTTTTTGAATTTGCATATTCTAGTTTTCTTTATATGCATTCAGTCCATTTTAATTCTGCTAGAAGAAAGAATTACAGAGAATAATTTTGTATTGGTGTTGTGAGAAAAAATGCAGTCTTTTATCACTCCTTATGGATTTTTATCATGTAATGTTTCCACTTTTTTTGAATGAGAGAAACACTGAATAGGAGCACAGGATATTTCATTTGTATCAAAGTCATCATATTGAAACCTCTAATATATTCCCTCTTATTTTGTCTTTAAATTAAATGGACCTAATCCTTTTTATCTTTTCACATAGAAAATTCTTCATTCCTCTATTTATTTTAATTATTTTTTATCTGAATCCCCTCTGTTGCTGTATTATCTCCTCTAAAAGCACTGACCAAAACTGAACACAGTGTCCCTGTTGGCAGTGCATTATTCATGTACCTATCACATTATACTGTTTATAATGTTTTCCATTCTGTGTCTTACGCCTCATAATATACAATTTGTCATTTGTCATTTTTTTCCCACAGATTCCACACTCTACAGAAGCTTTCCTGCAGAGCTGTTGTCAGGAGTGAACCAACCCTTTTCCAGAGTGTAGCAGTTTAAAGTCAATAAAGTGTCTGTGACTTTCCAAATTCTTCTTACTAATTGTTATTTCTTCTCACTTATCAGCATGTACTTGGCTGCCATTCACCTGGCCTTGTTAGGGTTGTCACCATGTCTAAAATTTCTTCAATTTTAGCCAATAATGTGTTCAGTTCTGGGCCCCTCACGACAAGAAAGATGCTGAGGCTCTGGAGTGTGTAAAGAGAAGGGCAACAGCTGGGGAAGGGGATGGAGCACCAATCTCATGATCAGCGGCTGAGGGAGCTGGGGGTGTTTAGCCTGGAGAAAAGGAGGCTTGGGGGGGACCTTATCACTCTCTAAAACTCCCTGACAGGAGGTTTTGACCAGGTGGGGATCAGTCTCTTCTCCCAAGTAGAAAATTATAGGACAAGAGAAGGAAGTCCCCCTCAAGGGGAGGTTTACATTGAATATTAGGAAAATGTCTTCACAGAAACAGCTGTCAAGCACTGAAACAGGCTGCCCAGGGAAGTGGTGGAATTAGCAACCCTGGAGGTATTTAAAAGACCAGTAATTTGTCTTCTATATATTAATTCTTATATATTAAAGTGTAGATGTGGCATTGAGGGACATGGTTTAGTGGTGGATCTGGCAGTGCTGGGTTAACAGTTGAACCCGATGATCTCCAATACCTTTTCCAGCTGAAATGACTTTGATCCCCTGTGTGTGTGCTCTGCAGATGCTCTCACATAAGCACACATCCCTTTCTCGTGTTCATTCCCATCAGTAGCTCTGCTAGAAGACACCCCAGCTCAGTTTCTGCTGGGCCATCTGGGCTCTTTGTTCTTACTCTGCATCTCACGCCTCTGTGCTGTGCTCCAGTTGTCAGCACAGAGCTGGCACTGGGGCTGGTGCAGACACATCTGAGCTGCCTCTGAACTGGCTGGCCCAGGTGGAGCTGGCAGCAGTGTGGGAGGCTGAGAGCTCTCCCTGAGGTAGCTGTGATGATCTCTGTGCTGATACACCTACCCTCCTGCAGCACGGGAGCTACACCGGCAAAAAATGACTCACGTAAAGCTCCTCAGCCTCCAACTGCACCTCTGAGTGGAACCTGTGCATGGCCTTCATATTTCAGCCATGAGGAGGGTTTCTCCAGCATCCTGGGCTCCCATGTGTTGAACAGTCTTTCTGGGAAAAAAACCTCACTTTATCAGAGGCTTTTGGATAGTTCTAGTGCATAATATCCGCTGAGGTAACTCCACTGATTCTAGATTCTTTTAGGCCTCCATCTAGCAAAACTCATAATCCTTTGCTTAATATTAAGCTACCATCAGTGGGATTTTTCCCATGCTCACATGCAAATGAGTGCTCCTATGTCGAACTCAGTGGCCTCTTTCCTTTTGAGTACTTGGCTGAAGAAACAATCTGTTTTATGAGATACAATCTTTACACTGTAATTTCTAAAAAGTTCATCTCTGTAGCCTGCAAGCAGGTTCTGTGGTGCTGTGCTAGAAAGGCTGCTCACTGATAGCGGGAAATGTTGGCTGCACTACCTTTCTGAACTCAGGCCAAAAGAGCATTCAGATTAAGCAATAATTTAAGCAACATCATGAGGAATGGGGAGAGCACATGGCCAGTTAGTCACCAGAGGTACAGACGCACGCAGAAAGTAAATCCCCAATCTGTTATAATAATGCACTTAGTTACTGGAAATGCAATATGAGCCTACTTTCATGAGCAAGGATGAAAGAACTTGTTTAACCTTTGTACAGCTTTTTCCACCCACACACACCAGTGACATCAGATGCTTTGTATAGGTAAAAAACAAGTCAGCATTTGGGAGACTCCTGAACACGAGACAGTGATAACCTCTAAAAGGCATTTAACACACCTGTGGTGGGTCACTTGAAACTTCTTGCTACTTATTCCTGGATCCTAATGACTCTGACAGAAAACCCTTCAGCCCTGTGCATAAAGCACTGGATGTGAAGCACTTACTGGAAGGTATTTTATGTTTTGCATGCAGTATAAAGTAGGGCTTTTGCATTTAAATTGGGGGACAGTTTATTTTCCAATATCCTGCAGATGGAATCACTGGCACTGAAGAGGGATTTTCACAAGGCCAGCCATCAGCTGGCCTTTAAGTAAGAGCATAAAGCCTGGGAACGGATGTTTGAGTGAGTGCTGCTGAGCCAGCTGACCAGGGCACGGGCTGGAAGTGTCTGGCTCTGTGCAGCACCTGGGTGGATTTCAGTCCACTTCAGTGTCACCTAAAAAGTCCTGTGGGCTTCTGAAGTTCAAGATTTCCTGAGCAACTCCATGCTAATCATTGTGTTACTTTCAAAACAGGTTGGGGCTTAGTTCCTGTGTGTACCAACATGTGACAAGAAAGGATTTGGTTTTAATTGATGGTTTTGATTTTTTTGAACAATCTGATTCCTTTTTCCATCCTGCTCTCCTACCACCTCCCAAAAATGCTTGATAAATAAACTCTGAAGTCTTGAGAAGTAGCATGTGTTGGTGAAGGGAGAAGGTGGGGGTGGCAGAGGTGGTTGAAGGAGCTCAGTTTGTCAACACAACAGCCAGGAAGCAAGTTATTTATAAGGCTTGTGGTGGAGAGGGGGGCAGCCCACATGTTTTTAAAAAAGGGCTTAACTAATCTCATGGTACAGCTAATTCTGGTATTTGTAAATACATTTCACTCTGTCTTGGTGGACAGCGGAAGAGCCAAAAGGGGATCACAATTCAGGACATGACAAATCCATCTCTACACCCAGGTGCTGCCCCGGGCAGGTGCCCAGCCTTCTCTGGGCTGCAGTGATGCCCCTGACAAGGACTTTGCTGTCCCTAGGCAAAGTATGAATGGAGGTACATGGGAACTGATGCTTTCTTGGAACTCAAAAATCCTTTATTTGAATCATGGCTCTGATAATGTTCAGCCTAAAATCTGAACACATTCTTAACCACAGAATGTCTGCTTTTCAGCAGGGTTTCATGACTCTGTGAAAGAGGAAGTTGACTCTGAGATGCATATGACCATGAGACTGAACTTGGCTGGACTGACATCAAAAGAAGTGAATTTTTGACACACAAAGATTTTTAAATCCACTGATTCAGTACAGTCACACTTAGATTTATTTTTTTTCTGTGTAGAGCATATAGTGAGTTATTCTTGTGGGTTGAACCATGCTCTAAGTCCCATGATGGAGGCATGACACGGACCTGACACTGCTGCTACATTCCTCAGTTCAACAGCCATGTGAAGGCTGTATTCTCCTCAGCGAAAAAAGGTCCAAAAAATAGCTTAATCTCGAGAGGGACAGTCTGCAATTTAATGCTTGGCCAGGCAAACTCAAACCACATGTGTATGTCTTTCTATATATATGTACATGAATATATATGCATGTGTGTATATATATATATATGCACAGATATAAATATACCTATATGTATATAAAAAACAGTATTGCAGTACTAAATACAGTTTTATTTTAATTTCACTTTCTTATAGTAAAAAACTAAATCACAAAAGTCCATCTCCATTTTTTCCTTAAAGAGCAGTAAAAGACATAAACATGTGACATACCAGATATGCAAGTGTTTGTACTTTATTTTTGCACTTTGAAAAGTATATTTTAAAATAATAATAATAATAATAATAATAATAATAATAATAATAATAATAATAGATAAAAAGCCATGCTCAAGTCTTCCTTGTTAAAGAAAAGGAAAGAAGAGAGAAGCTACAATAGGTGTTGCTGTAGAAACTAAACCATTTACTGGTTAGAAAACTAAAATCACTTTAGGGCATGTCCTGCACTTCATCCTCTGGGTGTGATCCCACTGGGATCCTGCAGAACTCTGGAAGTGCAGCAGTCAGAGCTCCAGCTGGGGACATGCCATCACCATCAGGAACCTCACAGGTGCCGTGGAGGGACATTTCTGGGTGAAATTCTGGCCCTGTTGACGTTGGCAGGTGTTTTGCAACTGGATGCAAAGGAAACAGAATTTAATCCTCCTTCTCCAGAAGAGAAGTCGGGAACCAAAATTAATACCCAGGTACAAAACTGTGGGAATTTTATACTTTTGGATATCAGGGGACATGCTCTTGGTCTGGAAGGTCACAGGATGAACCAGGAATGGAAGCAATAGAAGAAAATTCAGTGGCAATTTCACTGCTTTCCTGGTGTTCCAGAGAGGTAGGAAATTAGAATTAGTTATAATTTAAATATACCTTACTGGCAAGATTTACCAGAACTTTCCCACACCTGATATTGAAAGTATGTATCTGACAACTTTTACTCAAAACAAAACAAAAGACATCCAAGAGCAAACTTGGAAAGCTACATTTTGAAAACAAAGTTTTAAAAGAAACAAACATCTGGAAAAGATCTTTTAGAGGACACTTTGGTGCCCTAAAATGCAGGACACTCTGTGCCCTTCCAATACTGCATAAAAATGATGGAATTTGCTGCACCCCAATATCATCGTGAAGGGTCTTCCTTCCTAGCCAGCAGAACATGACACTGGAAGGACACTAAAAGGAGCACTTACTTAAAAATTACAATTCCTATTTAGCCTGTGAAGTCTTACAAATAGGGGAAGACTAAATGGAATTCCTATATATATATATATATATATATACACACACACATATATAAACACACACATATATATATATACACACACATATATATATTAAAACAGATATTTTAGCAATCTGTGTCACTTCTCAGGCCAATTAGAACAGAAATATATTTAGGGATGCATAAAAAATTCTATTTCCATTTAAGTAATAAAAATGTTCAGTAAAAACTTCCATTTCAGTCTTTGGTTTTATTTTTAGTCTAATATTTATATTCCTGCACAGATACAAAGCATCAGCAAAAGCTGCCCTGGCCCTACAAAATACAAAAATTGTCTATAGTCATTTGCAAATGTGTCTGAGCCCAGCATTCCTCACTGCAGAGTTTGCTGAATGTAACCTAGTGCTGCTCTTCCCAGAGGATCATATATAATGTTTTCACTGGAAGTACAGGAGGCTTCTTGACTTTAAGACTCCCCCACATTCATATGAGGCTAATCTCTGTTCTATATTCTTGTGTTACTTAAAATAAGTGAAAGCAAGCAACATCCGAGTTCCCAACTATGATTTCTGGCTGATATTCTTCCCAGGAATAAATTCAGGCAGTCAAATCCCAGCACTCCCCTCCAGTTCAATTTGTAAAAATACAATTTTATGCTCTCAGTGTTGGATTGCAGTTTCTTGGGATTTTACCTATGTTTTGAATCACGATCAACAAATGATAAATTGATCTCATCTGCAGATACTATCAGTCTAACATGTTATAATAACTTTGGCTGATTATTTAAATTGATTGCAAACAATTCTGATGAGACTTTTTTATATTCATTTATTTTTAAATGATACGTAATTATCTTAAATTGGGACAAGTGTTTAAACTGGCAAGCAAACTAATTGAGACAAATGTCTGAAAGCCATGATCTCTTGCCTAGGAGAGGAAAGTAAAACTGACAGTGGATGAAACTATAGGATTTGTAGAACTTATTTTACAGTCTGTAATATCTTACTGTCAAATTAGTCAATCCATTTCAACCAAGTATGTTCTTTCTAGGCCAAGTATGGATCCAAACCAGCAATCTGTGTTTCTGAAATGTTTGCTTTAAAAATTCTGATTCTCTATGCATTTTATGGACTTTGGGTAGAAGTGGATCAAAAATTCCATGGAGAGCAGTTCCAGCACCAGGGACCCACAGCTGAAGCTGTGTGCTAGCCTTGATCAGGCTGTGTTGCAAGTATTGTGAAACTGCAATATTTGTTTTGAAAAGGCACAGATCCTGAGGCTCAAAAGCCTCAGCCACTTTTCTTTTGATTAACAAATTATTTCTAGCACTGAAGCACTAACTTTTTTTTTTTCTGTGTAAAACATGGCCTTGACTTATTAATGGAAAATTATAATTAGACTCAGTTTTGTATTTTCTCTTTCAGGTGTTTGTAGGGCAGAGGTGGCATTTAATCAGGGAAGAAAGAGACCAGAGTTTTTCATTCTTAACCTACCAAGCAGTGGGGCTGCCCTGCGTAAATCTCTCACGTCTCCCATGTACCAGGCAACAGCAAATGAGCCCATGCTCTTCCTGCTCAGATGACCAGCTGGGTAACAGTTAATCCTGACATTTTAAATAGAACTGACAATTCAACAATAGTTGCTACAGCTGTGAGAGAGTTCATTACGCCAAGGGACTGCATCTACAATGCACAATGGAAGTGAATCTGGGGAGGATTTGAATAAAAAGGAGCTGAGCTGTTTGGAGGGGAAATGGAGGGGAAGATTAAATGGAGTCAGGAGCATGAAGGCTGCCTTTGTGTAAATATGAACATATGAAAAGAGGTTGTGGATGGAACTGAATTTCACCAGGGAGGTGGACTCCTCATGCACAGCCTCTGTGGGCTGAGCTTCCCTATCAGACCTGGATTTTGCCAGAGTGCAGCACAGCATGAGGAAGCTTCAGGCAGAGCTATGGTACAGAGGAGCAGCTCAGGAGGCCAAATAAACAAAGAGACTATTGGACATCTAGAAAGAGCATGTTATAATTATTTTTCCTTCATTTAATGGATTCTAGAAGCGAAACTCTCTGTTCAGGATGATTTGTCGAGGCAGAGTTCAACTGTGCTGTATTGGCATCCGCAGAAAGCCCTTGCCTAGATGTTGTTTGATAACTAATATTCAAGAAAGGTGTGCAGACAGTAATGGGCTGCAGGACACAGGCTAAAAAACATAGTTCAAAACTACATTGGGTGAGCTGTGCAGTACCATGGTGTTCCATGACCCAGCCTAAGGAGAGATATATGAAACAAACCCGCATGTAGAGTCCTTAGAAGGCAAGGAGCACATTAAACCACATCAAGGCCCCTGTGAGTTACTTCTCAAATGTTAACAGGCAGCTTGCTTAAAGAGCAGTGGCAATGATAAGAGAGACAGAGAAGGTAATTGGCTAAAAATAATTTTACTGCCAGAATGGTCTTTTGAACTGCTTACTGTAGCTTCCCAGCAAGTTATTTGCAATTTCAGGCTGTGTTTAGCAAAGTTTCATTCGAAACAAGAGAAAAAAAAAAGGCAGCTATAATCCTATGTGTCTGCTAAGAAAATAGTACTAGCTGACAAGAGGAAAATATGACTTGGCCAGCAGTGTTACCAGCTTTTGATCTTTTGGAAAAACTTAGACTGGATGAAAAGAGAGGGAGTGTGTGAAAGGTGTCTGATGGTGTGTTGGTGAAGGGGCAAGGGATGAGTGGGTTGTGGTAGTTGTTTTTAAATTTTATTAATAAAATGTTTGCAAAAAGGACTCATGTGTCAGTGATACCTTTCCTGAGCTAAAAGGAAGAAAGGAGAGAAGCCAGTCCCACCTGTGGCCCATCAGCTCCCATCATGGCTGCTGGGATAAGAGGGATACAGGGTTGTAGTCCCAGGTGAGATGCTGAAGATGAGACCCTTGGAAGCATCTCAGTGGCCTGGCTTCAAAAGTGGTGGTGCAGCACCAGCCCTGGAATTGTTTCACCCATCTGGCACGGGTTTGCTCCCCCAAAGCAGGAAAACATCATAGAATGATGTGGGTTGGAAGGGACCTTAAAGATTGTCCAGTTCCAGCCTCCCTGTCATGGGCAGAGATGGGGTGGCCATGGTGCCCTCTGGCTCCTGAGAAATAATCTCAGGAACAGTTTTCACAGGAATAATCTGAGAAATAATTTTGGATCAGCCAGGACTATGCTTTAATTAGGCACAGCAGTATTGTTTGAAAAACCTGGCAACACACTGGCCATGGCTGATATTAAGAGAACTCAAAAAATTATGAGAGAGGCAGTCATATATGTTTTTTTTTTCATTGTTCTTTATGCAAACCAGAGCCTTCAGAGAGTAGCTGTGCTGTTTGTTTATTATTGTTATTAGCTTTTATTAGATTCAGTGCAACTTACCTCAGAATCCCTCTGTATTTCAGTTTCTGTTTTGACACCATTATTTGTACTGAGGAAAATTTCAATATATTGTAGAAACTATTATAAAGTAAATTATTATAGGATAAATTATTAAAAGTTCTTATATAATATTTTAATAAATAATGACCAATTTTTGAAAACATATTAAATGTAGATACTTCTGCAGCTGGCTTAGGGGAGAGCAAGCAATTCGAGCAGCTACAAAATGTTTATATTAGTGTATCTACAGGAAAATTGAGGATTTTTTAAATACAAACTAAGCAATACCTTGATTCAGACAGTTTTGATGTGAAGATCTGTAGCAGTTCTAGCAGGTGGTTGACACTGCATCTATCTACCACGGTAGCTAAAACAATTCCTTTTTATAAATGTAAAAGTGCTGTAGAGCTGAATGATATTTGTTTGCTGTGCAATTAAATCGTTAAGGTCGACATTTCAATTACCATCATTAGCCCTTAGCCTGAACACCCCACTGAGAGGGATGGAATCAGTTTACAACCACACAGAGAGTCCTGGCTTCAGGCTCTCTGAAGAGCTGGGTGTAATTCCCTGTGCTGGTCTCCTGTTCACACAATGTCTGGAAGGTTGCTTCCATCCCCAAACAGGCTGGAAATGATGGTTTAGTTCCCAATACAGCCCCACTTTTTCCCACTGCAAGCCAGTTTCAGTAATTTCAGGTGCTGAGAGCTGTGATGACTGCTCGCATTCACTGCAGTTCTTCAAGTGAGACCCACGTCCTCCTGTTGTCAACTTCTGCCCCACTCTCTCTGGGAGCTTTCTCACCATTCCTCTCCTGGACTCTCTGTTCCCAAACTTTCTTTAATTCCACATCTTGTTGCACATGTTCCACACCAGAGCCCTGTCCTGCTTCAGAGCCCTGTGAGGCAGCTGGTCTGGTACAGGATCTACTTCATCTGCCGAGGGGAGTGGGGGTGTGACAGACACACAGCCAGGAATTTTTGTCTCTTTTTTGCCCTAAGCCACTGCCCTTGCCCTGTTCCATGCTGGCATTTCCATGACCATGTCTCCTGGTGGAGCAAAACACCGGTGACAAGGATGATACTGAAGGTGGGGAGAACAGCCAGCTGAGAAAGGGGAACGTGGCACATTCAAAGCAGAGCTGGCAGTTTTGTAAAGCTGACACCAGCAGTGCAAATGCCCAGACAGATTACCCAATACACCTCAAAGGTTTCATCAGGAGAAGGCAAGAAACTCTGGTTTCAAGAATGGAAAATTTGGAGCAGTTCTGTCCAGTATGAAGAGATAGTTGAACCTCGAAAGCAGATTTTTGTAGGGTACCTCACATTTGTGCGTTGACTCTGAAGTTAATCCCTGACTCACATCCAGTCTAAATGCTCTTCCCAGTTACTCAGGTGTCATCCACACAGGAGACAGAGGGTGGATGGATGCACTGAAGTCTCCTTGAGCCTGCAGGCAGAGCTGTACAGGGGTCTCAGGGGGCTGCAAACCCTCTTCATTCAGGATGTCTGACACTCTTCCTCTTCTTTCTCTGTAGCTTTTCTATTGCAGTTCCCCTTCTGCAGAGGTGGGATGAGAATAGGCTTCCCACACTTTGTGTGCATTTTACCAGGGCTGGACTGGACCTTTTGGGAGATTTAACCACATGATCATTGCAGCCAGCTCTTTTATTTTGCCAGGTCAATAATCCAGATTGTGGGGTGAAGAGATGCCCAGCATGAACCCGTGGGGTTCTAGCTGGCCACCTCACTCCAGCTCAGAGCTGACCATGGATGAACACTGTGGATGTCTCCACACTGTGCTTCCAACTCCTGCATAACCCCAGCCCCTGATCCCAGGAAAGGGGGAATTTACTGTAGCTCAGAATTACACTACAAGCAGTGCATTGGCAGGCCTGCTAGTGTGGACTATCAAATTAAAAGTGACAATAGCTTTTTTTTTCTTCCTCTCTTTATGAGCATTTTTCTCATTTTTAAGTCTGGCAAAACTGATGCAGAGAAAAGGTGACTTATACAATATCACTCATCCAGCGAGTAGCAGTCAAAATATAGACTAAGTTGGCTGAATCCCTTTAGAGGCAGCTTTTGTCTCATATTTTGGCCTGACTTAGCATCATCTCACATCCCAAGGACTTTTAAGTGGGTACTGTCTTCAGCAACGCATGACAGTGACTGCATGACATTTCCCAGACTCCTGAAAACTTAATGCAGGAATCTAGCAGTGATTCTGATGTGCTTTTATGTGCACATCAAATCAAACCTCACCTAAGTACACAGGCACATTACAATGCCAGGTTTATCCCCATCATAACTCTGTTGGCTTTAATGGAGCTGCACCAGAAACAAGGTTTGGCTGTGAAACATTAAAGTAAGTTTCAAGATCAGGCTTTTCAGCCCATGTGCAACTATTTTCCACAGTGGCAAGAGTACATTATTCAGCCAGTGAATGAAATAGAAACACTGACAGTTTGAGTGTGATGTTGAAGAAAGTAGTTTTTTCTTCATGTGTTGAAGGAAAATGAACTGGCTGTGTTTAAGTATGTGGCCAAGCATGTGTGATGAGTAACATATAAAATGACTCAAGAAAAAAACCAGGACATTTTCACCATTGCTGGGAGCCATGCTTTCAGACCAGAATTCACACTAAATCCAGGTGGTGAGATTTTTTGGTTTGGCTTTTTAAAAAAATTTAAATCCATCTCAGGTTTATCAAAACATGGCAGAAAAAAATCCTGTCCACAGCATTTTTCCCTGTGGGGAAGGTCATGGTGGCAGAAATTTCACAAGGTCAACTGGCATCATCCTGTCCACAGCATTTTTCCCCGTGGTAGAGGTCATGATGGCAGAAGTTTCACAAGGACAACTGGCACCAGCAGATTTCCACCTTTCAATTGATTTGGGGCCAAAATAGTAATTGATTTTTCACTTTCTGCTGGTGACTTTAAATAGTCATAGTGCCTTTTTTTTTGCAAGTTTTTTTCACTAGTATGGCACTAATCAACTACAACAAAATGACTTCTGATCAAATTTTAATTTTTTTCATCTTATCATTAAATGTAATAATTTATATTTGGCCCATTCAATAAAATTTGAACTCAGATAAGCTATCTTCAATGAAATATTAAATAAATGGCAAAGAAGATTGGAGGGTTTCTTGAGTACTAGTATGAGTAGTAAAATCATAGAAAATTGGTAAATGAGTATTCAATTCCTCTATTTAAATGCCTAAAGAGAAAAAGGTAAACAAAAATATATTTGACAATGAGTATGTCCAGTGGGAACATTTCCTTGCATTTTACTTTATAGTGGCTAAACATTAAGTCAAGCCTTTAACTTGAATTTAATGTATTAAAGCAATAACAATCAAGGCACAAGGCATTTCCTGGGAATTAATGACTGACTGGGAGAGTTGATGGGCTAACATGAAGCTGAGGGCCATTAACCTCGGCTAGTCATTAATTTCCCTGAAAATTCCCTGTGCTGAAGTTGTTAGTGCTTTTCACAATCTTCTTATCTCTTAAGTGTAAATATAAACATTTTCCCTCATGTCTAAGAAATTTTTAAAAATAATCCATAGGCTGGAGCCTCTGGCAGCAATGTGGCTCCAGATGTCCTTTCCAACCCCAACCACTCTGTGACTCCAGGAGGACAGAGAGTTTTGACCACAGAAAAGATTCTCATAGGAAATCCTTATGAATAAATGCCCAATCTCCAACATCTTCTAAAGGGCCTGCATGGCAACAGACTCATGAAATCAGATCCTAAGATATCTCATGGAGTATAAAACCACAAAGGGCAGTTGTGATCCTTTACTCTGATGACCCTGTGTTCCTATGGACATGTACCTTACCAGGTCATCCTTGTGCATTATTAGTTGCTATTAATGAAGCTCATTGCAGTAATAGCTCAGGGTCCTTGGGGAATGGCTTCCTTTTGTGTCGAGGGAACAGAACAGACCTCCAGACATTCCTATGGCATCCACAATCTCACTTCTCCTACTCTGCTTGGAACAATAAATACATGTTCCACAGCAACTCTGAGCAACAGAAATGGTGATGGCATTCTTTGTCTGGCTTTCATTTTTTATCCTTGATGGTATTATTGATTTAACCTTTATGAAAATTAGTACCTGGAGAGGGACAGAGCCTGAAGATTTTATTTTTAAGACTTGCAATTTGCAAGAGCAATTTAAAATTCTTGCTCCTCCTCTTTGTTTTTATTTTTCCTTTCCAGTTTTTTTTTTTTTTTAAGCTGTGTTTTGTTTGGGTTTTTTTTTGTAGGGGCTTTTTTTGAGTTTTTTGTTTGGGTTTTTTTGCTGTGGTGCTTTTTTTTTTGGTTTGTTTCTTTGTTGGTTTTTTTTCTGTGTGGATTAATTTTCTTATTTGATGAAGAGGTTATTAGTCAGTGCCTTCTAACTTGGTCAACCTGCTTTCAGGAGTCATTAATTCATCTTACAATTGGCAATAAAATGTTCCATCTCATACTGTAGCCTGCTTAAAAATCCGCCATTGCTATCAACAAATGAAAACTCAGCATGTGGAAGTGTTGAAAAAAGATGCTGAACCACATGTAGAGAATTTTATTCATCCTGATATTCTGTGCACCTCTGAAGTAATTGGGGGATGTGAGCCCATGATTAAATGTAGATAGGAAAGTAACTCCAACCCTGTATTAGACCTAGTGATGAAATTACTCATTCCTCATAATAACCTCTGTATTAACAGATTTGAGATACACCCCTTCAGCATGGAAAAGTAAAGAAAAAAATCCATGACTGGGAAAGGGCCACTCCTCTTAAATCTGAAATCCAGCTTCTGTTTAGGTAGCATTGCTGCACAATTTTCCATAGCTCTGTCAGTTTTCTTCATGGATGCAGCTCTCAAAGTAAGCAGAGAAATGGAATGCAGCCCTCGCTTGACCAGATCAGAAGAAAAATAGAAGATATCACTTCCCTCTGTGCCCTGTCCTGACTATGATAGGATAAAGGAAGTCTAAAGAGGATCCTAAACCAAAAGGACTTCATTCTGGGGAAACTGTGACCCAAGTCACAATCCGAACTTCGTGGCTGATGCTTCCTTTTTGAATGGACTACATTAAAACTTAAAACCCAGTAAATGAGGTTGCATTGACAGAGGGGAAAAGACAATTCAGATACACACTGTGTTGCCTCAAACAGTGGTGAATTATCTAGTAGGAAACTATAGAAAGCTGTATCAGTCCCCTTTCTTTTTGGCAAAATACCATATATTTGACAAAACTGTTGCCACTAACTGGAACAATTGCTGCTGAGGAGGCTGTATTTTATCATTTGAAATGCCACCCCAGCTGTAAGAGTTCTATTAGATTGTCTGGCTCAATGTTTTATATTTAGTCTTATCATTTAGGAGCATCAGATACTCATATCTTGGAAGGTGTCTCTTCAATAAATGTTTAGTACTCACACAACAAGTGATAACACTGCCCTGGAGTTAACTCAATTTCACAACCTGTGCGTTCAGAGCATTATCATGGAAGGATCTGGGAGTTTATTTACATCAAATTGACCCATAATTAAGCTTGGCACTTGCATATATAAAATTTGTGATTTCTCTAGTGCTTTCTCTCCAAGATGTTCTACAATTCTTCCCTAGGCAGTCAGTCATCTGATTTTCCTATTCATTGCTGTTACAAACCCCTCACTTTATAAATGCATATATTGCATGGTCAGTTAGAGACAGAGCCCTTAGAAATAAATTTTAAGAATATATTCTAAAGAGATCCAAACTACTAGAAGACCAATAGTCCACATGTTGCAGTGTTACAAGCCAAAATGACTGCATGGAGCAGAAAGAGGGGCCCTGGAACTTTTCCTCCTGTGGAGTTGGGGAGTGGTTGAAGAAGTGTAACCAGGCAGAAGGAGATGTTTGCAGAGAATTGCAGTGACTCATTAGCGTGGCAGCTATTTGGTTAACCAATTAAGAATTATATTGATTTACACAGCAGTTTTTAGAAATGCATGTCAGTTTTATTGCAAGTGCTTTTAATAACCAGTGGTGTCTCTAAATGGGTTTGGTCCAGGGAAATGGTTGCATTAGAAAACAGATTAATAAATGACTTCAACGGTTGATGTGGACAAAAAAGGATATATTTCCCAGGGAGTTATGTGGTCATGGACATCTAATTTGTAGACCCATATTAGCTACGATCCACTTAAAAGTAGATAAAAAATTGTAATGATTTCCCAGTCTGTTGGAACTGAGCTCTTTTATTCTAGATGAAAAATACTGTTTTTTTAAACCTGTATTGGAATCTAAAGGTAAACTTTAATGCTTTTTGGCTTCTCCTTGAAGAGGGTTTCAGCAAACCCATGTATTTTTCTGGGGGGGAAAAAAAAGTGACTTGAGATATACTGAAATCCACTTGGAAAAGAACATGGGAAGGGGTTGAGCAGACCTATGGTGAAGACCATTCTAAGAAAGAAGACTGATTCTAGGACATGTGTTTAGTTTACAAGCAGCACTGATCATGAACCTGCTACACAGATGGCAAGGGAAGTACTTTAAAGCACAGTAGATGAAGGAGGAGAGTTTTACTAAATGGTTGTGTTTCCATGGAATTGACACTCAAGCCTTACTTTGCTCCTGCTAGATGGTTGCTGGCATGATCATGTTCATTGAGTAGAGACCAGAAATAGTTGGTATTGACGAAAGTGATGTGAAGAAAAATCTCGTTTTCTTGTCCTGATGATTGGAGATTTTGTAACTCTGAAAAAAAAACGAGTTTGGAATGATTGTAACACCATCAGATTGAAACTGCCTGTTTCTTTAAAATGTTGTCCAATTTTTTTAACATTTTATGACTGAACATAATTCTCAGCTATTCTTTTCCAAAGAAGGAGAAAAAGGCTCTTGATGGTCCTATTAATAGAAGGATGATAATTTAACCTGGGAGGAGAGATGTAACGTGAGGAAATTGGTTGTTGTTATAGGCAACTGTTATGCATTCCCAACGACTTCAGATAAAGCAGTTCTTCGAGGGAGAACTTGTTCTAGGGGAGCTGATCAGCTGCCTCCTGGCTTTTCCAGCTTGGCTGGAGACAGCCTTAGTACTTCCATTTGCTTAGATGTGGGATTACATGCAGGATTGTAATATTTCCTTACCCTTGCAGAAGTCTGGTCACACTTCTCCCACTACCACCATGAGCAGTTCCTTCCCTCTGCCAGCTCATTTCCTTTGCTCTTCTGAATCCCATGTCAAATATTTTAATCTCCTCTCCAGCTCTGAGGTTCTCTGGTGTAAATTTTAGTGCTCGCTGGCTAATGAATGTCTCTAAGCAGATGTTAAAACTAAATTAATAGTTTTAACTAGAACTGCATTTTTACTCCATAGCTCTGCCCATTTTTCTTTTGTCTCTGATGTCCATTGGGGAATGTTGCAGAGATTTGACAGAGGTTGAAGATATAAAAATACCGTCATTGCACCATGTTGATGTTCAGTGTACATAGCAAATTGAGGCAAGAGGATTCCCTGAAATTAGGATAACTTTCCAGCTGCTTGCACTCCATTTTGCACAGTTCATAAGGGCTGTTTAACACAGATTTCTCATTAGCACAATATTCTTGCATGTTAATGTTTTATAGGGTTGGTTTTTTTTTGCAGCTATTATGGGCAATAAATGGTTTCCCTATAAGAAAATTCTTTCTTGATAAATGTGCTTATGAAACGGTTTTAACTCCTTACTGCTACTCAGAAATGTCATGTGCTATCCTAACTCTATCTTTGATTGTTTGCATTCATCTGTGAACATCAAAGAGCCCACACTGTTATTCTTCCTCAACCAGCTGTTGGCTTTATTATGCCAAATTCTGGTTTCCGTAGACTGAAGCCATTCTTTTGATTATAAATGGATTAAAATTTGCTTTGTCACCTCAGTGACTCTTAGAAGGGATTTTGCATGTAGAGAAAAAACCCATAATTTTCTCAGAAGTAGTTTCTACAAACTACCTTGACACAGGTGAAAGATCTCTGAACCCACCATTCGGATTTCCCTAGACAATAAACAAGGGTGTAGTCCAGGCTGGAGAGTGGAGAAAGCACCATTTAAGATGATGACCTGCATGTTCTCAGAGCTGTAAGCACACCTGGGTAGCAACTGAAACAAGGAGCTAGACCAGAAAAACACTGGAGTGGAAGTGTTTTTGCCTGATCTGGTCTCAGATGGACAGGGAAGCACATGGTGTGGCAGATTAGATGTGCAGACACAGGATGGTGCTTAACAAGTCCTGGTGGAAGCAAAGGGAGAGATGATTTACCAGCATGTAAAATAAATGGATGGTGCATTGAGATGTATCAGTAGGAGTACTGAGTCACAGCTCATCATCTGGAAAACTGGAAATTTTCAGTACTACAGCAACCCATTAGTTTGGGAATGAGGGGACAGTGATAAGTAATGCTTTCTGGAGCATATTATAAGAGAAGTGAGTTTTATCTTCTGTGTGTTTCCATCATATAAGTTTTCCTGTCAGATTTGGGAGAACAATATTTCACTTGGCTTTCAGTTTGTCTCTGAATCATTGTTACAATGGAATTTATTCTCCCAAGCCTGAACTGCTGAAGAAAAAAAGGCAGAGCTGTTTGGGAGGTGGGTGTTATAGAGGAGAGGAGGCGAAAAAAAGGGTCTGTGCATGACTGATCTAATTTTCTGCATCTCACACACTCAAGGCAAGTACGATAGTGTCTGATTAATAGTCATTATTAAGTGACCAAATGCTTATTTTCTGGGTTTGAAAATCGGAATCAAGAGAGCATTTTTCCTGTGATGGGCTAGATTCAACAGCAGCGTTGTGTAAGACCTGAAAGGAGCAATGACTTTTTTTTGCAGAGGGAACAGTGTGCACCGGCCATGCTTCAGTGAAAAAGACAAGAACTTTCTGCCAGCATTTAATACATTTGTAACAGTTATAGGAAAGACACCTGTAGACAAAACATTATGTTTATGAAGGGCTTAGTGGAAAATGAATTCTTCTACACTAGAGGCATGTCAATGTGGTTTCTATTGCTGAGGTACTGTTTGAAGAGATACAGTCCTTGAAGTCATGGGCAGACCTTACCGTAGGTAACTGTGGAATTTCAGTATGATATGCACCAGTTGGTAACTCTTGGCATATTGATAGTTACATTTAATCAAAATTTAAGCAAGGAGGTAAAACTGAAAAACCTAATATTTTTGTCTCATGTACAACGAGCTCAAAAAGAAGGAGGATAAACATACAATCTGGAGATAAAAATATTATTCATTACTTAGCAGCTGTAAAAGCTTGCTCTGCATGTTTAACAAATGCTTTTTTAAGCAGAGCTATGGCACAACAATTTTCAGTGTTCACATTGTCTTCTGAATTATTGCACCAATGTGCCACTAGGTTGTTAAGTTTTGAAGAGAAAGACCAGGAATGTTTTCTTGGTTGGAGAAGATTAAAAAAGCATTTTCTACATGCCTGTATCAATTTTTATCCTCATCTCTTATGGGTTCATTGATACTTTTTTTGGTGTAAGTTTTGCTTGATTTTGATATTTTTACATTATGAATGGCTGCAGATATGTTTAGGTATAATTGCTGTTTATTAATCTACTGAAATTAAATTGTCCAAACTTCTCTCAGATAAGTACCCGTCTATGTTGCCATCAAAATATGTCTCTTATATTTGCTACTTTTACGGACTTCTGGTTTACTACTCATTAAATATTCAGGTAGTCTGGCGTCTCACTTATGAGATGTAAGAAGAGGAACTGAAAATAGCCCTAATTCTGCAGAAGACTAGACAAAGACAAGTGATTTTATTTTTGCACCTTACATCTTAATATGACTAGACTACAGCATGATATCATAGTCTGTAACATGACTGTATGGATTTCTGGCTTACCTTGAAAAGGTTGGGTCCCAAAATATTAGGATTAGAATAAGACATTTGGGAAAGATAAAGATTGTCTTAAACGAAGTGGAATCTATTGCTGTGAAAAGAATGAATGTCATATATTTTTATTATATGAATTTGAAAATGGTATCAGTTGGTGTGACGCTGCATCAACGCACTGAACTCCTCCCAACCCTCTTTTTAACTTGGTAGGGCACACTTTTAATGTCAACATCACCCACTTGACCAAAAAGATACAAACTCAAGAATTTAAATATCTCATATGTTTCCAAAATGCAAATACCCAAGGCAAAAGACAGAGAAGGAGAAAAGTGTTCATAAGGATGGGCTGTTCTTCCATCAGTGCGAGAGCTCAAGACAGCATGTGCACAACCCTCAAGTTCAGCTGCAGTTTTAGTTACGACACAGGCATTTTCCTAACACTTTTCTGTATTTACCTGCTGCTTTTTTCGAATTTTTTAAGCATCGCAACCCAAATTTTTAAGAGCCGACCGCCTCCAGCTAGGTCATCTCTCACCGCCAGCTGTCAGAGACCCATCAACAACTGGGCTTCCAGCACGTTCCTGAACACGTAGATTATTTGTAGCGGCCAAGACTCCTCGTTTGTTTGGGCGGCAGAGCGGGGAGGCACTCGGAGCTCCTCCAGCGCCTGGCAAACGCCTCCCCGCCGCGGGGGCGGCGAACATCCCGGCGCTCGGGGGCTGCGGGCACAGGTGGGACGCGGCCCCGCTGTAGCAGCGCGGCCACCGCGGGAGCGTCACCGCCGCCTCCTCCCTTCCCCCCGCAGAGCCCCAGCCCGAGCCCGCGGGCGGCTCCGGCGGGAGCCGCAGAGCCCCGCACTGGCGGAGGCCGCTGCGGTGAGCGGGGCCGGAGCGGGGGCGGTCCGGCGGGGGCGGCTCCGGCGGGGCCGGGGCGCGGACAGGTGGGTGGCGGGCGGTGCGAGCGCGGCGGCGGCGGCGGCGGCGGGGGCGGGCCGGCCGTGGGCAGGCGGCGGCGCGGATGCCGAGCCCCCCGCACGGCGGCGGCGGCGGCGGGAGCCCCGGCCCCGCGATAAAAAGGGAAGGGGCCGGAGGTGCGCGCTGCGGGTCCGTCCGGGTGCCGTGCGGCAGAACGTGCCTGGAAGGGATAGAGACAGGATAAGCCGGCGGAGGGAGCGGGAGGCTGTGCCCAGCGATGAGCCGCCTCCCTCGCTCCCGCCCGCCCTCCCGCAGGAATCCCGGGCGGGCGGCGCGGCGGCACCCGGGACGCGCGGCTCCCCTCGGCTGCGCGGAGGCAGCGGCACGGAGCGAGCGAGCCGCGCTGGCGAGGAGGAGCCGCCGCCTCATCCTGCGGCACCGGCCCGGCCAGCGCAGGTGGGTGGGCAGCGCCCGCTCCCCGCCGCGGCTGTAGCGGTGATCCCCCTGCCCAGGCTCCGTCCCGGCGGAGCCGCCGCCGCCGGTGTGCGGCTGGGGTGGGGGGCGGCTTGGGGGCCGTGAGTGCGAGGGGCTCCGCGGGGCTGGGGCACGGCTCGGGGCGCCGCGGCTGCCGGGGGAGGCGGCGGCGGGGGCCGCGGGCAGCGGGGCGGTGCCCGGCGCACCTGAGCGGCCGCAGCCGGGCTGGGATGCTGGCCGGGTCCCGGGGGGCTCCCGCGGCCGGGGGAGCCTCTCCTGTCCGGGAGTGGCCGGCGCCTGTGGGAAGGCGAGAGGGTTACCTGGACGTGTGCTTCGGGACGTGGGCAGCCTCGCCGGCGCTTGGAAATTTTATTTCTTTATTATATCATCTTCGGGGGTTTTTTTGTTGTTTTGTTTTTTTTTTTTTCTAAGACCAACTTGTTCTTGGAAATCGCGTTTGATTTCGGTTTCTGTTCCAGTGTGAGGTTTCTGGTGGCGGCTGCGGTGCCGCTGCCGTAGGGCAGCGCAGAGGTGCGGGTGCCCGAAGCCTCCCGTGGCGCGGGGACCCGAGTTTGTTTCTGCCCGCTCCTGACTCCGGAGCCTTTTTCCAGGGAGACGCGCAGTGGGAGCATTCGGGCGCCCGTTTCCAGGGATGGTATGAGCAATTCTTAACTGGAAGAAAGGAGAAGGCATGTGCGTGCAAAAGCCAGGTTTCCCCCCAGAGCTTGTACTCCGAAACTTCGCTATTCGGTGAAACCCGTGTTCTGAACAGCGAGAAGCTTTGGTTTTTCCAGGAAGGCATGAATTTTCTGTGGGTTTTTTCACATTTTCAGGGAAGGATTAACGTGAGGGCTCTGGGTACTGTGTGTTTAGGTCTTATTTTGTTGTAAACGGTTAATTTGGCAGGATCTGTGGCATATTGCTCAAAGTGCAGTAAGCCTGGAATAAATCGAGTGGTTTTCATTGTATAAAAAAAGTTCAGGATCGCTGCTAGTTCTATGAGATGATCTACCAAATACTGGCAGTTTTTAATTGTATACATTTCTTTATAGCCTACATCAGGTAACTAAGCTGAGCATGGAAATTATGTTTCTGTAAAATTATGTTCATTTTTCAGATGGAAGAACAAATCAAATCAGGGGGTTTTTGTATTTACGAAGTAATTAGGTGCAGATGGTTTTGCGTTGCTGCTTCAGAAGTCACCTTGCTTCGTCGAGGTTATGATGTGTCCACTAAGCAACAGGGATAAAATAAAAATCTGCAAAGAGTCTGAGAGTTTTAAATGTTCTCTTGGTTTAAATTGAGTTGGGATTGTTTGGTGGTTTGGGTTTGGTTTTTTTTTTCTTTTTTCCTCAAATGTAATAAAGAGAAAAATGTAAATAACTTGGTTTGAATATCTAAATGCAGCTTTTATGAAAGGGGATGCTTTAGAATGTTTGTATAGAAAAACAAGTGAGCTGAAACATTGTGCTAATAGGATTTGCAGCATAAAATATGGCTAATTTCTCTCGTATGACTACAGGTGGCAGTGTAGAAGCCAAGAACAAAAATTGGCAGAAATTGTGTTCTGTGTACAAGAATATGAAGAGTGTACTCATGACTAAGCACAGGAACCTGGAAAACCACAGGTATGTGAAGTGATTCATGCTGCTGCCTATGGTGCTCCCAGTATTTACTGTATTCTGATATTCCTGGCTCAATAAGTATTTTTGGACCAATTATCACTTAATGTGTTCACAGTGAGAGCCTAATCAAAATGTCATGGAAAAATCTATATTTGACTACTAAAAAGAGCAGAAGTACTTTGAAGGCAATATGCAAGGAGAGGTGGGATTTTCCTACTTTTATGGTTTGTTGTAGCTGTTAAGAATTGGAGCAGTAAGTTGCCTGAAGATTTTTTTTTTTAATCCCTTTAAAGAAATAGAGTTTATATTGATAAACCTGGCAGCAGTTACAGGCCTAAATATCCTTGAAAAGGAGAAATTTTAGATGCAAGAGATGAGTTTGCATGTCTGGATGTTTTGGATGTCTTATCAGTCATGTTTTTTAATGAGCACTGAAGGATTGAAAGTGTGAGGAAAATTGCAGAATTATGAAGATGTAATAAGAATTACCTGTCATTTCAAATAACTGTGCAGTGGAGATATGTATACCTTGTTAAGGGTTAAATCTTGTTAAATTAAAAAACCAACACAATGCTGTTTTCAATTAAGAAATAAAGGTAAAAATAAGCAGTATGTAATAAGAGCTCAAGATTAGGTCTCCTATTTCAAAGCACACGGAAATACTGGATTATTTCAATAATTATTTGCTCATTAATTAGCAACATTAGAGTAAGGCAAAGCTTTTCTTGCGTGTTTACCTTGGTGTGCACAGCCTGTGGAAATTAGTCCATGGGTCTGTATTCCAGGGTTCCTGGGAAGCCATGGAGGATGAGACAAACTCAGAGCTGGGGCTTGAGGATTTTTTAGAACTGATGAGTGGGAAGTTATCCTGGTAAGAAGCATCAGAGTGGAATTATCACTGCAATCATGGATATATTTATACTCTTGCACTTCCTTTTCTGGTCTAAGAGAGCAGTTTGTCTAAACCTTTCAGTTGCTCCTGAGAGAATGTGGTTATACTGCAAATCCCCACAGATGACTAAGTCACCTTATGTCAGCCACTCCACAGGAACTGGCCTTGGGCATGCTTTGAGTTGTGACCAGTTGCAAAGGAAGTTGCAGAGAGAATGATTTATTTTGCTGTTAAAATGGGTTAAGACTGTGCACCCTGTAGGTTCAACCAACCAGCTGACACCACAAAACTGTTAAATTATAGTGGCTTGGCATCCTGAGATTATGGAATCCAAGTAAAAATGATTAATTACTTCCACCCAGTGCTTAAAGTACCAGCAAGGAAACCATAGTTTGGGTATGGATTTGTGGACTCTCAAGCCCTGAAATTGTAAGGTCTCTGTAGTAAACCTGTGTCTCTGCTGGGGGATAGTAAGACCCTGATCTCTGATTTGGGGTTTTGGGTGCCATCATAAAGCTTTCCAAATACTGTGTGCCTTGGATAGAATACCATGCAAAGCTTTAAAAGTTCTTCAATTACAAATGAAAAGGTGGCTAAATCTAGATCTTCAGGCTGTTGTGCAGCAGAGAGCTCTTCTAAGCATCTGGCTGTCATGTTTTTCTTGTCACCTGTTACTTCTGAGTGAGCATTGGCACTAATTTCCATATAGACCAGTAGTTCTTTTATTATGAGCTGTTATTGAGCAACAGAGTTAAATATCCATCAAAAACTTATATTAGTATCCCTGATAAAGTCAGTTGAACTGTTTATGTAGTACAGGTCAGCATATGCTTGTGGCTTTGTTGAACATTGTTGAGTTCATTAGCTTGTGCTAACACATTTAGAAGAGAAAATGAAAATGTAATTTGTCATTGGCACAAATTTTAATGGGGTCTTCCATTACATCAAGTGCTGAAAATATGAAATTAAAAAAAAAATGGTAACTAAGCAGTGTGATGCTCAAGAGTTCAATTTACAGACACTTCTCTGTGCTAATTATGAAGTATTGACATAAATGAATGAAACCACTTGTTAAAGCTCCTTTTTCAGTGTATGGCAGTTATGTGTTCACAAGATGATTCATAACATTCAGCAATTTGTGATGAGTTTCCCTGCCATTACAGGAGATTACTAAGTATCTGATGTATTTGCACTACACTGGGTTACTTTAAATTAGATTTGGTGGTGGAAAGGGAAGTAGAACCATTTTCTATCAACTGAAAAATCAGGCCTGTTTTGTGAATCAGTTAGTATTGAATTTCTCTCTACTGTATGGCACAATTTATCCCTTACAATAAAATGCAAATGTTTAAGCATCTTGCCTATAAATACAGCACTGACAGTGCGTGTGTGTAAGCTCTCAAGACTTCTTTTGTGTCAAAAGCTGTGTACATCAGAGGCAATAAAATGCAGCAGACTTGATGTAATTGAAAGTAGAACTCATAGTAAGAAATCTAAATGTGGAATCTAAACGTGTGAGGTCCCCTTTTGAATCAGCAAGTCTTGGTTATGTAGAATACTCCTTGATTTGGTGAAGGGTGTGTTTGTAAGTGGAGCTCCCCTCAACAGTGGAGAAGAGGCTGCATCTTAGAAAACAGTTCTGTGCTTCTGTTTTGAACTAAAAGTTGTGGCTGGTTATGTGTTCTGTTGTCTTGGGAAAGCAGTGCTTAAAAGCTTGCACAATCAGTCCTTTCATGCTATCATGGAGTGGCTGTGATCTCTTAGATTATAAAGCATGATTGCCCAGCAGTTATGGGAAATGTCTGTTGATGATACCAGTGTGTTACACAAGAAAAATTAAACTTTCTCACTCCTCGTTACTTGCATAGAATTGTCTTGAAAATGGTTTGTGGGAACCTGGGGAATGGGTTAAAGATCCTGAATGGAAGGCAGGGAAGTTATTAAAATTTCACAAAATAAATAAATACTTTAAACTTTCCCAAGCACCAACCAGTCCAGTATTAAAGATGGATTTTTAGAAAACCACTGGAATGGTTTTAGATTTTTAGAAAACCAGTAGAAAACCAATGTCTTCCAGGGGGATGAGGATAGTCTGAATCAAAGTCTCTGGAGGGAGAGACACAAAGTGAAAATTTCAATGGAATACAATGAGAGTAAGCCTAAAACACAAGGAGTGTGTCTGAGGCCATTTAGCTTAGACCCTTTGGCTTCTCAGGCTAGAGGCTGATATCAGATCTCCAGTTAGAAAAGACCAGCATTTACTTGCCCTCAGTGGTATTAATGCAGCTGTTAAACCGAAGGGATGGTTATGACACTGCAAGCAAGATGCTCATTGCAGATTAATGCAACTGAACTCTTGTGAAAGTCACAACATGCAAAGTGTAAGGAAACATCTCCTAATTAGCAAATGCAAAAAGCCAATCTCCAGGCAGGTATTCCCACCTTTGTCTCCAGGGAGGCTGCCACTGGGGTCCCATGAGAAGTTGTAATGCAGCAGGACATCAATCCTGCAGAGGAGGAATGACCCTGAAATTACATCCTGTAGAGTCCTTGAGTTCAGGTGATGGCCAAGTATCCCTTTGCTCTAAAAATGTCATTGCAGGGTGTTGGTTCCAGGTGATGGAGAGACGCCTCCTGCTGTGGAGTGCAACCAGTGCTGAAAGGGAGCATTTGGTACCTTTCCAGCTATGTGCCAAGGTGGCTTACAGCAAAAGGAGTCTAGGCTTTCTTTTCATGGTGGAGAAAAGTGCTGGTGATACAAAGGCTACCAGAACAGTGCTGGAAGCAGTACATGAGTTGCTAGATAAAAGATTTAGCATAAATAGCTACACAGCATCAGTCTGCAGTGTAACCCCAATGTTCTGTATGAGGACAAGCAGGAAAGGCACACAGGTCAAGGTGACACTGCCAGTGGCTGAAGTACATGGGACAGAAGTAGAAAACAGTGAAGAACTGCTGGAAAAATTAGGTCCTATTTGGACAAGAGCACAGAAGGACAGGCAGGCAGACCAAAATAGAAGTGTTTCTATGCAAATGTTAGAAGACTGGAAGATAAAATGGAGGGATTGATGGCTTAGTTCTACAGTGAGTTATTGACAGTCCAGGTCTGCCATAGAGAAGGTAGCAAGCAGGACACTGATTAGAGTTCCTATGGACAGCCTGGTAAGAGGAACTGTCAAGAGAATAAGATGCTTGCAGCCATTGTGGAGAGGCTCAGAAAAAAAATGCATATTCCCTAAAAACTTCTTCTCTGACTCCCTAAAAAAGTTCTAAGGAATATTTAGCATGGTTGAGCAAGCTGTAAGGAACAGAAAGATACTCTGCAAAGACATGTCCAAACATTTTAAAAAGGTGAAATTTGTGCAAAATAAACATGAAATGTACAGTAAAACGAGTTAAAGCCTGATATGTGATTTGTAAAAGGCAAAGAAGCTCGTCATAAGTTCTTTCAAAATCATCAGAAATGGGAAGGCCAGTGGTTCAATAGATAATTAAGTTCTAAAAGAGCTCAAAGAATATTGCACCTGTAGCTAAAGGCATATGAGATAACCATGTTCACAGTAGCATTGAAGCTGGGGGTGCCAAAGGTGATGCCAGCTTTTTAAAAGGCTTCCAGAAAGCCTGTGGGAAATAACAGGACAAGTATGACTGGCATTCATACCAGCCAGCTTTCTGGTAAATACAGGGGAGAAGAAAACTAAATCATTCATGGATAATTTGATGTACCAGGAAAGAGTCAGAACAGTCTCACAGGTCTGGTGGAGTTCTTTGAAGGCACTGTTGAGGTTGTGAGTAAGTGTGATTTAGCTGATGCAGTACACTGGGGTTTCAGGGAGTCTTGTGGAAACGACTCACCAAAGGTGCTGAGCAAAATGAAACTGCTCTGACATAAGAGGAATTTTTTTGTCCTAGACTGATAGTTGGCCAAAAGATGAATAAATGACCTGTTTAACAGAGGGGATGGAGGTCACCAGTAGAGTTACTCATGGATCTGTGCTGAGTTTAGCACCATAATGCATTGGTAATCTGGAAGGGAGAATGCAGAATGATTCTAAGTTAATGAGAGTAGCATAAATGAAAGCCAGTTATGAAGAACCCAAGAGGGATCTTGTGATGCTTAGTAACTGGGGATGAAGCTCGCTGCTGGTGCTATGAAGTAATGCATGTGGAGGAGAACAGTCCTGCCATTATTGAGATCATTAGCACAGAAAGAAGCAATGTTGTAGAGAGTTTATCATGCCAAATCCAGGCACTGATCAAGTGTTTGGGACTGGTCAAAAAAAAAAAAAATAGGGAAAATTTTCTCTCAGAGAAATTTCTGCTCACAGAGCAGAAGTCTGCTGTGCCAGTTTATAAACTGCCTGTGCTTTTGTCTTGACCTCTGAGTGCTGTTCTGATCCCTGGGTTTAAAGGAAGGATGAGGGGGGAAAAAAGGAGAGATAACAGAACTAGAAATGGGTGGCAGTGATGATAAAGAGCAATTAAATAGATTGAGAATCTTTAGCCTGGCAAAGAAACAGCTAAAGATGAAAATGATAAAAATCTATATAGGAGTGTAATGGAAAAAAATGAACAGGGAGTGTTCATTAAGTGTCTCTTGTAGTACAAGACCCAGAGGGGATCAAATAAAATTATCAAGTGACAGATTCAGAAGAAGTAAGAGGTGGTATTTTTTTCATAGTGCATAGTTTAACTGTGAGCCACTGCACATACTGCAGGATTATCTGGGTGTGGACTGTCAGTGCAAAAGCATCAACTCTTGCTTAGAAGGACACAGAGCCCAGTCCCTGAAGGCTGCAGAGGGATCCCAAAGTGCATCCCTGCAAGCTTTTCTTGTCCTGGTGCTCTTCCCAGCCCTCAGCTCTCAGCCTTTGCTAAAGACACAATATGGGGATAGCTGTATCTTTGGCCTGACTGAATGTGGTTATTAATATGTAAAACGAAGACAAATTGCAGTCCCCTACAGAAAATGCTGACCATATGCCACTCCAGATGCATAACAGAAATATTGGGGAGGAAAACATGTTGAGAAGGACAGATTTTATTTTTCTTGGGCCCAATAACTTCACAAAGAAAAAACAGTTCTGTTTTCTTTGAAGACTGTACCAGTCTTTATTATAGCACATTTTAGTGCTATGGTTTAGTTGATATGGTGGTGATTGGTCAAAGGTTGGACTCCATGACCTTGGAGGTCTTTTCCAACCTTTATGATTCTATGATATGTGGAGTTTAATGCCTATACAAGGGAGTTGAGATTCTTTGTTCTGAAGTATCAGTATTCAGCTTTAATTCTGCCCTTGTTCAAAGTAAGTTGGACACTTGTTATCCCTTGCAGTTTATCTAAACTCAGATGGACTGAATTAAAAACCTACATGCAAAAATAAACTGGGAAATTTTGGTTCAGGATAAAATGCTTATCCATATAATAAAATGAAAAATACAGGTTTTGAACGTGGAAGATGAAATCTCTTTTCCTATAAATATGATGAGGTTACACCTAGGTTCATTAGTTATCCAAATGCACAATGACTAAAGCTGTGTTAGACTTGAACTGAATAAGAACTTGGAGAAAACAGGTTGTTAAAAATAAGCAAGAACTTGACCATTAGACATGAGAATGGCACTTAAGTATTAAAAGTATTTAGAAGTTAGGAAACCAAGATTGTGGAGCCTTGCAACCCAGTAACAAATGAAATTAAAGAAGAGTCTCCCACTGGTAAACCTTGGTGTGAACACAACTAACCACGAGGTACAGAATCAGCACAAACCCCGTGCTGCACCCTACAAGGAGTCACAGGAATGGATGTTGCAGGGGACACAAAGTTTAAGCCAGGAATATTTTCTCCTTAGGTTCCTGGGATTGGTACAATAAACCAGCTTCCCCAGTGGGTGATAAGGAGCACCCCAAGCTGGTTTCTGCTCTGAATTACCCTGTAGAGGAGGTTTTCTCTGTCCACACTGGCTGCAGACTGATGAGGGAAACAAAGCAGACTGGCCTCCCTAAGTCAAAGCTGGCCTTTGAATATACCCATTCTGTATGTTACTGTCAGATATGATTTTTCTAGAGGTTTTAGTAGGTCACTTTTTTTTCCCAGTGGTACTAAGATAAAAATACATGAAAAGACAATACCAGCTAAACCCATTTTTAAGGGTTTCATGGAGCAGTCTCTGTTTCCTACTAAACTTCAGATTGTCCCATCAAGTTTTCCGTACTTGCCTATTAAGAGCTGTATTAAAAAAAAGAGACTAAAATATTCTTCTATTTAGGGAAAAAAAAGTAAAATCAAAGATCTTTCTGAAATAAAAAGAAGAACCATGCAAAAAGACATTATATAGAGTTTTTGTAAATTAAAAAAGTAAGGCAATAGAGCCTGTTTCAAAGAAGGGGTTAATTATTTACCCCACCTAAGACACTCATCTCTCTCAAGAATGGGGGAAGAATCAGTCCTGTCATTAGCTCAGTTATTTTGATGATTCCCTTGAATGGTCTTCAGTTTTCCTATTTGTTCAACATTAGCAAAACAGACTTCTTAGAGTAATTTCTTGATTTTAATTTTCTATAATGGAATATTATACTGAAGGAAAAAAAGGATAAAAAAAAAATCTTGGTTTTCTGTTTATCTGGTAATTAATATAGTCAGCTAATGAAGCTGAACCACTGGCAGTCAGATGTTAAAGGAGGTTTGGGTCAGCACAGATGACAGTAAGGTTTGATTTTTCTCTAAAAATAATTTGTTACCAGGCACTATGGAACTGAACTTCACTATTAACGTAGTCAGAGGGTTAGACTTGTATACCTATTTAAAATCATACTTTAAGCCATAGTGTATGGTCTTAAGTAGTTAAGGGGATGCACCAGCCATAGCATATTTCCCAAGCAATTATTTATTCCAGTGTTATCTTAGAAAGTGGACACTGGTGTATGGGGTTTTTTTTATGGAATGGAATCAGTTATTTGGAAACTGTTTGTTCTATTTTTCTAATACAAGATCCTCTGAGAAAACAGGTTGTATATTTCAGTATTATAAAGCTCCTGCATGCGTACCCTTTTTTTTTTTAATTTTCCTTTTTGTTATCCACTACAGTTGCTGTATTTCTCTTTTTTTGGGGGGGGGAAGGGTGTCAGGCACTGTAATTATTCTCTAATGCCCTACAAACAGTTGATTGTACTTGTTAGTTTTTATCTGGATGGTTCTTAGTGTTCCTGATAATTGAGGTGGTTGTGCACTCTATATTGAAAATAATAATAATTCCAAAGTAAAAATGAAAGTCACATGCTGCCTTTGATTCAGATTTTGGTTGTATGAAGCCTGTGTTGCTCACAAAGAAAGTTGTAAACTCTTACGAAACCTTTGATAAAATGGAAGCCAGGGCCCAAAGCAAACCAGGAAACTGCTTATCAGGTCTCTCTTGAGCCCAGTGGCGAGGCACAGACCCACTTCTGACATCACCTCCTGCAGCCTTGCATCCTGCTGGCTCCTGAGAATGCACAGAAATTCCAGGTCCTCTAATTTCAGAGACTGAAACTGTTGCCAGTTTGCTTTTTCACCTTTTAGATATGCCTTCTTTTCTGGTTTTATGTTTGTGTTTTTTCTTCGCTTCACAGCAGTTTTACCTTTAGTCGTCAAACCATCACCCAATGACACAAAATTTATGGGTGGAGTTTTTAAAATTTGGTGCTTCCTGACACATGTAAACATAATCTCCCTGGTTGCTTTACCCCATGCACAAATAATTTCTAATTGGAATGAATATTTAACAGCATATCCAACACATAGACATAACAGTGCTATCTCCATTGACCCAGACTGGGTTATTTTAGGAAGTTTAAAGAAGTTTTTGTTTTGCTTGCTCAGTCAGAGCAAGCTGAGCTACCCTAAGTAGTGGTGTGCTGTGTCAGCTTGCTGGTGGCAAATGCCTTGAGAGGGTTATTCAATTTAACATATTTTACCTCACTAGATAAACATTGATACGATCCTTTACAGAGACCAGCCAAGTACTGACAACTTCTTAAACTCTGTTTTCTCAAATGCTTTCCCGTGTGGGCATTTGCCTGTTAAATTTGGAATCTGTAAAGGTGTAAGAATGTGTTGACTGTGGTGAGGATGCTTTTGAGTCGGGAGGGGTTCTCTTGGATGGTTTGTGGAATTTCAGGGAGCTGCAGTATCCAGACACAGCAGCTGCTCTGGGGTAATGTTTCCTCATTCTTCTTCATCAGCTCCTTGTTTCTTAACTTTTAACTCCCAAAGGAAAAGGAGGGTCAGGGGGACCTACTCTCTACAACTCCCTGAAAGCAGGTTGTAGCCAGGTGGGGGTTGAACTCTTCTCCCAAGTAACAAGTGACAGAACAAGAGGAAATGGCCCCAAGTTGTGCCAGGGGAGGTTTAGATTGGATATTAGGAAAAAAATGTCATGGAAAGGGTGGTCAGACATTGGAATGGGCTGCCCTGGGAAGTGGTGGAGTCACTGTCCCTGGAGATATTTAAAAGACATGTAGACATGGGGGTCCTAGATCTGAGTGGATTGGCAGTGCTGGGTTAATGGTTGTGCTTGATGACCTTAAAGGCTCCTCCAGCCTAAACAATTCTATGATTCTGTTAATTTCTTGCAAAAGTATCTTGTGAATCATTTATTTCACAAAGTCTGTGGAAAAAAAACCAAATCCCTCCCTGCCCCATTTCCTCCATAGACAGACCTAGAAAATCTCAACCTAAAATAGAACTGCTCTGTATTTCTGAGGCTGGGGAATGGAGGAGAGTGGAAGTAGTGCTTGTCATGGCTTTTGAAACCTTCAGAAGGTAGCAGTCCTTCCAAGAAGTCTGCTGTAGCTCAGTTCATTCAGCAAAACTCAGAAAGCTCATAAGAATTTGAAGCCAGGTGCATTACTTAAATAAATTACTGATTTATAGCTGGTTCAACAATTACTTCAAGTTTTATTTTGTTTTAGTGATTAAAGTTAGAAGAAGGTTTTGTCCCAAAAAAACTTCCTTGTGTTTTATTTCTCATTAGTTGATGCCTTGGAACATAGTGAGGAGCTGATCAAACCTATGGGTGATAGAAAGCTGGGAAGATGGAAAATTCCTAGGTAGTTAGAATTAAATCAAACTTAGCTGTGAGGCTTTTGGGTAGCAGTATAGTGTAAAAGATGAAGATTTAAAAATACAGGTAGCTGTTCTAAAACAGACATTAAGTAACTTGGTGAGCAGTGGCACTTAGGCAATAATTTTGTAGTTACCAATAAGAGTTGAAATTGTTCAGTGGAAAAAGGGAATGTGTGCCTAGATTTCATGTCCACCAGGGTCTTTACATTTAATGCAGTCAGAGGTTATGACAAAAATTTATCAAAAGGTTTAGGGAATAAAAAAACAAACAACAAGGCCAGGCAAAAGACAAAATGGCTGAATAGCTAAACAGGTATGATTAAAAAAGTCAATTTAAAAATCATTTTGTCAGATGTCTTGTTACATGGTTCCAGTTTTACATCTAGATTTTGACTGCTACCTGCTTGCTGAAGGTCATTTTCCTGTTATTCTTCAGTGGTCATGCTGTCAAAATATGTTCATCTAATTGTCTGCATTTGAACTGGGGAATATTTTATTCTGAAAATGTTGTGGATCTTCAACCCTCAAATTTGGTATTTTATGCAGAAGCATATCAGAACTGATAAAAAGTTTCATCTCTCAGACCCAGTGTTTCTGAAATAGGACAGGACTTTCCTTGAGTGGCAGCTGTGTCTTTGTTATGTGGGGAAAGAAATACTTCTGTCTTCGTGTTAAAGTTCATAGATGGTTTTGTTGCCTGCTCCAGTTGTCTCAAATGTTCTTTTACCTTTGCCATCTCCATGGTGTTTTAGTCTAAGACCCATATGAAGAAGCTTCTCTTATTTTACAAGCTGATTGCAGTTACTATTTAGTCACTTGGGTTTTCCACCAGCTCTGCTGATAAAGACACGTGGCCTGCATGGCACCTTGAAGATCTAGCACATTTTTCTCTCCCAAGGCAGTCACTTTACTGTGATTTTTTTCTTTTTAGCTTTTTTTTTTTTACACTGAATGTTAATCTCTCTCAAGCTGGTCTTACTGAAATGTTCTTCATTATCACCCTTTTCCTCCCACTCTGATAAATCCGTTTTATGCTTCTGCTTTGTCAGGCAAGACTTTCCCTCCCTCTGCCCCTCTTTTAGGCAGCATTATTTTCTGCTGGACTGTTAGTTGAAGGGCATTATCTTTGATGACTTTGGTGGGGCATTCACAAAGGTTGCCTTTAGTCTAGAGGGAACACTGATTGTGTTTCCTCCCTGGCTAATGGAAAATGACTGGGGTTTCCAGGGCAATTCTGAGTTTGCAAGTTGGGCTTTTTTGCTGAATTGCCCTCCAGAGGAAGCCACTGACTCCTCCAGCTGCACAAGGCTGCATTTGATGGCCACTGGTGAAGAGCTGGATCTCCCTGCCCTTGGTGGCTCCGTGTATCTGGAAAGGAAAAATAAGATGAATGGTTGAGAGTGACACCTTTTTGTTAGGTCACAGATTCTGGGTTGGCTTCAATTGTGTACACTTGATACAAAATGTACCCTGTGAGTGTTGCAGTGCTTGAGTTGTGTTTGCACTTTTAGTGGCTGTCAGTGCAGAATCCAAACAGCTTAGCTGGAATTTTCTCAGGGTGCCACTCATATAGTTGAGCTGCAAATAATTGGAGGCTGGCTGGTATCATTTGCTTCATAACACAGTCATTAATTTTCATCCTAGTTCTGTAAAACCTGCCCTGTTCTGCCATGTAGAAAACTGTGCTTTTTATCTTGCCTGAGTTGAAGAGATTTTTGAAGCTGGTACATGGTTAAAATATGATGTGGTGCTGTTACAAAGTTGTCACTAATGAATTAATTGCTACTCAAGAATTTTAGTTCTTGTACAATGTCCCCACCTCTGTTCTTGTTCTGGAAAAAAATTAATCTTCTGTGGAGACAAAGCTGCCTTTGAGACCTCAGAGGCCTTACTCCTAGTCCCTTTGAGTGGTTCCAGACTGTATTAAATGAAAAGTTAATGTTTGCTACTGAGGATGTCCATGATGCTTCACAATGCATGGATTTTGGGACCTCTAGAAGTAAATGGCATCTCTGCTCTCAGGTAGCTTTTTGTAGAATCAGAAAGACACTAGACAACAGATGAAGCCTTTGCAATATATTCTTTTGCTTTTTCTTAATTCGTTATTTTCTCTTTCCCATCATACTCACTGTGTAATCTCATTTGGAAAGTTTGCCTCAAATGCATAACTTGTGTATTTTAAAGCTAAATCCCAAACTCACATTTGTAATATTTGTTACTTGTACCTCATGTAATCCATATAGAAACCCATTGACGAAACCTGAATGATTAATTAACTTAATTGCATTTCTGTTTTTAATGTGAGTGGGTTTAATATTTTCACTTTTTGACCCTGCTATTCCTTTACTTATTTTTTTGCTGCCACATTTCTACATGTATTTTCATTTTTTTTTATGTTTTCATTTTCTACACCTACTGGGAGGGGATTGAGGGTGACAAAAGGATGTGAAGATGTGCAAAGAACCATGGCCTTGTGGGGCATAGAATTAAATTGTTTATTTGATGTTAATAACAACTTGCTTAATGCTATACCTAAAATCTATGTTTGGAAGAAGAATGTGGGGAATTCCTTTAAAAAGTGACACAAAAGCAGGAAAGAAAGTTAGCAGACAGTGATTAATTACTTTATTGCAAAAGGGGAGGTTTTTGTGTCTCCTCTTGGTTTGAAATGAGTTGCCATGTGTTGAGAAGGTAGCGACTGGCAGAAGACTTTCCTGTCTTACTAAGTTGTGACATCAGGAAATAACTAAATTTACCACGGGGAGTTTACCTAACTAACCACAACCTTTTACTGATATGTTAACTTTGTCCTCACATACAAATTTTGAAATAAAAATGCCAGTACTTGGTGTGTCACTGATGGGAAGTAAAAGGCAATATTTTGGTCATAATTGGTAGGAGGCAAGACTGACATTCACATGAATTTTCCCCAATTAGAGAATGAGCAGAAAATATTTCATAGAAATCAAATTGTTTCTTAAAATTTCTGTCAGACTGACTTGACATTTGTAAATGCTTGTGCTTTCCCCACTCTTAATGCTTAGTGTCTGAAAGTGGCTTTATTT